>NC_065444.1:31267011-31892011 GCF_917563875.1 Diabrotica virgifera virgifera
TGGAACCGTTGATTTTAGAACAATTATGTATGGAACCTTTTTTGTTTTAAATTTTATGTAGAACATTTTTCTATAGAATATTCCTTACGCTAAAGCATAGTTTTAGAAATATTGACGAAAAACCTAAAAAAACTACTAATTACCCACTTCTCCCCCATCTCCCCCCCAAACCGGACGCTCAAAATGGTGTAACTTTTTACTGAACAATATGTGGACCATATAGAATAATTTGGTGTTGAAGGAAAACTTTTACTTTGGATGTCTGGGTTAGGCCTTTTTTTGGACCAATTATACTATACTACCTCCGTAACTTTGGAACCGTTCATTTTAGAAGGGTTATGCATAGGGCCTTTTTTATTTCAAATTTATTGTAGAACAATTTTGTGTAGAAGGTTGTTCATGCTAAACCGCTTGGTTTTAGAAATATTGACGAAAAACGTAAAAAACTACGAATTTGCAGATTTCTCCCCCCTCTCCCCCCAAACCCGACGCTCAAAATGGTGTGACTTTTTTCTGAACATTATGTGGACCATATAGAACAATTTGGTGTTGGAGGATAACTTTCACTTTGGATGTCTGGGTTTGGGTCTAACTATACCCTACTAGTAGAGAACCTCTTTATATGTAAAAAAATTAGCCAACTTCTAAAAATGGCCTACTTTTTGTTCAGAAAGATTTAAAAAATTTGAACTTTTTTAAAAACATTTAGATTGCAAATTTATTATGCAAAATTTATTAGGTCGATTTTAATGAAATTTGGTACACGATTTAAGTATGTTACAGAGAATTTCCTAAGCGATTTACTAAGGTTTTAAGTGCCTCCAATGTGGTTAAAAAATATTGAATAACAACAGACTTATTTTGCCCCCTTATTTTGTATTTATTGCTATATTGCAGAAAAGGTAATACCTTAAGACATTTCTTACCAGTCGTATATCATACAAAATTCAATTATCTTTATTTTATTTCTCTACGACTTTGTTCCAAAACGAATCGTTTTAAAGTTATAAGCAAAGAAAGCAGAAAAAAATCGATGTTTTTCGAAATTTTTAAATATTTTAATTTTTTTATTAATGTTCCGGGCATATTTGAGAAGGAGCATAAGTCAATTATTATTACTGAAGGTGTCACCCAACTTTATCTGCAAAAATCCGAATGCCACCTCTCACATCCAAAAATAGACGTTTTTTCGCAGATCCTTACTGGTCTAATAATTTACGAGTCTCTAAATTACACTACACAAACAATTGGCTGAGATAATTATTGCAACAACCATTAGTTTTGCAGTAATTTATAAATATTAACTTTGTTTTTTGAATAATGACATGCAGTATAACTACTTAAAATTATGGAAATTCATGAGTTATACTAAATCTCAGCTACACCGACTATGTAAATAGTTCGTAAGATATTCAATTTGTTTATCCCGGAGAGAGATTATTTAAAAAATTGTACTTGTCCAAAAATGACTTTAGAGGTATTAAGCAGATCACAATCTATTGTTTGAGGATTTAATTTTAAGATATTCAAAAAATATTAACATTTTATCAAAATTTTTATTTAAGAAACCGATTTCAAACATCGGTGATTGAAGGTGAGTAAAATTAGTTGATTTAATACTTTAATTTCAAAAATATTTTCATGTATGTATTTAAAATACCTAGTATTACAATTAGACCAGGACTAATCTGTAAAAAAACGTCACCTATTTTTGGATGTGAGAGGTGGCATTCGAATTTTTGCAGACAAAGTTAGGTGACATTTCAGTAATAATAATTGACTTATGCTCCTTCTCAAATATGCCCGGAACATTAATAAAAAAATTAAAATATTTAAAAATTTCGAAAAACATCGATTTTTTTCTGCTTTCTTTGCTTATAACTTTAAAATCATTCGTTTTGGAACAAAGTCGTACAGAAATAAAATAAAGAAAATTAAATTTTGTATGACATACGACTGGTCCAAACTGTCTTAAGGTATTATCTTTTCTGCAATATAGCAATAAATACAAAATAAGGGGGAAAATACGCCTGTTGTTATTCAATGTTTCTTAAACACTTTGGTGTCACTTAGAAGCTTAGTAATTCGCTTAGAAAATTCTTATAACTTACTTAAATGGTCTACCAAATTTCATAAAAATAGACCTAATAGATTTTGCATAATAAATTTGCAATCTAAATGTTTTTAAAAAAGTTCAAATTTTTTAAAATATTTCTGAACAAAAAGTATACCATTTCGAAGTTGGCTAATTTTTTTACATATAAAGAGGTGCTCTACCTATCTAATACACTTTACAGAATTAAAATCGGATTATTTAAGGGGCCTCAGCAATGTTTTAAAATTATAAACAATTTTTTGGCTTATAAACAAATAGCTTTGTTTAATAATAAAAAAATTAATTTTTAGCAATGTAAATAATTAAAGCCGTTATAATTTGACTTAAACTTTCAAATGCTGTCAGCAGAATGGCTATTTTATTTTTTAATCAAAAGTTATTCGCGTTCAAAAATTGCAATTGCAATTTTTTGAAAGTTCCATCGCGTTTATCTCAAAAACTATGCATCCTACGAAAAAACTTGTAAGAACATTTTTTGCTTAGAATTACCCAGAAAATACAAAAAAATGTTTTATTTGGCGATAAATCGATGTTATGTAATTCCTCAAGTTCTTTGTTTATAACAATCTTATCGACATCCGGATCAACTGTTACCCAAAAAATTCGTGTTCTACGGGTCAAAATACATAAAAAAACTTGGGTAAGTCCATCTAAATAAAGGAGCCCGTAGCACCCCCTCCTGGCCACAACACTTATTTGTTTCATCATCATTCTCTTTGCCTTATCCCTATGCGGGGTCGGCTTCCCTAATTGCATTTCTCCACACAATTCTATCTTGGGTCATATCAATGTTAATTCTCTTTACCAACATGTCCTGCCTTATCGTCTCCCCCCAGGTCTTCTTTGGTCTTCCTCTCCTACTCCTTCCAGGAATCTGCACTTCAGCTATTCTTCGTATTGGGTGATTAACGTCTCGACGTTGAACATGACCAAACCATCCTAACCTATGCTCTCTCATTTTGGCATCAATTGGTGCCACACCTAGACTTCCCCTAATATACTCATTTCTAATTTTATCCTTCTTTGTCACTCCACTCATCCATCTAAGCATTCTCATTTCCGCCACATGCATTCGTTGTTCCTCTTTCTTTTTCACTGCCCAACATTCAGTTCCGTGCATCATAGCCGGTCTTATGGCTGTTTTATAGAATTTTCCCTTCAGCTTCATTGGAATTTTTCTGTCACACAACACACCACTCGCTTCTTTCCACTTCATCCATCCAGCCCTAATTCTACTGCATGCATTTCCATCTATTTCTCCATTACTCTGTAATACCGATCCTAGGTACTTAAAACTATTGCTTTTTACAATCATTTCACCATCCAAAGATACCATTTTATTTGTAGTAACTCCGTCTTTAAATGAACATACTCTGTTTTTTTCCTACTAAGTTTTAAACCTTTTTCCTGCAGAGCTTGTCTCCACTGTTCCAGTTTTTGTTCTAAGTCTCTTTCACTATTTCCTATTAACACTATATCATCAGCATACATTAGGCACCATGGAATACTACCCTGTAGTTTCGCTGTTATCTGGTCCACAACTAATGAGAATAAATAATGACTAAGCACCGAGCCTTGGTGCAATCCTACTTTCACCTGAAATTTATCAGTCCCTCCCACACCTGTTCTAACACTAGTCGTAACTCCCTCATACATATCTCTCACAATCTTTACATATTCGCCAGGGACTCCTTTCTTATTGAGTGCTCACCACAGAATCTCTCGAGGATCTCTATCATATGCTTTTTCAAGATCAATGAATACCATATGAGCGTTGGTCTCTTTATTCCTGTATTTTTCCATCAGTTGCCTTACAATGAAAATTGCATCTGTTGTTGATCTGCCCTGCATAAAGCCAAATTGATTATCGGATATTTCGGTTTCTTCACGTATCCGTCTATCAATTACTCTCTCCCATATTTTCATGGTGTGGCTAAGTAGTTTTATAGCCCTGTAGTTTGTGCATTGTTGTATGTCTCCCTTGTTTTTGTAGACAGATACTAATATACTGCTTCTTATTCTTCACAACACTGATTTGTTTATAAACCAAAGAATTTTTTATAACTTTAAAACATTGCTGAGGCTGCTTAAATAATCCGATTTCAATTCTGTAAAGTGAATTAGATAGGTGAAGTCCTTCCTTATATGTAAAAAAATTGATAAATCTTTGTATGTTCTAGTTTTTGTTGGGCAAGATTTTAAAAAAATTTAATTTTTAAAAAAAAGTTTGGATTGCAAAATTATTATGCAAAATCTATTAAGTCAATTATAGTGAAATTTGGTAGACGGTTTTAGCACATTACAAAAATTTTCTAAGCGAATTAGGAAGGTTCCAAGTGCAACCTAAGTGACTGAAAAACATTGAATAAAGACAGGCTTGTTTTGCCCCCTTATTTTATATTTATTGCTATTTTGCAGCAAGGGTGATAAATTAAGACATTTTTAACCAATCGTAGCTGATAGAAAATTTAATTATCTTTGTTTTATTTCTACACAACACAACTTTGTTCCAAAATGAATCGCTTTAAAGTTATAAGCAGAGAAAGTAGAAAAAAACATATTTGAGAAGGAGCATGAGTTAATTATTATTAACGAAGTTATCACCTAACTTTATCTGCAAAAATCCGAATGCCTCCTCTCACATCCACCTAAAAACAGATCCTTCCTGGTCTATACGTAAAAACTCATACACTGCACGTCAGAGAAAACGGGCGGCCCATAATATTTTTCATTTTTGATGTCTCGAATTTCCTAAACCTGTTGTCCGATTTAAGTGATTTTTGAAGTAATACTTCTTTAAGCGCGATTGAAGGTGAAATTTTAACATTCCCGGCGCATGCGCACAACGACAGTATAGTGTTAGTAGCTAAATCTTTTAAATTATGTAGCGCAACTACGGTGTGCGTGAAAAGAATAATATATGTTTTTAGTAAATATATTTATTATAATTTTTGTGTCTTTGGGAGTACGGTAATAAATATTATTGAAAATGTTTATTCGATTATGTATGTGTCACCGCGATTGTCATTATTATGACCGAGAAATAATCGTACGTAGGGGTAACCTCGGTAGCTCGTCGATATAGCATTCGCCTAGAGATCGGAAGGTCCCATGTTCGAATCCCGGACAATGCATATTTTTTTTGGTATTCTTTTAGTTCTTTCTAAAATTAATTTAATATTTTAATACAATACAAAAAACTGTTTAGAGTAGATATATTGATTTTGTTGAAATCATATATAGAAGTATAACTTCTTACGTGCGTACAAAGTACACACACATTCTTTTTTAAATATGTTATAGCCTTATTATTTAATAATATCGCTGTAATAATATTGTTCCTAAAGAGGTAAATTTTCATTGTATACCGTGTGGACCAATCAGACTGTTTTTTGTCTCAAAATTCGCAACACCCTGGAATATTTTAGCATTTATAAAATACTGAAATTAAAATCCAACTATAGCCTCTGGTTTTATTAACATTCAATTTTTTGATTTATTCTCTTGTGTTGGATAATAAAAAGTTAGGTATTTTAACAACTAGCCATGTTCATCATCAGTACAGGGTGTTTCTAAATAAGTGCGACAAACGTTAATGGGTAATTCTGCACGAAAAAATAATGATCTTACTTTATAAACATATGCCAGCAAATGCTTCGATTCCGAAATACATGATGTTGATTTTTTTCTTACAAACTGACGATTCGTATTGCTCTAAAACCGGTTGAGATATGTTAATGAAATTTGGCAGG
Organism: Diabrotica virgifera virgifera; assembly: GCF_917563875.1. Taxonomy (NCBI): domain Eukaryota; kingdom Metazoa; phylum Arthropoda; class Insecta; order Coleoptera; family Chrysomelidae; genus Diabrotica; species Diabrotica virgifera. The sequence continues at coordinate 31,272,880 of NC_065444.1, forward strand.
TTTTAAGAGGTAGTTACTGCGCATTTTTTGACATACAATTAGGAATTTTATATTCACCATTAGCGTGAATACGGGTCATATTACCGGTATGGGTGCCAATGGAGAATATAAAATTCTTAATTGTCATAAATCCTTAACCATCTAGTTCTGGGCTTTATTTTTTCTCCTTCCTATCGGCTTCCATTGTAACATGTTCTTTGCTGTTTTTGTATTTTTAAATTTTGAATAGATTGTTACTGATTTTTATTTCACTTTATTATATTTTATTTATATTGACGATTTATATAATTTTAGTAAATTGTATTTGTTATTGTTTTTATTTATGATTCTTGTAAGCTTTGTCTATAAAATTGTTAAAATTTTTATGACAATAAAGCATATTTCTATTCTATCTTTTTGTCTCTGAACATGCCCCAACCATGACAGTGACTTTTCTTCACAAATCTATCAATATCATAATTAAAGCTCGGATTTATAGGCAACAAAAATTGAAGAAAAAGGCGCCTATATAGGCAAAGATTTTTAATAAAAAAGTCATGAATATTAACATTTAGGCAAAATATACTCAATAAAGGAATATAACTTATTATTTATAACCACTTAAAATTTTATCATTAATAGAAACAACTAAATGTTTTTCAATATTTTCGGTCTTAAAACTATGTCTTCGATCACTTAAAATTAATTTGTACATTGAAAACGAACGTTCGACATCGACAGATGTAATTGGAGCATATTTCAGAGCGGATAATAAATCTGGCATAATTTGTAATTCCTCGGAAAATGTCCCATTCAAAACTTTAGCAACATTAGATAAAAACGAAAAACCTTCATTCTTGTCGAAAACATATTTCATTTTTTTTAAATTAATTAACCGTTACTTCCAGGTGCCGATTTAATTTTCGTCTTTAAATTATTATTAATTTTACTGACTCACATAAATTTATCTCTTGTTTTTCTAATAAGGTAATTGTGGTAACCATTAATTTATAATTGTCATTGATATAAGCGAGTTCCTGTTTCAATTTGGGATTTTTTAATATTTTTTTTGCTTCTCGAATGGCTTCGGAAATATCATTATCAAATTCTGAAATAACTAATTCTATTTCATTGCAGTGTTCAAAGTAAAAAAAAACTGCTTCGAGCCAGGTTCCCCACCATGTAATTACTGGTTTAGGTGGCAGAGGGACACCGGGAAGTCTTTCTTTATATATTTGCACCCTCAACAGAGCCTTTACAAAAACTTTTTTCATAAAATTTATAAAATTATTTACCAACGGAAACTGATTTCTTATTTCTTCAGCAATTCTATTTACCCCGTGGGCTACACAAGTGCAATGAATTAAATTAGGATAAAAAATCTTTAAATTAACAGCAGCTTTTAACATATATGCCGCAGCATCTGAAAGCATTAAAACTATTTTATTCACTGGTATAGGGTTGGGTAAAAAGAGGTTTGTTAAACTATCTTGTATAAATCGACTTATTGTTAAATTGTTTGTTTTTTTTTTCAATTCTTTAACGGCAACTAAATAAGGTTTTCTCGCAAAATTTTCGTTCAAAATTCCAATCATTAAATTAGCTATATACCTGCCGCATACATCTGTCATTTCAACCACGATAATATACAAAATATTGCCCTCTAACTCCCGCTTAATTTTTGAAATACATTCCACATAACATTTTTCCACAATATGTTTTTTCAATGTACTCTCGTCCGGTAAGGATTTATTAAGATATTTTTCGAAAAAGCATTTAAAACTAGGGTTATTAACTTTATATAGAGGAATGTTGGATGCAATCATCATCTGGCATAAATCAAATTTAAATGCGTCTTCCCCCTTTTTTTTTGAACTGCTTAAACTATCCCGCAGAGATATTTGGGCTAACTTAGAGGAATTTAATTTTTCCAAATTACGTTTATGTAGTGGGGTTCCACAATGCTGGTCAATAAAGTACTTTTTTCTACTTGAAATCTGAGAGTTTAAAAAAAATAATTAGAATTCTAAAACCGCTTTAGAATTTAGTTATGTTGTGGGACGAGAAAAAAGAGAAAAAATAAAACTTACCGATTTGCAGCGTGGTTTACAAAATGCTCCATCTCCTTCTAGAGAAAATTCCGAATAAGGTGCGATCCATAGCCTTAATTTAGATGTCATCTTTTCACACAAATATCTAAAACGTTTTAAAACGTGTTCTTTGCTTATCGGTATACGCAACAAAACTAAACTAGGATATAGCAATTTGTGACTAAACTCTGATACAGTAACCGACTGTACAACTGATAATAAACTAATAAAGCTTAGGGATTTCCAAATAGTTAACCCTCAAGTCTCGATGAGGTACATTTTCCTAGAAATCTGTTATATAAACAAACCATTGATATTTTATTATTGACCCAAAATTTTATTATAGAATGGTCTAGTAATAGAATAATATCATGGGTAGTACCATGAAATTTTAAAAAAGGCACAAATAGGCGGAATTTACGAAAAAAGGCAAAAAGTGCAAAAAACAATTATAATAGGCAAAATAGGCAAAAAAAAAAGCATTTTGCCTATAATCCGAGCTTTAATCATAATATTTCATTCAATTCGTTAATCTCGTTCTTTCTCCTGATTCTCCATGTGCCGTCTGCCGTCTTCCTCTTGCACCGGGCCATATACTTTGTTCAGTATATTTCTCTCGAATGTCTTGAGTTAAGCTTCATCTTTTTTTATTGCCCAGGTTTGACACCTATAGGTTAGGTTACCTTATTGTCTATTCTATAAGAACACACAAACTGGTTGGGATGTTTGTCAAAGAAAATATAATTTTTGCAATAAATGCAATGTCCTCCACTACCTAATAATATATGCAATATCTCTAAAACTATGTTTTACAAATATAAAACTATATATTTAAGATTTTTTTCCTTTAATTTTAATAATAGTCGAGGAAATGAAGCATTTTGGCTCGCAATTTTTTAGTCCAGTATGGATTTACTTGAAATTTTCACAGAAGGTAGGGAATAGTCCAAGGATCATTTTCTATATCATGCCGCTGTACGCTAAAACCTTGGGGGTGGTTGCCACCCCATCTCGTTGGCGGGAATTTTTTATTACATTTTAACCGTGTAAATCGATGTAACAAGTTATTCTAAGAAAATGTTTTTTACATTTTCTTCGTAAAACTAATATTTTTCGAGTTATTCGCGCTTGAAAGTAACAGTTTTTCGATGAAAAGATCGACTTTTTTAGAGGGGTTTTGAGAATACCTCGAAAAATATGCATTTAATCAAAAAAACTGTTGATATGAAAATTGTATCTTTTAGTAACACAAACCAAATTCTTTTTCTGTAATATCTTTAAGATCAACACAAACCGAGGTACGGCATGTTAAAAGTTAGCTTTTTTCGTCAAATGCAGAATTTGAAATATTCACAGTAAAATAACGGAAAAACTTGCATTTTTCGAGGAAAACTTAAATAATCTTTTTTCAAGCATATAGTTAGGCCTTTCAAAAAATAATAATAAAAAGTTTCTAGCCTGAAAATTAAGCGACTTATGATCAAAAAAAGTCGGTACCTGCTTTTTTCTTTTATTTCAAAAAAGGGGTGAAATATTATGACATTATATCCTAAAGTATAAAACAATCACTATTTAACCAATCAAAACCAAATTTTACCCATATTAAAGTTTACAATGTTTTTATATAATTCTTGAAAATAAGCGGTAGTTTACACCCCTAAAAATAATCAACGCCCGTAAGCATGATATAGAATATGAAGTAGAGGGTGAGATGATCCTAATCCCAAATTTTTAAGTAAATCTATGCAAGCCGAAATTTTTCTTTTAGGATAAGTAAATTTTTTATATATAGCTCCAACAAGGGTGGTTTTAAGGGTTGAAATATTAGGATAGTATATCTTAAAGCATAAAACAATCATTATGTAACTAATAAGAACCAAATGTTGACAATATTAAAGTTGAAAATGTTATTTTATAATTTTTTACAATTAGGGGTAGTTTTCAGCCTTAAAAAACAAAAAGCGTACAACGGCTCAATATAGGAAATGAACTAGAGGGTGTAATGAGCCTAATCCCAAATTTTTGTACAAATCGATGCTGGACGAAAAAATTGCGAGGTTTTGCCATTTTTTTAGCTTCATTTCCTCGACTGTAATAGTTATTAGAATTATTAGAAATAAAAAGTTTTTAAGGTGATACAGTAGCGATCAACAGGTAGCCAAAACGCGTTCCAAGATTGCGGCTGTAATTTTGAATATTTTTTCGAGATATTTGGCACACGTATTCGTAATATAATAAAGAATGGCGGTACAGAGCCCAATTTAAAAAATATATTAATATGTGGAAATTACTCTGTAATTAAATAAAATATTAAAAAAACGAGCCTGTACCGCCATTAAGAAGAACAAAAAAATACACTTTCTTCAAATAAACTTTTTTATCCGATGCCTAGTTTTTGTGTCATTTTGAAACTACTAATGAAATAAAAAATTTTAGTAGTTCCAAAATGACACAAAATCTAGGCATCGGATAAAAAAATTTATTTGAAGAAAGTGTATTTTTTGTTCTTCTTAATGGCGGTACAGGCTCCTTTTTTTAATATTGTATTTAATTACAGAGTAATTTCCACATATTAATATATTTTTCAAATTGGGCTCTGTACCGCCATTCTTTATTATATTACGAATAGGGGAAGGGCGGGCAAAATGGGGTACTTAAGGTTTAAATTGGGATTTAAAAAAAATCTGTAACTTTTAACGTCTTAAAATAAGACAAATATCATTGTTATAGTAGTAACTATTTATTAATAAAATTTAAATTTAAAAAGAGTCAAAGTTTTTTTATTATATGAAAAAACAGAAACTAATGTAAATTGCCCCATTATGTCCGTTGTATAGGGTAAAATGGGGTACCAAATTGAAACCAAGAAAAGCCTATCGACAAAATTCGCATACAAGTACTATTTCATCATCCTCATCTTCTACACCTGCACATGAATTTTTAGCCCATTTAAGGCAACTAGATCAGCTTATCCATCCTTCTGTGGAACTTGAATAAAAGTTTCCGCAGAACCAGTCAGTGTCACTATCTTCGCCTTCTGAATCTGACTCTACTTTTTTAGTTTTATTCAATTGCGACTTCTTACTCGTCTGTGATTTGGTTTGATCATCGGCTATCTTACTTGGTATGGTAAAAGGGTAAAGACTACCAATAGGTATGGTAAAAAGGGTACCCCATTTTACCCTATCTATTAGTACCCCATTTTGCCCAAAGAGTAGATTTTGAGATTATGAACTGTTTAAATTATTACAAGTTTTTATTTTTTAACATAATGACAAACGAATACTCTAGAACAGATTCACTGTTAGTTGGAAGTAATGATATTAAATAATAAATTGTTTTAGTAATACTAACGATGGATTATTTTTCGGCCGATATTATAACTTGGTTAACTAAAAACGCACATGTACTCTTCACAACAATCGACTAACAGTTAATTATATCTGCTTTATGACAGAAGGCGTAAACAGGCTTCTATAATATAATTTCATTAACGTCGTATAGATGGAGCGAGTGATATTGAAAAAAAAGGGGGTACCCCGTTTTAGGCAGCTACCCCGTTTTGCCCGCCTTTCCCCTACGTGTGCCAAATATCTCGAAAAATATTCAAAATTACAGCCGCAATCTTGGAACGCGTTTTTGCTACCTGTTGATCGCTACTGTATCACCTTGTTTGTACTTTTAATTTTTTGTAAGTCAGAGCCACTGATTATGCCACCGGGCTTTTAAAGGACACCCTTTATTTCTCTACAAACTTTAGCTTTGTAAAGTCTAAAATTGGTCTCTTTGTGTAAGCCTAAAATTAAATATTTTTTTCAAAAGTTGAAGAAAAAAAATGTGTGTGTACTTTGTACGCACGTAAGAAGTTATACTTCCATTATAATATAATCTAACTTTATATTATGATTTCAACGAAATCAATATACCTATCTACTTTAAACAGTTTTTTTTGTATTGTATTTAAATATTAAACTAATTTTAGAAAAAACAAAAAGAATACCAAAAATTAAAAACAAACAAAAAAAGGATATGACTTTGTCCGTATTTGAACAGGGGACCTCTCGATCCCTAAGCGAATGCTCTACCGATCAGCTACCACCGTTTTTGTATTCAGTCGATCATTTCTCGGACATAATTACAAACACGGTGACAGATACATTAATTGAAAATAAATATTTTCAATAATACTTATTAGGAGGAAGATAAATCCACAGACATAAAAATTATAATAAATTTATTTACTAAAAACACTAATAATATATTCTTTTCACGCACACCTTATTTGCGCTACATAACTTAAAAGGTGTAGCGACTAATACCATACTGTCGGTGTGCGCATGCGCCAGGGAATGTAAAAATTCACCCTCGTGCCTAAAGAAGTATAACTTCAAAAAAATTGTCTGTACCTTGTCTGGGTTAATGAGAAATTATTCTTTACCATTAGGCGAGGAAATGAAGCACTGGAAAGCGCCAAACCTACCAATTGTTAGCAGTAAGATGAATCGCAACTTTTTACATTCATTTAGGGAAACAGCCAGAAAAGTTTGTGAACGAAATTCATGGTGGTAAAATAAAAATTGCATGATGATCAGACGGGAAAATGACAGAAATTGGTTCAATTTTCTTACTCGAGGATTTTCCAGGTCCGCTATACACAATTATAACAACGGTGGTCTTTGAACTACCTGGTGCACAGACTGGAGCTCATCTCCTGGACTTACTTATTTTCCATGTCCGGAACACCAACAACTTTAAATTCTGTATTTCCAATGGTTGGCCACATAGATGGCCCTGTCATTTGCTATAATTAAGTCTTCTTCTGTGCAGGTCTCTCTCATCTCTATGCATGATAGTAGATGCCGGCTGGTCTGAACCGCGCCACAGTCGCAGAGGTATCATCCTCCTGGTATCCCCATTTTTTCAGGTTACTAGCACAACGTGAAACGCCGGTTCTTAGTCTGTTTAGCGCTTTCCAAGTTGGATACGGTAAATTGTGTCCAGCAACCATTTTCTCTGAGGGAGGAAAATGTGTCGCGGTAGCTGACGCTTGCCATAGGTGTATTCGGCGCGTCTCTGGCGCTTCGGGGATGCATCTTGATGTTTTCACGAAGCTTTTCCGAGATCTTAGTCTACTTGGCTGAGTTTGGTGGTCATATAAGGGGTGTCTTCGGTCCGTCTTCTGCTTTTTCCGTTCTACTTCTGAAGTGACCTTCCCCCTGATAGGTGGTGGAGCAATTCCAGCTACGGGGTATACCTCTTCGATATGTGTCGGTTTCAGGCAACCCGATATTATACGGACCGTTTCATTTAGAGCCACGTCGACGTTCTTTGCGTGAGCAGAGTTTGCCCATCCTGGTGCTCCAAACTCCGCGGCCGAAAAACATAATGCCAAGGCAGAAGTGCGGAGAGTGTGTGGTTGTGCTCCCCATTTTGTATTAGTTAGCTTGCGGATGATATTATTTCTGGCACTTACTTTTTTCTTGACATCTTGACAGTGGTATCGGTAAGACAGAGTTCTATCCAGACGGACGCCAAGGTATTTTGGCGTCTTGTTGTGTTCCAGCATCTGACCACGCCATTCCACCTCCAGCGGCCTTCGGGCATGCTTGTTTCTCAGGTGGAAAGCACATACCTGGATTTTTGTGGGATTGGGTTTCAGATGGTTTTTATCATAGTATAGAGCCAAGTCTCCCAGGGCATCTGTCAGTTTCACTTCGACTTCATTGAAGGTTCTTCTCTGAGCTGCCACAGCTGTATCATCAGCGTAAATAAATTACCTTGTTTGTTGGTGTATGAGTTGGTCGTTGGTGTATATGTTGTATAGAATCGGCGCGAGGACACTTCCCTGCGGTAGCCCATTTTTTTGGTCCCTCCACCGACTGTTCTTGGACTGGAGCGTTACGTAGAAGCGTCTATTCTGGAGGAGACATTTCACTAACCTTGTTAGTCGGAAATCCTTTGTAGTTTCGTAGAGTTTTGCGAGTAGCCGTTGATGGTTAACTGTATCATAGGCGGCAGTTAGGTCTATGAACGCTACTCCTGTTATTTCCTTCCGTTCAAAACCATCTTCCATATGTTGTTGGGTGAGATTAAGAATTTGACCGCAGTAGCACTTTCCGGGCCTGAATCCTGCTTGTTCTGGAATAATTTTAGTCTCCACATATTCTGCGATCCGGTTCAGTATCATTCTTTCAAAGGCCTTGAAAAGGTGGCACGAGAGAGATACAGGTCTAAAACTCTTTGTATCCGCCGGATCCTTCCCTGGTTTTAAGAGGGCTACCACTCTAGCTTTTCTCCAGATTTTGAGGATTTGTAATGTACGGATGCAGCAATTCATCATTTTTACGAGCCACTCTACGGTTTTTAGTCCAAAGTTCTTTATTTGCTCTGTTCGTATGTCGTCCAGGTCAGCCGCTTTATTATCTTTCATTTGGTGGATCGCGCCTCTCATCTCCTCTAGACAAGAAGAGGTACCTAAACATCCCTTTCTTCGTCGATATTCCGTTGAGCTCTCACCTTGTTCTTTCTTGATGTCGTCTTACCGTTCATTAGAAGATGATGGGCTATCTGATCGGGTGTGACTTCTTTCATGTTGACTGCCGGAGCAGCGGGATCGTTGCCAAGATTTCGAATCAGCTTCCAGCTGTTTTGTTTCATGTCCAGACTCGTGACCAGCTTGCACCACCTTTCCGTTCTGTTGGCGGATATCGCATGTAACATTTCCTCCCCAGCCTGTATTGTCGCTTCCGAGAAAGGGTCTTCTTCATATAGCTGTTCGTATCTTTTAAGTAGGGGTTTATATTCTTCATTGAGCCCCGCTATGTACTCAGTTAGATAACCTCTAGGTCATAACATTCTAAGTCAGTCGAAAGTCATTACTCGGGGGTTTTTGAGGTTGCTAAACACTGTCATGGTAAACATGCTCTTCAAGCTACGTAGCTACTTGGTAGCCATGTTCAGGGTTAATCTCGCCTCATTGAATTTTATTTTATGTTTGTTCAAAATCAATCAAAAGTCAGTACTCGTAGGCTTTTGGGGTTGCTAAACACGAATCTGACGACGGCGGTAGTGTCTAAGGTATCTAGTGTCCAGGGTAGACGTCGGCCTTTGAAGTTTTATCTTAATTTGTTATTTAAGATTTTTATAAAAGTCTGGTATCAAATAAGATTTAAAATATGATTCATTGAATATAAATAAAAAAAAATTCTTTATTAGGTAAAAAAGATGATTAGGGAATAATCGTATCACAAATATATTTCTTCCTCATCTTCTGTCTCCGATAATTATATAAAACCGTCGTCATATTCGTGTTCAGCAACTCCAAAAGCCCACGAGTACCGACATCGGACTGATTTGAATGAAAATAACACAAAACTTCAGGAGACCAGGTCAACTCTGGGCACCAGGTAGCTTGAGGATCATCGTCGTTATCATATTCGTGTTCAGCGACTTTGAAAACTCCCCGAGTAATCAGGCTCGCCAAGAGGGGTGTACAGCCGGTACATTTTACCGGGGCCCGGCGATATAAGGGGCCCGACGTCGACCAGACCAAAGAAATTTTTCCCGTTTTTTTTTGCTCTTCACTTTATGTGCATAATGCGTTTAATTAACAGGCTATGAGCTTAACGCAAGAAGCTTGCCAGATTATTTTATGATTTGCCTGGGCCTAGTAGTGACACGACTGATAATTTTGAGCCCGACGAAATATGTATTTCGCTATGAAATATTTAATATTTTCATAGGTTGTTTAAGCAATTAAGCAATTTAACCCGCTAAAGAGGAAAAATCTTTTTTAGTTGTCTTTCTCGCATTAAAAATGTTACAATGAAATAGGATGGATTAACTAGCTTAGCAACTTGATGCATTTATATTTAATGATTTGGTAAAATCATGCGATTTTTCGAAAATTATAGATACCTTTGCTAATCAGAAAACTCGAAATGCACCTGTATTACAAAAGATTTCCCTATTAATATAATCAAAATTTAATAAAATTTACATTTGAAATGTTTCTTATTATTTATTATTGATTATTTCATTCATAGGAGATTCTGACCAATAGAAAGCTACAGAAATAAAAATTAAACTGATTATTTTTTAATGATTTTAACTTCCAATCGTATAGTAAGATATTTGATCACGTGTTTAATTCTGTCCAATCAGATTAAAATTATACTGATTATTTCATTCATAGGAGATTCTGACCAATAGAAAGCTGCAGACATGTAAATTAAGGTGATAATTTTTGATAATCTCCCGTCGTTAAGCATATTATGTCAGATGCCCTTCGTTGCTACGAAAAAATACATTCAGTGACATTAATGACAAATGTTTTAAAAATTATTAAAAGTGATGACTTTCAACCGTCAAATACATATTTATAACAACTGTGTGTTTAATTTCACTAATTGGTACTTACATATATAAATTACAATAAAATTTTGGTTTTGAACAGTTTTATTCATGAAATAATCGCAACAAATTGCACTCGAACTCTAAAATTAATATAGAATTTTTGCCCTCGTGACACTTTGACATAATTTCACTCGCCATCGGCTCGTGAAATTAAAACTGCCAAAGTGACACTCGGGAAAAATTCAATAATTTTAGAGCTCTTGTGCAATCTGAGAATTATCTACTGTAGAAAATTACCGATAGAATTTTTTTAAGTAGATTTTTTCTGTTTAATGGCAACCAGTTTCCTAGTTTTTGACAACTGTCACACTTAAGAAAATATCCATAATATACGTATTAAAAAATAATCTTACGAATATCATACGACAGTAAGAATAAATAAGAAAATAATGCTTTATTTTTACTCAAATTTGTTGTCATTGGGCAATAGCCACTCGAGCCTGCGGGCTCTCGTGTCTATTGCCAGACAACAAATTTTCGAAAAACTGTCGCATATTTTCAATTTATTCTCACTCTCTTGTGATATTATACCCGATAATTTTTGATAATATCCCGTCGTCAAGTATATTACGTCAGATGCCCTTCGTTGCTACGAAAAAATACATTCAGTGACATTAATGACAATTACTGTTTAAAAAGTTATAAAAGTGATGACTTTCAATCGTCAAATATTTATAACAACTGTGTGTTTAACTGTAGTAATTTGTACTTACATAAATAAATTTCAATAAAATTTTGGTTTTGAACAGTTTTATTCATGAAATAATCGCAGCGAATTGCATTCGATCTCTAAAATTATTATCGAATTGTTTCCCTCGTGCCACTTTGACATAATTTCACTCCCCTTCGGGTCGTGAAATTAAAACTGTCAAAGTGTCACTCGGGAAAAATTCGATAATTTTAGAGCTCTTGTGCAATTACTACTGATAATTTTATTTTTTAAAAATTAAACAATCTTTTTCGCTCTTCACTTTTTGCGGGGGCCCGCGCTTCACTTGTTACCGGGGCCCGCTCATCCCTCTCGGCGGCCCTACGAGTAATGACTTTCGACTGATTTCGAATAAAAGTAACATAAAACACCAGGAGACGAGGTCCAGTATGAGCACCAGGTAGCTGAAGGACCATCGTTGTTGTCATTGTGTTTTTTCTTTCATTTGTCATTTTCTGTCATTGCATTTCGCACGAGTTTTGTTCTTATACTTTCCTCATACTTTCTCCAATCGAATGCAAAAAGTTGCAGAGCAATTCATCTTATTGAGGAAAATTAGTAGGTTTAGTGCCTGTTTCCTCGCCTATATAAGCATCTATTGTACCCATATTTAATATTAATAATACTCATATTATACCTACTAAGTTAAAAACCTACAACAATTTAATTATTGTAATAAATTATATTCATATATACAATACACAACTACTTTAAAAGTTATTAACTCTATTTTCAGGAACATATTTTGCTTAAACTTGGCATATTCAGGTTCCACAAAGTTTTACGCAAATTGGCATAATTACAATAGATAAGGTAAATTTTAAGCATTCTTATTAATGTAAGTGTTTTTCCAAAACAAACACTTTCGAAATGTCGAGGCTTTTGGTATATTTTTTACTTGTTTCAACTCTGTGCATTTTACAAGGTAAGGTAATAATATGTATGTACTAACATTTTAGTTTAAAGTTAAACTCCATTTACGGATTCTGTTTTATTACGGTTTGAAAAGGATTACATTTTACTATTAAAAATAATTTAAAGAAATATTTATATGTATTTTTAACAAACTAAACATGAAAATGATTTTAGTATTTACTATATTCTAAACTTTCTTTTGAGGTCTCTTTATTCTGAAACTTCTGTCCTGAGGGTTTTCCAAGTATTTCATTAGAAGTAGCCCAAAACATATTGGCCATATTTCTCCACATGGTCCTGATTTGGAGGAATATGGCCAAAATGTTTTTTTTATTATAATCTAAACTTTCTTTTGATGTCTCTTTATTCTTAAACTTCTTTCCTAAGGATTTTCCACAAATTTTATTAGAAGTAACTCTGGTCATATTCCTCCAAATTTCCGTCTTCGATATTTTGGCTGAATTTTTGTTTTTACTTCGATGTCCAGATCAAAAAACATGTTGTTATCTCAGAGTCTCACCAACTATTACCATATCTTTACATAATGATATATCTTTTGTTCTGGTCATGAAATAATCTAGTTGATATGATTTTGTCCTGTTTTGTATGTTGAAACGGTTCAAACGGTTCGTTGTTCGAGTCGCATCTTCGATATGGTCTTCCTTTTTGGGGTTCTAGTACAGCTGCTCAATTTTATGTTATTTTTAAATGGCAAAAAAGGGCAAAAAGATATCTGTTTGGCCTCAGAAGATCTACACATTGCAGAAGTTACTTCAGAAATCACGAAATTTTAACACTTCCATCTTTATATAATCTAGAAACGGTTTGTTTAATTCGTAAACACCTTCATGTCTTTCCAGCAAGGCCCAGTCATATTTACTCCACCAGAAATTCAATCTTTGATATTTATTTACCGATCCCATCCACTGAGTTAGTAAAGAAATCTATATTATATTCTGCAAAAAAACTTTACAACCATCTCCCTTTACAACTTAAATCTGCAACACCTTTCCCAAAGTTCCGTAAAATGACCAAAGCCTATCTATCTAAAAGACCATATTATTCAATAGAAGAATTTCTTAATGAATAACTAAGAAAATTGGGTTTCATACGCAGTAGCTTAAACTGTCAATTCCTAATGTTGTATTTTATTTGTTGTAAGTATGTTCAATTTGCAATTTATATAAAAATTTTGCAATTAATTGTTTTTGTCTTTGGTTTTATATCATATTTACTGTATATTGACGATTTACCTAATTTTAGTAAATTGTAGTTGCTATTTGTTATTTGTTGTTGATATTATTTTTCTTTTGACTGTATGTAAGCTTTGTCCATAAAATTTAAAAAATTTTCAGTGACAATAAAGCATATTTCTATTCTATTCTAAACGAACTCAATCAATTTGCCTCATCCGGAAACCAAAAATCGTAAATGTCATTGTTACATATTTTTGTCTCACTCTGTAGACATAAGAATATCGCTTCATATGCTAAGTAAATTCATTGAATTTATCTCTGTTCCAAAAAAATACGTGAGAATTTGTAGTTTATCTGTCTTGTTAAAGAAAGACGTTATTATATTTAACGGTCAGAGGTATCTATATTCGATTTCCTGTGTTCCGTTTGTGATGTAGAAAAAAGTTACAATGTAGCTAATGATCGTTTTGGCTCCAGTAGTCCTGGTAGTTAGATACACATACGTGCTAATATCAATATCAGAAAGCGCGGGTGTTAATTGAGGACTCAGCAATAACTTTCTTCAAAATATTGGAGCTAAGTAAGGATCACTGATATGGCTAAATGACCCTATTGGTCAAAGAGTATAATTCCCTACCAAAGAGGTTGGATTTAAAACATGTTTTGTTTTTTCTATTGGCCGATAAAAGTGTAGGAAATTTAGTTATTTTTTTTATTAGTCAATGAAGAAAGAGGGAATTCAAGTGGTGAGATTAAAGAATTCAAGTTTGGGCTTTCAAAAAGAGAGGTTTGTTGAGCCTCGGCGGGAGCCGTCACGGCGCGGTTTCTGAAGGGTTTAGTTTTCTGAGAACGTTAACTTCTAATATTAAGTTCCGACATAGTTCTTAATCAAGTTTTTAAGTTACTGAAAATGTAGTGTTAGAAACAGTTCTCCTTTTAGTCCTGTCGCCAGGGGGGGTACAACGGCCTCGTTAATTCAGATGGACTTACTCAAGTTTTTTTTATGTATTTTGACCCGTAGAACACGAATTTTTTGGGTAACAGTTGATCCGGATGTCGATAAGATTGTTATAGACCAAGAACTTGAGGAATCAAATAACAGCGATTTTTGGCAAAACAAAACAATATTTTGTATTTTTTGGGCCATTTTAAGTAAAAAATATTTCTACAAGTTTTTTCGTAGGATGCACAGTTTTCGAGATAAACGCGGTTGAACTTTAAAAAAATCGAAAAATTGCAATTTTTGAACCCGAATAACTTTTGATTAAAAAATAAAATAGCAAGTCTGCTTACCGCATTTGAAAGTTTAAGTCAAATTATATCGGTTTTGATTATTTGCATTGGTAAAAATTTATTTTTTTATTGTTTAACAAAGCTATAAACACGTAGGGTTTCCCGTGCTTTTACATGCGTTTTAACGCATGTAACGTAGAAATAGTCTTGATTGCACTAGTACCTATTCTACCTACTCGTTCGATTTTAAATGAGAAATCATAGAAACATCACTCACGCACTAGTTGTTTGTAGCTTTGTTTAGCAATAACACAATAAATTTTTAGCAATGCAAATAATCAAAACCGACATAATTTGACTTGAACTTTCAAAGGCGCTAAGCAGAATTGCTATTTTATTTTTTAATCAAAAGTTATTCGGGTTTAAAAATTGCAGTTTTTCGATTTTTTGAAAGTTCAACCGCGTTTATCTCGAAAACTGTGCATCCTACTAAAAAACTTGTAGAAATATTTTTTGCTTAAAATGACCCAAAAAATACAAAATATTGTTTTGTTTTGCCAAAAATCGCTGTTATTTGATTCCTCAAGTTCTTGGTCTATAACAATCTTATCGACATCCGGATCAACTGTTACCCAAAAAATTCGTGTTCTACGGGTCAAAATACATAAAAAAAATTTGGGTAAGTCCATCTGAATTAACGAGGCCGTTGTACCCCCCCTGGCGACAGGACTATTTCGTGACTTCCTAGTCACAAGCCAAATGCCGCTGTTAGGCAAAGAGCCAGTTTATTTTAGTGTATACTACACTACCTAAGTTTCTTTTTGAAAGTATTCATGGATAGAGTCATGCATTAGGTGTCAATATTAATAATAAATACTTCAAGAAGTTAATTAGAAGTTATTTAAATATTTTAAAAAGTCAAGCAAATATGAGCAGATTTGGAAGTTTATTTATTTTTTTTGCTGAAACTTTTCATAAAAATAAACATTTTTGTACTATTCTTTATCTAAATTAAGTGAAAAGTGCGTCTTTTGCACATCCACAACGTAAAGACAAGGACAGGATTATATGACAAGGTATTGTTTGTAAACCTTTTTATTGTTTTTGTAAACATAATCTCTTTTATTGTCTACAAGAGATCTTCTTCTTCTTCTTGACTGGCTTTACAACTCGGGGTGAGTCTACGCTTCATCCACTATGGCCCTCCATCGTCTGCGATCTTGCGCTTCGATTTGCCATTGTTGTACCCCAATCCTAGATAGATCGGTTTCAACATCATCCTTCCATCTTTTTCTGGGACGGCCCACTGAGCTTCTACCGTCTGGTCTCTCAAAGAACACTGTCTTTAGCACTCTGTCTTCCTCTGATCTTACTACATGACCTGCCCATCTTATCTGATTAGATTTTATATGTCTGACGATGTTTTCAGTACCATATAGAGTCACCAATTCAGCATTGCGGCGCCTTCTCCACTCTCCTGTCAATTCATCTCTTTGAGGACCAAATATCATTCTGAGGACTTTCCTTTCAAATATCAGCAATTTATTTATTTCTCGCTGATGTAGAGTCCATGTTTCACTCCCATATGTAACAACTGGGCGAATAATTGACATGTAAAGTCTTAATTTAGATTGTCTTTTCAGCAGCTTAGATCTTAATAATGATGATAGGGAGTATAATGCTCTATTTCCCGCAGCTATTCTTGCTGAGACCTCTTTTTATATGTGATTGTCCTCTGTGATTATTTCTCCCAGATATTTAAACTCTTTTACTACTTCAAAGTTGTGGTCATTAATAGTTACGTTCTGCCTAACTCTTGGTCTTGGATTTTTGGTCACCAGCATATATTTCGTCTTCTCTTCATTTATTCGATGGCCCAGGTTACCTGTTTCCTCCTCGAGCTGTGAAAACACCTCTCTTACGTCTCTTGTAGAATGAGCGACTGCATCTAGATCATCGGCAAAGGCCAACAATAGTTTTGATCCTCGATTTGCGAATCCCCCTGTTAGTTCAGATGATATTTTACTTATTATTCTAAAGCCAAATTGAATAGCAATGGTGATAAAGGGTCTCCTTGTCTAAGCCCTGATGTTATACTAAATGGCATCGATGTTCTGTTTCCTATCTTTACCTGTGCATAAGAGTCTGCAACGCACATTTGAGTGAGCTGCACTCATTTTCTTGGTATTCCCATTTCTAGCATTGCTAGCCATAGTCTGCTTCTTTTTATCGAGTTATATGCTTGTTGGAAATCTAACGAAGATTTGGTGTACATCTCGGTTGAATTCCCAGTTTTTTTCTAATATTTGTCGGATGGTAAATATTTGATCTATTGTTGACCTTCCACTTCGAAAGCCGCATTGGTAGTCGTCTAGAATATCTTCCGAATACGGAGTGAGTCTCTTTAGTAAGATAATTGATAGAATCTTATACGCTGTACTAATAAGCGATATGCCTCTGTAGTTTCGGAATTGCTCTTTATTTCCCTTCTTATGTATGGGTATTATAACGCTTCCATTCCATTCTCTAGGCATTTTCTGCTGTTGCCATACTCTGAGAATAATGTCATACAATTTTTGATGTAAAACGTTTCCTTCTTTTTTTATCAATTCTCCATTTATACCATCATTTCCTGGTGCTTTGTGATCTTTAAGAGATGCTATTGCATTCTTTACTTCTTGGAGTGTTGGTGGTGGTATTTCCACATCTTCAGAATGAAATGTAGTCTCTGATTCCTCCATCTCACTTTCAATATTTAGTAAATTCCGAAAGTATTCCTTCCATCGCTCTACAATTTCTGTTTCCATCATTATCAGTTCACCTGCTTCATTTCTCATAGCTTGTGTTACCCCAACATTTCCACCTTGTCTGACTGTCTTCACTTCCCTAAAGAATTTTCTCATTTGATTCCTCTCGCCACTTATTTCCGTTACTCGTATTTGCTGTTCTATGTAGCTTTTCTTTTTAGTTCTGAGTAGTTGCCTTGTCTGTGCCCTCGCTCTGCGAAAATCTGCTTTGTTCTCATCTGTAGGGTTTTGTAGCATTTTCATTCTTTTGTGAGTTTTTGTTTCCAGCATTTCTTCGCATTGTTTGTCAAACCATGTCTGTTTTGGGCGAGTCCTCTTTTTCCCAATGGTTTCTTTCGCTGCTTGTTCTATCACTGATGCCACTCGCTGCCATGCATCTCCTAGGTCTACATTTTGGTCTTCCTCCAAGGCCTTCCTACTTTTTCGCTCTACAAGAGATCGATCATTTCATTTTTTTATTTTTAAATTTTAATAAAATTCATTTTGCAATAATGTTTTTTGCTTGATAATATTATTATCTGATCCCTTTCTCTTGTTCATAAGTAAGAAATCAACATGAGAACACTAACGTAAGGTCATGATATATTTATATTTATGTAAATGTGTTTGTATCTTATGATAACTATATATATATATATATATATATATATATATATATATATATATATATATATATATATATATATATATGAACCCTTTTTTATCTTTTATATATTTTCATTAACTTGTTACTTTCATTTTTTTTAGGTTTTAAGTATGTTTCGTCTTATATTTTCTTTTAATTATGGCGCCCCCGAGCAATTAAATTTCTATTATATTTAAAATCTATTAAGAATCCACACCCCTAGATCTCTGAAGACTTAGAGCTACCGAGGTACTCCGTAAAGTTACGTAGCACCAAGTATATTTTTATGTTTGTTCAATTTGTCGAGTTACATATTATTTTTTTTTGCCTTGGTTATCCACGCTGGGGCTGATATACAATAATGGCTTCCATTCGTGACGCTGGTGTTACAATGTGATACATTAACTTTATCTGCTTTAAAAGAATGAGTTAACAGTCGCCATATCTAATGCTTTTGAATATTCCAGCATTTCATATCCAGATTCATTTCTAGTTCCAAAGCCTAGTTATTCATACTTCTCTTGAACAGGGGCGGCTCGTGCTAGTACAAGATGGTGAGGCACACTACACTTGAGGAATATTATTTTTGTGGTTAGCTTCTCTTTAATGGGCGAAAGGTCAATTTTGTGACGTCATAACGTGAGTCCGTCTACAGAATATTGCTGTTCTTATTTAAACCCTTGCAAATCATATTAAATGAATATTTTATTGGCAAAAATAGCAACGAAAGCTCGGACACCATTTTCGTGGCAGGCTGGTATTTAGAGAGAGACAAATTATTTTCTGGTCAAGTCTGTGATAGGTTCATACTAATAGTAGCAGTTTTTTAGCTAATAATAATTACTAATACCACATATCAAAACAGTATGCATCACATATTTCGTCCTTACTGGGTCTCATCAGCGTTGTACAGCCATATTAAGCAAAATTTACATTAGAAACTGCATGCGAACAACGGACAACAACTGATTTTGTTGAAAAAATTCAGTTGCCAAAATGAAATTATTGTACGCAAACAATATATGTACCTACAAACACGTGATAATTTAATTTTAGAACCAATCTTATATTGTAAATCCTATTGAATATAGGGCAATACAAACAATCAAGAAACAAATTAATGTTTTATTATAAGATTGATTTTTATGTTAAATAAACTAAGGGTTAAATTTGGTTTTTTTATATATAAAAAGCTTAAAAGAAAATTAATTATTATGAAATTAAAATAATAAAATGAAAATAAATGGAATAAAGTTATTTTTTACGAAATAAAAGGTATATATTGAGCACTGAGTTTTATTCAATCTTGTCCAAGTATACTTTCGCTCCTAGAGCATCTACAGGGGCATTTCGTCAAAAAGGAAGGTATCCCCGAATATCATTAATTGTCTGAAGTGGTGGCAACTTAAATTAACATATATCTAACAAATATTTGACGTACACTACACGAAGGACGAACAGATAAATTTGAGTGCAGGTAATTTTGGTACTTATACATTTTGAAGTTGGAGGTACAAACAGATAAATGTATCTGTTTGTACGTTACAGTGTTGTGTAAGTTAAGTATTTGTTAGATATATATTAATTTAAGTTACCACAACTTCAGACAATTATTGACATTCGAGGATACCTTCCTTTTTTTGACGAAATGCCCCTGAAGATGCTCTAGGAGCGAAAGGATACTTGAGCAAGATTAAATAAAACTCACTGCTTGATATCTGCCTTTTATTTAGTAAAATTCGAACCACTTCCTATTTTAAAGTTATTTTAGTAAATAAATTCATAAAATATAAATGATAAATAGAAAACGGAGTTCTAAATTCTTTTTTTTTATTAATTAAAGAAACTTTGCGAGACTTCTGTTCTGAAAAATGATCTATTACCTCGTCTATAAAAGCGTTCTCATCCTGTGCTTTTATAAATGATTTTTCAATTGATATTTTTACAGTGGCGTAACTAGTCTGACCTGCGCCCCAATGCAAGTATTCCTCGTGCGCCCCTATTCCCAGACTTATTCTCCCCCCCCCCCCCGCCAACCTGCAACGAAACTAACAAACGACATTTCTCCGTACTTCCAGGGGATACTATTTCACTACACACGACATTGTACAATCAGCAAAGTCAGGCAAATATGCAGGCTTACTTACTTTCCGTGTTCGGAACACCAACAACTTTAAATTCTGTATTTCCAATGGTTGGCCACACAGATGGCCCTGTCATTTGCTATAATTAAGTCTTCTTCTGTGCAGGTCTCTCTCATCTCTGTGCATGATAGTAGATGCCGGCTGGTCTGAACCGCGCCACAGTCGCAGGTATCGTCCTCCTGGTATCCCCATATTTTCAGGTTACTAGCACAACGTGAAACGCCGGTTCTTAGTCTGTTTAGCGCTTTCCAAGTCGGATACGGTAAATTGTGTCCAGCAGCCATTTCCTCTGCGGAAGGAAAATGTGTCGAGATAGCTGACGCTTGATCTTTTCAGGAACCTTTTCCGAGATCATAGTCTGCTTGGCTGAGTTTGGTGGTCATATAAGGGGTGTCTTCGGTCCGTCTCCTGCTTTTTTCGTTCTACCTCTGACATGACCTTTCTCCTGATAGGTGGTGGAGCAATCCCAGCTATGGGGTATATCTCTTCGATAGGTGTCGGTTTCAGGCAACCCGCTATTATACGAACCGTATTATTTAGAGCCACGTCGACGTTCTTTGGGTGAGCAGAGTTTGCCCATACTGGTGCTCCAAACTCCACGGCCGAAATTCCGAAATTTGGGTTTCAGATGGTTTTTATCGTAGTATAGAGCTAAGTCTCCCAGGGGATCTGTCAGTTTCACTTCGACTTCATTGAAAGTTCTTCCCTGAGCTGCCACAGCTGTATCATCAGCGTAACTAAATTGCCTTGTTTGTTGGTGTATGGGTTGGTCGTTGGTATATATGTTGTATAGAATCGGCGCGAGGACACTTCCCTGTGGTAGCCCGTTTTTTGGACCCTCCACCGACTGTTCTTGGACTGGAGCGTTACGTAGAAGCGTCTATTCTGGAGGAGACATTTCACTAACCTTGTTAGTCGGAAATCCTTTGTAGTTTCGTAGAGTTTTGCGAGTAGCCTTTGATGGTTAACTGTGTCATAGGCTGCAGTTGGGTCTATGAACGCTACTCCTGTTATTTCTTTCCATTCAAAACCATCTTCAATATGTTGGGTGAGATTAAGAATTTGATGCAGCAGCACTTTCCGGGTCTGAATCCTGCTTGTTCTGGAATAATTTTAGTCTCCACATATTCAGCGATCCGGTTCAGTATCATTCTTTCAAATGCCTTGTAAAGGTGACACAAAAGAGAGACAGGTCTAAAATTCTTTGTATCCGCTGGTATACCGCAGAATATACAGAATCGGCCTGGTTTCTTATTAAGCTTCTTTCATTTGGAATATTCCAGTTACGGTATTTTATTCATTCCAAGAAACATGCGCAATTCGTTTTGAAAATCTATTATACATATATGCACCGTATTTTTAAATATACCACTATATGCAAAATTCAAAATCAGAGAAAGATTATTCAAACAACTATAACAGTAATTTTAAAGTTAATTATTAAAAAACATTATTATTAAAAAAGTTAATTGAAAGTAAAATTAAGAGGCTATCCTAGTGTAAAACTACGAAATTCACCTACTTTTTGTTAATTTCTAAAATAAAAAGAACTGTACTAATTGTTTTGAAAATTTTCATTAGAATTTATTATAAAAAGAAGTACATGTAAAATAGTTTTCATAAAAAAATTTCGAAAATTAAACGATTTATGCGCCATCTACTTGCACCGTGAAAATAAAAACATAGCTCCACTGCTGCAGTAATTGGGACTAATAGAGACCCTGAAACATGAAATTTCGAAGTTATTATTGAAATATAAGATATTTTCTATACCATCAACTAGGGGTATTTGTGGCCGGCCACAGTTTCTCGTCTGTGATGCAACGTCCACGCCACATAAGAACCCACGGTCAATAATCGGAAACTATTTTTGTGGATCCACAGAGTGCCCGGCCACAGTCACCCGTCTGTTATTGCGCTAACGGAATAAAATACCACGAATATTTTTTTACATTTTGTTTTTTCGGGAAGCTACAGGGAGTTTTGCTTCAACATATTTTTTTTGCTAAAATATTTCCAGAATATCAGTTTTTTACGCCCCCCTAAGGCCTGCGCCCCAATGCACCGCATTGGTTGCATTGGCGTTAGTTACGCCACTGTATTTTTACCATATTACTCAATCGTGTCTATGCAGCTAAAAACTGGCATACAAAGTTCTAAATCATCGCGAAAAAAGTCTCTCTCTATCGTGAAAAAACGCTATAGTAGAGGATCCGATATAAGATCGAACTGCACCGATCTGCTTAATGGATAAAAATTATTGGATAATATCCATATATTATATGTAATTTAGTAGGTATGTTAATATTTATAAAGTACAAGTGGTGCCTATCTCATTTTGTTGATCGTTTGACCGTTTTCAAGTTATAAATAGTTTAAAACTGAATAAAGAACGAAAGATGGCGATTTTCATGGCTCCAAATAAAGAGTAAATAATATTATTTTTGTAATCATCGAATACCTAAATTCAAGTTCAAATATATCAGGTTCCAGTAAAAATGTTTACCATGTTTTATTCTAAAATGTATTTTTTAAATTGTTAATGAGGAAGGTTCCTTATAGGAAGGCGGGCGATCGGGCTGCATTAACAACTAAAAACAATGCTTTAAAATGAAATAACTCCAAAATACTTATCAAGAACTGATAGACTAATGTTTAACTTGCATTTAGGTACTTTGTATTTTCGAAAATGATATTTTTTTCTTGTTTTCGAGCGTTGAAAATCGTCATCTTTCGATATTTTTTCAGTTTTAAATTATTAACTCTAAAACGATCAACTTAAGAGAAAAATTAAAAAAACGACGTTTTTTGTTTAGAATGATCCAAAAAATCTAAAATAATATCTGCCTGGGCCGGAATGTTTTTTAATTTATAGAAAGTCATTTTTTAATAATTAAACAATTATTATTCATTATAGTTTGAAGAAAATTAGATCGGACACCTCTTGCTTTTTTGCATTTTATAATTGTTAACATACTAAATTACACATCCAATAATTTTTATACAGATCGGTGCAGTTCGACCCTATACGCTTAATTTATCGTATTTTACACTAGAGAAGCATGCCTCAGGCAGGATATTTAAATCGCCGTTCGAAATTGTTTGAATTTTGTTGCTGGTCGGTCTAGTCCCTTACGAAACCGTAAGCTAGACATAGAACCGATGTCGGCTGGCCCAGGCTTGCCTCTCCAGGGCCGTATCTATTTTTATTTTGTATCATAAAAATAAAGTTATTTAACAAATTTCAAAAAGTTAAATTGTATTTAATGAATTGATTATGGGATAAAGAAATAACGTAAATAGTGGATTGATAGACTGGTGAGGCACTGCCTCACCTGCCTCATAGGACCAGCCGCCACTGCTCTTGAATTGACCCACCTTTCAACATTCCTCTGAAGAGCGGTCAGGGTCTACCTATTCGAATGCCATCTTTTTTCCTTATTTATTAAGTTTTCTCAAGCGCTTTATAATTTTTTGCACTGTCGCCTTAATGGATAGGAGACTGGTTTGGGAAAGTATCGTTGAACAAGTTGGCTACTTTACTATAAGATCAATTTTCTATCGCCGTAGCTCCTCATCATTAACACATTAACCGCCCAATTGAAAATTTTTGTTTTGGCCTTCAGGCTTCATGTTCAGAATCTCAATATTATTGTGAATTATATTTAACTCACAGAATGCCTGGACCAAACAGGGTGTGAGTTAAATACAACCCACTTAGCGTTTAATGTGTTAAAACAGTAACTCGTTCTTTTTCATTAAAAATCGTCTTTAATGTAGACATTTTAATAGTATATTATGCAACGAGCTTTTAATGATGGTCATTATGAAGCGAGTATGAGGGTTACGAAACGAGCCGTATGCGGCGAGTTTCGTATAGAGTAAGAGCTTCATAATGATAATTAAATGCAAGTTGTATACACTATTTTTTCTATGATCATTCACAACAAAAATATATTCAAATTTATTAGTTTTGTAACAAATTAAAAATTTATTAATTTTTGTTTAAGTACTCCCCTAGACTTAAATGTACTATTAAGTGAGGATAACATTAAAATTTTTAAACTAATTATGACATTTCTTCAAAAAATTAAATTAAAAGTGTGAATGTAAAACTAATCGTTTGAATGAATAGGTATTTCCTTTGTATTATGTAATGTATGAATGAGATATTTCCTGTAATTAATTATATTATTTTGTAACCTATGTATGTTCGAAAAAAAATTATATTAAAAAAAAAGATTAAAAAAAATAATAATAAAAAAAAATGTATTATAAAAAAAATAAATAAAAAAAAATTAATAAATAAATCACTAAGAGGTTCTAAACCTCCGCGAGGATGAATCGGATTTAGTTCTTACCGTAGTGAAAAAAAAAACAAAAAAAAAACCAAAAAAAAAACAAAAAAAAAACAAAAAAAAACAAAAAAAAAACAAAAATTAATATAGTTGTATTTATTAACATAGTAAGTAGGCATTGTTATTTGTAAGCTTTATTTTTTATTATTCTTTATTTTTAAGTGTAGGTATACTGGGCAATTTTATACTTATGAACGAATAATAATTTTATATGTAGTTACGTGGCTAAAGGTTCTGAACCAAGGCCAGAATCAAAACAAAAAAAAATTGTAACACAAATAAATTCAGTAGTTTTGTCAGTTTGACGGTTTGTTTACATATTGAGAACTGTCAAAGCGTATGTATTTGACTCACCATTGGTCACTGCGCGTGTACCACCTTTATCGCGAATGCCATATCGCGATTCTATTGGTTAAAAATCTGTATCTGAATGAAAATCTGTATCATAATGAAGAATGAAGTTCATTATAATACAGGTAGTGACATCATAATTGATATAATATTATAGTATGAGAAAAGAAAAAAACACATAAAACAACTGTCTCATTTAATTATAAATACAGTTTTTCTATTCTCATACTATAATATATCAATTATGATGTCACTACCTGTATCATAATGAACTTCATTATGATACAGATTTTCATTAAGATACAGATTTTTAACCAATAGAATCGCAATATGGCATTTACGATAAAGGTGGTACACGCGGAGTGACCAATGGCGAGTCAAATACATACGCTTTGACAGTTCTCAATATGTAAACAACCTGTCAAACTACTTAATTTGTTTATGTTACAAAATTAATAAATTTGAATATATTTTTTTTTGTGAATCTTTCTTCTTAAAGTGCCTATCCGTTCCGGATGTTGGCGATCATCTTGGCTATCTTGACTTTGTTTACCGCAGCGCGGAACAGTCCAGTGGTAGTCGTGTTATACCACTTACGTAAATTGTGAAGCCAGGAAATGCGTCTTCTTCTTGGTCCTTTTTACCATTTACCTTCCCTTGGAGAATCAGTTGCAGAAGGCCGTAACGCTCTTGATTTCTCATTACATGTCCAAGATATTCTAATTTTTTTGTTTTGATGGTTATGAGAATTTCACACTCTTTCCCCATTCTACGCAGGACTTCCCCATTGGTAATTCGGTCAACCCAGGATATACGTAAGATGCGCCTATAACACCACATTTCGAAAGCCTCGAGCCGATTCATAGATGCAACAGTTAGTATCCATGCTTCCATTCCGTATAGTAGAACTAAGAATATGTAGCATTTAAACAGACGGTATTTTGTTTTAATGCTATATCTCGACTGTTGAAAATGGGTCTCATTCTAACGTATGCTGCTTTCGCCCTTATTATTCGCTGTTTAATTTCTGTTGAGTGGTCCCATTAGCTATTTCAATTCGTACCCAGATATGTATATTGCTCAACTCTTTCGATATTCTGTTGGTTGATTGTAAGTTAAGCGTTTAGTATTGGTTTCTTACTAATTTAAATTTGGTCTTCTTTATGTTAAGAGCTAGTCCGTATCTGTTGCTGACTTCTGTTATACGATTTGTTAATATCTGTAAATCATTGAGATTATCGGCAAAAACTATGGTGTCATCTGCATATCTAATGTTATTCAACCATTCACCATTTATTAATACTCCTTTGGCACAACCGTCTAAAGCTTCCTTAAATACCCATTCAGAGTAAATATTGAATAGTAGTGGAGATAAAATACATCCCTGTCGTACTCCTCGTTCTATTGCAATTTTATCAGTGCCGGTTTTTGTGAATGATCATAGAAAAAATAGTGTATACAACTTGCATTTAATTATCATTATGAAGCTCGTACTCTATACGAAACTCGCCGCATACGGCTCGTTTCGTATCTCTCATACTCGCTTCATAATGACCATCAATAAATACTCGTTGCATAATATACTATTATTTTACAAAAATTTTAATATTTAGATTAATTGGGCAGATCTGAAAATTTCTCATTCTAAATTTTCAGGTATTAATTTCAAGTTTCTCTAAAACGATTGATTGGAACTCATAAAGAGTTAACCTAAATAAAAAGTATTGATAATGTTTACAATATTTCAATTACAATACATTACATTTACATTTATAGTGGAGTCAATGAAGGTTTTCACCTCCGATTTCGTTGAACCTCCATCGATTTTCATGAAAATTGGTAAGTATGTAGAGGATACCTCAAGAATCAAAGGTGACATGGTGCCAACTTGCGCTTTTACCCTGGAGGGGATGCCACCCCTTCTCGAGGGTGGAAATTATTTTATTAAAAATAATACCACTAATCGATAGAGGGACAAATTATAAGTAAAGTTTGTTATATAAAGTTATTCCAATAAATCAACAGTTTTTGAGTTATTAAAGATCAAAAGTTTTGATTTTTCCTGAAAAAAAAAATCCATGTTTTAAAGCAGTTTTTCATAAATAACTCAAAAACCATAAGTTTCTTTAAAAAAGTTGTTATTACCAAAATCGAAGATAATATAAAAATAAATAAGCTCCTTATTCGAAAAATCATTTATTACATATACAAAGTGAGTTATATGCAATTGAATGTATATTTTTTTCCGCGAGTACTCAAATCTTAGTATTCAAGCTTAAATAACAGGAAAACGATGCACTTTGTTAAATATAGATACTAAACATTTTAATAAAGTACTTAAAGGTAACTATCAAAAAGCTATATAAGAAGTCGATAGCATCAAAATTAAGCAAGTTATGATGAAAATAAGAAGACCCTTTCAGATTTTTTAGGGAAGAATGAAAAATGAAACATACGTCATTTCCACAAAAATTAAAATTTATAGTAAACCATTTAAAACTTTATTTATTTTGACATGAGTAATAACTTCAACAATTTTGACCGGTTTAGAATGCATATTAAAAAAAAAAAAATTAGGATTAAAAAAAATTAGAATTTTTCAAATTTTTGTGAATTTCATTTTCTTTTGATAATAACTCCAAAAATACTCGATATACTTAAAAAATGGTAGAGAACAAAATTTTATTTTTAACTTTATTTAAGCATTTTCTCTTTTTAATATTTTTTTACGACAAAAAATAACCGAGATAGAAACATTTAAAACCTAAATTTTACTGCGAGAACCATGTAAACGGGGCCCTTTCACCTTGTATTTAAAAAAAAAATAAAGGATTTAGAAAATTATGTTTAATACAGTGTTATTGACCTTTTACTTATCTCTGTAATGGTTTTTGGACAAATCTCATATTTCAAAAATTAACTGAGTTATTTTAAAAAAACCAATAACATTTTTTTTTTAAAATTTTATAGCGGAGATTTTGTATGTATACAGGTTGTGGGAAGTCCAATTAGTCGTTTGTTGTAGGAGATACGAAAAAAGTTTATTTAGGTGAGATTGGGGCATAGATAATATCAGAATTTAAATACATTTCCAAATATACAGGGCCACCCATATTGACAGGGTGAAACAAAATTATCTTTTGTTTAATGGAACACCCTGTATATTTTTACATTTTTGGATTCTCCTCTATGTTTTATTTCTTAAAATATCAGGTTTTGTGATGTTATACGAAGTAGTTTGAAAGATAATTACGTTTTTATTTTCAAATTTCATAGCAATATTCACCCCCTGTATAATTGTAGTGATTTGACATCAGAAAATCAATTTATGTTCAAGTGATTTTTAATATAATCTATTATTGTTAAAAATTATTAATCTAGCAAAACGTTTAATTTTAGCTAATACAGGGTTGGTCGAAACTGAATGAGTGTTTTCTCAAAGTTTGAGAGTATGAGTTTTCTCAAACGGAGCAGCCTGTAATGCCTGTAATGAGCATTATAATGAAATGCTATTGTATGGCACTTTATTATTTCCCACCCTGCCAGTGAGAACTGAATTTATTTTTGAAATCCCTAACTTTATGTCTTTAATTATTTTAAATATTGTAAACGATTAAAAAACAATCAAATTAAATTGAAATGAATAACCAGTGCATATCTTCCACATTTACTTCATATTTAACGTAGCCTGTACCATAACATTGCACAGATTATTATCCCTGTATAGCAACGATATACCATGAATGTGAATTCATACTTGAGAAATGTCCTATATCCAGTCGCACAAAAAAAAGGGATTCTTCAAACATAATATATATGCAGACAAAATCAGCCAAGGTGATTTGCGATATCTAATTAAAGGTCGTACCAAGTTGGTTTTGTTGAATATCGCATGAAAGCACGACGATACTTTGGTGATAAGCGTATTTTTCGTAGTAGCTATAGTGTGTTGTTTTATATTATATATTACCTATATTAAATTAGTTTTAGTATGTTTCGTTTATCTAAAAAAATGTAAAACAAACAAAAATTCTGTTTTTCTTGTAGTTGTTTTTTCGTATAGATATTGTTTTATATTGTAGTAAATTGAATTTAGTTTTAGTATGTTCCGTTTGTTTGTAGAATTATATTTAATTGGATTTGCTGTAATTACTAAAATAAATAAATTTTCAATTATATTTTATGTATTTGTGGAAAAGGAAACCTAGCATTAGCGGCCACATTTCTATAACGGCCAATTGTTTTCTTTTTTTAGTGGCCGTTATTGGCAGGTTTTACTGTACCAATAATATTTTATTAAATTATGAAATATTATTTAAATAAAAAATTTATAAACTTGATAAAAGAAAGTTTGCTTAGAATTTACTCTATCTAATTATGGGGTTATTTTTAATAAAATAGTGTTCACCCATGAGAAGGGGTAACATCCACCCCCAGGATAAAAGCGCAAGTTGGTACCACATCATCTTTGTTTCTTGAGGTATCATCTAACTACTTACCAATTTTCATGAAAATTAATGGAGGTTCAAAGAAATCAGGGGTGAAAACCTTCAGTGACGGCCTTTATGGAAATATAAAAGAATAATTTTTTGTGTGATTGTCGATTTGCTAATTTTCTGATTTTTGGTTGCTATAAGGTTTGAAAAATTAATAAAAATTATAAATCATGTACATAAATATAAAAAAAATATTTATTTTACTTAATTAAACGAGATTGCTTGAGCCAGAATGCTGAAATCTGCATTTTTATCATTAAAAAAAAAAGGTGGATTTCACCCCTAAAATGCAGAAAGCGCAACTTGGTGCCATATCACTTTTGTTTTTTGAGGTATCCTCTAACTAATCAACAATTTTCATGAAAATCGATGAAGGTTCAAAGAAATCGTGGGTGAAAACATTCAGTGACTACACTTTCAGAAATATAAAAGAATAAGGTTTTCGTGATTTTCGACTTTTTAATTTTCGGATTTTTGGTTACGATAAGGTTTGAAAAATTAAAAAAAATGTAATTCATGCACATAAATGTAAAAAAATATTTATTTTTCTTAATTAAACGAGATTACTTGCGCCATAATGCGGAAATCTGCATTTTTTACAATTTAAAAAGTAGGGGTGTATTGCACCCTTAAAATGCAAAAGCGCAAGTTAATGCTATATAACTTTTATTGCTTGAGGTATCCTCTAACTATTTACCGATTTTCATGAAAATCGATGAAGGTTCAACGAAATACGAAGTGAAAACTTACAGTGACTGCACTTTCAGAAATCTAAAAAATAATTTTTTAAAAAGGGGTGTATTTCACCCCTAAAATGCAAAAAGCGCAAGTTGGCACTATGTCACCTTTATTTCTTGAGGTATCCTTTAGCCACTCACCAATTTTTATGAAAATCGATGGAGGTTCAACGAAATCTGAGGTAATAACTCATATCCACCTTCATTGACTCCACTATTAGAGAACTCTTGCAATACTTATATAGGTCAATTACAGTAAAACAAATCAAATGAGGATTTTGCTATATTAATCCATAAATTTTTTTCAGCAAACATCTCTTGCCAATAAACAGTAAGGATGTTCCGATTTATATCCCGGCATAATACCTCACGTCCCCTGTTCCCTTTATTTTCTGGTTAACCCACTTATATCATCCCGAAAGAGGGATTAAAGTAAAAGGGGGGTCGATAGAGAAAGCCAAAGTTCTATTTCTTTACTGCCGAATCCCATTCGAACAAGGTTTTGACTTTACTTCATGTTATTTTAAGATTGCGGGGTGGAATTCTTTGTGAAATTGTTTCTGGATAAGAGTAAGCGGCAAATTAAGTAGGC
Source organism: Diabrotica virgifera virgifera (assembly GCF_917563875.1). Lineage (NCBI taxonomy): Eukaryota > Metazoa > Arthropoda > Insecta > Coleoptera > Chrysomelidae > Diabrotica > Diabrotica virgifera. The sequence continues at coordinate 31,303,527 of NC_065444.1, forward strand.
TGGAATACATTCTGGAATAATGTTTTTTTTTTATTAATGGCTTTGGCATAGCCAATTAGCCAGACTATTTGTTTTTTTTTGTATGGTATTACAATAACAATTTTAAGTTAATATCTAAGCCTACTTATTATCTAAATTTACAGGGTGTTATAATATATTAATGGATACATTTTTCAATTTTGTGTGATATTTTTACAATTTCTAATTTTATTATCTAAGCCTATTTAAAATTTAAATTTACAGGACGTTACATATTCGTAAAGACATTTTAACGTCTGCTTGTTTTTTGGAAAAAGAATTTCGTTTAAATTGACAGGTAAAGGACAATTTAGATCAATTAACTTTTCATACATCACTTTAATATTTTGTCTGTACTGTCCACACTCCAAGATGAGGTGCTGTAGATCTCCCATTCCACCACAGGCGCAATATGGGTTATCACTGATACCTATGCTGTGTTTGTATGCTGGGGTTAGTGCGTGATTTGACCTCATACGGTTTATGTGTATTATGTACATAACTAAGGGCCGGTTTCACCAACAACAAATAAATCGGTGAATAGTTATTAGTCAAATAAAATTTAATAGTCGATTATAGTCGTAGAGATGGAGGCGGATTTAGTTCGTGATCGGGAATATGGATAAACTATACGGGGATATATGTTGGATTATTTGTGTACATGACTTTCCGAGACGAGCGGATACCTTAGCGGGGAACGAGGGTAGTTATGAGAGGTAAAAGTCGGGGTTTTTATTTTTTTGTGACGCTAGTGATCGAGATAGTGCACCAAAATTTGGAAATAAGTAGGTCATGACGTAACTAAGCAAAATTTAAAGGGGCGGACAGCTCCGTGGGGCTCAAAGGGGAGGCGGACAGGGGTGAATATGCAAATTATAAGGGGTGAAAGTCACGGTTTTTTGTGACGCTCGTAATAGAGATAGTGCACCAAAATTTGAGAATAAGTAGTTCATGACGGAGCTAAACAAAATCTCCAGGACATAGGGGTGGCGACCAGGAGTGAATATGAAAATTATAAGGATTGAAAGTCACGGTTTTTTTGTGATGCCCGTGATAGCCATAGTGTACCAAAATTTGGGAATAAGTAGGCAATGACGAAACTAAGCAAAATCTTCAGGGGCGGACAGCTCCGTAGTGGACAAAGGGGTGGCGGATAGGGGTGAATATGCAAATTATAAGGGATGAAATTCGAGGTTTTTTTGTGACGCTTGTGATCGAGATAGTGCACCAAAATTTGGGAATAAGTATGCGGACAAGTATGTATGCCGAATAAGTATGTAAGTTTGCGGACAGGAATAAATATGCAAAATTTTTGGGTGATCCTCGTCATCTAGAATACGTTCGCAGCTTGCACAGTTGATTAATTTAGCTGTGTAGAATAAAAATGCAAAAGGGAGGACAGCTAGGTGGGATCATTTTTGGAGTTATATGGTGCGGACAAGTAGAATGAACCATTAGGGCCGCGTTTAGGTCAATTGACGCCCTAGGCAATTCTCTAGTAGCCTTTTTGAGAAAAAAAATTGCAAGCTGATTTTTTTATTTAAATAAGAATACATAAAAATTAATTGTCATTTCAGTTCGATCACATCAGATTTCATTCTTGATTTTTCTTTGGAAAAATGATCTATAATGTCATAATTTATCGTCTTTGTTACGTCCCTTTCTATGAACAAAATTGACAAATTGTTAAGACGTTCTTGCATCATACTTGATCGGAAATTATTTTAATGACTATTTTAAATGCTTGACATTTTTGAAAATGACCTTTCAGCGAACACGTTGGTTGGCAACTGGAAGGCACAAATAAATGCGCAAAGCCATAAAAAAATTAGGGAAAATATCTTTTAATCCACTCTTCTTTAAATATTTAGATATGTCAATTATTGGTTAGTGGTGATTTTATTGTGGTATCCAAATGAACCTTAAAGTGAATGCATTCATGTATGAATGATGTAGGTATCTATTAGTGCAGCCAGTGAGGGTATTTGGCTCCGAATTCCATCCTACTGCATCAATTTACTTGATATTTTCACTGTAAGTAGGGAATAGCTCAAGAAACAAATTCTACGCTCTATCCTATGACGCTTTTAACTTAGGGGTGGTTCTCACCCGTTCGCGGGGGTGGAATTTTTTTTATCAACCTAACACCGGAAGTGGCCAGAGAACTTAATTCTAAGCAATAAGTATTTTATAAATTTTTTTGAAAACTCGATACTTTTTGAGTTATTCGTGGTTAAAAATTTGCCATTTTCTTTGAAAAATGACACTTTTCGGAGACTCTTTTTTTGTGAATACAATAAAAATTGTGCATCTAACGAAAAAAACCATATAAAACATTTTTGTAGTTTATGAAAAATCAGAGAGATTCATTTTCTCATAAATCTTCTAGTTTTAATAAAAAAAAAGAGATGGTAGGTGAAAAAAGATTTTTTTTGGTGCATGCTCAAATCGGTGTATTCAACTTAAAATAACAGAGAAATTGTCGATTTTAGGGGTATCAAATAACTTTTGTAGTGCTTGAAAAGACCTTTAAAACGAAAACTCTTAAATGCCAGTTACATTCAAACTAAGCGAGATATGGTGCAAAAAAACTTATGACTAATGTATTTTAAGGAAAAATGAGAAGTATATTTATCTACGACTGATACATAATATATGTATTATACTTGTGGTGTTTGCAATATAATGCCATATAATAATCCTTTAGGGATTAATAATGCGGGATTAATAGCTATTAATCCCTCTGGCACAACAATCACAAAATTCACCACGGAAACAAAATAATCAACCTCAAAAAGTGTCACTGTTAAACGAATAGTATATTTGACAGTTTGTGTTGAGATGGACGAAAATGAAGAATCTTTTAATTGTACACCACCAGAAATTGTAGAACTAGCTACAGCAACAGCATCTACCTTAATACCTGAAACATCGAAATCCATTTACAATAAAACGTATAATATAATATAATTAAAAACTCTACTAAAGTTAATGATGATTCTCAACCAATTCAGTTTATTAATTGTACTATTACTAATTTTAATGTTTTTAACAAATAAAGTTGTTCATTAAAAATCTTAAATTAATTAATTTGTCGTAGATAAAGTAGAGTATACTACTCGCAATAATGGCTCTCATTCCCTCGGAATGTTACTCCCTCGCCGCTAACGCGGCTCGGTTCGTAAATATTCCTCGGGAATAATAGCCATTATTATTGACTCGTGGTATAATCTACTATTAACCCCTCATCCACCAGAAATTAAATGCATCGTTTTTCTTCTAGAATACCTTCTACTATAGTTTTATTTCTATATTCAAAAAGTTGGACGGGTTTAAAATGAATGGTTCTTGAAAAGAATAAGATCAAATTATAGAGCGCATTTTTAAATTTTCTTAAAAATCTTTAGTCCTGTCGCCAGGGGGGGTACAACGGCCTTCTTAATTCAGATGGACTTACCCAAGTTTTTTTATGTATTTTGGCCCGTAGAACACGAATTTTTTGGGTAACAGTTGATCCGGATGTCGATAAGATTGTTATAAACAAAGAAGTTGAGGAATTACATAACAACGATTTCTCGCACAACAAAACATTTTCTTGTATTTTTTGGTTCATTCTAACCAAAAAATGTTCCTACAAGTTTTTTCGGAGGATGCATAGTTTTCGAGATAAACGCGGTTGAACTTTCAAAAAATCGAAAAATTGCAATTTTTGAACCCGAATAACCTTTGAATAAAAAATAAAATAGCAATTCTGCTTACCGCCTTTAAAAGTTTGAGTCAAATTATATCTGTTTTGAATATTTGCATTGCTAAAAATTTATTTTTTGATTGTTAAAAAAAGCTATAAACACATAGTGTTTCCCGTGCCTAATATGTATATGCGTTTTAATGCATGCTACGTAGAAATAGCCCCGCTTGTACTTTTACCTCTTCTACCTACTCGTTCGATTTTAAATGAGAAATCATTGAAAACATCACTCAAGCACTAGGTGTTTATAGCTTTTTTTTAACAATAAAATGATACATTTTTAGCAATACAAATAATTAAAACCGATATAATTTGACTTGAACTTTCAAATGCGGTAAGCAGAATTGCTATTTTATTTTTTAATCAAAAGTTATTCGGGTTCAAAAATTGCAATTTTTCGATTTTTTGAAAGTTCAACCGCGTTTATCTCGAAAACTATGCATCCTACGAAAAAATTTGTAGGAACATTTTTTGGTTAGAATGGCCCAAAAAATACAAAAAAATGTTTTGTTTTGCGAGAAATCGGTGTTATGTGATTCCTCAACTTCTTGGTTTATAACAGTCTTATCGACATCCGGATCAACTGTTACCCAAAAAATTCGTATTCTACAGGTCAAAATACATAAAAAAACTTGGGTAAGTCCATCTGAATACAGGAGGCACTTGTACCCCCCCTGGCGACAGGACTACTTCCTTTTTCTCTATGTAATTCGAAAGTGATAAGCGATACGTAAAAAAATACCTTACAAAAATGTAGGTTTTCTTTCAGATAACAATTTTATTTTTCTTTCATTACTGTATCTCATTATCATTTTCGAGTTACATGGAGAAAAAGGAAGATTTAAAAAAATTTAAAAATGCTCTCTATAATTTGATCTTATTTTTTTCAAAAACCATACATTTTAAACCCGTCCAACTTGTTGAACATAGAAATAACACTATAGTAAAAGGTATTGTAGAAGCAAAACGATGCATTTAAATCTGGTGGATGAGGGGTTAAAATATACATACTTCGAATTTTATCTTAAAATAAATTAGTCATCCTTTTTTGTTGCACCATATCTCGCTTAGTTTGATTTAACAGTGCGGTCGTTTTAAAGGTCTTTTCAGGCAGTACTTCCAAAAGATATTGATAGCATTATACCCTCAAAATCGACCATTTCTCTGTTATTAAGTTAACACACCCATTTGAGCAAGCACAAAAAAAATTTCTTTTCACCTACCGTATCTCTTTTTATGTTATCACTAGAAGACTTATGAAGGAACGAATCTCTTTGATTTTTCTTAATCTAGAAAAATGTTTTATATAGTTTTTTCGTTAGATGGATAATTTTTAAGGTATTCGCAAAAAACTGTCCGGAAAGGCGACATTTTTCAATGAAAATGGCAAATATTCAACCACGAATAACCCAAACGGATCAGTTTAAATTATAGAAAAGTGTGCTGCCGATGGCCCAATAATCCCTAAATTTACGTTACGACTTCTTTCCTTTTTGAATTAATAGTGTTTAGAAAATGCAATTTGTTTTCTATAAATGAATGAACACTTATATATCATTGCTGGATGTACGATGTACTTAAATGTTATTCGATTTTAATTGTTATATTATACAAATATTTTTTGTACAGTATTTTTGAAGCCCTCTCATAATTTGCCGCCTTAGGCTAGGCAACTACCTATATTGCCTAATGGATAAAGAAGCCCTGTGTACCATACATACCGGTAGTACATATTTGTAATTAAATTTGGAATGTCGTATTACCGGGCATATTTAATACTGTTTTGTTTAAAAATTGAGTAGTTCCCGTCTACAATATATACCAAATTATTTTTTAAACCATAACATAGATCTTAACAATTTTTTGTGATCGTTAACAATAGTGCAGATTTTGTAAATGTCTTCATAATTATTTCTTGGATCTTAATAAACTAATATAATTTTTAGGTCATGCACAGTTTAACTGCTATACCTGTATCGGTGGAGCAACCACCGGATGTGCGCTAGTGCTAAGTAACGATGAAGTTGAAAGGTGTTCAACACAATGTACCGAATCCTATATCGAATATCAAAGTAAGTTTTCTTCTATTGCACCTCTCTGGAGTTTAAGTACATGTTATAGAAGCAAATCAACATACCTGCGAGCTATTAAAGTTTTTTAGATGACAATTAAATGATTTTTCCACCTACCTCTACCGAAAGTATACTTTTCCGGACCTGATTGTAGGGAGCAAAGTTGTACTTTTCCTCCCTAGGGAGGAAAATATTTTTCCTCCCTAGGGAGGAAAAGTAAAAGTGACATCATGATACTTCATTCATGAAATATAACTTATTGACGCCCTGTACAATATCTATTTTCTATTACGTAAATATCTATACATTTTAACGTTTATTTAAAAACACTCTGTATTTTGCAAAATGGTAAAAAACTGTAAATTGTTATTCTGATTTAACAATGTTTACATTAATAATTTGACTTATATTTGACAGTTGACAGTTATATTGTACCTACTTGTTAGTTTTAGTTCTAATAAATTTTGTTGGTTAGTTAGGTACATAAATAAATTAAGTAAAAATGAAAAAATGACTTGATATTTGAGGAAGGTGGAAAAACCATATGTATAACATGGGAGTAAAGTGCCTTTTCCTCCCTTGAATGATTACTGCCCTCCGCTATGCGTCGGGCAGTAAACTTCATTCTCGGGAGGAAAAGTAGCACTTTCCTCCCTTGTTATACAAATAGCTATTTTATCGAACCTAATGCCTCCTCAGAACATGGCACTTCCTCTTTTATATTTGTGAATAGATCTGGCAGTTTCAATTCTTAAGTTGGATTTATAATTTGACGTAGCGTAGACGTAGACGCAACGGAAACGGAAGAAACGGACTGGAAACGTAAGAAAATAATATGCCAATTTATAATTCGACGTAGCGGAATTTTTGCGCATGAGTAGAAAGAATGACTTAATTCAACAACATAGCCTATGCTATAAATTGTAAATTATACGAACCGTAAACAAACTTTGTGTTAATTTATTTATACTATTATTTATTATAATATATATCCGTTTTGGTGTTACATGGATTACGAAATACACGAAGGTATGCTCCTTAGTGCCGTGGTATTTCCAACTATTTTGTTACATTTCCTAGTCTTTAAAATGTTTATGTTTATTGGATTTAGGGGAAGGGCGGGCAAAATGGGGTACTTAAGGTTTAAATTGGGATTAAAAAAAAATCTGTAACTTCTAAGGTCTTAAAATAAGACAAATATCATTGTTATAGTAGTAACTATTTATTAATAAAATTTAAATTTAAAAAAAGTCAAAGTTTTTTTTATTATATGAAAAAACAGAAACTAATGTAAATTGCCCCATTATGCCCGTCGTATAGGGTAAAATGGGGTACCAAATTGAAACCAAGAAAAGCCTATTGACAAAATTCGCATACAAGTACTACTTCATCATATTCATCTTCTACACCAGCACATGAATTTTTAGCCCATTTAAGGCAACTGGATTAGCTTATCCATCCTTCTGTGGAACTTGAATAAAAGTTTCCGCAGAACCAGTCAGTGTCACTATCTTTGCCTTCTGAATCTGACTCTACTTTTTTAGTTTTATTCAATTGCGATTTCTTACTCTTCTGTGATTTGGTTTGATCATCGGCTATCTTACTTGGTATGGTAAAAGAGTAAACACTACCAATAGGTATGGTAAAAAGGGTACCCCATTTTACCCTACCTATTGGTACCCCATTTTGCCCCAAGAGCAGATTTTGTGATTATGACCTGTTTAAATTATTACAAGTTTTTATTTTTTAACATAATGACAAACGAATACTCTAGAACACATTCACTGTTCGTTGGAAGTAATGATATTAAATAATAAATTATTTTAGTAATACTAACGATGGATTATTTTTCGGCCGATATTATAACTTGGTTAACTAAAAACGCACATGTACTCTTCACGACAATCGACTAACAGTTAATTATATCTGCTTTATGACAGAAGGCGTAAACAGGCGTCTATAATATAATTTCATTAACGTCGTATAGATAGAGCGAGTGATATTGAAAAAAAGGGGTACCCCATTTTAGGCGGCTACCCCGTTTTGCCCGCCTTTCCCCTACATATCGCATATGTGTGGATAACCCAGAATTAGACTAATAAACAACTCATATTTATTTGAAATATTGAAACTACACCATGATACATTTTTATTAAATTAATAACTTAATTGTAACAAATAATTAACAAAATTCGAATATGTTAATAAACACCTTAACCTTACAAAATGGATGAGGGCGTGTCCACTTTGGGCTTTGGGTGACAGAACAAAATTCTTGATTTTGATTGGCCAGACATAAGAAACGCACTGTAAAAGATGAAAGTTGGTGAACTCTTCCGTTACGTTACGTTTCTCTTACGTTCCGTCAGGCACTTGCATTCATTTATAAACAAGAGAGTACACAAAACTCGGTGTTGAACTTTTCCAGTGCGTCTACTGCTCTGGGCTAATTAGCAAAATTCATGGAAAAGTTATTTACCAGCAATTTTATTGCTTGAATCGAATTATAAGATCCTATATATTTATAATATAGTTATGCAAAGTCCGCAGATAGTGTGCTACTTTTTTATAAACAAAATGGCGCCGACAAATCGTATTTTTTTCAATTATTTCTCTATAACTCCGAAGATTTTAACTTTACAACAAGAACACCCAAACAAAAATTCACCACAATTAAATTCTGCATAGAGAAATGTTTTTCACGATTTGCTCCGACGAAAATTTTCCTCGGAAATGCGGGTTTTCCTAACAAAAACTCTAATTTTCAAATAAAGTTTTAGGTAAGTAATTTTTAATCAATAATTAAATAACTTAGTGACATCAAAGCTTTCTTGGTATAGATTGTAATTCCAGAAGCCGGTGAAAATTAAACGAATATTTTAGCAACAATTCAATTGTTAATAAACAATTTACGATCGCAATAATAACCAAAATAATCATGATACATTGATCAAACTTATAAAGATTATAAAGATGAGATGCTTATTTAATATTTTATCGACAAAATATAAATTTTGCTTTTTTTTTGCATAATCTTTAAATTTTGAAAAAAAAATAGTTATAATACGCTGGTCTAATTAGTAAAGTACAAAGAAAAGTTATTTACCAGCAATTTTATTGCTGGAATCGAATTATAAGATCCTATATATTATTAATATAAAAACTCAATATTAACTCAAATAAAAATTCACCCCAATTTAATTCTGCATAAAAGCATGTTTTTTCCGATTTGCTTCGACGAAAATTTTCCTCGGAAAATGTGGTTTTTCCCAACAAAATCTCGAATTTTCAAGTAAGTTTTTTGGGCCAATAATTAATTATCAATAATTATATAGCTTGGTGAAATAAAAGCTTTCTTGGTATAGATTATAAATTCAGAAGCCGGTGAAAATGAAACGAATATTTTAGCAACAATTCAATTGTTAATTAAAAATTTACAGTCGCAATAACAACCAAAATAATCATGAGACATTGATCAAACTTAGAAAGATTATAAAGGTGTGATGGCTATTTAATATTTTGTCGACAAAATATAAATTTTTTATTTTTTTGCATAATCTTTAAATGTTTAAAAAAAATTGTTATAAAAAAATTAACATTTCTCAGAAATTGTTTGTTATATTCTAATTTTATAAAATACTTAAAATGCGTATTTCATAGGTCTTGAAAATGAATGCTTTAAAAAAAATTTCCAACCCTTCGCAAAAAAGTTATGAAACAGCAAAGTAAATATATGAAAACTCCGTTGTTTATAATTTGCTTTAATTGTTTCAAAGCTTAAAAGTGAGTCTATGGTACAATCTAATTACTCACAAAGAATGTCAGAAATTAGTGCAATGGTTATATTTTCATCAAAGATTAAAAATACTTTTTTTTTGTAATTTTTAGCGCAAAAGTAGGCCTGATACAGAGTCGGAGCTAAAATGTTCACTCGAAGCGACTGACACGCAGCATATATTATTTATAAAAGTGTACGTCTCGCGCGGCCGGTCGTCGCTCAGAGTGAAAATTTCAGCTACAGTGCTGTATTATTCTACTTTCGCGCGTGTAAATTACAAAAAAATATATTTATAATCTTTAATTAAAATATAACCATTAAATTGATAATCGATATTTTTTGTAAATAATTAGCTTGTACATTATACTCACTTCTACGCTTTGAAAGAATTAAAAAAATGTATAAACACCGTAATAATCGTATGTTTATTTTGCTGTTTCATAACTTTTTTGTAAATGGTTGCAAAAAAGTTTTAAAGCATTCATTTTCAAGATATTTGAAATGCGCATTTTAGCTATTTTTTAAAATTACAATATAATAAAAACTTTCCGAGAAACGTTAATTTGTTTATAACTATTTTTTTTAAACATTTAAAGATTATGCAAAAAAAATAAAAAATTTATATTTTGTCGACAAAATGTTAAAAAGGCATCTCATGTTTATAAGATTTCAAAGTTTGATCAGTGTATCATAATTATTTTGGTTATTATTGCGACCGTAAATTATTAATTAACAATGAAATTGTTGCTAAAATATTCGTTTAATTTGCATCAGCTTCTGGAACTATAATCTAAACCAAGAAGGCTTTTAAGTTACCAAATTATTTAAATATTGGTAGATAATTACTTATCTAAAACTTTATTTGAAAATTAAAGATTTTGTTGGGAAAACCCGCATTTTCCGAGGAAAATTTTCGTCTGAGCAGATCGGGAAAAACACGTCTCTATGCAGAATTTAATCATGGTGAATTTTTATTTGAGTGTTTTTGTTGTAAAGTTAAAATATTCGGAGTTATAGAGCAATAATTGAAAAAAACACGATTTTCGGGCGCCATTTTGTTTATAAAAAAAGTAGCACACTATCTGAGGACTTTGCATACCTATATTATTAATATATAGGATCTTATAATTCGATTCCAGCAATAACATTGCTGGTAAATAACTTTTCCCAAAAATGGCCTATTCTCCGATAATCAGCCCAGACTATACGTTACGTCTACGTCTACGCTACGCCAAACTATAAATCCAACTTTACTTGTCTTCCTCGCCTTCTAAGTATACGATTTTGTTGATCATCTGATTTTACATAAATTCTGCTTTCGTTTGAAAATAGCACATTTTGCCCAATTCCAATGTTTTAGTTTTGATGTTGAAGACACTAATTTACGTGATCAATCTTGTGCTGCCTGGAAAATTCGGGATCCTGTAACTGCCTTCTGCTTTATAGTCCATGGGCACACGAACTCTTCTTTCTGTCGTTTCAACTGAAATACTTACACCTACACTGCCGTGCTAGGCCCAAAGGCGGTAACTAACATTTGACAAAATGGTGGCAAAGTCGATTTCAAAATTGAGTGTTAAAATTTTGGCCCGTTAGGGATTTATGGACTAGCTAATAGTTTTTATGCATGGATATATGCCCCAGTTTATTAAGGGAACCATTAATTATATTTTAAAACAAAGTTTTATATAAAAAGAGGTAGATACCGCTAAAACGTTTTATCAAAACTTACTATAAAACTAAGCCTATTAGCGGTATGTGGTTTACAGTTGTGATTGATATGAAATAAAAAGCTTTTCTGTGTATTACAGTTTATTAAATTGAAAGAATTAAAGTAGTATTAAATGTTATTATTTTGTTGAGCCACAATATGACAACAACAAATTGACAATATTTAGTTGTAGTTATATCTGTTTTCTTTCAAGAGTCAATAAATACATATTGGTTCATTAATATTAATGTTCAATTTGTGGTTCAATATAGACAATTTAATAGATAACCAAACAACATACCTTGTGTCTGGTACATACAGAGAGAGTCTGTAAAGTGGAATAAATTCAATATCTCAAATACTAATTGTTTTTTTGGAAAATGCTCAGACCCGTCGATTAGTATTTCAAATTGTCCTTTTTGGCATTCAATAAAAATGTATACAGGGTGTCCCAATTTAGAGATATGACGTCATCGTCGATTTTCTTAAATGGCAACACTGTCATTTTGATAGCTAATTTGATAGGGTTTGTAAAGTTATACATAACTGCAAAATATCAAATTTTTATTCTCTACCATTTACAAGATAATAGAAAATAACAAAGTTGTTGTTCTGAAGCTATTTTCTTGTGGCATTTTTACAATTTTAACTATTTAGAATGGGAAATAAGTATTTTGTAATTTGACAACGGCACCCGATTTGGGCGTCGAAACGTTAATAAAAAATCATTTTTTAATAATATTGTGGCTTATTTCCCATTCTAAATAGTTAAAATAACAAAGTTATATCTGTAATTTGGAATATATTCAATAATTAAAATACTAACTGTTTTTTTGAAAAATGCTCAGACCCGTCGATTAGTATATCAAATTGTCATTTGTGACATATAATAAAAAATAAATACAGGGTGTCCCAATTTAGAGATATGACGTCATCGTTGATTTTCTTAAATGGCAACACTATCATTTTGATAGCTATTTTGATAGCGTGTGTAAAGTTATACACATCTGAAAAATTTCAAAATTTTATTCCCTACCATTTACAAGATAATAAAAAATAACAAAGTTATGAAGAACAAGAAGTAATCAAATAATAATTGAATTTATTTATTTCAATTAAGCAAATGCTCATAACGTTGCCCATTGAAAATTTGACAATAATTGAGGGCAATATTATGAGTTTTTGCTTAATTTATTGAAATAATTAAATTCAATTATTAGTTGATTACTTCTTTTTCATAACTTTGTTATTTTTTATTATCATCTAAATGGTAGAGAATACAAATTTGAAATTTTGCAGTTGTGTATAACTTTACACACCCTATCAAAATAGCTATCAAAATGACAGTGTTGCCATTTAAGAAAATCAACGATGACGTCATATCTCTAAATTGGGACACCCTGTATACATTATTATTATATGTCAAAAAGGACAATTTGATATACTAATCGACGGGTCTGAGCATTTTTCAAAAAAACAGTTAGTATTTTAATTATTGAATATATTCCAAATTACAGATATAACTTTGTTATTTTCTATTATCTTGTAAATGGTAGAGAATAAAAATTTGATATTTTGCAGTTATGTATAACTTTACAAACCCTATCAAATTAGCTATCAAAATGACAGTGTTGCCATTTAAGAAAATCGACGATGACGTCATATCTCTAAATTGGGACACCCTGTATACATTATTATTGAATGTCAAAAAGGACAATTAGAAATACTAATCGACGGGTCTGAGCATTTTCCAAAAAAACAATTAGTATTTGAGATATTGAATTTATTCCACTTTACAGACTCTCTCTGTATACAAAACCTATTTAGTATTACAATGGTTTTACCTCATAATTAACATTTTTTATAAATTCTTTTATAGTGCGTCTAATAATTTGGGCAGAACTGTACTTCGAAAAATACTACGAAAAAACAGAATCTGTTCAGATTGTTATAGATGTTTAAACATCTGGTGATGTTAAGCGTTTTAAAGAATTCTTCAACTCAACTGTGAATGTGATTGTAAACCATACTTTTGACTTTCTCAGCTATTTTTATTTTGTTTCTTGGCGACAAAGGTTTGCTATTTTACGACAGGCCTGAGTTATTATAGAGGTTTAATATTTTTATGATGGCCGACACCTACCCTAATATTATTATGCATTGTTATATTATTGGGTATTTCACAATATTATATTCGGGAAAATACTATTACTTACAGTAATTAGGGCAAATTTTAACATTTTATTAGTTGTATTGTACAAACTAGTTATATTATATGTCATGATTAAAATATGATGACATTGTCTTTTAGACCGAAAAATACCTAATTATGGGATATATAAGATTTTTAAAATATGCAAACAAATGTTTGGATCATTATCCAGGTACCTGACGCATTCTTAGAAAATTTATAAAGGAATAAAACCAGTATTTTTGTATAAAACTTAGGTAAAGGATTGTCATAAGATTAAGTAAAGATCTAGATTAAGATTTTCTAAAAAAACAAAATACCTATTTTAAGTCTCTTTTTCTAAAAATGTTTGTGGACAGCGTGTGGATATATTATTAAGTTTTTAAAACCCAAATAAAAAAAGACATATATTTTTTAAATATGAAAATCTCTTACCGCCTAACTCAAGATATAAATCATCCACTTGGCGCAGATTCATATTGTTTAGGACAACATAATTTGGTTAATTCTTGAAATACTATAAACAAAAATGAAAATACATTTCAATAGATATAATAATCTCGAAAATTGTTTACCATCCTCGCTAATTATTTCTTTTACTAACACAACTCTTTTAACTAACACAATAATTTAACCTTGTAAAGTTAGGCCGAATTTACTTTGTATTACTAAGGCTATTTGGCGGTTTCTAAATGTAGGCGTAGCATTCTTGAAAGTAGATAAGCGGTAAGTGCAATATGCTAAGGTTCTATTACTCTTTTTCCATTCAGGTTACTCTCCCTGTGTTTACTTTTCCCCCCTGTTATTTGTTTGTATACGTCCTCTCTGCCAATCTTGGCATTGAAATCTCCTACAATTATTTTTGTGTCGTATGATGGTATTTGGTAGAACAGATGCTCTAACTGTTCATAAAAGCTATCTTTAACATCTTCTTCTGTATTTTCCGTTGGTGCATGTACATTTATAAGGGATATTTTTCTGTATTTTCCCCTCATTCTTATTTTGCATATTCTGCTTGTGACTGCCTCAAAATTTATCACCAGACTGGCAAATTTTTTCTTTATAAGGAATCCAACTCCAAATATACGTTCATTGTCTCCACTGTTGAAGAATACATAGCTTCCCACATCTATGCAGAAATTTTCTTTTTGTTTAGTTTCTTGTATAGCTGCAATATCTATCTCATATTTCTCCAATGTATCTGATAAATTTTTAGTGCCCCTACTTCAAAAGTCCCTCTAACATTCCATTGTCCTATCATAATCATATTTCGTGCCTTATTCGTTTCCGTATTTATCTGTCCACTGTGTTTGTTTAGACTTAGTTTTTTTCCATTTTCTCTAATTTTTCGGTGCTATGGTTCCATTTCCACCATTCATCGTTTATACATATTTTCTGATAGCCGACTTTCGTTTCATTACCTTTTCCTTTTTCTTCTCTCGCCATATCTCTTAACTCTTTCTGTAGTCTGGCTTCGGTTTGTGTTAGATCACTTTCAATGAAGTACCGCGTTCCTCTTAATTTACTCTTGTTCTTCATAATAAGTTCTTTATCCTTCATTGTATCCATTTTTACTATCGCCACTGGCAGTTTCCCTTGAGAGGTTCTTATTTTCTGGTGATGTTAAGCGTTTTAAAGAATTCTTCAACTCAACTGTGAATGTGATTGTAAACCATACTTTTGACTTTCTCAGCTATTTTTATTTTGTTTCTTGGCGACAAAGGTTTGCTATTTTACGACAGGCCTGAGTTATTATAGAGGTTTAATATTTTTATGATGGCCGACACCTACCCTAATATTATTATGCATTGTTATATTATTGGGTATTTCACAATATTATATTCGGGAAAATACCATTACTTACAGTAATTAGGGCAAATTTTAACATTTTATTAGTTGTATTGTACAAACTAGTTATATTATATGTCATGATTAAAATATGATGACATTGTCTTTTAGACCGAAAAATACCTAATTATGGGATATATAAGATTTTTAAGATATGCAAACAAATGTTTGGATCATTATCCAGGTACCTGACGCATTCTTAGAAAATTTATAAAGGAATAAAACCAGTATTTTTGTATAAAACTTAGGTAAAGGATTCTCATAAGATTAAGTAAAGATCTAGATTAAGATTTTCTAAAAAAACAAAATACCTATTTTAAGTCTCTTTTTCTAAAAATGTTTGTGGACAGCGTGTGGATATATTATTAAGTTTTTAAAACCCAAATAAAAAAAGACATATATTTTTTAAATATGAAAAGCTCTTACCGCCTAATTCAAGATATAAATCATCCACTTGGTGCAGATTCATATTATTTAGGACAACATAATTTGGTTAATTCTTGAAATAATATAAACAAAAATGAAAATACATTTCAATAGATATAATAATCTCGAAAATTGTTTACCATCCTCGCTAATTATTTCTTTTACTAACACAACTCTTTTAACTAACACAATAATTTAACCTTGTAAAGTTAGGCCGAATTTACTTTGTAATACTAAGGCGATTTGGCGGTTTCTAAATGTAGGCGTAGCATTCTTGAAAGTAGATTAGCGGTAAGTGCAATATGCTAAGGTATATGGACGGCAACTGTGGCAGATACTGTCAAAACGCCATAGTATTTAACATTTGCCGCCAAGTGGCTTAGTATTTTAACTGAAAAGTGTAGATACCGCTAACAAAATTGCAATTTTATTTAAAATGTAATGCTTCTACAACTCCAAAGACTTTATAAATATACACTAAATACCCTATTCTACCTAAAAATACAAAAATCTCATTTTCGATAAAAAATCAGTTCCCGCCTTTGGGCTTAGCACGGCAGTACAGCTTCCAAAAGCTACAGGTTTCAAATACATGATGATTCCATAAAAGTTTGGTGGTGTATATTTCAAATAATTATACTCTAATTATGTTATATGAATATCCCTTTCCTTCAACATAAGACGAGAACCAAAACTTCTATATTGGTTGATTAAAAAAGTAGCCGATTAATTTATCTTGGTCGAAGTAAGGCATGGAGATAGGGATAGATAAAGAATTGTATTTTTTTCTGGAGCGAAGAACCAGCTTTTCTAGATATTTTTAAAAGAGGATAAATTTTACGATCTTTTCTATGGCATTCTAGTTTGTATATTTGTAATACAATAAAATGTTTTTTCTACAACCGTGTTAAAAATGCAATTTTTAGCACTCCATAGGAGCGTTAAAAATGCTACTTTAAAGCACTAGTGCTTTAAAATTTTTAAGGCACTGCTAGTCCTGTCGCCAGTAGGGGTACAACGGCCTCCTTAATTCAGATGGACTTACCCAAGTTTTCTTTATGTATTTTGACCCGTAGAACACGAATTTTTTGGGTAACAGTCGATCCGGATGTCGATAAGATTGTTATAAACAAAGAACTTGAGGAATCACATAACAGCGATTTTTCGCAAAACAAAACATGTTTTTGTATTCTTTGGGTCATTCTAAGCAAAAAATTATTTTCAGCATAAACGGGGTTGAACTTTCAAAAAATCGAAAAATTGCAATTTTTGAACCCGAATAACTTTCGATTGAAAAATAAAATAGCAATTCTGCTTACCGCATTTGAAAGTTCAAGTAAAATTCTATCGGTTTTGATTATTTTCATTGCTAGAAAATAATTTTTTTATTGTTAAACAAAGCTATCAACACATAGTGATTGAATGATGTTTTCAATGCATTTCTAATTTGAAATCGAACGAGTAGGCGCGCATACAGAATTTCTACGTACATTACGTCCATTAAAACGCATTCATGTGGCCCGGGAAACACTATGTGTTTATACCTTTATTTAACAAATAAAAACTTATTTTTTAGCAATGCAAACAATCAAAACCGATAGAATTTGACTTGAACTTTCAAATGCAGTAATCAGAATTGCTGTTTTATTTTTTAATCAAAAGTTATTCCGGTTCAAAAATTGCACTTTTTCGATTTTTTGAAAGTTTAACCGCGTATATCTCGAAAACTACGCGTCCTACGAAAAAACTTGTAAGACCATTTTTTGCTGAGAATCACCCAAAACATACAAAAAAATATCTTGTTTTGCGAAAAATCGCTGGTATGTAATTCCTCAAGTTCTTTGTTTATAACAATCTTATCGACATCCGGATCAACTGTTACCCAAAAAATTCGTGTTCTACGGGTCAAAATACATAAAAAAAACTTGGGTAAGTCCATCTGAATTAAGGAGGCCGTTGTACCCCCCCTGGCGAAAGGACTATGCAGTTAAAAGTCAATTATTGTCAAATTGTGAAACGTCAAAATATTTTTATTTTATTTATTAACGTCAATATTAATAGTACAACTTGCGCAATTTGAAAATGGTGGTTTAAGAGGGTTTTTAAAATTTAATTTAAACTGTATTATTGCATTTTTAACACTTTTGTAGAAAAAAGTTATTAAAATTTGTTAGAATATACAACAATAAAAGTAGATGTTATTATTCTATAGTGGTTATGACTTACGTATTGGCAGTATAGGCAGTTTTGATGTAATGTCACGTAATGTCAAGAAAAATATAAAAATGGAATGTCAGTCAAGTTCAAGTAAAAGTTTTTGTAGATATTGTCCTGTAATTGAGAATGAATAAATTATAATTGTTAATATATAAGACGTTTGTAGAAAAAATATTGTATGAAATACTTGTTAAAAAGTACATTTTTAAGGCACTCATGTGAATTGCAGGATTCGCTTCGCTCATTCTGCAAACTTTCACGTGCGTGCCTTAAAATTGTACTTTTAACACTTATATCATAAATAACTATTATGACCGGCTATTAAAAAACCCTTTTAGTGAGAGCATTTACACTTTTACGTTTTACCTTGTAATATGTTCGATAATATTTTCCACTACGAACTTCCTCGTTTCCATATTACGTTGTGTCGTAAGTTGTAACCCTGGCTTCTCGTAAGTCGTGTGTTAGGAGAACAATATCATTGGCATATCGGAGAGGATTTAGTTTGTTTCCATTGATGTTAATACCTTTTGAGTCACACTCTAATCATTTACATGCGTACTCAATAATTGTTATAAATAGTTTTGGCGAAAAAGTATCTCCTTGCGCCCACCCCTCTGCCAATTTTCATCTTCTCAACCATGAAGTCCAAAGATTTACAGTTGTCACATTTTCGTATATATTTCGAATAATATTCGCACATCTGTTATCTATTTTGCATTCTAGTAGTGCTTTTAATATATTGGCAGTTTCCACTGTGTCAAATGCTTTGTGGAAGCCAACAAAAATATGAACAAGGGGTCTATTATATTCGATAGACTTTTTAACTGTAGTTTCAAGGCACTGCAGACGGTCATTCGTTCCGTGATCTGATCGAAACTTTGATTGTTCTTTCTACTGGTAAAAATCGAGTTTTACTTCCAACCTATAGTTTTCAAGATCTAATTCATTTCTTTTTTATGAAAAGGAATTGTAACCAAATTTTTCTATTTAACAAAACATTCCAAATAAATAAATAAATAATACATAAGTAGAACATAGTCGAACCCGCTTATTGGAATAGCCTTGGTGCCGCAGAAGAATATTTCTATAACTGGGACATTCTGTTAACCGATCGTTAGTAGCTAGCAGAAAGAAGTGTACCGTGTACTTATACGTACGGAATATACATACTTTGTATGTCCATACTATTTACTTGCATGTAATATGTGGTTGTACCTATATCTTTTTATGTCAATAATACAGTAGAGTAACAACTCTAGAGTATAGTAGAGTAACAACTGTTAATTACTTTATTAAGAAAACCAAAAATTACATTTTATGTGCATTCATACACTAATAAATAAGTATGTAATGTATGCAATATAATATCTTTATGCTTATTAAAATACATACAAAACATTACTTATTTTTTCTTCAATAATAATTGTTAATCTTACCCTGATTTTTTTGTCTGTATCCAAAAATTTATTAACAGGCAACGGAGTGGTGCGCAATTCAAATTTTTGATAAATGAAAAGTACTTTGTGACCTGCAGATTTGCCGAAGAAGTGCCGAATTGGTGCTGATAATAAAGTCATAAAGTATTCATAGACTCTAGTAAATGAGACATAATTTAAAATTTTAGGATTATGTACATAAAAACTTATTAGGCCTGGATGCCGCGTACCAAAAAAAGTTGATTTATAGCAAGCTGAAAATTTGTTAATAGCTTAACGGTGTCTCGTTGGACAAACCTTGATGTATGGGAACACTGGTATTTATCACCAACTGGCCATTTTAATAAGTCCGACACATAGAACATGTCCAATGACAAGAATTATGACAGGTGATTTTTGCATGACAGTTTAATAAGAGGGTAACAAATCAATTAGAAGTTCTGTCCGACAAAATATATGGGACGTTTTCGTAGTCTGACGTTCCAAATTTTTAACCTGTTCCACAATTAAAACTTTCCCTGTTCAAGTGTTCCCGTACGTCAAAGTTTGTCCGAGTAGACACAGTTAAGGTATTAACAAATTTTCAGCTTGCTATTAATTAACTTTTTTTTGGTACGCGGGATCCGTTTACCAGAAAAATATTTTAAGAAGCGGTAGGTGTTATTTTGACACCTTTTGTTAAATGTATTCCTTTAAAAAGATAAATTTATTAAGCAGTCCATGGAAACGCTTCGGGACCTCAAATATATATTTTTTAAACTGGGATACTCCTATAACCGGTATTCTAATAAGCGGGTTCAACTGCATAACATAGAATTTGTAATAGGTTACATATTGCAACACAATCTATTAGTTGTAAGTTCTTACAATTAAAATTTTCCAAATTTATCTTAATTTCTATTATTTCTATAGGGTCATAACAGAAACTTTACAGCAATTTTAATATTAAAATAGTCAAACACTTTATATAGTATCCTTTTTAGATGGGGCCTTGAAATTAGTAGAGAGAAGATGTTGGACTCCACCACAAAATACCAAGTATACTAATTACTGTGACTGGCTTAGAAATTCAAATATTACAAAAACCGCCAACGCCAAAATTGTAAATTGCAGAATTTGCAAGTCCGATAGATGCAACGGAACAAAGAATTTAGCTCCAAAACCCCGTACTTGCGTTTATGGAGCTTTATAGATGGCTATTTGATTTATTTTGATTCTGCATCAAATGGTATAATATTATGTTGTTAAAATATAATGTAAGAGCGTTTGCTTACAATATAAACAGTAGGTGTTTTTATTTCGTAATTTTGTTTCAATTTTCCTCTCCTTGTCACACAATATAAATATAAACAATTAGACGAATAACAATTATTTTAATTAATTTTCATATAGGCTATTGATTATATTCAAAATAAGATAGCTAAAAGGAACTACAACGTTAACGGGGTTTTATGATTTCATATGGTCAATGGATATCTATATATGAAAAAACCGCGGAGTGCTACCATTTAAATGGGTGCGTTTTTGAGAAATAGGTGAATTAGTCCCTGGGCACAGGTTACATTAGGGTGAGTTCTATGCACTTTTGGTACAAACATATCTACATAAAAATTGTTCCTGGTTAAATTTCCTATCTAAATATCACTTCTTAAAGTCAACGATACTTTTTTTTACAAAAATATATTCAAAAGAAGAAGCACAAAGAAACCCAAAAGAAAGAAATTTTGTTTTTTGTGCCATAACTTTTGACCACGAGGATATAGGTATAGATATTGCTTTACAGAAAAAAAAACCTACAGATTTCTTCTTTAAAGTACTGTTTAGTATAGGTAATTAGGATTTATAGTTTTCGAAATATGATTTTTCAAAATTCGCCACTCACAGCAATTTTGGGCAATTTTCCTTGTTATTTCGCAAATATTGTTCTGTAACTTTTTCTACGTAACTTTAGGTATATGCAATGGTACACGTAATAGGAATAGAAATAAATTACCTTTAAAATGGTCTGCTGTATAACGTTGTACGACTTTTTTTAAAGAGATTATGGTTTTTCAAGGTTTTATACTTTTAACGATTTTTTGTAATATAATATAAAAATAAAATAATATTATTATATAATATATTATATTGTATATAGTATAAATAATATAATATTATATTATATTATTTATTATATATTATATATTATATATTATATATTATATATTATATATTATATATTATAATACTTAATATAAAAAAATATTATTTTTTACATTTTTTACGATTATTTTTGAAATTTCTCATTATAATTTTTCTTCTTCTACATTTAGGTACATATAATATATAATAAAACAAGCTTATTTTGTTTACTTTAAAATGGGGTATTACAAAAAATTCTAGGATTATTTTTGAATAAGATATTATTTTTCAAAATGTAATAAGTACTTGCAACGATTTTTGATTTTAGGATAATTTTTTTAATTTGTCATTATACCTTTTTTTCTCTTGTACATGAATATACTATATATTGCTCAATAAAGAGGGCTTTCTTTTACAAAAATTACATAAACATTAGTCTTAGAAAACATCACTTTAGTTAAAATTATTTAAACGTTGACATTTAAAAAATTTTCAAAATTAAAGTCCATCTCTTCGTAAGCATTACCTTCAATATATTCCTCTGACACCTGAGTTATCTTAGAGTTCCCACAATTAGTACCCATGCACATGCACCCTTTGCAGAATATTGAACAACTAATTCCTATCTTCCTACGGCCGCAGTTTCTTATACATCCTTTGTTACTTACATGCTATTTTTTCAAGCAAATCTTGTGGTGCAGGAGCTTTGACAGTAAATATTGGAATTAATCCATATTTTGAAGTTTGCCCGGCCGAGTCAAGTGGATCCAAAGTATTACCTATTAAAAATAAGATTCAATCATAACACACAATTACATAAAAAATTTTAATTAGAAATTTAAAAAATAATCCTAAAATCAAAAATCGTTGCAAGTACTTATTACATTTTGAAAAAGCATATCTTATTCAAAAATAATCCTAGAATTTTTTATAATACACCATTTTAAAGAAAACAGAATAAGCTTTCTTTTTTGTTATATAATATATACCTAACTGTAGGAAAAAAAGTTTTAATGGGAAATTTAAAAAATAATCGTAAAAAATATAAAAACTCGTTAAAAGTATCAAATCTTGAAAAAGATAACCTCTTTAAAAGAAGTCGTACAACATTATACAGTAGAACATTTTAAAGGTAATTGATTTCTATTCCTCTTACATGTACATATGCCTAAAGTTACGTAGAAAAAAGTTACAGAACCATATTTGCGAAATAACAAGGAAAATTGCCCAAAATTGCTGTGAGTGGCGAATTTTGAAAAATCATATTTCGAAAACTTTAAACCCTAATGACCTCTACCAAACATCATTTTAAAGAGAAAATATGTAATTTTTTTTTCTGTGAAGCAATGTTTATACCTATATCCCCGTGGACAAAAGTTATGGGACAAAAAACAAGATTTCTTTCTTTTGGGTTTCTTTGTGCTTCTTCTTTGAATATATTTTTGTAAAAAAAAAGTATCGTAGACTTTAAAAACTTATATTTAGAAAGCAAATTTAACCAGGAACAATTTTTATGTGGACGTGTTTGTACCAAAAGTACATAGAACTCACCCTAATGTAACCTGTGCCCAGGGACCAATTCACCCATTTCTCAAAAACGCACCCCTTTAAATGGTAGCACTCCGCGGTTTTTTCATATATAGAGATTCATTGCCATATGAAATAATAAAACCCCGTTAACGTTGTAGTTCCTTTCTATAGTACGACATAATCAATAGCCTAATAGTTGATTTTTTTCATATAGTCTATTCCAACGAAAATTTGGCCCCCTCAGAGACTCAGAAACCAAGAGTTTCTTCAAAATTAAAAAGAAAACACGTCAATTTTTAATGGAAGGGGGACGAATTTTCATGCAAAATGCATGCCCTCAAATGTAACCCCCTACTGCCCCGCATCAACCACCACTTTTTTTTAAAATAGAAAGTGTGGTCGAATGGCACATCATTTGAAAGGTAATTTTTTTCTCTAAACGTCGCTCTATTTTTTTTTTAATTTACGTAATAAGTTTGATGATGATTTTGGACTTGACAAATATATTATAAATCAGTTAAATCCACAATTATCTTTAAGGATATTCCGCAAATTAAAAAAAATAGAGGGTCCTGTAAAGAAAACAAATACCTTTCACATGATATGCCACTCGACTACACTTGCTATTACAAAAAAACTGGCGGGTTGAGGCGGGGCAGGGAAAGGGGGACGAATTTTGCATGAAAATTCGTCCATCCCCTCAATACAAATTGACATGATTTTTTTTTAATTTTGAAGAAACTCTTGGTTTCTGAGTTACTGGGGTGGGGGTCAAATTTTCGTTGGAACACTCTGTAGATTCCGCTAATTTTTTTTATTATTTTAGATTTTTCTTTAGTATTTACACACTTGGGCAAAGGTTTACTCAAACTTCTTTTTTGTACTTCTTATATCGGGTCAAAAAATTAAATTATGTTATAGTCTCATATTTTGTGAACATTTTATTTTTTTAGTTGTTCTGATATCTTTAATAACAAAGAAACTAAAAGTTTTTACTCTTTAATATGTCTTTTAACTGAGGACATGCAATACGTGAGGGGTCCATGTCTTATCATACACTAATATGAAATTATTTCTACATATAGTAAAAGAACAAAATGTTCAAAGAAGAGCCTTGCTATTTAAAGAGCCTCCACCAAGTCCTCGCACTTCCCCTCAAGGAAATTCCACCACAAAACATCATAGAGCCTCCATTAAACAATCTCGTATAACAATTCCATATAAACTTTGGCTACATCGTTTTCAAATTTAATGAAGGATTTGAGTACAGTATAATATGAGCAGAACCAATATATTCTTTTATTCTTGACTGGAGTCACTTATATTTACCTGATATATTACAACCATTATCATAACTCTATCCCCGACAGTTTAAATTTAAATTTAAATTACTAAAATAATTTTCTCCAAGTGTCCACCAGTATGAGAAAATATCTTTCTTTTAAAAGATGAAGTAGTTTTTAATCCTAATAGCGATATTAATAATATTTAAAAATATTAAAATATTACTAAAAGATTTTTAAATTGAAAACTTATTGGTCCATTTCCTTGGTAACACCTCCATGGCTTCTAAAATTTGCAAGCCAGATGGATGCTGAAGCGAAGAAGACAAGAGGGAATTCAAAAACTTACAATTCACGACCCCGTCTGTTCAGCTGGTAAATTCCAACAGAAAATGGACGTAGTTACTCAAAGAGGTAACGACCAATATAAAAATAAAATAAAATAAAAACTCCATTTTGATTCAGTTGCAATGCGAAGGCAAAACAATCTTATTTTTCAATTAGAATACGGAGCGCAGTCCAGCTCTCTGAATCGACGATTTTCGACTCTTGTTGGAGTCTCATCGGAGAGAACGTAGGCCTGCTACTCCATACTCCAATTGACCAACTCCGATAGTTTATCCCCCACGCCGCAACTGACGTGAATGGACTTGGTGACTAGCGTCATCTGGCAATTGAAAGATGAAGCCTCAATCCCAATAGCAATATTAATAATATTTAAAATATTAATTGTAAGTTTTTGAATTCCCTCTTGTCTTCTTCGCTTCAGCAACCATCTGGCTTGCAAATTTTAGAAGCCATGGAGGTGTTACCAAGGAAATGGACCAATAAGTTTTCAATTTAAAAATCTTTTAGTAATATTTTAATATTTTTAAATATTATTAATATCGCTATTAGGATTGAAAACTACTTCATCTTTCAATTGCCAGATGACGCTAGTCACCTAGTCCATTCACGTCAGTTGCGGTGTGGGGGATAAGCTCTCGGTGTTGATCACTTGAAGTATGGAGTAACAGGCCTACGTTCTCTCCGATGAGACTCCAACAAGAGTCGAAAATCGTCGATTCAGAAGGCTACTGAATAAAAATGGAATTTTTATTTTATTTTATCTTTCTTTTAATTATACCATTTGGAGGATCTGAGCGATTAATGAGGGTTAACCTTGCCACGCACGGGGAACTATAATATATATTATATTTATAATATCGCTCACTATAAATAGTAATGAGCGAGCCTGCACACACCGAACCATTAGTTCCTGATTTTAAATATCTAGCAATGTTGGACATACACCTGTTTAGTAAAGGCTCAATAGGCGATAAATTCGATCATACTTACACACATTGACATGGATGCTTAGGGCTTGTTTTACACATGAGAGCTATTGACTTTCGGTCTCATTCCTCCCCTAGTAAACTTACAACCGCCGCGGTTTGACGACGGATCGGTTGCATATGTACAATTCCATTTGTTTCTTGGCAACTCGAATCGCGCCGGTTGGGCTTTTCAGGTAAACCGCGGCGTCAAACGTTGGCAAACTGCCCTATCTGAACAAGGCCTTAAGCATGGGGAGGCTTTTCCACACTTGTCGACTTTATTAATCAACAATTTGGCATAATTTGGATACGTTTTAGCAATAATTGAGCCGCTCAGAGTAACAGTGACCTAAGCCACAAATTGAGAATTTTTAGATTAATATATCAATAAAAGCAGCAACGTTAAATCTTCGGATTAGCAAGAGTCTACACAACCTAGCAGTGGCGTAGCTAGCCCCACAGGGGCCCCCTATCAAAGTTTGTCACGGGGCCCTTTTCCACAACTGATATGGGATAGTCTAAAAAAATGTTCAACAAAAGCAGCAAAAACGCGTGTATAGAATAGAATAGAAATATACTTTATGGTCACTGAAAATGTTACAATTTTATGGACAAAGCAAAGGTACAAAGAGTAGGAAAAAAAACAACAACAAATACAGTTTACTGAAATTACACAAATCGACAATATTATTACAAAGTAAAAGATAATGAAATAAAACAAAACAATACAGGGTGTTTCATTAATAATTGGAAATATTTTAAGTGTAGATTCCTGGGCTCAAAATATTACGGTTTAACCGAAATCACCTACTCCGAAAAGGCTTCCCAAGGGAGCTGGAGCTCTTTGAAGATGGTGCCTTTCAATTAGTTTTTTTGAAATACCTCTAGAACACATCTATTTAGAAAAACTGAAACTGGTACGGCTATTTATCTTCCAGAGATAAATCTATTTCATAAATTGCGAATTTCTAGTACCGGTCATATGCATCCTCTTTGGGTAGGGCAACGGTTACTTTATCGCATAACTTTTTGTCTTTAACTTTTAAGCATTTTTAAAACTGGATTATTAAATTGTGTGGTATTCTAGTACTAAAAGTTACTCTTACTTTAAGTCGGTAGACTACACCGTTTTCTAGAAAAATCGATTTAAATTTTTTTCGTTCTTTGAATTTGATCATTATAAAAAATCAAAAAACGGTGTATTTTACCGACCTAAAGCAAGAGTAACTTTTAGTACAAGAATACTTCATAATTTAATAATCTAGTGTCAAAGATGTTTCAAAATTAAATACACAAAAAATAATGCGATAAAATTACCGTTGACCTACTCAAAATGGACGCATATTCGGTGCTAGAAATTCGCAATTGATGAAATCGATTTATCTCCGGAATAAACGTACCAGTTTTAGTTTTTTGTTTTCATAGTTTTTTTGTGAAAATTTTTCTCACATTAAAAAAACACAAAATTTTTAAATCGACATTTCTCGAAAACGGTACCGACTTAAAGCAAGAGTACCTTTTATTACTAGAATGCCTCACAATTTAATAATCCAGTGTCAAAAAGGCTTAAAAGTTAAACATAAAAAAGGAAGATAAATAGGTGTAGCAGTTTTGGTTTCCCTAAATAGAAGCGTTCTGGAGGTATTAAAAAAAAAACTAATTACAAGACGCCTTTTTCAAAGAGCTCTAGCTTCTGTAAGAAGCATTTTCAGACTAGGTAATTTGGGTTAAATCTTAATACATATTTTGAGCCCAGGAATATACAGTTAATAATTATTTCCAATTATTAATGAAACACCTTGTATATTTCAAAATTTAAATAAATTGCAAATTGCATAGTATAACTTAGGAACTAATAAGTTCAGCCTGTAACACTCAAATATAGATAATAATAATAAATCTAATAAACTCTAATAATCCAAAGTCGAAAAACAGATTTGAATTAAGACTCATATTGTTTTAAAACAGATTCAGTTTTTTCAAGGCAAGGGTGAATAGACATTGAAAAGGAACGTAAACAAAGAAGCTCTGTTCCTTAACGACGAGCGACCGGCAAATAGATATATCTAAATAAAATTTATAGACAGATTACCCGAAAATATACGCAAACAATACACAGTGTTTCAATGTTTCAAATTATCAAAGATAAAGCGATTACAAATATTGCAATTTCGCATTATATATTATACAATGTCTCACACAGCCAACGGTGTGTGCAAAAACCTCTGTTGTTATAGAAGGGCTAGAGGCAGAAAATAGATAGGTACCAGTACGTTACATAAATATAGTTTATAATAAAGAATCCATACACGAAAATGTCGATATCCCAATAATATATGTACCTACATTGTTTCAAAGCGTTTTAATAGTGAAATAATTGCAGAATATTTTGTTCAATTTTTTGAATGGAATTTTATTTCGACATGCCGCGTTGGGGCCCCTGAATGTCGGTGGCCCCGTATAATTGATACGACTGATACGGCGGTAGCTACGCCTCTGCAACCTAGCTATATTTGGCTTAAACACCGCTACATAATTTGTAGCGCCGTCCCATCAGCATAATGGAAATACAAATGCAAAGACTGTATTTATGCCAAAACTTCATTTTTGAGGTTAGGGCACTGTTGGTCTGAGCGCCTCAATGATGAATATAACGTTTTTCTGTTACATAAAAATAAAAATTAATTATAAAAATTAAAAAGGACCTAATTTTCGGGCCCCAAAAATTACGGATCCTAGATAAGTGCCTAGGTTGCCTAGACCCTAGACCCTATCTGGGACTCTGTTTTAAGTCAAAATATTTCTTGCATTCAAAATTAATAAATAACAAACGTTTTTTTTCTCTTAGAAGAAAACCTCTCAATTTCTCGTTTTATATCGAGTTTTCCTAACTTGTTTACAACTAGTCATATCAAGGAATACTTACAAACTTCTAAGTTGTGTCAAGTTCGCGAATGCTCCTCCATCGATGCTGTTTATTTTATTTTCCATAAGCGAGAGCTGCAGAACCGGTAACTTGGGAAACGAATCAATTTTGATATACGATATCTGGTTGTTCTGCAAGTATCTGCAAATATAAAACATTTATGTTTGCACTTGAAATTGCAAAATGCATTTTCTAGTAAAGATTACAGAGTTATTTTATTACTCGCATTTATTGTAGCAGTGATATATTTTGTGTCATTTTTATGTTAGCTGGTTCTTTCAGCAAATAGAGACAGGGAATCGTTAATAGGGAACTTGCACATTTTTTTATTACATAATAATCTTCAATTTTTTTTAAATAAGATTTCCAAAATTTTACGCTTCAAAAACTCATGATAACTTAGAAGTACAAATTTAAAATCTTCTGTGTATTTAAACTATTTCAAACGATCCAAAAACACGCGAACACTTGTGACGGTACATCTTTATAATGCCATTTGTCGTATTTATCTCGATTTTATTCGTTTTTAGGGGCCAAACCAAAGACAAAAAAACTGTTTTTTTATATATGTTTTAAATTATGTTCTGTTGTGATTTATACCATTTTTTTCGAATTTGGAATTTTATAAAATAAAAATAAAAATAAAATAAATAATAAAAAATAAATAGGTAGAAGCACTTACAGAATCTCAAGCTGCTTTAGTTCCTGAAATACTTTTGCTCCAATTTCAGCAATTTCATTTCCTCTCAAGTCTCTATAATAAAAATATAATTTAAATTAAACATTTGTAATATAGTATTAGGCCTGGATCATGCGTACCAAAAAAAATTTATTTATATCAAACTGAAAATTTGTTAATAGATTAACGGTGTCTAGTCGGATAAACTTTGATGTACTGGAACACTGGAACAGGGAAAGCTTTAATTGTGGAACAGGTTACAGGTTTCGAACGTCAAAATACGAAAACGTCCCATGTATTTTGTCGGAAAGAACTTCCAATTGATTTGATACCCTTTCATAAACCCTCATGCATAAATCACGCATCACCAATAGAATTTCTGTCATTTGACATGTTCTACCTGTCGGACTTATTAAAATGCCCAACATATTTATCGGACAAACATTTTTTCATATATTATATAAAGTTTGCTATTGAATAAACTTAAAAAAAAACCTGCTAGGTTTTACAATCATAAACTTGCCAGGATGACGCGTTCCACAATTAAAACCACGTTCCACAATTAAAACTTCCCTTGTTCCAGTGTTTCCATGCATCAACCTTTGTCCGACTAGACACCGTTTTTTTGGTACGCGGGATCCAGGCCTTATGCCGTTTAAAAACAATGTATATTAATGTGTATTAATAATTTAACCAAAAATATATGCCATAATATACTCGTAACAAGTCCTAAGTCTTAAAACTCACAATAAATGAGAAATAAGTCATGGATCAAACTTTTTGCACCTGAGTGTATATTAAAATGTACCAAAATACGGCTTTCAATACACAAAATTTATTTTTTATTAATTTCTCTTCTTGTTACAATTCCAACGTGTGTAAGGATTCTTTTCGTCTCGGCATGTTTTTTTAAGTTTCATGAATCTTAATAAAAGCTTTTGTTTCGAGAAAGTAATGATGAGAAAGTGTTAAAAGTTTACAAGTGGAGATAAAAGATAAATCAAAATCTTTAGAATTTCAACGAGGAAACTTTTATATCGCCACCATCGATAAATTGTGTGCATAAGTACTGGTTGCAGGTAATAAATAATGAGAGGTGTACTTTTTCTATATTTCAGACTTCAAGAAAATGTGCAATAGATACATACAGTGCGCTGGAATAAGTGTTACCCCCCCCCCCTTATTAACTTATTTATTTTTAGAACTTAAGCAAAACGCTCGGACAAGTCGATTTTTAAAATAATCATAGTATATTATAGCATCAATGTTTCGAACTTTACGCGATCCCTCTTCTGGTGACAGGCACAACTTTGATTTTTTTAAATGGGAAAGTACATCATGTGAAACCTCATTTAAAAGCTTTTGAAATACTGTTTACAAAAATGTATAATACTTTAAATCATTTTTGAAAGCGTAGGCGCAAAATTTCGGTCGAATTATTTTTCAATGTTTTCATTTTTTTCGAATCCTGAGAAAACTAATAAGTATTTTTCAAAAATTTAAACGCATAATGAAAGATTACAGTATTATCGGGGGTCGAAAGTCCCTGAAAACTACTATAATGATTATTTTAATAAGACACAGGGGTGAAAAAAGAGAAAATTTAGTCTGATTTATAATTTCAAACAAATCATTCAAAAGGAACTTTTTGTTTATTATAAGGGACTTTTAGTCTAGGCGCCAGAGGGTCACCGTGTCCTTTTCAATTCTGATGGACAAGCTCAACGGTTTCTTATGGATTTTTGGCTGCTGATTACGAATTTCAAGGGTGGATTATGATCCGAGTGGTCAAAAAATTGTTATAAACAATTTAATTGTTTATAAATTGTTTATAAGGCTCTGGCTCATAAACTAAAAGAGATAAAAAAAATGTTTCAAATAAAAGTTGTTCCTTAATAAAAAACGAAGAAAAAACCGTTTATTAATCTTAAATCCAACAATTATAACTCAAGATATTGTAAAATTGGTGCACAATGCAAATTGAAAATTGAAAAATAAGTATTTTTCGAAGCTCTATCGATCGTAACTCAGATTCTACGCACGAAAATTAGATTTAGAATGTCTCATTTTCAAGCTTAATTAATAGGCTTCCAAACGTAGTTTGTTAAATTACTCTATCTTCATTTGTTTTAAAGTTATACCCGTTTGAAATTATAATTTTCTTAAAAAAATTGTACATTAATTTGTTTATAAGGGTTTCAAGTAAATTTGAGCTATAAACATTTATAGTTTAATTAACAATAATGATAGAAGAACTCCAAAGGAACATTTTGAGCTTACGAAAATGTTCGTTACTTTGTTTTTGGCCAAGATATCGATATTTTAATAGCGCAAGCTCTGAGGCGCAAGATCGGCTCACAGCATAAAGTTGTTCTGAAGCTTTTTCCTTGTGGAATTAATTATTCTAAATGGGAAATAAGCCGCAATTTAACTAAAAAATGATTTTATTAACGTTTCCACGTCCAAATCAGACGTCGTTGTCAAAATACAAAATATTAGTAAATTAAACAAAAATGTTGCTTAGAAAAACATTCTTCTAATAATTTAATTTAATCTGACTCAAAAGACTTTAAAATGATATTGCCAATATTTATGAGTTGCGTTCCTGGAACCACTTTACTAAAAGATAGTTCATTAAATCTTTAATGAAAAATTTGATTTAGGGTTGGTTTCATGTAATCGAATGAACTATCTTTCAGTAAAGTCGTCCCAGGAACGCCACGTATAAATGTTGGCAATATCAGTTTAAACTACTTTAAAATTTATATGTCTGAATTCAGTCAGATTAAATTAAATTATCAGAACAATTTTTTAATAAGCAACAACATTTTTGTTTATTTACTAATATTTTTTATTTTGACAACGACGTCCAATTTGGACGTCAAAACGTTAATAAAATAATTTTTTAGTTAAATTGTGGCTTATTTTCCATTTAGAATAATTAATGTCACAATGAAATAGCTTCATAACAACTTTACGCTGTGAGTTGGTCTTGTGCCTCAGAGCTTGCGCTATTAAAGTATCGATATCTTGCCCAAAAATAAAGTTAAGAACATTTTCGTAAGCTCAAAATGTTCGTTTTGAGTTCTTCTATCATTATTTTTAATTAAAGTATAAATGTTTATAGCTCAAATTTGCTTGAAACCCTTATAAACAAATTAATGTATAATTTTTTTAAGAAAATTATAACTTCAAATGGGTATAACTTTAAAACAAATAAAGATAAAGCAATTTAATAAACTTTGTTTGGAAGCCTATTAATCGACCTTTACAATGAGCTCTTCAAAGGCTCATTTGCGTGCGCAAAAGCCGAGTTACGATCGATAAAGCTTCGAAAAATACTTATTTTGCAATTTTCAATTTGCATTGTGCACTAATTTTACAATATCTTGAGTTCTAACTGTTGGATTTAAGTTTAGTAAACGTTTTTTTCTTCGTTTGTTATTACGGAACAAATTTTATTTGAAACATTTTTTTTGTCTCTTTTAGTTTATGAGTCAGAGCCTTATAAACAATTTATAAACAGTTAAATTGTTGACCATTCGGATCGAAATCCACCCTCGAAATTCGTAATCAGCAGCTAAAAATCCATAAGAAACCGCTGAGTTTGTCCATCAGAATTGAAAAGGACACGGTGACCTCTATTTGGCGCCTAGACTATTTCAGCCCTCGGTAGTAATGCATTTAAATTTTTCAAAAATACTTATTAGTTTTCTCAGGATTCGAAAAAAATAAATGCGTTTAAATTAATTCGAACGAAATTTTGCGCATACGCTCTTAAAGAGGATTAAAGTGTTATATATTTTTGTAATCAGTACCTATTTTAAAATCTTTTAAATGAGGTGTCACATTATGTACTTTCCTATTTAAAAAGTTGTGCCTGTCACCAGAAGAGGGATCGAGTAAAGTTCGAAACATTGATGCTATAATATACTATGAATATTTTAAAAATCAACCTGTCCGAACGTTTTGCTTATGCACTAAAAATAAATAAGTTAATAAGGGGAGGGGGTAGGTAACACTTATTCCAGCGCACTGTATACACAGTGCAGGTCAAATACATTTAACAGAGTAGTGTACGTATAAATTGTTTAATCTATAAGGGATGTTATAAAGCCATTAGCTATTTCTTATGATAAAAATCTCATTCATAAATAAATAGATAAGTATTTTTAGATTATACATCTCTTTTGTGCATTTACCGTTATATTATAGGCCTGGATCTCGCGTACAAAAAAAAAGTTGATTAATAGCAAGCTGAAAATTTGTTAATAGCTTAACGGTTTCAAGTCGAACAAACTTTGATGTACGGGAACACTGGAACAGGGGAAGTTATAATTGTGGAACAGTTTAAAAATTTGGAACGTCAGATTACGAAAACGTCCCATGTGTTTTGTCGGACAGAACATCCAATTGATTTGTTACCCTTTCATTAAACTCTCACGCAAAAATCAGACTGCTATTACTAACCAACACGATTCCTGTCATTTGACATGTTCTTCGAGTTCCACTCATTAAAATTCCCAGTTGGTGATAATCACCAGTCTGGTTTTTGCATGAGAGTTTAATGGTAACAAATCAATTGGAAGTTCTGTCCGACAAAAAATGTTTTCGTAATCTGACGTTCCAAATTTTTAACCTGTTCCACAATTAAAACTTCCCCTGTTCCAGTGTTCCCATACATCAAAGTTTGTCCGACTAGACACCGTTAAGCTATTAACAAATTTTCAGCTTGTTATTAATCAACTTTTTTTGGTACGCGGGATCCAGGTCTATTAGTTTACTACGCAGATGTCAAAATCGTTTATATTTTTTATTCGAAATACCTATCTAACGATATGCCATACTAGGCGACGATAAAGCACTAAAATCGCCTAAACCTCTTACTTTTTTAAAGTAAGACGGATCGTTGAAACCTTTTGCATTTGATTTGGGAGAGCTTCAGGAAAAAAGTTGAACTATTGGCATGAGGGATGGGATAAATGAAAATTGCAATGTTGTAGGTCGCTGAGCACGAATATTGCTACGGCGATGCTCTACGAGATACCTGGTGCCCGGCATGTACGTCATCTCTTGGAGTTTTATGAACATTCATTATGAAAATAGTTGAAATTTATTATTTCGCGGTTCTTGAGGGCGCTGGACACGAATATTGCATCCAACATGCTGTACTAGGTACCTGGTGACCTGTATCTACGTTATCTGCTGGAGTTTTTTGAAAATTCGTTACGAAAATAGTTGAAATTTATTATATCGGGGTTTTTGAGGTGGCTAAATACGAATATTGCATCAACGATGCTGTACGAGTTACTTGGCGTCCGGTATCTACGCCATCTCCTGGAGGTTTTTATTTTAAATTACTACTTAACAGTTACTTCGTATAGAATAGTCGAAGCAACATTCGTTTTCAGAGACTTCAAAACCCTCGGGATAACAAGTTTCAACGATAGCCCAGTCGGAATCATTTGACCTTGCATTACGAGCTGCCCAAATTTTATGTTTCTAATATTTAGGGTCAAAAGTAGTATAAATTTAAAATCTCGACTGAATGTGACCGTTGCGTTAGTCGCCATCTTGATTTTAAACGAGAACCGTTTTTGGTCAATATCTCCGCCATTTTCAACTTTGCGACAAAAAGTGTAGAAACTGAAATTGTTGAAAATACAATTTTCTATAATTTTTTTCGTGCGGTCGATATTTTCCGAGTTATGGGGAAAACATAGTGATAGTTAGAGCATAATTATTGATTTATTGAATTGTCTCGTTTATTATTAGCTTTACAACAAATTTGAACCTATACAAAAATGAAGAGAATTAAATTTTGTACAATTTTGATCTCTGATTTTTTTGATAAAATCAATATTTAAGGTAGTACGTATGCGGTAAAATGCGAGCGTAAAACCTGATTGATTTCATAGCAATTGTTTTTGTTCAATATCTTCGCCATTTTCAACTTTTTGACAAACAGTGTAAGGACTGAAATTGTTGCAATTACGATTTACTACAATTTTTCGAGAGAACCAGTGGGGTCTACGAGGAGGGGGGATTGGAAAATTCTCCACAACAGGGTCCAAAATTAAAAAAAAAATGTTGAAATATTAAAATATGTTAGCTGACGTGAAACTTAATTATCGACAGACAAATTCAACCAATAAAACATGCTAGTTAATAAAATTAAGTGAACTTAATGCATGTAAGTTATTATTAAATAATAACTTACATGCATTAAGTTCACTTAATTTTATGTCTTTTATCTACTTAGTTTGGTTAGTGTTTCATTGGAAGTTTCAAAAATTGTAGTAACATATAATTCTCTTCTGTTTATGTACAATTATGTGGTAAAGTTAATAATAAATGAGACAATTCAATAATTATGCTTCCCCTCCTCTTCGATTGTCATGTTTGGAACAATTAAAAAAAAACAGTAAATCCTTTATAAAAGGTATATTTAAAATCTCTAAAAAGGGCTACATCACAATCAGAACTAGTTTTCGACTGGTTTACCAGTCATCATCAGTGCTTACCTAAAATGAATATAACCTGATAAAATAATGCAAAGATTGAAATTTTGACTAGGGTTAAAAAGCTGTGGATTATACTCACGTGAAGTTTACATGCTAACCACCAAGATATAATTTTACAAAAATATGTGGGTCAAAGCCCTATATACGTGGTCCGTTAAGGAAACATCGGGTAAAGATGCCAATTAAAACATTGATGTTAGAAAAATTTTACCATTATGCCCTAGGTAACATCTGAGCTGTAGTGTGACTTGATTAAATGGTGGAAGTCAGGTAGCAAGTGAAAGTGACAATGAGTTGACAGGACAGAAATGACAGTTCCACAGGAAGTTGAAAAATTAGCCTGTCATATTTAAAGACCATGGTGTGATTGTTAAAATTAGAAATGATGTAACAACACACTCCATTGTGAGAATTATCATTTAAAATTCGGTAAAGATGATAATGATGATGAATTTGTGAATTTTTATTTTTTAAACACTTTGATATACATTTTCCACCTACAACATTGCAATTTTCATTTGTCCCTCATGCCAATAGGTCAACTTTTTTCATGAAACCACTGTAATCGAATGCAAGAGGTATCATAACGATTCGTCTTACTTTAAAAAAGTTATAGGTGTTATTTATTTCCTCTCCTATACAAGGTCCATGCTCTAATTAAGATTAAGAATTTGTGGTACTGGAAGAGAAGAAATTGACAAATGACACCTGTCTATATCGTTAAAAAATGATCCCATTCATGTAAAAGATGATGGAATATTGCCAAATATCAGGATGGAATCTTTTGGGTGCTCCACTCGGTATAGTAATATAAATAAAAAAAAATAATACTTACAATTCAATAAGGTGTCCCAAGCTGGAAAATGCCTCATCATGTATTTTTGAGATATCGTTGTACATCAGTGAGCTAAAAGTAAAAAAAATATATTTGTGGCAAAGCTAATTCTCAAACTAAGACTATATTTAGAAAAAAGGTCTTCGGTGGCCTTCATTGGCTGGACAACAGTTAATGGTTAAGTGCCGAGATCTCCGACGAGTTCATATTGGGGATGAAGTTTTAACGGCAAAAGCTTTGGCGAGAATCCAATTTTTGGGCTTTTGCAACGATAAGCTTAAATCGTTTTATATAGGTATAAGCGGGGTCCTACAGCTTCTGCCGCTTCCCGCATTTCGATCCCCATCTTTTTCCCCATCTCTTCAGGTGTCTTCATCAATGTCTCTATCTTTCATGGTTTCCATAACACCTTGTATCGATCCTTTCATTACTTGGATTCTATTCCATAGCTCTTTTTGGCCATCTGTTGTCGTCCATCCGCTGCACTTGTCCATACCATATTAACTATCTATACCGCGTTTCAAACATGAGATTCAGTGTACAAAGGATAACCCCAATACAAGATAAATGAGAATCTTATTGATAAGGTTGCCGCTCTGCACGGTATCGGCCGTGAAAGATGGAAGGAGGAAAAGTCCGTGAAAGGAGGAATATTTTTATGAATAAATTGACAGAATGACAAATCCGCTTGCAATTTACAACCGTACTGATTCTAACGTTTGAAACAGAGAATAGTTTCTATTCTTTCCGAATTTTCTGTTTTTCTTCTAATTTCAGTATTATGTATACGTTCTTTTCTTGATACACGACAGGCTTTTCTCAGGTAGTCCATTTCAACCGTGTCAAATGTTTTCTTTCCATTTGCTGTCATTTGCCAAAACATTATGCTCCATATGTAAGAATGGACTTTTAGAATTACTTTGTACAAAGTAACTACAAGTAATTACAAAGTAGCTCTGTTGGACCAAAGTATTGAATTCAGAATTTGAACACTTTTTCTGCCTTGTTGAACTCTATAATCGATATCTCGTTCCGTTGTTCCTTTGTCTAATTTCCAAGTGCGGGTCTTCGTTTTCAATGCCTATTTACACACATTCTGCTTTTGACATATTCAAACTCATCTCCAATTTTTCGTATTCATCATTGAGCTTTCTAAGCATAAGATCTGCATCTTCTTTACAGCTTGCAATTAGTACTTGATCATAAATCGTTTTATAATAGACTTAATAAAATATTTTTATTTCAAAAATAAGCTGGCTGAATGCAGTACTTACAGAATATGCAGTTTATTTCTTATTGGAAATAGATTCTTTGGGAATATTTTAATATGGTTGTTGTCAAGATACCTAAAAATTAAAAAGTAATATTAAACAAGATTATATGGTTTTTAACTACTTTTATTAAATTTGCAAACACTAAAAATACTTTAAAACATTATACATATATACGTATTAGGAAAAATAAACAGTACTGAAATACGTAGGTATACCTCAAATTTGTATGTGCCATGCGCCGAAACGTACTAAGCGGTTTCAGAATGTTTTGTTAATATTAGGTGCTTTAGGATGATTCTCAGTTTTGCAGAAAATTTTTTTATCGTGGAGTACTATTTTCGGTCATACGGAAAAGATCACGAAAACGGTCCAAGCTTAAAATCAACAATAGTTCCAGCAGGACCGAGCAACTTGTCACATGGCCAGGGAGTCTCTTCGAATAGAGCTTTCATTCACAGTAATTTGTTTCGAGCTTCTGTCATGTGTCATATAATATTAATATATCTACGTCATACCTTATTGATATAACCAATGATACAAACCAAAGACGTATGACGTATACATATTAATATTATGTGACACATGACAGAAGCTCGAAACAAATGACAATCGATGAAAAGCCCTATACAGCGCGATGATTTTCCGAGATCGCCACTCACCAGACCTAACGCCATCTGATGCGTACATATAGGGAATGCTGAAGGATGCAGGCTGATCCACCGTCTAACATTTCGGAATTGCGGACTAGAATTAAAGATTTTTTCATGCTAGAGGGCATCTTTAACATCTGTTTTATCGGGAACGTCGTCGTAAATAATATTTGCAAGGCTATATCGTGAATAGTAAATATATAAATAATCATAAACATTTCAGTACTATTTATTTTGCCGCATACTATATTTCTTTTAAAATAAAAACTATTCGCAGTGACTATTATTTTTTATTCACTACTATTTACTAATACTTTTCCATAATTATGTTAAACAATAACACCGATTGAAATATTTATGGATTTTATTAGTAGGCTGAGTATATATCAAATATTGACTGCAAAATAATTCATAAAATATTTTATTATAATCTAAAAAATGACGATGTGGAAATTGAAAATAAAATGCACGTAAATCTGTTACAAATGAAAATAGCCCCCGGAACTGAAATTTAATTTCCAATATAATTCTAAAAGATATATACAATAAAAGAGACAGCTTCCGATTATAGAGAAATCTTCTTCTTATTCTAGTGTTGACTCCACTAATGAAAGTTGGCTATAACCATTGCAAATTCGTCTGTATCTTCTGCTTTTCTGAAAAGCGTCTGTGTATTTAACCCAGTCCAGTCGTGAATGTTTTTCAGCCAGAATACTTGTCGTCTACTAGGACCCCTTTCTCCTTCAATCTTACCCTTCTTAATCAGTGGTAATAACTCGTACTTATCATTTCTAAGTATGTGCCCCAAATATGCCGTTTTTCTCTTTATAATGGTGGTCAAAAGTTCTCTGTCTCTTAACATAATCGGTCCACAGTATTTTCAAAATTTTCCTGAAAAGCCACATCTCAAAAGTTCCAGCTTTCTCATTAAGTCAACATTAACAGTCCAAGCTTCGACACCATAAAAAAGAATATGGTGGGTATAACATTTTACCATCCGATATCGGATTTGCAGATCGAGTCTTTGGTTACTCAGAAATTTCTTCATCTACAAAAAGGCTGCTCTTGATTGCTCTATGCTTAATAGTCTAGGCGCCAGAGGGGTCACCGTGTCCTTTTCAATTCTGATGGACAAACTCCACGGTTTCTTATGGATTTTTGTCTGCTGTTTAATTATTGTCTAAAACAATTTAATTATTTATAAATTGTTTATAAGGCTCTGGCTCATAAACTAAAAGAGATAAAAAAATGTTACAAATAAAATTTATTTCTTAATAAATAACGAAGAAAAAAACGTTAACTAAACTTAAATCCAACAGTTAGAACTCAAGATATTGTAAAATTAGTGCACAATGCAAATTGAAAATTGCCAAATAAGTATTTTTCGAAGCTCTATCGATCGTAACTCCGATTCTACGCAAGAAAATGAGCCTTATAAGGTCTCATTTTAAAGCTTTATCAATAGGCTTCTAAACAAAGTTTGTTAAATTACTTTATCTTCTAGTATGGATGACATACTAGTCTGCTTTACAGGATCTAACAGACAACTTGACCAATTTCTATCATACATTAATTCACTTCATAGTAATATTGAGTTCACAATAGAAACAGAACAGAATAATTCCATAAACTTTCTAGATGTAACGATTACCAGACTACACAACCAACATGAGTTCCCCGTATATCACAAACCTACCCATACTGACACAACTATACACAATTCATCATCCCATCCTACACAACACAAATTAGCAGCCTACCATAGCATGATACATAGACTGACAGAAATTCCTATGACAAAAAATAACTTCGAGACAGAACTAAATATCATTAGACAAATAGCAGTAAACAATGGCTATAACGAACAAACAGTTAACAACATTTTAAACCAAAAACTCCATAAGAAAGCCTTGAAATTAGTGTATCCACCACCACAGAAAGAACCCAGTACCTTCTGCTCTCTCACATATACTGGCAAGATAACAACAAAAATAGCCAGATACATAAAAAAGAAAGGAATAACACCAGCTTTCAGAACTAACAACAACTTAAGCAAACATATTAAAAACAATAAAAGCCGAAAGAGAAAGCAACTACAGAGTGGTGTGTACAAACTAACTTGTGGTGACTGTCCGAAAACTTACATCGGTCAAACTGGCAGAACTTTTGACAAACGGATAGCAGAACACAAAAGGGCTTTCAACAATAGAAAAACAGACACTTCTACATACGCACTTCACCTTCTAGATCATAATCATTCTTTCAATGAAGAGTTTCAAATTCTACATATTCAAAATAAAGGCCTTAAGCTATCACTTTTAGAATCAATGGAAATTAATAAATTGAAAAATACAGATATAATTCTGAATGACCAACTCGAGACAAACAGCTCCCCACTCCTCAACCTCTTCAGTTAAAGACTTAAAAAGGCAAACCCATTGTAAAATATATCACTTGAGAAAGGCACTTTGCCGAAACAGCTGTAGTAATAACATAGTTGTAATAAATTTTGTGGAATTATAGAAAACAAACGTTTTTCAGTGTTTTATTGTGAGATACTTTATCTTCATTTGTTTTAAAGTTATACCCGTTTAAAGTTAAAATTTTCTTAAAAAAATTGTACATTAATTTGTTTATAAGGGTTTCAAGCAAATTTGAGCTATAAACATTTATACTTTAATTAACAATAATGATAAAAGAACTCAAAAGGAACATTTTGAGTTCACGAAAATGTTCGTAACTTTATTTTTAGCCAAGATATCGATATTTAAATAGCGCAAGCTCTGAGGCTCAAGACCGGCTCACAGCGTAAAGTTGTTCTGAAGCTATTTCCTTGTAGCATTAATTATTATAAATGGGAAATAAGCCACAATTCAACTAAAAAATGATTTTATTACCGTTTCCACGTCCAAATCAGACGGCGTTGTCAAAATAAAAAATATTAGTAAATTAAACAAAAATGTTGTTGCTTAGAAAAACATTCTTCTAATAATTTAATTTAATCTGACTCAAAAGATTTTAAAATGATATTGCAAATATTTATGAGTTGCGTTTCTGGGACGACATTACTGAAAGATAGTTAAATCTTTAGTTAAAAATTTGAGTTAGGGTTGGTTTCATGTAATCGAATGAACTATCTTTCAGTAAAGTCGTCCCACGAACGCAAATTATAAATGTTGGCAATATCAGTTTAAACTACTTTAAAATGAATATGTCATAATTCAGTCAGATTAAATTAATTTATTAGAAGAATTTTTTAATAAGCAACAAAATTTTTGTTTAATTTATTAATATTTTTTATTTTGACAACGACGTCCTATTTGGACGTCAAAACGTTAATAAAATAATTTTTTAGTCCAACTGTGGCTTATTTTCCATTTAGAATAATTAATGACACAATGAAATAGCTTCAGAACAACTTTACGCTGTGAGTCGATCTTGTGCCTCAGAGCTTGCGCTATTAAAGTATCGATATCTTGGCCAAAAGTAAAGTTACGAACATTTTCGTATACTCAAAATGTTCCTTTTGAGTCCTTCTATCATTATTGTTAATTAAAGTATAAATTTTTATAGCTCAGATTTGCTTGAAACCCTTATGAACAAATTAATGTACAATTTTTTTAAGAAAATTACAAATTCAAACAGGTATAACTTAAAAAAAAAATGAAGATAAAGTACTTTAATAAACTTTTTTTGGAAGCCTATTAATCGACCTTTAAAATGAGATCTTCTAAGCCTCATTTCCATGCGCAAAAGCCGAGTAACGATCGATAAAGCTTCGAAAAATACTTATTTTGCAATTTTCAATTTGCATTGTACACTAATTTTACAATATCTTGAGTTATACCTGTTGGATTTAAGTTAACGTTTTTTTCTTCGTTTTTTATTAAGGAACAAATTTTATTTGAAATATTTTTTTTATCTCTTTTAGTTTATGAGCCAGAGCCTTATAAACAATTTATAAACAATTAATTTTTTTCACTCAAAGTTGGCTATTGGCGTACTTAACAAACCCTTAAAATTTGAGACCGATCCATTAGTTAGTTTAAGAGTTATTCTATTTGTTTTTCCCAGAGATCTTTATTTTGCAATAAGATAAGACAGAAAATAATGAAGATAGGCCAATTCTGTGTATGCCAAATGAAAGTAGAAGAGTGATAGTATCAAAATTTATTAAAAAAAGAAAAACAATAATTAATATAGTCAAAAAACCTTAATGCCAAATTTTTAAAATTTTGTAGTATATTTAGAATATCTTTAAAAATGTTATCCGTAGAAACAATCTTTTTATATATTCGAAAAGATAGTATTTTAACACGAATTTTCAAAAAAAAAATTAGCCTGTTCATTTGGGACAAAGTTAGCCATATTTTTTTTGTAATTCACATCTAATTTGTTTATAATAATTCAGGAATCTCATTAAAGCAATTTTAAAGAATGGGATTTGGATTTTTTTAAATTTGCACAAACATTGTACCTTCACAGCACCCTCTACGATTTTTCAAAAATGTAGTTCAAACGGTTACTAGGGGTAACCTACAAATCCACCGAGTTAAAATACCGAAAAAGCAATTTCAAACGAATATAATTTTCTGTATCTTCAGATCAGCTCAATGGATTTTGATCTTTTCTTTTTTAATGTGTATGTAACTTCTACGTAAATTACAAATATGGAATTTATTTATAAATTTATTAATTATTAAACAGTCTAATTTGTTTAAAACATTCTTGAAAAAATATTTTTTTTACAAAAATTTATTTTTTTAATCATTGTATCATTAATGATCATAGAAAAAGTTAAAGTACACTTTAATAAATAAATGATTTTTATTAGATAATTATTTATTGAAGATAATTTATTTATTAAAATATTCCTTAAATTTTTCTATGATTAATTACGATAGTATGATAGTATGATAGTATGATAGTATGATAGTATGAAAAAAATTATTTTTTCAAAAATTTTTTAAACAAATTAGACTGTTTATTAATTAATAAATGTCTAGACAAATTGCATATTTGTATTTCAGAGAAAAATTACATATAAATTAAAAATAGAACGATCAAAATATATTCAGTAGATCCCAAGATATATAAAAATGATAGTAGTTTAAGTTGCCTTTTTTAGTTTTTGAACTCGTGCATTTGTCGGCTCCCAGCTCTCCCTTCACTTACCACGACTAGTCACCAATTGAACTACATTTTTAAAAATTCGTGTAAAATACCAGCTTTTCTAATATGAAATGATTTTTTCTACAACCCTGTTAAAAATGCAATTTTTAGCACTTCATACGAGCGTTAAAAATGCTACTATAATGCACTAGTGCTTTAAAATTTTTAAGGCACTGCAGTTCGTATTGACCGTATAGGCAATTTTGATGTAATGTTAAAAAAATATAAAAATGGAATGTCAGTCAAGTTCAAGCAAAAGTTTTTGTAGATATTGTCCTGTAATTACGTTTGTAGAAAAAATATTGTATGATATGCGTGTTAAAAAGTACATTTTTAAGGCACTCATGTGAATTGTAGAACTCGCTTCGCTCATTCTGCAAACTTTCACATGCGTGCCTTAAACGTGTACTTTTAACACTTATATCATAAATAACTATTTTCTACAACCGTGTTAAAAATGCAATTTTTAGCCCTCCATACGAGCGTTAAAAATGCTACTTTAAGGCACTAGTGCTTTAAAAATTTTAAGGCACTGCAGTTCGTATTGACCGTATAGACAATTTTGATGTAATGTTAAAAAATATAAAAATGGAATATCAGTCAAGTTCAAGTAGAAGTTTTTGTAGATATTGTCCTGTAATTACGTTTGTAGAAAAAATGTTGTATGATATGCGTGTTAAAAAGTATATTTTTAAGGCACTCATGTGAATTGCAGAACTCGCTTCGCTCATTCTGCAAACTTTCACATGCGTGCCTTAAACGTGTACTTTTAACATTTATATCATAAATAACTATTTTCTACGGACAATATTTATAAAGTTATTCTAAATGTTTATAAACTA
The DNA here is from genome assembly GCF_917563875.1 of Diabrotica virgifera virgifera. NCBI lineage: Eukaryota > Metazoa > Arthropoda > Insecta > Coleoptera > Chrysomelidae > Diabrotica > Diabrotica virgifera. The sequence goes on from NC_065444.1 coordinate 31,348,127, forward strand.
CAAAATTTCACAAATTTGGCATTAGGAATTTTGACTATATTAGATAATTTTTTTATCTTTTTTTAGTACATTTTGATAGAATTAGTTTTCTAGTTTCATTTGGCATACGCAGAATTGCCCTATCTTCATTTTTTTCTGTCTTATGTTATTGCAAAATAAAGGTCTCTGGAAAAAACAATTAAAATAACTCTTAAACTAATAAATGGATCGGTCTCAAATTTTGAGGGTTTGTTAAGTACCCCAATACCCAACTTTTGGTGAAACACTAAACTTCTAAGGTATTTTTGGTAAAAGTTATTAACAAATAACTATTTTCACTTATTTTGCAGTTTTACAACAAACTAACTTTTTAACTTTCAAAAATCGGCACTTTGAAGGTTTTTTAATGTTCTAAAAAATTAAATTTGAGTTTGAAAAAGATTTGGTGTTGTTTATAGCATATTGGACTTTTCATACTATTGGAGCTTGCTCGCTATCAATTTTTGTTGGTTCCATTATTATGTCCATATATTTACTCCACATTTGTTTTATTTCAAAAATGCCTCTTTTATTTTGTTCCTTATTAATTTATGTTTACCTCTATATTTATCTGGGTTTTTGTTTCTGTATTTTCTTTTCTTTGCTCCATGATCTTCAGTATTTTTTGAGTCATCCAAGGTTTTCGTCTTTTTTCTTTCTTTTGTAGAGTTTCTTTCTGTGTCTCTGTATGGGTTATATTACCCGTATGCCCGCCAATGGTGAATATTAAACTCTCCATTGTATGTCAAAAATGCGCAATAACCACAGAATTTCATTTGCATATCTCAAGCGGTTTCAAAGTAATAAATAAAAATCTTCGGTTTGCAAGAAAAATTTCACACCCTATCTCGGGAACGAAGCATTTGCTCACATACGTTTATAAAGTAAACTGTCATTATTTTTTCATGCAGAATTACCCCTTAAAGTTTGTAATACTTATTTAAAAACACCCTGTATTGATAACAAACATGGCTAGTTTTTAAAGTACCTAACTTTTTTATTATCGAACATAACTAATTAAAAAAAAAGAACTTTAAGAAAGCATGAGCTTATAGTTGGGTTTTAATTTTAGTATTTTACAAATGCTAAAATATTCCACAGGGTAATGCAATTTTGAGAAAAAAACACAGTTTAATTCGCACACCCAGTATACAACGAAAATTTACCCGATTATCAACAATATTATTACAGCGATTTTGATAAAGAATAAGGCTATAACACATTAAAAAAATCACTTTAATCGGACAATAGGTTTAGGAAACTCGAGACATCAAAAATGAACCAGTTTTAAGGTGGGCGGTTAATTTTGGCCCAGAGTGTATATAATCTATAAAAAAAAACCTTGATTTGATCTACATTGAAGTTTACAAAATGGGGAAAATTCGTAAATAATGAATACTATGTGGGGGGACATTTTGGCTATCCTAACTGGCAATAACCTTAGACTCTTTATTTAGAAAGACAAAAGACGAAACTATTGAATTATACATATAAAAGACTAGATGCTATCTACGTTTATTCCTCTTTCAAAAAAGAAGAAGATTAAAAATAAAATTATTACACACTCCAACAACTATTTTTGTGCCGAAGAAGTAACTAGTCAGAAGTAAGTAAGTAAAAGAATATTTCTGAACTCTTAGAATAAAAAATTTATAATAAAATCTTTTAAACTAAGTAATCGAATTAGTACAAGTTTTTCTTCTACTTATTTATCTTATAACGAGGAAAATCATCAAATATCAAGCAATACAGAAAATACTTTTATTTATATTTAAAAAAACTTTAATAAGAATATTAAGTGCTTTGATTTACAGTTAAAATACTAGAAATCTCTTAAAAACTTAGAAGTTTCTTCTGAGTTTAAAACGGAACAAACATGTACTAATAACAAAAGTTTTTAATTAACTTACAAGCTGCGGGTATGCTCCAGCTTAAAAAAGGCCTTTTCCTGCATCTCAATTACATTGCAATGCTTTAAAATCCTGAAATTAAAAAGTAATTTAGTCATTTTCTAATTAACAAGTTTTTACAAGAGTTTTGTGTCATAAGGTACATGGTATAGTAATTTTTCCCATAAATGTGTTTAAGTTAAATGGTAGTAACACAAATTTTTGTATCATGATTAAATATTATACAGGGTGTTTGGTAAAAAAGGGCATAGCTTAACCTTAGATTCCTGAGGTTAAAATAGGTCGATTTAAGCTAACTTACCTTGGTACAAAAGTTGATAATAATCGAAATACAGGGTGTCAAAATTAAACTTTTATTTTATTTATTTTTGAATATTTCCTGACAGGCATGAGACAACAACACGAAGTTTGGTAAATGGTGCTGGTACTGTACACCGTACTAAATTATGTTAAACAAACGTTGCTGGCTACTACCAGAGGTGTACGACGGGGGAACGTGAATGGTTGACTCTTCCCAAATTCTACGCCACTGGCGGAATTTCTATTTTAGTGCAATTTTTTGATTCTCCAATACTGTCTATGTAAATAACATACACTTTATTTGTAACGATAAAGCCATTAGTTTTCGAGATATTTGGAGCTAACAACGAATTAATCAAAATATAAGTGTCCCTTTCCATTTCTAACTTTAAATATCTCGAAAACTAATGACTTTATCGTTAAGAATGAAGAGTATATTATTTGCAGAGAAAGGATGGGAAAATCGAAAAATTGTGCTAAAATAGCAGTTTCATCAGTGGAGTAGAATTTGGGAAGGGTCAACCATTCACGTCCCCTATACATGGATACATGGAGAAAGAAGAAGATTTAAAAAAAAAATTAAAAATGCTCTCTATAATTTGATCTTATTTTTTTCAAAAACCATACATTTTTAACCCCTCCAACTTGTTGAACATAGAAATAACACTATAGTAAAAGGTATTGTAGAAGCAAAACGATTCATTTAAATCTGGTGGATGAGGGGTTAAAATATACATACTTCGCATTTTATCTTAAATAAATTGGTCACCCTTTTTTGTTGCACCATATCTCGCTTAGTTTGAATGTAATCGAAATTTAACAGTGCGGTCGTTTTAAAGGTCTTTTCAGGCAGTACTTACAATATATTGATAGATTTATACCCTTAAAATCGCCCATTTCTCTGTTATTAAGTTGAACACACCCATTTGAGCATGCACAAAAAAAATTTTTAATAATATAATCATAATAATTATAAAAATAAGCGAATTACGAAAGTTCTAAGAGCAACCAAAGTGGTTGAAAAACATTGAATAAAAAAAGGCTTATTTTGCCCCCTTATTTTGTATTTATTGCTATTTTGCAGAAAGGGTAATAATTTGATATTTTTAACCAGCCGTTTATCATAAAAATTTAATTATTTTTATTTTATTTCCCTACGACTTTGTTCCAAAATGAATAGTTTTAAAGTCATAAGCAAAGAATTTAAAAAAAATCGATGTTTTTTGAAATGTTTAAATATTTTATTTTTTTTTAAATGTTCCGGGCATATTTGAGAAGGAGCATAAGTCAATTATTATTAAAAATAAGAGTGTATACCATTTTTATTCAGTTGCAATGCGAAGGCAAAACAATCTTATTTTTCACTTAGAATACGGAGCGCAGTCCAGCTCTCTGAACCGACGATTTTCGACTCTTATTGGAGTCATCTTCGGAGAGGCGTAGGCCTGCTGCTCCATACTCGAAGTGACCAACCATGAAAGCTTATCCCCACATTGCAACTGACGTGTATGGATCAGGTGACTAGCGCCATCTGGCAATTGAGAGGTTTTCAATCCTAATAGCAACATTAAAAATATTGAAAAATATTAAAAATCTTACTAAAACATTTTTAAATTGAAAACTTATTGGTCCATTTCCCTGGTGACACCTTCAAGGCTTTACAATATGCAAGCCAGATGGATGCTGCAGTGAAGACAAAAGGGAAGGAATTCTACACTATGCAATTCACAACCCCTGTCTACAGCTTGGTAAAGTTCCAACGAAAAATGGGCCGAGTTATTCTATAGGAGTAATACTAATAAAAATAAAAATAAAAATGTATACCATTTTTATTCAGTTGCAATGCGAAGGCAAAACAATCTTATGTTTCACTTAGAATACGGAGCTCAGTCCAGCACCCTGAATCGACGATTATCGACTCTTGTTGGAGTCATCTTCGGAGAGGCGTAGGCCTGCTGCTCCGTACTCGAAGTGACCAACCATGAAAGCTTATCCCCACATTGCAACTGACGTGTATGGATCGTGATTATTTCGGATATATTTATTTTACCACCGAGAGGGGGTGAAACTCACCCCCAGGGTACAAGCACACATCTGCACAATATCACTTTTCTTCGTTAACATGTTAGCTATATGTATGCCAAATTTCATGTTAATCCAAGCGGTTCTTTAAAATTTACAGCAAAAACCGTGAAAGAATGTACTAATTGATGCAGATGGGTGCAGATCGACCTATATTCGGATCTTAGACTATACTATACTATACGTATAACGTACCTATATTCGGATCATAGACTATACTATACTATACGTATAACGTACCAGATCACAATATATATAATTTAATATTTTTTTACTGAAAACAACAAAATAGAAATTCACAACTCTTTTAGTAACACCTCATTACCGAACGACTGGTATTTCTTCGAATGCCTAATTTTAATTAATAATCTAGTCTGAGTTCAATCTGTAAAATACCTTTACCTGAACTTTAATTAAATGACTTAATTGCCAGACATAAAACAAACCAAAATGCTTTTGTGTCCTTCTTGTTATTAAGTAAACTTTTAAGCATTGGCTCTTTGACACCCTAGTTTATTACGCCGAAAACTTCGTTGTTTAAAATATTGGGTACACAAATTTTCCAATAATTTTTAATACATTCTCCAATATTAGTCCAAGTAATGAAGCTTAAAATAGGACAAAACCTCGCAATTTTTACAGAATGGATCGATTTGCTTGAAAATTTGAGAATAAGTAGTGGATAGTCCAAGGATTAAAATCTATATGATGCCAAAAGGCGCTTTTACCACGGGGGTGGTTGCCACCCCATCTCAGGTGTGGAAATTTTTTATTATATTTTGACCACAAAAGTTGGTAAAAATTTTCATTCCAAGCAAAAAACGTTCTATATTTTTTTTGGTAAAATTAATAGTTTTCTATTTATTCGCTATCGAAAGTGTTAGTTTTATATCGAAAAAATCAATGTTTTTTATAAGTTTTCTGCTAATAATTCCAAAATTTTGTTCTGAAGCTATTTCCTTGTGGCATTTTTATGTTCAATTATTTTCAATGGAAATTAACCCACAATTTTACCAAAAAAATGATTTTATTATTGTTTCGACGCCAAAGTCGGGTGTCGTTGTCAAAATACAAAATAATATAAATATAAATAATAATATAAATACTTGGGCGTCGAAACGTTAATAAAATCATTTTTTTGGTAAAATTGTAGCTTATTTCCCATTGAAAATAATTGAAAATAACCCCAAAAGTTTTATAATATAAATATAAATAATAATATAAATACTTGGGCGTCGAAACGTTAATAAAATCATTTTTTTGGTAAAATTTTGGCTTATCTCCCATTGAAAATAATTAAAAATAACTCCAAAAGTTTTCATTTTATCAAAACAACTTTACTTATCAAAAATGTACCTATTAGAAAAATAAACAAAACCGTTTTTTTTTATTTTCTTTAATACCAATAGTAATCGAGCTACACTTTATTATTAGTCTAGTAAAATAAAATTACACTACATGTAAATCAAAATGTAAATTCGTACAGGTTAAAACAAATTTTATATCAAAGTTTAGGTGGGTACAAAAGATATTTTCAAAAAAGTATCCAAATCATAAAAGGGGTCATTTTTGCAAAAAAATTACTTTTTTAACTGCTGAAGTCATTTAATTACTAATGAAGGTCTACAGAATTATTTTCTGCAAAGTTGAAGGGTAAATATTTCACATAAGACTTACTAAATTAAATTTGACCCCCTATTTATTTAAATAATTATACATAAAACTTTAAAAACAAATTTGCAAAAAAATATTTTTTGCGTTTTAAATAAGCACTATAAAATATATTATTTTACTGGAGAAGTTGCGCTGTGTTATCAGTATTAATTGAAAAGAAAAATGGTCCAAAAATATTTAATATTTTTTGAGATATTGAGATTGTTTATTAAATGTTACTCTATTTTCAATTGCAAAAACGCGATTGTTGCCAAAGAAATATTCACCTGTATTAAACCTTATTATTTTTATTTTTATGTATATTTTAGAAAAATGTATAGATACATTCAAATTTCAATTAAACTTCCCCCTAAAATGACATTTGAAAATTATTCAAATTTGTTTATAACTTTTTTTTTAATAACGTCGCGGGGATTAAATATTTTGAAATGCCGTTTCCATAATTGGGTTCCTGGGAATTTTTCACCAATTAACAAATTTTTTTGTCTTTTTTTCCTCTTCTTTTTTTTTCTTGAAGTTATACTATTACGGGTCCTTTTAGGGTTAAGTTTCATTAAGAATGTTGAATCTCAAGTTGTAGATTCTAGACCTAAAAATATTAAGATTGGTCTAAAATCACTTTAATAAAATGTGGCTACTTACTGAGTTACAGGGTGTTTTATTTAAAAATTTAAAAATTATTTTTACCAAGTACTTTCAAACTATTTAACGTATCCTTATCATACTTGGCAGAAAGTGTGAGTACTCTACAGTCTACTAAATTGTGATAAATAAAAGTTTCAATCTACTACCAGAGGCGTACGACAGGGAATAGTTAATGGTTAACCCTTCATAAATTCTACGCCACTGAGGGAAATACTATTTTAGCGAAATTTTCTGATTCTCCAATACTTTTTGTGTAAATAACATACTCTTTACTGGTAACGATTAAGTAATTAGTTTTCGAGATATTGGACGTTTAAAATGAAACATAGTTATTTTGATTCATTAATAATTCATTAATTTTAAACTTCCAATATCTCGCAAACTGATGACTTTATCGATACCAATAAAGTTATTTACATACAAAGTATTGGAGAATCTAAAAATTTCGCTAAAATAGTAATTCACTCAGTGGCGTAGAATTTGGGAAGGGTTAATCATTCACTATCCCCTGTCGTACGCCTCTGGCACTAGCTAGAAACGATTATTAATCACAATTTAGTAGGGTGTATAATAGCCACACTTTCTGCCAAGTATGATAAGGATACGTCAAATAGTTTTAAATTAATTGGTAACAATAATTTTTAAATTTTTAAATAAAACACCCTGTAACTCAGTAAGTAGCCACATTTTATTTAAGAGATTTTAGTTAAATCTTAATATTTTTAGGTCTAGAATCTACAACTCACAGATTCAATATTCTTAATGAAATTTAACCCTAAAAGGGCCCGTAGTAATATAACTCCAAGAAAAAAAAAGAAGAAGAAAAAACGACAAAAAAATTTTGTTAATTAGTTAAAAATTCCCAGGAACCCAATTATCGAAACGGTATTTCAAAATACTTAATCCCCGCGACGTTATTAACAAAACAAAATATAAACAAATTTGAATAATTTTCAAATGCCATTTTAGGGGGGAGTTTCGTTGAAATTTGAATTTATAAATGCATTTATCGAAATTATCGATAAAAATCAAAATAACGAGATCTTATTCAGGTGAATATTTCTTTGGCAACAACCGCGTTTTTGAAATTGAAAATATAGTAACATTTAAAAAACAAATTCAATATCTCAAAAAATATTAAATATTTTTTGACCATTTTTTTTGCTTAATACTGGTAACATAGCACAACTTTTTCTGTAAAAAAAGATATTTTATAGTGTTTATTTAAAACGCTAAAAATAATTCTTGGCAAATGTGTTTTTAAAGTTTTATATACAATTATTTAAGTAAAGAGGGGGTCAAATTTAATTAAGTAAGTCTTATGTGAAAGATTTACCCTTCAACTTTATAGAAAATAATCCTATTGACTTTGATTAGTAATTTAATGACCTCAGCAGTTAAAAAAGTAATTTTTTTGCAAAAATGACCCCTTTTTAATTATTTAAACAATGATCCCCTTGTATGGTTTGGATACTTTTTTGAAAATATCTTTTGTATACACTTAAACTTTGTTATAAAATTTGTTTCAACCTGTACGAATTTACATTTTGCCTTTTTTTTATTTTATTAGGCTATTAGCTCTTCTTCGTCAAATGCTAAATATTGTAGTTTCAAAGTCAAAAGACGGGAAAACTATGCATTTCTAGGGTATCATTTTCGAGGGTAACTTGTTCAAACTAATTTAAAGTACCTATTTAAAAATATATATCTCTAGATATAAAAAAAGTTCCTAGCTCAAAAATTAAGTGACATAATGAAAAGAATGTCAGTCCCTATTTTTTCAGCGAAAAAGTGATCGGAAGCAACCTCCTTATCACCATTCTAATTTAAATTTGGTGATTGACATTATTTGGTCTTCTTTATTTATGTATTATTAATAGGTTCTAGAAGTTTGGCTTAGAATGTTAAGTTAAAGTATTATGCAATGAAAAACTGGGAAATGAAATTATAATTAAAGTATTGAAATGCTTTTTATATAGATTGAAGCCTGGACAATTACGAACAAACCTGAAAAATGACTTGCTCTCTTTTAGATATTGTGTTATCGAAGAATGTGGAAAATATCATAGACACAACATGTAAAAGACACGGAAGTATTAAGAAAGATGAAAAGCGAAAAAGACATACTTAACATAATAAAGCGAAGAAAAATGAGCTAATTTGGTCCATATTAAGAAATGAAAAATATGAGTTGATGCGATCGGTTATAGAAGGGAAAGTGGAAGGAGAAAAACCACCATCTGGTTTATCAAACTGTCTATTTTATAAGTGTGTCTTGATCGCTGCTGTTTAGCAGTGTTAGCGCTGTTGTTACTAGCACATTGGAGTTGGTTCATCATATGGATGATGTTAATCTTTGTAGCACATAATAACTAGCTTTGAACTTGGCTATATTATTTTCAGTGTACTGCTTTCTATGTGTAGCTCAATGCTCTATCTAGCATCACTACGAAATACCTGTAGAAGGAAAAATCTCGTCCTATTCTAAGATGGCATATATCCAAAAAACTACTACATTGATATATGTATATGATGTTTTTGACAGTATATAAAATATATTGAATGGTTAGTTTCTATGAATACGCGGACGATCTAGCATTGGTAGCGCATGACAAACAAAAAGCTAGAAAAAAAAACAGTCATAACATTGATAATAAGAGAAGCAAAGAACACAGGACTAATAATCAATTAAAATAAAACATAATACTTAATAAAAACGAGAGACGATTTGGTGGAACTGAAACCCAGATAACAAAGTGGAAACCAATAATAAATAGACCAAGAGGGAGACCAAAAATAAGATAGAAAGACCAATTACTAGAGGATATGTCAAATACGAAAATTTCAAACTGCAGAGAAAAAAGTCAGGACCAAGGAGAATGGAACATATAGTAGGCAAAGCAAAAACATAAAAATCTTTGGGACATAGCCTAAAGGATATATTATGCGAACTAATCCACCGCGTTAAATTATGAGAACTCACAGATTATTGAGCGACCTATACTCTACTTTTATTTATTCTAAACTACTCATTCTATCACATCTGTACTTTGAGCTTAAATAATATCAATGATATTTTTTTAATCTATTTTTTCATTTTAATTTGAGTTAGCAAATCACATCATTCTATAAATGAGCGCAGCTATATTTATCTCAAAAGTCGTAATAATTTTTACGCACTTATACTTTAAGGTATTATTATACCAGGTGGCGAATTGGAAAACGGGCCATAGGAAACTCAATGTAAAATTCTAAACTGTTGAATTCCTGCTTCCCTAATTATTTTACATCAAAAGTCATAAGAAAGTATTTGTATAGGATTGAAATTTGTATTGAAAACAACTGTTAAAATTGTTCTACGAACAATAAATATTAAAATTTTTATAAAACTATAATATAATTGTCAGAGTAAAACGCCAAAGTTAGGCCACACACAGTGCAATAATGTGTATAAGGTTGCATCTGGCGACAATGAAGTTTGTTTTTCTCTGATTCTGGCTTTGGTTTAGAACTAGAACCTTTAGCCACGTAATTGTATAACTTATCACTAAGTCAGGGGAGTAATGTGTAGTGTGTGTGTTGAGTAAGTGTCTTGTTACTTTGCAAAGTCGACGTCATTGTCTTTGCAAAGAGACGCTAATTGTTTCCGAACGTCTGCGGTCCCTCCGGTGAGTATCGATGACAATGAAGTTATTATATTAACAATTTGAACTGTCAATTTTTTATTTATTTTATTATTTATTGTTTAAAACACAATAAAGTTGATAAGATACCCTCACTTAATAGTCCTGTCGCCAGGGGGGGTACAACGGCCTCGTTAATTCAGATGGACTTACTCAAGTTTTTTTTATGTATTTTGACCCGAAGAACACGAATTTTTTGGGTAACAGTTGATCCGGATGTCGATAAGATTGTTATAGACCAAGAACTTGAGGAATCAAATAACAGCGATTTTTGGCAAAACAAAACAATATTTTGTATTTTTTGGGCCATTTTAAGTAAAAAATATTTCTACAAGTTTTTTCGTAGGATGCACAGTTTTCGAGATAAACGCGGTTGAACTTTAAAAAAATCGAAAAATTGCAATTTTTGAACCCGAATAACTTTTGATTAAAAAATAAAATAGCAAGTCTGCTTACCGCATTTGAAACTTTAAGTCAAATTATATCGGTTTTGATTATTTGCATTGGTAAAAATTTATTTTTTTATTGTTTAACAAAGCTATAAACACGTAGGGTTTCCCGTGCTTTTACATGCGTTTTAACGCATGTAACATAGAAATAGTCTTGATTGCACTAGTACCTATTCTACCTACTCGTTCGATTTTAAATGAGAAATCATAGAAACATCACTCACGCACTAGTTGTTTGTAGCTTTGTTTAACAATAACACAATAAATTTTTAGCAATGCAAATAATCAAAACCGACATAATTTGACTTGAACTTTCAAAGGCGCTAAGCAGAATTGCTATTTTATTTTTTAATCAAAAGTTATTCGGGTTTAAAAATTGCAGTTTTTCGATTTTTTGAAAGTTCAACCGCGTTTATCTCGAAAACTGTGCATCCTACTAAAAAACTTGTAGAAATATTTTTTGCTTAAAATGACCCAAAAAATACAAAATATTGTTTTGTTTTGCCAAAAATCGCTGTTATTTGATTCCTCAAGTTCTTGGTCTATAACAATCTTATCGACATCCGGATCAACTGTTACCCAAAAAATTCGTGTTCTACGGGTCAAAATACATAAAAAAAACTTGGGTAAGTCCATCTGAATTAACGAGGCCGTTGTACCCCCCCTGGCGACAGGACTGTAAGGAGAATATATTAATAATAAAGATATTTTCTTCAGTCAATTTTGTGCGCACTGTCAGTTAAATAGTAACGTGTTGCCTAGACTACGGTAAATACGTTATATTTTTCAAAAGTTTTGGAATGTGTTTAAATCGTGGAACAATTGTAACTTTTATTTTTAATACATATTTCAATCCTCTACGAATAAGTTCTCATGACTTTTGATGTAAAATAATTAGGGAAGCAGGAATTCAACAGTTTAGAATTTTACATTGAGTTTCCTATGGCCCGTTTTACGATTCACCACCCTGTATAAAATATTTAGAAGGATTAACTTGTTTTCAAATAACAAAAAAATTGTTTAATTAAATAATTGTATTTTTATTTTTATGTGTTACAACACATACGAAACGGAGGTTTTGATTTTGGAAATCAATAAAAAAGAGTTTTTTTTATTAATGGTGGTTCATTTTCTTGATTAATTAGATTAATAATAATTAATTTCATCCGGTTGATAGTCAGAAATAAATCCAAATTACGTGACATAAAATTAATTATGTTTGTACGTGATTATATTTTGTGATTGAAAATTATTAAAATTAATTAGGGCTAATATCTCTTTTTGTATACGTAACTATAATTAGAATTTTTTTTTCATTTTTTTCTTTTTAATTTTTATTACTTACAATATAAATTTTATGGGTTACATTTCTTGTCATGTTAAATTTTTATAGTCTACATCTTAGTAACTTTTATTCCTAGTAGAAGAAGAGTAGAGTCAATATAATACATATTTTGGAAAGAAATCCTTTGTAAAAGGTATAAAATTTTTTATTAAAATTCCTTAAAAGGGCTACATCACAACAAAACGTTTTCGATTTTTATAAAAAATCATCATCAGTGTTCAATAAACTGGATGCTAGCTGAGCCACAAAAGAAAAATATCTGGGTAAAAACCCTTTACATATAATATAGATGCCTTACTTACGCTGATGATCTAGTCATCCTAACAAGAACAAAGGAACATAATAGGAACAAAATATTCCAAAAGTTCGAAGCGGAAGCAAAAAGGTATGGATTAAGAATCAACCAAGGAAAAACACAATACATGGTAATGAAAGGAGATATAAATAAAGAGGATAACTATATAAAAATGAAAGGAGAAGGAGATGAATATAAATTTAAGGAAGTATCAGAATTCGAATACCTGGAAGTGACTGTAACCAGTACTGGAAGGGAAGAAAAAGAAATAGATAAAAGATTATTGAAGGGAAGTCGAGTTGTGGGTGCCTTAAACACGATATTAAAAGCAAAAAATGTATCAATAAACGCGAAAATCAGAATGTATGAAACGATAATACGGCCCACAGTGTTGTATGCGAGCGAAACGTGGGTAATGAATAAACAAGTGGAGAAGAAGATACAGATATGGGAAAGGAAGGTCCTGAGAAAGATTTTTGGAGGTATACAGATAGCGGAGAAAACCTGGAGGAGACGAACAAATGAAGAAGTAATGAGGATGTATAGGAGACCAAAAATAACGACAAAAATACGAGCCCAAAGAGTTAGATGGCTGAGATATATTACTCGAATGCCAGAAAGTAGAAACGTCAAACGAATATTGAATAATAGAGCATTGAGAAAAACGAGACGAGATCGCCCAAGGAAGAGATGGTTAGAGGTTGCAGAGAGAGATTTAGAAGAAATCGCGGTGAAGGACTGGAGAAAGAGTGCAGAGGACCGAAAAGAATGGAGAAATATTATCCAGAATTTAGAAGCCGTAGGCCTATAAGGCCTGATAGCGCTGTTATATATAGATGCCTTAAAAGTGCATACTTCAATAAAAAGCCCTGTGATGGTCACATGGCAACCAGGATAATGCCCTAAGGTAATGTATACAGATTTCCCAACACGTGGGATCCAAATTGAGTTGATTACATTTCAATGACTTAATGGCAATACATATTTTGTGTACCTGCCTGTTGACAATAAAAAAGTGTTTATCTGGGATATCTGCGATTATTTCATTCATAGAGATTCTGACCAATAGAAACCTACAAGAATAAAAATTACATCAGTAATTTTTTCGATAATTTCTTCTTAGTTTTGTTTCAGTATTTTTCTCAGAGCATCGTTTACCTTCTACAGTAAGTTTTCGCGAATTTTGATAAATTTTATCGAGTTTATTTAATATTTTGCTGATGTTTTCCTAATACTTTACCATCGTAGTGATGGTTTGTAAGCCCCTTTTTCTTTATCTCTCTATGCTTTCCTCTATTTCTCAGATGTTTTCTTCATTCTTCTAGTACTGTTCTTCTTTGCTAAATGTGAAAAATATATTTTTCATTATAGTTGTAATGTGTATTACTTTTTGATGATTCTCCTAGATAATTTTATGGATTTCCTAGTTATTTCATTTGTTTTATTGAAACATTGTTCTACACGTCCTTCGAGTTATTCACCTCTCGTCAAGAAAAGTTGTGGTAGCTCAAACTGAAATGAAGCAAGCAAGCAAGCAATTTGATTCAACCCGACATGTGGGAGATGTCCACCCTTTCGAAAAAGTACATTCGGGTGTAACAATTCATTGGGGCGAGGTGTATTGACCCGAGCTCAAACAGGGATCACCCCACCTCGCCCCAGGCCATCCCTCCCCCCCCCATAGCACGCTGATGCGCGATGAGGGCACAACTATCGAAGCCAAATGCTCTTCACAATGGAATCCTGGGTAAAAAGATTCCATGTCGTACCCTAATCGAATGCAAAAAAATACTAGGCCCAGCGTGATACGCTCTATGACTTTATCCTCTTACTTACTTAACCGCGGAACTGAAATTGCTTGCTTGGGCTCCAAGCCATCGTACCGAGCTCCAATGGGCTCCGTCCAATGGCTTGGCGCTCTAGAATTTTATGTTGATTTTTTTATTTTGTGTGATTTTTTTGTTGGCTTACGCCTTTTTTATGATTTTTTTTTATTTGTATGTTGGTTTTACCTGATCGTCTGTCTGGTATCTTGGACTACCTTGGTCACTATGTTGGTGACTAGTCTGACCAGGTAGTCTTCGTCTGGGAGGATCGCTGTGGTGGGTTGTTGGTTTTTGCCCTGTGTGGCTTTGGCATAGGAGACTCCGTTTGCCTGTTGTCGTCTGTTGGTTTGTTGTTGTGGCCTCTGTTGTGGTGGTTTGTTCCAGGTTGGACTTCTCGGGCATCCTCTGTAGCTTGCGGGGTGACTTCCTTTGCAGTTAGCGCAGGTTGCCTTTGTTTCTCTGGGTCTTTTACACATCTTCGTGTGGTGATCTTCTCCGCATTTCACACATTTAGGATGTTTGTGGCACGCGTTCTGTGCATGGTGGAAGCCCTGGCAGTTGAAGCACTGCGTTGGCTCTGTCGCTTTTCTTAGGTCTTCTACCTCTACCTTCATGTGGCACAGATTGGTGATCAGCTTATCCTTTTCTACGTCCTCACGATTCAGAGTCAGTACGAACATCGGTAGTTGCCTTTTAGGGCCGACTCTTGTGGTCATATTCTTGGCTGCTTGCCAGACTATATGGTGTCGTGCTTCCATCTCTTCTTGGATTTCCTCCTTGGTGGTATTTGAGGGCAATCCTCTTACATCCACTTTGGGTTTTTTATCGTCTTCTACTGGGAAGGCTACCCATTGTAGCCTTTTGTCCTTGTGTGCCTCTGCGTATTCTTCTATTACCCTCACCATTTTCTTGTAATCTTCCAGGCTTTTCGCCTGGATGAGTGTTTCTTTACCGCTCCTGGAGATTTTGTTTGTCGTGTAGACTTTTATGTTTTGGGCTATGGTGAGGATAGCCCCTGTCTCATTCACGCTCT
Organism: Diabrotica virgifera virgifera; assembly: GCF_917563875.1. Taxonomy (NCBI): domain Eukaryota; kingdom Metazoa; phylum Arthropoda; class Insecta; order Coleoptera; family Chrysomelidae; genus Diabrotica; species Diabrotica virgifera. The sequence goes on from NC_065444.1 coordinate 31,363,387, forward strand.
GTAATTTAATTACAGGCGGCTTTCTGTGAGGTGTTGCCTGTTGTTCGGGCAACACTGTGGTTTCTTCGTTTGTTACCATGTCCTCTGTCTCTGAATCGTCAGATCGCCTAAAGGCAGGCGTCTCACCATCTGTGTTTTGCTCTGGGGGGGGGGGGGGGCTGGCTTCTTGGTCTATCTTTGGGCTGGCTGGTGTTGGTTGCCAGTGGTGGGAAGTCTTCTTTCTTCTTTTTTGTCTTTGGTTCATTATCCTGAGGTGGCTTTTTGGCCGTTGGATTTTTTTCGGATTCTTGGCTGTGCCTTTTCTGTTCCTCTACCACCAGGGCTTTCCGAACTTCTCTCAGCTCGTTGATCAGTTCATTCATCTGGTTAGTCATCTTCGCCATCATTTCTCTTTGTCGAGCTATCTTTTCGTCATTTTTTGCCATTTGTAGGACAAAATCTTCTTCCTTTTTTGCTCTCTTTTCCTCCATCCGATCTAGTATCTCTGTCCATGTCCATGTCTTCGTGTCCTCGTTGGTTTCGTCGGGTGATGTCTCCACAGTTTCCTCTTCGCTTTCCTCGTCGCTTTCTTCGCTCTCCTCTCTTTTCTGTTCCTGTAAAAGAGTACGATCCACTTTACGTGGATCCTCATATTTTGGCGGAGTGGCCATAGGGGGTGGTGATCGAGATCTAGCTCGATCAATCGTCTGGGGGGGAGAATCCCTAGTTTTGGCGAACCTTTTTTTCCGCCGACTAGCCCGACGCCAGCTCGGCTTCAGGGTTGGTTTCCCTACCCCTATCGCGGTTGTTCACGTACCCAGACAGAACTGGCTACGGGATCCTCTTGATGTTCTCGTTTTACTGACCTAGGGTGTTTTACTGACCTCTTGATGTTCTCGTTTTACTGACCTGCTGCCCGATGCAGATTCCATAGAACACCTTGCAGTGTCTACCCTTACGGAGGTACAGTAAAAATCCCGTAGCGGGCTCCCGTCGAGCCCGCTTTACTTTTTCTGCTAACCGATCTCTAGCTGTGGCGTATCGGAGAATCCAATAAAATCAAATTCCCTAAGTTTCACCACATCCAGTCGATCGGCCTTTGTCTCTCCTTGCCTAAGGCTTAGAAGTGCACGATTTCGCTATCACGCTTACATTCGTGATGGAATGAAAATTCCTGCTAATCGTACAACTTCTTCCACCGTTGGCTACTCGTCGTCTTCTAGCCTCGGAGAGTGAGCACCGCTCAACGGTTTCTGCGCTTACACTCGCAGCTGGACTGAAAAGTCCACAGTCGAACTATCCCCACCTCGTTGGCTTCTCTGCTGCTCCGCTTCCGCTCGTACGCGTGTTACTGCTCCGGTGGTCGGTACCGGACTCAAGAGAAAACTTCAAAGTGAAACTTCAAACTGAAATGAAATGCAATCTATTTATAGCCGTTATACATAGTAACATAACGTGCTTGAGTATGCTAGCAGCGACCTCTATATGAATCAACAAGAACTCAGGAGACTTCTAGTCGACGTCTTCTTTCGAAGATTTTGCTCTACGTTCAATAGAAATGCGTAGAGGAGAATAACAGGGATGTATTTTGTCACCACTGTTATTTAACCTGTATAGTGATAGCATCTGCTAGGAAGCCCTTTTACAAGCAAACGAAGGAATGCTAATAAATGGAGAGGTTGTATATAATATTCGATACGCAGACGACACCAAGTATATAGTTTTCGGTAAAAACATAACACAACTAGCAGATATTAGTATAAACGGCGTGAGCGGCCGTAGCGTAACGGCATAATCGCTGACCTCATATGCCAGTGCAAGTGGGTGCGAGCCCTGCCAAAGACAAACAATTTTTCATTTCTAAAAATGATACGAGCCGTCTCACCGTGCCTCGGAGAGCACGTTAAGTCATCGGTCCCCCTGGGCTAGTGTACATCGACACTAGTTACTTGAAACAGGGTTAAAGATGTAAATGGCGCTGGAACAATCCGAAAGGATCTCCCCGGCAAAAATGCCATAAGATATTATTATTATTATTATTAGTATAAACGGCGTTTAAATTGAAAAAGTATTAAGTTACACAAACTTGGGAACTTTAATAAACGAACCTGGAGACCAAATCAATGAAATAAAAAGACGTATCGAAATTGCCAGGGCCGCCTTCATAAAGATGAGAAAATTCTTCTGCAACAAAGGTATAAGTATCCTTTTACGATTAAGAATGCTAAGAGGCCACGTATTTAACACGCTATTATACGGTGTAGAGGCCTGAAATGTCAAACAGAACAACATAAAAAATATTGAAAGTTTCGAGATGTGGTGCTATTGTCGAATGCTGAAGATAAGTTGGGTTGAAAGAATCACAAACATTGAAGTAATACGAAGGATAGGAAAAGACCCAGAAATTTTGTTAACGATAAAACGAAGAAAACTAGAAGGAAAACGAAATCCACGCCGTAGAAGAATGTCATGGTTGCGGAGTTTGAGAGAGTGGTTTCTCTGCACCACTAATGAGCTCTTTAGGTCAGCTGTAAACAAGGTCAGGATAACCGTGACAATTTCCAATCTCCGATAGGAGTGGCACAAGACGAAAAAGAAACTCTACGTACATAATGCAAAGATGGCGTTTTGCAAGGGTACATTGTAGATTATTTGCGGAATAAAAGATTATTCCTAACATCGCCTCATAAGTCAGTCCAGTAATCAAAAAGGATATGCAAAAAAGCATATTATCTCTTTAGGAAAGCATGCCCAAGACATCAGATAGTAAAAGGTATCATTTAAAAGATTTGTTAAATTTTTCTATATGGGTGCACAGTAGTTAGTGTCATGCTCAACAATTAAATCTCTTTAATCCTTAAATATATTGAAGAATTTACATATATTGAGAAATTTAAATATATTGAGGAATTGAGGAATTTAAACACAGTGTGGGCCAAAGAAAACGCGATATTTAGCACTATTTATTCGATTTTAAGGAAATGGCGAAACAGGTCGATTTTTGATCTGACACATTTTTACGGTAAATACATCTGTCATTTGTCAACCTCCTCCCTTCCACTTCTCCCACACCTTATTTTTAAATAGGGATATTTAAATATATATCAAAATTATTGATTTACATATATTGAGAAGAATTAAGCGCTCGAAATATGGCTTTATCTCCGTATCCTAAAGATATCATGAACGACGAAAGTCACAAATGTAGATTTCCTTAAAAGAATCAACCAAGAACACCAACTTTTCTAAACCATGACGAAAGGAAGACAGCGTATCTCGGTCATATCATGCGAAACGAAAAATACCAGTTCCTTCAACTTATAATGGAGGGTAAAATTTAAATTTAAAGAAAGGAATAGAACGCAAGAAAGTGTCCTGGTTCCGAAACATAAGGCAATGGACAGGGATTAACGACATTCAATCTCTGATACACATTGCAAGAAATAGAGAGTTAATGGAAAATGTGATCGCTAACATCCATTAGTAGATTTGCTTCTGAGAAAGATGAAGAAGAAGAGAAATTATTATTATTACTTATATTATGTGTTATCATTATCACTCACGTAAACTCGACATATTATATGGAGTGTATCTGATATGAGTAAGAGATGATATACTAGTTTACCACCCAGAGTGATAAGAATCTGAGTGATATATACGTAATTTATACGTAATGTAGGACATTAATGCTATCTGATGGTAAAACGAAAGATCGGCATTGTTATGAGCTCTAAATGAAGGGTGATTATTTCTTTAAACGTATCAGTTTAATGTTGATTCAACCCACTTTATTAAAAATATTATATAACAAAGTTTTTTCTATTACTTGTCTATCTCATGCACGTACTTTTTGTTTTTTCTTTCAAAGTTTAATTTAGAAAGTATAAAGAGATTTTATTTATATTTTATTTTCGTTTCAGAGCAAGAGTACAGGGTGTTTCATTAATAATTGTCCATATGGTAACTGAATAAACTTTAGCACAAAATACGAAGATTTAACCTAAAACACTTAAATAAAATGTATTTCCTTACTGAGTTACAGTGTGTTTTATCTAAAAATTAAAAAAGTATTTTTGCTCAGCATTTTAAAACTATTCAACGTATACTTGTCATACTTAACGGAAAGTGCGACTACTAGACAACCTATTAAATTATGATAAATAAACGTTTCGAACTACTACCAGAGGCGTACGACAGGGTGTGGTGGATGGTTGACCCTTCTCAAATTCTACGTCACTGAAGGAATTACTATTTTAGTGCCATTTTTAGATTCCCCAATACTTTCTACGTAAATAATATACTCTTCATTGGTAACGATAAAGTCATTAGTTTTCGAGATATTTGAAGTTAAATATGAAACGGCATAGTTATTTTGATTAATTCATGATAGTAACTATGATTCATATGATTAAAATTTAAAAAATATTTGTACCCAGTACTTTAAAACTATTTGGCGTATCCTTATCATACTTGGCAGAAAGGGTAGGTACTGTACACCCTACTAAATTAGGATACATAGACGTTTCTAGCTACTACCAGAGACGTACGACAGGGGATAGTGGCTGGTTGACCCTTCCCAAATTCTACGCCACTGACGAAATTGCTATTTTAGTGTAATTTTTTGATTTTGCAAAATTTTTTATGTAGATAATATACTCTTCATTCGTAACGGTACAATGATTAGCTTTCGAGATATTTGAAATTAAAATGAAGCGACACAATACACTGATCAAAATAACCGTGTCGTTTCATTTTTAACTTCAAAGATCTCGAAAACTAACGACTTTATCGTTACGAATAGAGAGTATATTATTTTTATAGAAAGTATTGTAGAATCCAAAAATGGAACTAAAATAGCAATTTCACCAGTGGCGTAGAATTTGGAAAGGGTCAACCATTCACTTTCCCCCGTTGCACGCCTCTGGTAATAGCCAGAAACGTTTGTTTAACATAATTTAGTAGCTTTTACAGTACCTATACTTCCTGCCAAGTATGAAAAGGATACGTTGGATAGTTTTAAAATGCTGAGCAAAAATAATTTTTAAATTTTTAGATAAAACACCCTGTAACTCAGTAAAGAACCACATTTTATCTAAGTGTTTTAGGTTAAATCTTCGTATTTTGTGCTAAGGTTTCGCCAGTTACTATATGGACAATTATTAATGAAACACCCTGTATATTATTTTTCAAAATAGGCAGAACAGACAGAATGTTGCATGATACAAAACTATATATTGACATCTTTAACATAATAGCAAACTGAAAAAAATAGTATGTGGTATCAACCAGTAAATTTATAATTTATTATTATCTTTTGTTTTGTTAACTATGAGCTCTTTTAATATCCAATTTAAGTAATAAATAAATAAGTGGACTACGTCAGTGAGAAAATTTTTCTACTGTTGATTGCCTAATCTACTGTTAATATTGTATGTCTGTTTCGTCAATCCTTTCAGATATTATGTATATTTAAAGCCAACATTTAATAATAATTTTTTGCACGATTGATCATTTTTGACCGTTTACCGTGACAGATTTTACGTCAGTAGGTGACATTTACTAGCAACTCGACGGTAAGTAATCCAACTCGACGGTAAGTACTCCAACTCGTCGGTAAGTAATTCACTTACCGTCGAGTTAAAAAATCTCTTAATTTTAATTTATTTTTTGAAAGAATAAAGAAAACTAACGAATTATTTATTAATATTGAAACTTATGGTACAATTTGTTAAATTATTTAATGAAATCCTACTTGTTTGGGCTGTGGTTTCACTTCTAACAGAAACTCCTGCAGAATCGCATACATTAGTAGCATTACTAGTATTGCACAATATTTTTTCGGCAAAATCTATTTTATTTTAAAGAGAATCTTCTACATAGCTTTCTGCCACTGTCGATGAACGCCAACTCCATGACGCTTTAATCCGAGGACATCAACACCTTTATTAGCAAAAAGCGTTGCTGATGTCCTCCTGAACGAATGGCCAGTATAGTTCTCGGGATTAGGCAAATTTAAGAATTTGGCGATTTGAGAAGGTCAGCCCTCGATTGTCCCTTTCCCTATTATAGGTCTGGATCCCGCGTATGAAAAAAAAGTTGATTAATAGCAAGCTGAAAATTTGTTAATAGCTTAAGGGTGTCTAGTCGGACAAACTTTGATATATGGGAACACTGGAACAGGGGAAGTGTTAATTGTGTAACAGGTTAAAAATTTGGAATGGTCAGACCACGTTTCACATGTATTTTGTCCGACAGAACAAACTTAAACTCTCCGAACAGAGATTAAACTCTCATGCAAAAATCAGACTGCTGTTTATCACCAAATGGGCGTTTTAATGAGTGGAGCATGTAGAATATGTCAAATGACAGGAATTATGACAGGTGATAAATAGCAGTCTGATTTTTGCATGAGAGTTTAATCTCTGTTCGGAGAGTTTAAGTCTATTCTGTCGGACAAAATAAATGTGCCGTTTTCGTGGTCTGACCGTTCCAAATTTTTAACCTGTTCCACAATTAAAACTGCCCCTGTTCCAGTGTACCCATATATCAAAGTTTATCCGACTAGACACCCTTAAGCTATTAACAAATTTTCAGCTTGCTATTAATCAACTTTTTTTTCATACGCGGGATCCAGACCTATTACTTGAGCACAACATTTTCCTTTGGCGTATCTTGAGAACAAATGATTTGATTTTACTTGTAATGGACGAAGTTTTATATACTTTTCTTCGATTCTTAAATTCTTGCCTTCGCACCATTTTTTAAAACTTTGGTAGGTATTTTGATAACGGATTTTGGATTTTTCGGGAATAATTGCGGAACACCCTTCTTCCCAAGCCCGTTCAATTTCTTCAAATTCACTTTCGCTCATATTTTAATTTATAATAATCAAAATTGTACTTAAAATTATTGACAACTAAATAAAAACTCAATTCTCCATTGTTGTTATGCACCCTAGTTACTACCTAACAACCAAAGTATCTATCTTGATAAAATGAATGAAACTAGTCAATATGACTAAAATGTTTAATTTTATAATTTATAATGGTATCAATCGTGCAAAAAACGTTATAAGCATGTCGAACGTTAAGGGTAGCCGATCTCAGACAATAATTGTCTTCGATCGGTATAAAACCCTTACCGTTCTCCATACTTAATATACTATTATTTTAAAGTATCCTTCCTAAGGTTTTGTCTGATAGTAATCTATTTATATAAAAAAATCTCGCAATATTTATAGTTTTGTGATCAACAAAACAGCAAGCAAAACAGAGCAGCAAAATCTGCTTCTCACGTTGTTTTACCAAAAACCTAGGACTAGACACAGAAATCCAAACCCAAAAGAAGGATTAGATCATAACTCCATACTCTTATTAGAAATAGGCTCATGGGAAGAAGACCGCACAACAACAAAGAAAAGAAAGGAAACAAAGTGGGAAATTTTAATCCAAAATTGTCTACAGGGTAAAAATATCCACAAAAATCAGAAGAAGAATGCCTGTCCTGTCATTCGTCATCACGGCGAATGACAGGACGTGAAATGCAATTTAGATTTCCCTTGTAGAGTATTTCGCCACTCTCGTATGCTTTATTTTTCCAACTTAAATAGCTCAGGGGATAAATAATTTCGAATTTTATTTCATGACTTATTAGACTTTTGATTCATATATGGTGCTAGTAGCATCTTTGGAAATTATTTTGATAATTACCTGGAAAGGATGAAAGGATTTGATTTCAGTTCAGTGCCTCTACCCAGGTGCTCCGATGAGGAAACGGATATTACTAAATACGTATAAGCACATAGTAGAGGCTCTGTAATCTGTAATCTGAACCATCTTTTCTTTTCTTTTATCCTATTATAATTTCTTGTTGTCCTATAATATAGTTATTAAGGTACCAAGGGTATTATGAGGATAATAACGCTTGAGGTCAATGGTGCATAGACCGAGGGCCTTGGGTCCGAGGTATATACGTCGAGCGAAAGCGTTATTATTATAATACCCGTGGTGCCTTCAACGTTTAATGTCCGAATAAATTATTCTTTATATGCAATAAATTTGAATGAATTTTGAATTAATCAGAAATAGTCGTAACGTAATTGTGGTAACCATGGTTTTACTTAGAGTTGTATTTGTCAACTTGACAGTATTTAACTCGTTATTTAAATTTAATAGGCCCTAGTAGTCTAAAAGCTGGAAGCGGATTTTGTGCGTGATAAGTAATATGGAGAACCTATATGGGGATATGTTGAACTAGTTGTGTACATTACTTTACCCAACGGCCGGAAACCAGAGTGGGGGCCGAGGGTAGATAGACGAGGTCAAATCGCGGTTTTTATTATTTTTTTGTGACGCTCTTGATAGAGATAGTGCACCAAAATTTGGGAATAAGTAGGTCATGACGTAACTAATTAAAATCTCCAGGGGCGGAAACCTGCGTGGCCGACAAAGAGGTGGGGGAAGGGGTGAATATAAAAATTATAATTGGGTTTTTGGTGACGTTCCTGATCGAAACAGTGCACCAAAATTTGGAAATAAGTAGACCATGATATAACTAAGTAAAATCCCCAGAGCCGGAAACCAGATTGGGGGACGAGGGTAGTTATAAGGGGTGAAAGTCGCGGTTTTATTATTTTTTTTTGTGACGCTCTTGATAGAGATAGTGCACCAAAATTTGGGAATAAGTAGGTCATGACGTAACTAATTAAAATCTCCAGGGGCGGAAACCTGCGTGGCCGACAAAGGGGTGGGGGAAGGGGTGAATATAAAAATTATAATTGGGTTTTTGGTGACGTTCCTGATCGAAACAGTGCACCAAAATTTGGGAATAAGTAGACCATGATATAATTAAGTAAAATCCCCATAGCCGGAAACCAGATTGGGGGACGAGGGTAGTTATAAGGGGTGAAATTCGCAGTTTTATTATTTTTTGTGACGCTTATGATCGAGATAGTGCACCAAAATTTGGGAATAACTAGTTCATGGCGTAACTAATTAAAATCTCCACGGGTGGAAACCTGCGTGGCCGACAAAGGGGTGGGGAAGGGGTGAATATAAAAATTATAATTGGGTTTTTTGTGACGTTCCTGATCAAGATAGTGTACCAAAATTTGGGAATAAGTAGACCATGACATAACTAAGTTAAATCCCCAGAGCCGGAAACCAGAGTGGGGGACGAGGGTAGATATAAGGGGTCAAAGTCGCGGTTTTTACTATTTTTTTTTCTGACGCTCATGATCGAGAGAGTGAAAAAAATTTGGGAATAACTAGTTCATGACGTAACTAAGTAAAATCTGTAAGAGCGAACGCTACGTGTCCGACAAAGGGGTGGTGGCAGAGGTGAATATATAAATTATAAGTGTTTTCTGTGACGTTCGTGATCGAGATAGTGCCCCAAAATTTGGGAATAAGTAGATTATGGCATAACTAAGTAAAATCTCCAGGGGTGGAAAGCTGTGTCGGGGACAAATGGGTGGGGGCAGAGGTGAACATAAAAATATAAGGGTTTTTTTGTGACGTTCGTGATCTAGATAGTACACCAAAATTTGGCAATAAGTAGATCATGACATAACTAACTAAAATCTCCAGGGGCGAAACGCTGCTTGGGTATAAAGGGGTGGTGGGTAGGGTTGAATATAAAAATATAGGGGTTTTTTGTGACCTTCGTTAACGAGATAGTGTACAAAAATACAGGGGCGGATAAGGGTGAATACGCAAAACTTGCACAATTGACTCATTGTAGACTCAAAATCCAAAAGGGCGGACAACTAGGTGAGCTCTGCTAGCTTTGTTAAAAACGGTGTCACAATATTTTCATAAAAAATGTAGAGAAAAAATTAAAATTTCTCATATTTTTCAAAAAATTTTTATAACATTGATTTATGCAAATAATTATAATTATTGTTCTCGAAATTTTTATTGTTGATATATATTATATGTATACAGTGCCGGCAAAAAAATCTTTACATTGTCAAATAAATCACCAAATTTGAAGACAATTTGCATGCGTTCTGTCTGCGCTTGGGGGAGGGTAGGGGAGGGGGGATAGCGTACTTGGGACGGCAATTATCTGTAGTTTACGGACCGCTTGGCTCATTTAGGGTATTCTGCGCGTTTGCACTGTAAACAGTTTGATATGTGCGCGTAGTCAGTGTTAAATTTCGTCTCGTTTACCGCGTAAAGTTTGAGATCGTCAAATTTTAAATTGAACTGACAAATATGGGTCGAAAGAAACTCAAAAAAGAGGAGACGGTTCATACTTTAACATTACTGGAAAAAGGAGACTCTGTAATTACCGTAGCACGTGCTATTGGTGCTTCAAGAGAGGCTATTCATCAACTGAAACGTTGTAGCCGAACGTTCCAGTTGATAAATAGCCCCTCTTGATGTAGCAATATCACATGCCATGGTAATTACAGAGTCTCCTTACTCCAGTAATGTTAAAACATGAATCTTCTCCTCTTTTGTGAGTTTCTTTCGACCCATATTTGTCAGGTCAATTTAGAATTTGACGATCTCAAACTTTACGCGGTAAATGAGACGAAGTTTAACACTGACTACGCGCACAAATCCAACTGTTTACAGTGCAAACGCGCAGAATACCCTAAATAAGCCAAGTGGTCCGTAAACTACAGATAATTGCCGTCGCAAGTACGCTATCCCCCCTCCCCTACCCTCCACTTCAGGCGCAGACAGAACGCATGCAAATTGTCTTCAAATTTGGTGATTTATTTGACAATGTAAAGATTTTTTTTGCCGGCACTGTAATTGATAGAAACAATGATGAAATTAAAAAAAAATTCATGGTTTTTCATTGGAAAATATAATTTTATTTACATCTACAAGTATTAAGAGGCTACATCAGCGTGTCATTAATATTAATTAGAGCGAAAGTTTTGCCGCACCGTTTTTTGAAAGTTTTGCGGACCTTTTGCAACAGTGCATCGGAAGTAGGTGACACTATCAAAGACGAAAGCCGAATATTGTAATAATAGGCATTGTGATAACGGTGACTATTTCTCTATATTATATTCACCCCTGCCCCCACCCCTTTGTCGGCCACGCAGCGTTCCGCCCCTGGAGATTTTAATTAGTTACGTCATGGCCTACTTATTCCCAAATTTTGGTGCACTCGATCTCGATCATGAGCGTCAGAAAAAAATAATAAAAACCGCGACTTTGACCCCTTATAACTCCCCTCGTCTACCATTCTGGTTTCCGGCTTTGGGGATTTTAATTAGTTAGGTCATGGTCTACTTTTCCCAAATTTTGGCACACTATCTCCATCAGAAACGTCACAAAAAACCCCTTTTAATTATTATATTCACCCCTGTCCCCACCCCTTTGTCGACCACACAGCGTTTCGCTCCTGGAGATTTTAATTCGTTACGTCATGGCCTACTTATTCCCAAATTTTGGTGCACAATATCGATCATGAGCGTCACAAAAAAAATAATAAAAACCGCGACTTTAACCCCTTATAACTACCCTCGTCCCCCAATCTGTTTTCCGGCTCTGAGGATTTTACTTAGTTATGTCATGGTCTACTTATTCCCAAATTTTGGTGCACTATCTCGATCAGGAACGTCATAAAAAACCCAATTATAGTTTTTATATTCACCCCTTCCCCCACCCCTTTGTCGGCCACGCAGCGTTGCGCCTCTGGAGATTTTAATTAGTTACGTCATGACCTACTTATTGCCAAATTTTGGTGCACTATCTCTATCAAAAGCATCACAAAAAAAAATAATAAAAACCGCGAATTTGACCCCTTATATCTACCCTCGGCCCCCACTCTGGTTTCCGGCCATTGGGGAAAGTAATGTACACAACTAGTTCAACATATCCCCATATAGTTTTTCCATATTACTTATCACGCACAAAATCCACTTCTATCTCTCCGACTATAGGGCGTTCTTTTTCAATAACACGCCATTGGGCGTTATATCGTACTTAATATACTTCGAAATAATGTCATTATTTGTCAAATAATAGACCAGTCGGACATTAAAAATATTTTTTCTCCGAAAAATTTTGATATACGTATTTACTCTTTGACAGGTCAAATATAAATAGCTTCGTAAACTTTCTTATTTATTCATTTTTGCTATTTTATTAGCTATGTTTTGGTTTGGGATTTTTATTAAATTTTTCTTTCCAAAAACACATAATAAGTTTATTTTCGGTCATGTACCTCCACAATAATACCTACCAGTAATCCCTCCGTACATACATTAAGAAATCTTATCTTCCTTGGAAACTTGTGCGAAGTTTAGTACACATGAACATAAATTCAAAAGGTATTTCATTACGCAAACCTTCTGTCATTTGAAGTGCTTGTGTAAATTTAGTGCAATAACTTATTAGGTGTATTATGTTTATCAATTGTGGCATGATAATACTGCATGAACATTTACGCAAATTTAATGTGTTTTTTTTAAATAAGTCTTAACAATAATGCATTCAAAGACATGCTGTCGAAAATGTATAAAATGAGTTCAGTAATCATAGGTTCAGGATAGTTATTTATGAAACAGTTTGTGAAAAGTACGCTTTTTGCGAAGGCACGCAATTTTTAGAGCACGAGCGACAACGGAGCGAGTGCTATACATCGCGGAAGTTCGCAAAAAGTACTTCACGCACAGTTTCATACAATATTTTATCTACGATAAACAAATAAAAAAACTGTAACTCTTCGTCACTGGAATTCATTTCTATTCTACAATTTTTAGAACAATGACATTTAAAAATATTAACTACTTTCAAACCACAAAACTGTCAAAAGTTTTGTTGTAAGTCATTGCTCATATTGTCATCACCAAGACAATGCGAAAGTTAAGGATATTTGATTATATGAAAGTGTGCCAAAAAACCCATTGAAAGTGTGCGAAAAAGTAAGTCCCATTTAAAATACATTGCTACTTCACGGACACTGTAAACCCTTCACGCACTGCTATCTATAATGACAGTTTTCACAAACTAAAAACTTATACATAATATGACATAGAGTAGATAAACATTTTTTTTATCAACGTAGTCTCTTTTTAGGACAGTAATTAATTCCAATGCTTCTATAACAATTTTATAACTTTCGTGATCCGATTCTTCTTATTTGTGGGTGCCTCTTTTCTTCTTTAAGTGCCGTTTCTAATGGAGGTTGGAGATAACTTATGCTTTGTCTCAATTCTGTGCTTTCCTTATTAATATTTGAAGGTCTAGTCCTGTCCAATTCTTGATATTAGACAGCTAGCTCATTTGTCGTCTGCCAGGATCACTCTTTCCTTCCATTTCTCCCTTCATTATTAAATGAAAGAAGTCACATGTCTCGTGGCAGAATAAATGTCCAAGATAAGATGCTCTTATTTTTTTAATGAGTTATACGAGTTCCAATCTCATAAATATAAAGGTTAAAGAAGTCCCACTGAGCCCAATACGTTTTTAACTACTGAGCAGAGGCGAGATATTTCTTGTCCAGAAGGTTGACGGTTTTCTTCTTGCCATTTTCGACTTTTCTGTAAAATTTTTCCCTCGTTCCTCTCTGACTTCTTGCTTCCACACCTTGTTGATGACCGTTATTCTTAGCAATGCTTTTTCCTTGGATTCTGTTTTATTGTAGTGGGAAAACTCTTCTGAGCACAGCCTTTTAGAGAGAGAATTAGCGTTCGTGTGACTAAATTCAGCCCTATGGTCAATCTTGAAATTTTATTCTTGGAGTCTTTCAAAATCATCTGTCTCCTCTATGGCTATGGTCTGAAGCACATCCAAGGCATCTCTTGAAAGATTAATAGTCAGGTTTACAGCTTTTTTCTTTTTCGGACCAATCATTTACTCTTTCAGCTGACTCGTACTGCCAGGAATGGATGAAAATAATGCATGCACTAGAACTGGCACCGGGCAAGACCGAAGCTATAGTTCTCAAGGGGCCAAAGAAAATGAAACGAATATTAGAATATGCAGTAAAGAGAGTCGTTCTAAAGAAATGAAATATATTTAGGTGCAAATATGGATAAAATGGAAGGTAAAGGAGCATGTGAACTGCGGTGAAATCTTCTGCACTAGGGTATCACGCTCAACATCGGACTGACCAAATCTGAAGGGAAGAGGCCCCTTCATTCTGTTGTGTAATCGACCGTCATCTACGTGGCGCCTGTATGAAGTACGACATATTTAACGTAACAGAAGGCGTACAGAAAGCAGTTCACCTGAGTAGATAAGAAGAGTCTGTTGATGGTGGCATGTGCATACAGAACAGTGTATGCAAATGGACAGGGAGTTCTCACCTGGTGTATTGCGATGCACGTGCTAGTGAAGAAAAGAGGAAGATGTTGAATGGGTTGCATATGCGAATTCATTTTGAATGAAGTAAAAGCCAGACGTAGGTACTCGCAATAATTTATTGTTAACTTCCGACGACCGGTTTCGCCCTCTATGATATTCAGCGCATCTTCAGAGGTCAACGGTTACAAGTAAACTAAATGATGCCGCTACAAAAGTTATTTCTGTAGTGATCAATAACATGATTTAGTGCTCAAATTATGCTAATGGGGATTTGATTGGATAGACGAAAAATGTTGCATATGTTAACAAGTATAGTGGCATCATTTAGTTTACTTGTAACCGTTGACCTGAAGATGCTCTGCATATCATAGAGAGCGAAACCGGTCTTCAGAAGTTAACAAAAAATGATTGTGAGTACGTGTGTCTTTTACTTCATTTGAAAGAGGAAGAGTATACGAGAGAAGAAAGGAAGACATAGCAAGGTAACGTTTAACAAAGAAGAAAAGGAGAGGCCCATAATGGCTTGAGAAGATAAATGGGAAGAGATGAGGAGGGCGGCGCACTGGACGAAGTCGCTGATTCCTAATCTGAGAGGATAAATGAACTGTGAGCATCGGCGTTTGGATTACTTCCTGACTCAGATGTTCAGAAGACACGGTTGTTTCAGAGCATTCCCTTACAGACTAGGGGAGGCAAACATTGACAAATGTGGTGACAAAAACTGCGAAATATCGTCTCACACACTTTAGTTAGTATGCTATTGATAGAAAGCCGAGAAGAGACTGATTGGTAGAGAGTGAGAGCTAGGAAATAAGGTGCAATCAGATACGGAACTGATGGAGGAGATGCTTACGTCATCAGATCGGTGGAAAGCAGTTCAGGGATATGTAAAGAGAACTTTGGAGAGAATGGAACAGGAAGAAAAATGACCCGTAAGGAGGCAGAGTGCCCAGAAGCAAGTAAGAAAATACAGTAAAGTAAGAGGTAGCGAGATTGAATATGAACAGGTAGAAGTAGAGACAGAGAAGGATTAAGCAGTCACAATAAAAAGTGCGAGGATGTATGAGTGAGGAATTTTGGGTGAATGAAAGATCGGATGAATGCCGTGCCCACGTTGTGTCCCAAATCACAACAGTCGTGCTTGTAATTCATAATTGAAGAAGGTGATTTTTTAGCAGGTAGATCCCTAGCATTGACGATGATGGAGTCCGAACAAACTCTGCGTCGGGTTGATAAAAGACGAAAAAAAAAACAAGACGATTTATAGTGTCTTAGCATCAGTGATTCAATTTGCAGTTTATATAGCCATAGAATCCTTTCTTCTGTGTGTTTCTGAAGTGCTAGATTTTGTTTCTTGGACAAGGGAAAATGGTTGCCTCAATTTAGTTTTCAGAAACATAAATTCAAATAAGAATTAGTTAAAATTATTCAAACAGCAAAAAAATTAATTTGGAAAGGAAAACAATCTACTTTAGGCGTAAAAACCTGCTTTTACCTCAATATCTCCCCATTTCAACAAATTATAGCATACAAAATATTGACTTTTTACTTAGATTGCTTGATGTTTAAAGAGCGTGGCACATTAAAAAGTTGTTTTTAATAAGTAAAACTAATATTTTAATTATTATAATTACAATTTAATTAAAATAAGATATTTTTACATATTCGGAATTCCCTTTAAAAGTTCAACGCAAGTAAAACATTTATCTTATGTATCTTGGGACCACATACAAATCTTTAATGTAAATATGACAAAACAATAAAAGATTCAGAAATGCGAGATTTGAAATTGATTATGTGAGCTGTTTCAATGAAAGAAGACAAAAAAGTTTTGACGCTCAACTATTTTTCCAAAAGGAATTTAAGATGCTCCCGGTTCTTGACGTTGGAAAAACATGGCCCCAGTATATGGCCGTTATGACAGGTAAGTCCAAATATATTATTTATTCGCATTTATTAAAAAATTAATATATTCGCTTTAATTTTTTCTAAACATCGTTGGAAATAGTCAATAAATCATAAAAAAAATTCTTCATGTGATTTATCGTTCACTGCATTATACATATAAATCGGAAATTACTTAATAATTTATGGTTTATTTTCTATTAGATATTTGTAATTAGATGAATACATCACTATAGTCGGAGAGATAGAAGCGGATTTTGTGCGTGATAAGTAATATGGAAAAACTATACGGGGATATGTTGAATTAGTTGTGTACATGACTTTCACCAACGGCCGGAAACCAGAGTTGGGGCCGAGGGTAGTTATAAGGGGTCAAAATCGCGGATTTTATTATTTTTTTTTATGACGCTCATGATCGAGATAGTGCACCAAAATTTGGGAATAAGTAGGTCATGACGTAACTAAGTAAAATTTCTAGGGGCGGAACACTGCGTGGCCGACAAAGGGGTGGGGGTAGGGGTGAATATAAAAAATATAAAGGGTTTTTTGCGACGTTCGTGATTGAGATAGTGGACAAAAATTTGGGAATAAGTAGATCATGACATTACTAAGTCAAATCCCCAGAGCCGGAAACCAGAGTTGGGGATGAGGGTAGTTATAAGGGGTCAAAGTCGCCGTTTTTATTATTTTTTTTTGTGACGCTCATGATCGAGAGAGTGCACCAAAATTTGGGAATAAGTAGGTCATGACGTAACTAAGTCAAATCTCCAGTGGTGGCACTCTGCGTGGCCGACAAAGGGGTGGGGCAAGGGTGAATTCAAAAAATATAAGGGGTTTTTTGCGACGTTCGTGATTGACAGATGCACCAAAATTTGGGAATAAGTAGACCATGATTTAACTAAGTAAAATCCTCAGAGCCGGAAACCAGAGTTGGGCATGAGGGTAGTGATAAGGGGTCAAAATCGCCGTTTTTATTATTATTTTTGTGACGATCATGATCGAGATAGTGCACCAAAATTTGGGAATAAGTAGGTCATGAGGTAACTAAGTATAATCTCCAGGGGTGGAAGGCTGCGTGGCCGATAAAGGGGTGGGGGTAGGTGTGAATATAAAAAATATATGGGGTTTTTTGCGACGTGCTAGATTGAGATAGTGCACCAAAATTTGGAAATAAGTAGACCATGACTTAGCTAAGTAAAATCCCCAGAGCCGGAAACCAGAGTTGGGGATGAAGGTAGTTTTAAGGGGTCAAAGTCGCAGTGTGTATTATTTTTTTGTGACCCGGCACAACATTTGCCCCCCCACGCAGCGTTCTGCCCCTGGAGATTTTACTTAGTAATGTCGTAATCTACTTATTTCCAAATTTTGGTGCACTATCTCGATCACGAACGGCAAAAAAAACCTCATATATTTTTATACTCACCCCTGCCTACCACCCCTTTGTACCCCAAGCAGCGTTCCGCCCCTGAAGATTTTACTTAGTTACGTTATAACCTACTTACTCCCAAATTTTGGTGCACAATCTCCATCATGAGCGCCACAAAAAAAATAATAAAACCGCGAATTTTACCCCTTATAACTACCCTCGTCCGCCACTCTGGTTTCCGCCTCTGGGGATATTACTTAGTTATGTCATGGTCTACTTATTTCCAAATTTTGGTGCACTATCTCAATCACGAACGTCGCAAAAAAACTCTTACATTTTTTTATATTCACCCCTGCCCCACCCCTTTATCGACCACGCAGCGTTCCACTGCTGGACATTTTACTTAGTTACGTCATGACCTACTTATTCACAAATTTTGTCGCGCTATCTCGATCATGAGCGTCAGAAAAAAAATAATAAAAAACGGAACTTTGACCCCTTATAACTACTTTCCTTCCCCACTCTGGTTTCCGGCTCTGGGGATTTTAATTATTTATGTCATGGTCTACTTATACCCAAATTTTGGTGCACTATCTCAATCTCGAACGTCGCAAAAAACCCGTTATATTTTTTATATTCACCCCTACCCCCACCCCTTTGTCGGCCACACAGCGTTGAGCCCCTAGAGATTTTACTTAGGTACGTCATGACCTACTTATTCCCAAATTTTGGTGCACTATCTCGATCATGAGCGTCATAAAAAAAAAAATAAAATCCGCGACTTTGACCCCTTCTAACTACCCTCGGCCCCAACTCTGGTTTCCGGCCGTTGGTGAAAGTGATGTACACAACTAATTCAACATATCCCCGTATAGTTTTTCCATATTACTTATCACGCACAAAATCCGCTCCCAGCTCTTAGACTACTAGGAAACAGTTTCAAAAACAATACAATAAAAGTAATAAATTTGATTTTTGTGTAAGAAAATTCATGCTCTTTCATATTCTTGTTCTTGTTGTGGTGCCTATTTCTTTCCAAATAATTTTATTAACGGATGCTTGAAATAGATTACATAGTTGTCGTGGTGGGGGTTATCATTTCCTCAGGTTCTTTAACTATGATATTCTTTTTCCCCCAATTCCGGCATGGAAAGATTAATTTAATTAATATTTATTTAGTGCTGTTTCTCATTATGTGTCCGAGATATTCTAACTTTCTCCTTTTAATCGTATACATAATTTCTCTTTCTTTCCCTATTCTTCGTAGTACTGTTTCGTTGGTTATCTTGTCCGTCCATGACATCCTTAGGATTCGCCTGTATAGCCACATGTCGAAGGCTTTAAGTTTTTTCTCCATCGCTTCAATGATTGTCCAGGATTCAACTCCGTAGTATAATATTGAGAAGATATAACATCGTAGGAGCCTTACCTTTATCTCCAGATTAAGGTTGTGGCTTTTAAAGAATTTGGCTATGTTGTTGAATGCACTCTTAGCCTTTTCTATTCTACATTTTACTTGTGAGTGATCCCATTGTTCGTTTAATCTTATTCCAAGATAGGTATACTGTTTTATTCGGTCCACTGGTGTATTCTTGGTAAGCAGTTAAACGTCGCTAATTTTATTTTTGCTGATGACCACGAATTTAGTTTTTGATATGTTTACTTGTATTCCAAATCTTTCACTCACTTCATTTAATTTGTTTATTAGTTGCTGTAAACTGTCTTTAAAAATAACGGTGTCGTCTGCATAGCGGATGTTGTTTATGCGTTTTCCATTTAGGAGTATTCTATGTTCGCCATTTTCCAAGGCTTCACTAAATATTTCATCTGAATATAGGTTAAATAATATGCATTCATATATACAGGGTGTCCCGAAAAGATTGGTCATAAATTATACCACACATTCTGGGGTCAAAAATAGTTCGATTGAACCCAACTTACTTTAGTACAAATGTGCTCATAAAAAAAATTACAGTCCTTTGAAGTTACAAAACTAAAATCGATGTTGTTCAATATATCGAAAACTATTAGAGATTTTTTATTGAAAATAGACATGTCGTATCATTCTATTGGCAGGATCATCTTAAAACAAAATTATAGTGAAATTTGTCCATCACATAAAAATTTTATGGGGATTTTGTTCCCTTAAACCCCCCAAGTCACCTTTTATCGAGATGCGGCTTTTTTTTTCAAAATATACATAAAAATGTAAATATTATAAATAAATTTTAACATTATTTTTTTTTATTTTAATTTATGTGTCTCGGCAGCAATGGCCATTGACACAAACAATATTGGTTATACAATAATTAATTACAATAAGGACTTAAAACTAAATATTATAACAGTTAATTTCTAAATCTTAAATAACATTAGGTAAAAATTATGAAGAAAAAAAATTGGATATACAATCATTGGATACTATAGAGACGTACAACTAATTATAAAATTGCTTCGGTCTTCTTGGAATACTTCGGACGTTGTTTAGTCATAATGAACTAGTAAGATTACTGGAAGAATTGGATCCAGATCTGGTGTTGCTAACAGTTGGGGAACATTGATTTAAACTGTTACTCATGTAGTCAACAGTAACTTGAATTTACTCTTTATTGAACTCTTTAGTCATAGTAGCAGTTGCATATGAACTAGTAAGGTTACTGGAAGAATTGGATCCAGACATGGTGTTGCTAACAGTGGGGGAGCATTGATTTAAATTGTTACTCATGTAGTCAACAGTAACTTGAATTTACTCTTTATTGAACTCTTTAGTCATAGTAGCAGTTGCATATGAACTAGTAAGATTACTGGAAGAATTGGGTCCAGACATGGTGTTGCTAACAGTGGGGGAACATTGATTTAAATTGTTACTCATGTAGTCAAAAGTAACTTGAATTTGTTTATATTAACGCTTTGGATGTCTGGAAATAAGTGATAACATTGGATACATCACTGCAATACTGGTTGCCTAACCGTTGGCGTCCGTTGGGACGGGATAGCAACAGTTTGACACTGTATGTGTTTAAGTTGGAAAATTTATTAAGTAAAACATATCTTACTGACCGAAGTTACAGCTTGTTCTTGATGATTAACACGTAACACAATTGTTATTAGTCACTATTTGAGCGAAAACTAATTTTGATAACTAGTATTTACAGTAATAATTACAAATTTCGGCACCAATTTACAGATTGATACATACACGTTCTGACGTTAGTTTGACAGTATTTTCAGATTATTAACAGGTCTATAATCGTACTTAACCATATACAAATATGTGGTGGATTCGACAAATATTCAAAATATCTCGATAAACACTGGCTTATCGAAAAAGTACTAAGAGACAAAAAAGTTTTAAAAACATTGTGTTTAACTAATGGTGCCACAATAATAATTTAATTGGAACGTACACAGAAGTTTGGGGGGGTCGAGGGGAACAAAACCCCCATACAATTTTTATCGGGTGCACAAATTTCACTTTAATTTTTTTTAAGATGTTGCTGCCATAAGTATGACACATGTCCATCAATAAAAAATCTCTAAGAGTTTTCGATACATGGAAAAAAATCGTTGTAACTTTTTTTGTGTGCACTATTGTATATAGGTAAGTGAGGTTCAATCAATCTATTTTGACCCCAGAATCTGTGGTATAATTTATGACCAATATTTTCGGGACACGCTGTATATCCATATACATTATTAAAAATATTTTTTTTGGTTGGTCTAGATTCTAGATATAATATATTCTTCTTCTTCTTTGTCTTACTATTTCGGGAATATTTCATCCATTATTGATTGACGTTTATGTTTCTTTCCCTTCTTCTTCTTATATGGCGTTACGGCTCTAGTTGACCTTTTCTAGCTTATGTCGGTCGTAGTCTTTGCCGACATATAAAACTTTCGAGAGATAGTAAATAATATTAATACAATGGGTGAGGAATAATGTCTCAACATTACAACAACGATGTATACCTACTCTAGCTGACTCATTATCTAATGTTTAAGTAAAATATATTCAGAATATAAGTTGAACAGAATTGGAGAGAGAATACACTCATGTCGTACAGCCTTCTGAATACTTATTTCCTCTGACAGGGAATCTTCGAGTTTTATTCTTACCGTTTGACACCGGTATAATCTTGATATTATTTGAACATCTGGATGATCAATGTCTAGTTTTTGAAAGATTTTAAGTAACTTCTTCGGATTAACATTGTCAGAGGTTTTTAAACAGTTAATGAAGCAGACATACATATCTTGATTAACATCTGTGCATATCTATGCCAGTACATTAAACGCAAACAGGCCTTCTCTGGTTGCCAAATCATTGTGGAATCCTAACTGTGTATGTGAGGTTTCAATTTCATATTTAATTTTAATGTAAATTCTGGTATGCATAATTCTTCTTCTTCTTCTTATGCCACTCCTATCGGAGATTGGAAATCATTAAGACTATCCTGACCTTGTCTACAGCTGACCTAAAATGTTCATTAGTGGTGCAGCCAAACCACTCTCTCTAATTCCGCAACCATGACATTCTTCTACGGCCTGGATTCCGTTTTCCTTCTATTTTTCCTTGCATTATATTTTGAAGTAATGCGTATTTATGACCTCTCATCAGGTGACCCAAATACTCGAGTTTTCTTCGTTTTATCGTTAACAAAATTTCTGGGTCTCTTCCTATCCTTCGTATTACTTCAAGATTTGTGATTCTTTTAACCCAACTCATCTTCAGCATTCGACGATAGCACCACATCTCGAAATTTTCAATATTTTTTATGTTGTTCTGTTTGAGAGTCCAGGCCTCTACACCGTATAATAGCGTGTTAAATACGTATCCTCTTAGCATTCTTAATCGCAGAGGCATAATTCTTAGAAAGACCTTAATACATTTTCGTTTTTAACATTTTCATTGTGCTTTTGCTTAATTCCGGGTATTACTTGGTTACCTATTCGAGCGTTAAAATTCCCCAGTATTATCATATTCCCTCTAACTTGATCTACTACTTGTTGTAATTCGTCATAAAAGATTTTCCTTGTTATTTGAGGCTTGTTATTTTCTGGGATGTATACTCCGATGATGTTCAGGTCTTCCTTTTCCATTCAAATTTTTGCTGTGACAATTCTTTCCGATATATATTGACACTCTTTGATGAGATTTTGGTATTTTTGATGTTTTAGTAATGCTACACCTTCTTTGGCCCTGTTTTCTTTTGCTACTCGACTGTAGATTAGTATATATTCGCCTAATCTTGATTGTCCTTTTCCTTTCTTTTTTGTTTCCTGTAGAGCGCATATATCTATTTGTTTCTCTTTTAATACTTAGGTTATTTCTTGATCTCTAGTGTTGAGTGATCTGATGTTCCATGTAATTCTCATCAATGTTTTTCTTGTGTCCTTATTTCTCGCCATGGTCGTCTTCATATGATCAATCCGGTTCCGAGGCTTCACATTGTTTCTTTGAGCAGTATTCGTTTTTTCGATTGGTAGGTTGCTAACCTTGCCAATCAACCCTCCAAATTTTATCCGGGCTTGGGACCGGCTGCGGTAACCGAAGAGCTACTCGATCCACCCTGAAATTACTCCAGGCAGTGTTCCTCACAAAAGACCAAATGCATGGTTATAACAGCAGATCCAATAAGATGTAAATTGGAGCTGGAAGGTCAGATAATAGAACAAGTGATGGAGTTTAAATACCTAGGCATCACACTATCTAGCTACGGAAGGCTCGAAACAGAAGAGGAAGATGAAGTGAATAGAGCAAACAGAGCCGCAGGTGGCCTTAATGACACAATATGGAGAAATAAAAATATCGGAAAAGAAATGAAAGGCAGAATTTACAAAACAGTCATCAGAACAATAATGACATAAGCGGCAGAAACACGACCCGACACAGAGAGGACAAAAAGATTGCTCGAAACAGCGGAGATGAAAACCCTTCGAAAAATCGATGGTAAGACTCTATGGGACAGAGCTAAAAGTACAGATATACGATGGAGATGCAAGGTGTATAACATTAATAACTGGGTAAGAAACAGAAGAATAGAATGGAATGACCACATACCATAGAGGTATATATTAACATAGAGGGAGCCTACCTTACGCGCTTCCTGACGACAAGATCTCATGGACTGGTTTGCTGCATCTCTTTCTAACACATTGTATCGAAAATATATGATCACATTCAGTGTGAATATAGGCACGGAAGAGGAGGACAAATGTAGCAGCTTTACTATGCGTAAGAGTGAAACAGCACTAATCCAAATAAAAAAGATGGTGTCGTCACTTCGCTCTGAATGACACTCTCTCTATGCTAATATATAACTCTATGCCACATACATAAGCTGAATGACAACAAATAGGATAGTCAGGACAGCGAGAGACGGTTCCCCAATAGGAAGACGATCAGTGGGAAGACCACGAAAACGATGGAACGACAACTTACTAGAGGCACATTGAAACAACAGACAGAGTCATGTCTATACAAAAAGAAGAAGAAGAAGAAGAAGAAGAAGAAGAAGAAGAAGAAGAAGAAGAAGAAGAAGAAGACCTTAATACATAACTTATTAGGTTCATAAGCCGGTAATAACTACAGTTGGTAGGAAAAAGCGAGACTTCTTTGAAATGGGAACAAATATGGAGATGAGTTATTCTGTTGGAATTATTTCAGTCCTATATATTCGTATACAATTGAACATGTCCACCAAAACAGACAGATATAGATATGTCGTCCAGTATTCTTAAGAGCTCACAATAAATCCCATTCTGCGACTTTTTGCTATTTTGTGGTTTGTTTTACCTCATCAGGTGTTATTGGAGGTGTATCTTCTGAAAGTGTTAAGACGGAATTCCTTGATCTATTATCATTGAAGAGTTGAGATATCGTCACCCTAATTAGAAAAACTTGTAACTCCGTTTTTACTCAATTTGTGAATATTATGCGCCATCTGTTTGTAAATTAATTTATCTGTCTTTTGACCAAATCCTGTAACTCCATCTAAATGTAGAAATTAAATATAAGCCAAAAAGTAAACCTTGTAACTCCGTTTCAGCTTTTGACTTCAGAAAACCACGTAACTCCAATTATGTTTATAATGCTTGTGTGCTTTTAACCTCGTAACTCCAAATTAATATTGGTTTAATTGGGACAAACCTCGTAACTCCACAAAATTTTAGAAAATTTTAAAAATGATTCTCCACAATCAGGTATATTATTTTATTTTAAAATGTTCGATTAATTTTGACAGAATCGCAAAATTTATTCCAAATTCATATTTTTGCGTCTCCTGAACAATTTGTCGTTTTGGAGTTACGAGTTTTGCTAATTAGGGTGACGATATGTAATTATTTCAATATATTTCCAAATTTTTCTTCTAAAGACTAAGTTTTCAATCTAATAGCACATAAAATAACTTTAAAAATATTACTCTACATCCCACCAGATTGAAAATAATGGGAACCTTTTCTGGTTACACCTCCGAGGCTTCTAAAATTTGCAAGCCATTACGGATGCTGAGACTAAAGAAGATGAGGGTATTTTATAATTTATAATTCACGTCCCATCTGCTCAGCGCGGTAAAGTTCCAACGAGAATGGTTCCCTTCCTACTCCAATCAGAGTAAACATGTAAATAAAAAATGAATAACCATTTTCAATTTCGTTGCAACACGAAACTAAAACCGCATTATATTCTAGTTCAATCAGAGAGTTCAGCAAGCACCTCCACGGGTTTCGAAACTTATTAGTCTCTCATCAGGAGGCACATATGCTGCTCTCCCCGATCTAACCAAAACAAACCCCAGCGTGCAGTCCCGGATTGCAACGAACGAAATGGCAGGGATGCCCTAGCGGCAACTGGTAGCAAAAGACTAATAGCACATAAAATAACATTAAAAATATTACTCTACATCCCACCAGATTGAAAACAATGGGAACCTTCTCTGGTTACACCTCCAAGGCTTCTAAAATTTTAAACCTCTGGGAACCTTCTTTTTCTTCTAAGTTAATGAATATTGTACTGTTTTCATTGCTTAACATGTTTGTTTTTTAATTAAATTCTCTCTCTCCTTTGGTGCTACAGCCTAAGTCGGGCCCTGGCCTCCCCCAGCATTCGCCTTCAAGTATCTCTGTCTCTAGCTGCACTGCTCCAGTTATCCATCCTCAATATATCTTTAACATCGGTTATCACTTAGTCACCTCTTCCTTGGTTTTCCTACTGGCCTACGTTCCACCATAGTTCCGCTAAGCGTTCTACTAGGTGTTTTGTCATTATACATTCGTATATTGTGACCTGCCCAGTGCAATATTTGTATTATTGCATAATTTACTAAAGAAGGTTTCAGATTGCTCCCATATCCTTCTTAATATTTTTCTTTCAAAAGTATTGATAAGGATTATTGTTTTTCGGTCATGATCCTTGTCTCTAAGCAATATTATGTTGCTGTGGTTTAATTCCAAGACAGACAAATTCTTTAATTTTGTTGTGAAAATTAAAGCTGCTGTATTCACTATCTAATTCTTCAATTTCATTGCACTTTTCATTCATCCACCTTTTCTTTGCTTCCCAAATTTTGTTTCTATTGAGTTTATAAATGTTCTTGTATTCATTCTAGTGTTTATGTTTCTTACGCTAATCTATCAGTATCAGAATCTCAATTTTGTTTTATTTTTGTAATCTTTTCTTCTTAACGTTTTGTTTATAGTCTCGACTATTATTTTTTTAACTTTTGATCTTTGCAGACTATGTGGATATATTATTATGTTTTATCTTTCTTTGAGATCGTGAATTTTTGATTAATTAGCTGAACTGTAATTTATTGTATTGTATTGTATTGTAACTGGAAATTATATCGACGACGTCAAGTTCCATTTTCATTTATTAGATCTAACATTTTTATTATTACGTATTTCACTCGAACAGTCTATTTTCATTAAATCGTAATCTGTTTTCATTAAGTAGGTAACGACGAACTCAATAACCTAAAAAGGGTACTTAACTACAGTCAAAAAAACCGTAGTACATAACTAATTTATTGTATCCTAAACGATGCCGAACGATCGATAGCAATCTGCACTGGATGAAACGAAAAAAAATAGTCCTTTTACTGAAAGTTGTTTTGTCCTATATTATCGCTGATAATTCTCATATTATTTTTTATTTACTTAAAATAATGTAGTCCCAAAACACACTTGAATAGTTTTCTTTTTTGATGTACACTATCTCATTGCGAATCTGTGTTTGAATAATATTGTGTTCTCAATAAAAAAATAGTTCTAATTTTCACATTTTAAGTTTATCTTCTCCTTTTGATTAAATATTTTTTTTAATTTAGATTAAACACCTCGACAACTAAGGTCACTAGCATGGCACAGTTTATTTCGTAATCATATACCTAGTGTAATATTATGTAGTGTGTGTTGAATAAATGTCTTGTTACTTAGCAAAGTCGACTTCATTTAATATAGAATTAAAAAAAAAATACAAAACACAATACGGAGAACGAAGCCAACAACTCATATTTATTTCTGTTGCAGCTTTGATAGCGATGTTAAATGCTGGTATACACTTTGGATGGCCGAGTCCGAGTCTACCAAAAATTATGTCTGACGAATACAAATTTAATATTTCTTCAGAAGAGGCGTCATATATTACAATTATAGGTAAGTAATATGTGTAACTAACTTCACCATAATATTTAATAAAACATCATTTAGAGAGCATACTGTAAGCATACAAGAACGGTCCGATAAGTACTTGGCCTTCAAGAGAAAAGGTTAAATTTTGGTAAAGTGGTGATTTATTTTTGAAAGTACAGTGGAACCCCGATAAGTCGGCCCCCGATAACCCGGAAGTCCGGCTAACCCGGACCGATTTTTATCAGACAAACATTTCAACAATAAAAATGTATGTAATATAATATTTGAAAGATAATGGGTATTTGTGTAATTTGAACTATACGATAGTAAAAATGACTTATGGCACACGGCGGCAGAGCGACGTTCATTGTCTCGGACTATCGGAAACAGCAGGCACCTGTTATTCCTTTATTTATTTCAAAATGTTTTAGCATTGTTTAAAAAAGATAAAAGACTATTAAAAAAATTCTTTTTTAAACAATGGCTTAGTCTTCACTATTATTAAATAACATAAC
This sequence comes from Diabrotica virgifera virgifera, assembly GCF_917563875.1. Taxonomy (NCBI): domain Eukaryota; kingdom Metazoa; phylum Arthropoda; class Insecta; order Coleoptera; family Chrysomelidae; genus Diabrotica; species Diabrotica virgifera. The sequence continues at coordinate 31,391,061 of NC_065444.1, forward strand.
ATTGTTGCGATTGAGGCCGTATTGTGTGTAGTACAGTCGTATTGCTCGCTTTCGTTCTGTAATCGTTCTTATATCTATTCAGATTTTGTGTTTGCGTGTTTTTTGTCTACGTAATGGCAACAAAACGTAAGAATGTTGTAGTGACAATGGAAAAGAAACTAGTATAGAAGCATTAGGTAGAATTGATGAAGGCGTAATTGATACGTAATTTAGATGTGTACTGTGCATATATTATATTTCATGTTATTCAATTATAACGGAGATTATCTGTAAGTATACCGTATTTATTAATTTTTAACATTTTCTCCGGATAACCCGGATTTTCGATAACCCGGATCGGCCGCGGTCCCGATTAATCCGAGTTAACGAGGTTCCACTGTAGTTTCCTTTTAACTCGACACACTTTAACCAGCGATGCTACACCTTCTTTAGCTTGTCTGAAAAATACGTTTTCTCACGGCCTGCAAAGTAGGCTTCTGCGGCGGTGATAACCTCCTCATTCGATTTAAATTTCTACCCTGCGTGGCTGGTGACTTTTTCAAGTTAAAAAAAAGAAGTCGTACAGGGTTAAAACTGGAGAATACGGTGGATGGGACAATAGTATATAGTCCAATTCGACCAATTTGGCTATGGCTACGGGGGTGTGAGCCGGTGGGTTGTACTCACCGAAGCTTGATAGCTATCAACCGGTAGAGCAGGCAGGATTCCGAAAGGGTTACAGTACAGCGGATCATCTTCTTACAGTCAGAACGCTAATAGAGAAAGCAAATGAATATCGCAAGTTATACATTGGCTTCGTTGATTATGAAAAGGAATTCGACTCCATAGAACTTTGGGCAATAGAGAGAGCTATGAACAACTGCAGGAGAGATTCTCGATACAGAATGCTCATACATAATATTTATAAGAAAGCTACAATGAAAATACAAATAGATGAGAAAACCAAAGCTATACCAATCAACAGAGGAGTTCGCCAGGGAGACGTTATTTCACCAAAGCTGTTCACACTGGGACTTAAAGACATGTTCAAAGACCTTAACTGGGTAGATAAAGGAATACATGTTAATAGAAGAAAACTGAGTCATTTGAGATATGCTGACGACATTGTAATATTCGCTACAAGTTTCGAAGAATTACAGACCATGATGACGCAACTATTTCAAGCTTCGGAAAAAGTAGGTCTTAAGATGAACTTGGAAAAAACAAAAATAATGACGAATACACAGAGCATTACAAAAATAACGTTGAATGACATAGATTTAGAAACAGTAAGCGAATACATCTACCTGGGACAGATAATGAAAGTTAACAAAGAAAATCAAACTTCCGAAATTACTAGAAGAATAAGGTTAGCGTGGGCAGGATTTGGAAAACTGAGTTGGATCTTGAAAAACGCTAAAATAGAACAATATTTAAGAACCAGAGTTTACGATCAGTGTATGCTCCCTATACTTACGTATGGTTCACAGACGTGGACACTCACCAAGGCCAATATGGATAAAATAATAAAGGCACAGAGAGCGATGGAAAGATCAATGCTCGGGGTGAGGCTCATAGACAAAAAAAAAACAAATACATTGATTAGAAGCAAAACCAAAGTAAAAGACGCAGGAGAACATGCTGCCAAATTAAAATGGAGCTACGCAGGACACAATGCCCGACTGAAGGATAAAATATGGAATCACGAAATACAACAATGGAGACCGTGGTTAGGAAGAAGAAGTAGAGGAAGGCCACAAATGAGATGGGCCGATGACATAAAGAAGTTTGGAAAAACAGGTGGCGCAAAATAGGCAACACTGGATTGAATTGGGGGAGGCCTATATCCAAAGTTGGATTACTCAAGGCTGAAGAAGAAGATATAGATCATACCTTGCGAATCCCAGAAAATGGTGGCTATCACCGAAATTCGACCACGTTTATCAAAATGCTACGTCTGGTCGACTCTTCTCTATGCAGTTGAGACATGGACCCTTAAAACATCAATCGTAAATAAATTGGAGGCATTTGAAATGTGGATTTACCGAAGAATCCTCAAAATTTCATGGACATCGCATACCTCAAACGAAGAAGTGCTGAATAGAATAGGCAAGGAAAGAGAAATTTTCAACACAGTGAAAGTTGGAAAAACATGATACCTAGGCCACATACCGAGAAATAATAAGTACCAATATGCTCACCTTACGGTGAAAGGAAATATCGAGGGAAAAACAGGACTAGGAAGAAAAATACTATCATCGCTCAGAAACATCCGACAATGGACAAGGCTAAATTTTAAACAGCTATTAAGAACAGCCAAAGACAGAGAAGAGTTTGCAATTGTAGAAGCCAACCTCTATTGACGAGAGGGCACTATAAGAAGAAGAACTCTTTCGATATGTTCGGTTTCAATATGCAGGCTGATTTGTTCAATATTGTCCAAATTGGTTGGCTCTATTATATTTAATCTCTTGAGCATCTATAAATCTTGGCTATTATCTGCCAGTTTAACAGTATAACAGTATAACGATATAACAGTATAACAGTATAACAGTATAACAGTATAACAGTATAACAGTATAACAGTATAACAGTATAACAGTATAACAGTATAACAGTATAACAGTATAACAGTATAACAGTATAACAGTATAACAGTATAACAGTATAACAGTATAACAGTATAACAGTATAACAGTATAACAGTATAACAGTATGACAGTATAACAGTATAACAGTATAACGGTATAGCGGTATAACAGTATGACAGTATAACAGTATAACAGTATAACAGTATAACAGTATAACAGTATAACAGTATAACAGTATAACAGTATAACAGTATAACAGTATAACAGTATAATAGTATGACAGTATAATAGTATAACAGTATAATAGTATAACAGTATAACAGTATAACAGTATAACAGTATAACAGTATAACAGTATAACAGTATAATAGTATAATAGTATAACAGTATAACAGTATAACAGTATAACAGTATAACAGTATAACAGTATAATAGTATAACAGTATAACATTATAACAGTATAACAGTATAACAGTATAACAGTATAACAGTATAACAGTATAACAGTATAACAGTATAACAGTATAACAGTATAACAGTATAACAGTATAACAGTATAACGGTATAACGGTATAACAGTATAACGGTATAACAGTATAACAGTATAACAGTATAACACTGTTACTAATAAAACACTCGTATTCTAAGGTTATTCCGTATTTATATCTAGAATAGTTATTCTAAGTATAAGGTAGATATAGTACGAAAATATTTTGTTACTAATAAACTCGATATAAGTTAGATATAAGTATTCCAACTTTATTCCGAAATAATAGTTTGGCAACGTCGCAATCTTCTGTACAAATACATAGAACAATGATATTATATTGTGTCAAATATGTCAATTTTGATTTTTCTCTGTAACTGACAAACCAAATTAACCTAGGCGAAAAGTTTTTTTTTTTGAAAATTCGTGTAAAAATACCAGCTTTTCAAATACCAAAGTAGATTATTCTCTGTAGTCCACAGTCAATATTAACAGAGTTATTCAAATTGTTTATAAGCCAAAATTGACTCTACTTTTGTAAAATGTTTTCGGAATGATAAAAATAAGTCTTTATTGATTTTTTTAAATACGTTTGAAATATCAGTATTCTTCTGTCATAATATGGTTTCCACAGAATTCCTGTAATCATTATTATTTTCTAAACAATAACATTGCAACAAAAGCTCTTTGGGATAAACAAAGTGAATAAAATTTAAACTAATTGGCGAACCATTTTGAAATTTTTTGTGCATTATATGGACTGTTTGACTCAACTTTTCATGTAATATCAAATTCAAATAAGTGAATCCACCTATTAAGTTTTCTAAAATCTTTACACCATCTTTAGAAAAACTGATATTTAATTCTGAATTCCTTATTGGTGTATTGTGAAAATGGATTTATTCTATCTTTGAAAGTTTCCTTTTCATGGATTTTCTATCATGTTAATTAAATTATCAACTTCTTTGACAGCCGCAACACCTCTTAAACACATTTTTTATTATACATATAATTACTCACAAAACCAATCAAAAGATAATATATTTTTGTCTCTGATGACATTGACATCCATAAAATAGGTTATACCAGACTTAAACAAGGGTGTGGGTCGGTATAAACTTGGACTAAATTTGTATAGCAAGTATAACCCTTAGATTAACGAAACGATTTCGTTAATCTAAGGTATAACCTATATCTAAGTTATTCCCATATGGTTATTCCATGTTTATTGGTAGTGATTTTGCCTATACCTGATTTATTCTCAGTATAACTTTTATACTTGGTTTATTAGTAACAGTGTAAGAGTATAACAGTATAAGTATAACAGTATTATCTTTATATCGAAAATTACCTATTGGTACGGCATTAATCACGATAACTCCATTGTTCTGTTCCAGTGCCTCTAGAAATATTTTTAATTAGGTATAATTTTAATTAGTGTATGCTTTTTAGGCCCCGTTGGTGATATTCTAGGAAGTATAATATACCCGTCTCTAGTGGACAAGATAGGACGACAAAAGACAATATTGCTGATAGCTGTTCCACAAATTTTGTCCATGACTATGATTTATCTCTCATTTTTCTCAAAATTATTATTATATAGTGCAAGATTTATCGGAGGATTAGCAGAAGCTGGCTGTTTTACAATATTACCCCTCTACATTGGCGAGGTAAGAAATATTTTTTTTTATTAATAATTAATCATCTTTAATAAAAATTAAGGAGCCTCCACGTCAAGACAACATCAATGTGTTGTTGCTGCCAAGGAAATTTCACCACAAGACATCACAGAGCCTCCATTAAACAATCTCATCTCTATATTATATTTCACCGCTCACCTGGTCGACCAATAACTCTTAAGTTTAGATCAGAATTTTTATTAGAAGTAGATGGGAAACTCTCGATATTACTTTACGTTATGTTGTTTTCTGTTTTAAAGTTTGTATATTTTATTTGTGTATAATTACAGTGTGTCCTGCTCTCACAAAACCCTTCATAGACTAGAACTAGAAAATCACTTTTGACGGGCATACTGCAACTCAGTATTCTTGCTGAAGAGTAAAATGGCAAATATTTGAGTACCACGTATTATTTCATTGACTGCTTACTATCATCAAATAACACTACTGCCAAAGATACTTTTGATCTCAAAAAAATGCTCAAATAATAAACAGTCACCCATACCGGTAAATAGTCGGTATGGCTTGTCTTGTTGAGTTCGATAATTGATCTCCGCGATCTAATTTACACAACCTTGGATCATAGCCGCATTGCCCTTTCCCAGAGCAAATAAACGATTCAATTTTGTTTATCTAATCGATGCTTCTAAGACGCAGTTATTCAAGAGAAATAGTATGTCTTTTGGTTCTAAATTCTAAAATGCAAAACGTTTAGTGCTTATAGCATCTATACAAATGTTTATGATATACAAGGTGCCAAAGTGGCATAAAAGGAACTTTTTTAAGTTTTTTGGATCGTAACACATACTTACTTAATCCAGAACTCGTCTACCTTTTCTGTGTGAGTTATTACGGAGTTAGGTTCTCCGTCGTTTTCTTCCACATTTTTTTCCATTTCCTTCTATCCATGGCCAATGCTTTTGTTTCCTCCCATTTTATTCCCCTTTTGTTGGCCTCTTCCCTCACTTCTTCTGTCCACGTCTTTCTTGGTCTTCCTCTCTTCTTTCTTCCTATATCTCTCGCGTCATATATTTGTCTTACTATTTTCTCTTCTCCTCTTCTCAGTACATGTCCGAGCCATCTAAGTTGTCCTTGTTCGATTGTTGTTGTAACTGGATGTATTTTCAGATTTTCTCTAAAGGTTTGATTTCTAATTTTATCTTTCCTTGTTTTCCCCTCTATTGTTCTCAAAAATCTCATTTCTGTGCCTATTAGTCTATTCTTTTGCCTTTTTGTTAATGCCCAAGATTCACAGGCATAGGTTAGAGTGGGTTTCACAATAGTTTTTACTATTTCCGTTTTTATATTCTTAGGTATTTCTTTCTTTTTTAAAAAGTTACCCTTAATTATATTGTACAGCTTACCAGTCTTTCCAATTCGTTCATTTATCTCATCTTCTAATTTTCCATCCCGGCTTATGATTACCCCCAAATACTTATATCTGTCTACCTGTTCAAGTTGCTTGCCATCTATTTTTATTTCATGTTTTCCTTTTTGTCTTCCAATTATCATTGTTTTTGATTTTTCTTTGTTTAATTTCATATTTCTGATTTTCAGCTCTTCATACAATATGTTTATATTTTCTTGTAATTGTTTTTCTGACTCCCCAATGATCACCAGGTCGTCTGCGTAGCACAGTTCTGTTATTTGTATCATTCTCAACTTCCAATATCCTACATTATATTTTCTCCATTGGTGTTTGCATTCTTTTATTACGCCATCTAGTACTAGGTTAAAGAGTAGTGGGCTCAGAACACAACCCTGTTTTAATTCAATGTTGCTGTCGAATACTTTTGATTTTTTATTTCTTGTCCTTACATAGCTTTTCGTTTTTTCGTATAAACTCTGGATGCATCCTATTAGATCTTGTTCAATTTTTTTCTTCTCTAGTATTTTCCAAATAACTTCTCTTTTAATTCTGTCGAAAGCTTTTTCCATATCTATGAAGCATACATGTATTTCTTTTTCTGTTTTAAGAGCTTTTTCTATTATTTGTCTTATTATGAAAATCTGATCGTTCGTCCCTCTTTCTTTTCTGAAACCACTCTGGCTCTCCTCAAAGGTGTTTTCCGGTTTTTCTCTTAGCCTGTTTTCTAGTATACTAGCATAAAGTTTTCCTACTATGCTTCCAAGTGTTATTCCTCTATAGTTTGAGCGTTCTTTGCTATCTCCTTTTTTGTACAATGTTGTTATAATGCCTATCTGCCAGTCTAGTGGTACTTTCTTCTCATTTTTAGCTTGGCTCATGATGTTTAGTAATTCTTGTTGTCTTTCTTCATTCATGTATTTCACTATTTCTGCAGTTATATCGTCATGTCCCGGTGCTTTTCCCATCTTGATTTTGTTGATTACATTTGTTAATTCTTTTTGTGTTATATTTCCTATCTGTTCCTGTTGCTCTTGATCATAATACATATTTAAAATTTTTCTTGATATTAATGCCATTTTTTGTTTTTAGGTTTCGGAACCAAAAGTGCGAGGGGTATTAGGCTCTCTATTTTCTTTTGTCTTTATAATAGGAATATTCCTGGTAAACAGCATAGGCTCATATGTTACTATACATACAGCAGCTTTAATATTTTTAGTACTACCAATCATGTTTGTGATTATATTTTTCAAAATGCCAGAAAGTCCGTACTTTTACATTATGAAATCAGATTTCAACAAAGCGGAGAAGTGTTTACAAGTATTAAGAAGAAAACGGCACGTTGAGAGAGAACTTACTACTCTGATAAACGACGTCAATCGTCAAATGTCGGAACCTGGAAGATACAAAGACCTTTTTACTATTCAAAGCAATCGAGTAGCTTGTATGGTTATGTTTGGATTGAGGATTATTCAGCAACTTAGTGGAACCTCTCCAATTTCTTTATATATGCAAATTATATTTGAAAAATCGACAGATATTATGTCTAAAGATTTGGCCTCTATTCTTATATTTGGTCTCCAACTTAGTGTCAACTTTACTGCAGTGCTTATTGTTGATAAAATTGGAAGGAAACCTTTACTGATTACATCTTGTTTAGGATGTTCTGTGGTTCTTACAACAATGGCTATTTTCTTTATCGTGCAGGACTTTACTGCTCTTAACCTTGCTAGCCTAAACTTTGTTCCTTTAGTTGGCATAGTCCTCTTCACCATATTTTTTGCTATTGGTCAAGGCAATGTTGTGAATCTTATGATGGGTGAAATGTTTTCGTCGAGTATTAAAGCAAAAGCATCTTGCTTGATGAACATACTTTTTGCTATTTTTATGATGTTTACCACCAAACTATTTCAACTCACTTCGGACTATTTTGGAATGTACGTGCCGTTTATATTCTTTGCAATTTGTCAGCTTTTAGGTGTTGCTTTCTCGTATTTTGTTGTGCCGGAAACAAAAGGGAAGAGTTTAGAAGAGATACAACAAGGGTTAAAGAAAAGTTGAAAGATAATCGCCAACAAGAGTTTGGAATTTTGAATTTTATTTGATGAAAATATTCTTACCAAAAGATGGAGATTTGCCAAACGAAATGAGTGAACATAACATAATGTAACATAACGTATCATCAATTACCATCAAATCAATAAAAATCGTAAATAACATAACCAATAAAAATTATAATAAATAACCTATATTTTATTTGTCTTATAAGTTCCTACATTTACCATAGATGGTCACGTGGAATACTATTTAGGAGCAGACAGTTATAAAAAAAAGGAAAGCTGTCAAAACGTCGTTCTAATTTCAGACAAGACACTATTGTTATAAATACAAAGAGAAACGATAAATTTGGATATGATATACTAAAAGCATATGAAAGCACACAAGACTAAGAAGAAATTGAGAAATTCTATCATGATTTAGAAAAAGCATTAACATCTACAAAGAAATACGAGCTCAATATTTGCATTGGATATTATAAAGCGAAGAAGTGTAGATGTACCAAAATATCACAATATTTTGAAAGAAAAAATAAAACTAATAGACTAAGAGCCGCTATAGGTGAAATTTCTTAATCATTTTAGGCACGATGGGACCCTATAACTTAAATAGTAGAATCTAAAAGAAAACGTTTGAACACTGTGCCGTCACTTTTCAGTGGCACATGCGTCGACAGTGGCGCATCAAACTTTCCACTTATGGACGGGATAAATAAATTAAAAGTTACCCTCCCTTACTAACAGAATTAATTTTTTTATTTTTTTAAGTTCTATGTGATTAACGCATAGGATTCAGCGTAATTTTAACCCACCACCCCCTTCCCCCTACCCCTCCATCAAAAACTTCATTTTTCGTTTTATTTTTTTTTTGGTGGGATGCAATCAATTTAAAAATTTCAAAGAATTCACACGCATAGCTGAGGCTTTTATAAAACATTCCTATTTTTTATAGACCCATAGGTAGAGTGTACATAACCTCAAAAAATTAAAAGAAATTTTTTTTTTCAAAAAAGCGTGTAACTTTTTTGAGGAATAGCTGCAGGTCTAATTTTTTCTTAATCTTGTGTGTTTTATCAAACACTATATTTTTAATTTTTTTCAGATTTTTCCGTAAGGCTCCCCACCTTCAAAAATCCGAAAAACTGTTTGTTGGGGGGTTTTGGGGGATTTTCCCTATTTTATAGACTTCATAATATATCAAATTAATTTTGTTTTTATAGGTTATATGTAACTTGAAGTAACTGAGTCCTTTAGAATATTTAAAAATCAGAAAAACACGTTCAAACCCCCCAAAACCCCCCTAAAAAACAGTTTTTTGGATTTTTGAAGGTGACCAGCGTTACAGAAAAATCTGAAAAAAAAAATTAGAAATATAGTGCTTGATAAAATACACAAGACTAAGAAAAAATTAGATCTGCAGCTATCCTCAAAAAAAAGTTATATACTTCTTTTCAAAAAACAAATTTTAAAATTTTTTTGAGGTTATGTACACTCAACCTACAGGTCTATAAAAAATAGACGTGTATTATAAAAGCCTTAACTATGCGAGTGAATTTTTTGAAATTTTAAAATTGATTGAATCCCACCAAAAAAAAATAAAATCGAAAAATAAAGTTTTTGATGGTGGGGGCAGGGAGAAGGGGGTGGTGGGTTAAAATTACGATGAATCTTATGTCTTAATCACATAGAACTTAAAAAAAATGAAAAAAATTAAATTCTGGTAATGAGGGAGGGTATTTTTTAATTTATGTATCCCGTCCATACGTGGAAAGTTTGATGCGCTACTGTCGACGCATGTGCCACTGAAAAGTGACGGCACAGTGCTCAAACGTTTTCTTTTAGGTTCTACTATTTAAGTTATAGGGTCCCGTCGTGTCTAAAATGATTAAGAAATTTCACCTATAGCGGCTCTTAGTCTATAACATTGAAAACGGTTACAAGGAAAAGTAAACAAGCAGTTACTATTTACAGAGAAAATATGTCAAATGATACCGTAAAACAAGAAATAATCAGGCTATTAGAACAAAAAATTAGGTTGACATCAAGCAAAGAGGAAAGTACTGATGAAACTGGACGAGAATTAAAGATATATTAAAAACCGTTCAAGAAACAAAATTAAGTGCAGTAGAAACAAGAAAAAACCAGTGTGGATTACAGAAGAAGTACTGTAGTCCAGAAAGCCACTGCGCATCCGCTAGGAAAAATATTCTAATTCGGATTTTTTGCACAATCTTACTCAAAAAGGACCCCTTTTAACAAATTTGCATGTTGCCAGGACCAAAAGTTGGTCAAAAATTTTTTAAACGTTTTTTTTTCCTAAAATTATTTTTTTTTGCATGAAACAAATTTTTTTTAGGTTTTCTGGATCATTCCAAACAGAAAAGGTCTTTAGTGACTTTTCTCTAAAGTTGATAGTTTTTGACATATAAGCGATTAAAAATTGAAAAATTGCGAAATCGGCCATTTTTAACCCTCAAAAACTATGTGAAAAACTGAAAATTTGAATGTTACCAAGGTAGGTAGATATTCTTTAAACATCGATTGATGAAATCCCGAAGAGTTTTTTGCAATACAATATCAAAAACCACTTTGTTTTTTAATTGCCAATCAAGCGTGCGCGACACTATTTTCCACCGTTGCATGTGTACACAGTATGGTGCAAATGAAAGGAATAAATTCGTTAATTCGCAAACCGGTGACTTTAAGGAAAAATCCCAAGACAGGTCGGTTTTTATTTTTAAGTTATGATATTGTGGCATATATAGTATACTAGTGACGTCATTCATCTGGGCGTGATGACGTAATCGATGATTTTTTTAAATGAGAATACGGGTCGTGTGCTGGCTCATTTGAAAGGTTCTTCAATTTTCTATTCAGTAATATAAACATGTACATATTTATTTATACAGGGTGTCCAAAAATTTTTTATTAAATTAAATCATTTGGCAAATTGAAAAAAAAATTAAATTATTATACACCCTGTATAAAGAATTATGTAAATGTTTATATTACTGAATAGACAATTGAAAAACCTTTCAAGTGAGCTAACACACGACCCCTATTCTCATTTAAAAAAATCATCGATTACGTCATCACGCCCAGATGGATGACATCACTAGTATACCATATATGTCAGGATATCATAACTTAAAAATAAAAATCGACCTGTTTCGGGATTTTTCCTTAAAGTCGCCGGTTTACGAAATAACGAATTTATTCCTTTCATTTTCACCATACTGCATACACATGCAACGGTGGAAAATATTTTCGCGCACGCTTGATTGGCAATTAAAAAACAAAGGGGTTTTTGATATTGTATTGCAAAAAACTCTTCGGGATTTCATCAAGCGATGTTTAAAGAATATCTACCTACCTTGGCAACATTCAAATTTTCAGTTTTTCACATAGTTTTTGAGGGTTAAAAATGGCCGATTTCGCAATTTATCAATTTTTAATCGCTTATATGTTAAAAACTATCAACTTTAGAGAAAAGTCACTAAAGACCTTTTCTGTTTCGAATGATCCAAAAAACTTAAAAAAATTTTGTCCCATGCAAAAAAAATAATTTTAGGAAAAAAACAAAAAAAAAACGTTTAAAAAATTTTTGACCACCTTTTGGTCCTGGCAACATGCAAATTTGTTAAAAGGAGTCCTTTTTGAGTAAGATTGTGCAAAAAATCCGAATTAGTATATTTTTCCTAGCGGATGCGCAGTGGCTTTCTGGACTACTGTGATTCATGGAACAAAGAAGAGAAGTCCGAAATAGAGACAAAACTGAATACAAGTGGATCCACGCAATAATCAATCAGAAGATAAGACATGCGAAAATACAATTTGATAGTAAATAATATAATGAAATTGAACACTGTGAAAAGATACATTTCATCTGCATAAGAAATTAAAAGAGATAGCCGGAAAAAAACGAAAATAACTATTATACCAGCGCGGATCTGTGAAAAAAACGTCTATTCTTGAATGTGCGAGGTGGCATTCGGATTTTTGCAGATAAAGTTAGGTGACACCTTCAGTAATAATAATTGACTTATGCTCCTCCTCAAATGTGCCCGGAACATTAATAAAAAATTTAAAATATTTAAAAATTTCGAAAAATATCGATTTTTTTCTATTTTCATTGCTTATAACTTTAAAACTATTCATTCTGGAACAAAGTCGTAGGGAAATAAAATAAAGATAATTGATTTTGTATAAAATGCGACTAGTTTAAAACGTCTTAAATTATTACCCTTACTGCAAAATAGCAATAAATAGAAAATAAGGGGTCAAAAATGACTGTTTTTATTGAATGTTTTTTAACCACTTTGGGTGCAGTTAGAACCTTCATAATTTGCTTAGAAAATTCTTACAATACAGTGATCAGCGCACTAATAACCGGCAAAATAAAGTAAAAGATGGAAAACATATTAAGTTGTGAGATAAAAAGAGATGAGCCTAGTGGAGGTGTTAAATTTAGCGATAGTAACTTATAGATTGACATTATATTGATTGTTTCCCACCTTTAGACGTATCGAACGAATTTGAGAAATGCCACTGTCACAGTGACAGTTTTAGTTGACATACTCCTCTACGATATACGGTCATACGATACGTCTAAAGGTGGGAAAGAATCAATATAATATCAATTTATATGTTACTATCGCTAAATTTTACAACTCTACTAGTTTTATTTCTTTTTATCTCACCATTTAATATATGTTTTCCAATTTTTGCGCTATTTTGCCGGTTATTAGCACGCTCATCACTGTATACTTAAACCGTCCACCAAATTTCATTAAAATTGACCTAATAGATTTTGCATAATAATTTTGCAATCTAAATTTTTTTAAAAAAGTTCAAATTTTTTATAAACTCTCTGAACAAAAAGTAGACCATTTAGAAGCTTGCTATTTTTTTTACATATAAACAGGATTTCTACCTATCTAATACACTTTACTTTACTTTACAAGTCATAAACACTGTTTTGGCTTATAAACAAATACAGTAAGGACGTTTGAGTTGGAATAAATTCATTTTCTTGAGAATGGGCGGCTCTGGAATAAATCCCGAAACAGGTCAATAATTTTTATTTTTAAATTATAATTTTTTGGCATAAATATTATACTAGTGGTGTCATCCATCTGGGATGATGACGTAATCTAAATATTGGAACTAATTTAATTCAACAATTTTTTTTAATTCAAGCCCTGTATAAATAATTATTTTAATCAAAAATGAATAACCATTTTCAATTATTTTAATGTTTATATTAGTGAATACAAAATTGAATAGCCTTTTGATTGAGCTATTACACGGCATTTATTCTCATTTAAAAAATCATCGATTACGTCATCACGCCCAGATGGATGACGTCACTAGTATGATATACAGGGTGAGTTTTTAGTGCGGGATCGGTCGATAATTCCATTATGTTATAGAATGTCGAAAAAAGTTATTTAGAAAAAATGTAGGCAATGATATTCTCTAGGCTTGGAAATTTTCATTTCTACACGGTGATCAATAACTGCGTGGTATATCAAACATATAATTTTTTAAATGGGACACCCTATATATTTTTTCATATTTATAATATTCTCATAATTCTTGTTCATATAATATAGGGTTTTGCATTACTATACAGAGTATTTAACAAGTTATGACCATTTTTATTTCGAAATCCCTGAGATTAACACCATGTATATAAAGAAGTAATTCGTAAACAATAATTTGTTTTACATAATAAGATTAACAAGGTACTGTAGTTTTTAAGTTAAGTTAAATTGAAATCATTGACAACTATTTGTATACAGGGTGAACTACAACACCAAATTATGATTTTCCTAATTTTTTTAAATGGTTCACCCTATATTTTATTTTTTCAAAATTTTGTATTTGTGATACTCTCTCATTTTTATATAGCATCCCTATACCTAAACTCATTACTTTCCGAGATATTTTAAGTTGTCTTCAAATTTCGGGAATACATTCATTTTTTCTAGTAGAAATAAGTTAGTATTGAGTGATAATTAAACAAAATTATGTTTATTCATTAAATAACTAACGCAAAATATAAATCATAACAATATGCAAAGCATGTACCAATAAGTGTGATATTAAGAAATTATCATATTTCCCTAATATACAAGAATCGTATTTATAGTTCCCACAAAAAAATGTGTCTTGTATATAATAATAAAACAAAATTATTTTTATTCAATAAATAACTCACATAAAACATGAATCAAAACAATATACAACTGATGTAACAGTTTTTAGATTGTTATATAAACAGCATTCTAAGCCAAGAAGTTTTTAGTAAAACATTCATTGTTATAAGCACTTTTAAACTACTAAACAAAATTACGATTTTCTCAATTTTTTTAAATAGATCACCCTATATTTTATTTTTTAGGAATGTTGTATTTATGATACTCTTTCATTTTTATATAACATCTCCTATACCTAAACATCTTAGTTTCTGAGATATTTTTAGTTTTCTTCATTTGCCGGAAATACATTCAATTTTTAATAAGTAGAAATAACTTAACAAATAAGTATTGTGTAATAATATAACAAATATTTGCATTCAATGAATTTCTAACAAAATATATAAACCATAACAATATTTAATGAATGTACCAATTAATGTGATGTTAAGGATATACGTCTAAAGTAAATGTTGAAAATGTCCACGCTCAACGCCTATGCAATTTTGTAACCGATATTCAAATAACCGAGCCACATTTCTTAACATTTTTGTAAGTTAATATTATTAAAAGCTTCTCTTATTCTATTTTTCATGTCATTAGGCGTTGTTGGATGCTTCTGGTATACAAGGTTTTTATATAGACCCACATAAAAAAAAATCAATTTTGGAAGAACTGGAGCACCGTCGTGTAAAAACCTCAACCGTCAAATAAATGTGGGCCAATCAAATAATCGCAAACAATAGCACCTTTAACATTAATTTATAGATCACCTAGTTTGACTACGAGGGTAAACAAAGTAGGGAATTCTTGATGCATATTATAGTATTAATAACTGCGCGTCACAATCTGCAATTAGGAATGTGTTACTAAAAACTTCTTGGCTTATAATACTGTTGATATAACCTACAAACTGTTACATCAGTTGTATATTGTTTTGATTTATGTTTTGTGTGCGTTGTTTATTACATAAAAATAATCTTGTTATATTACTACTCACAAGACATATCTTTTTTGTAGGAATTTTACGATTCTGTATATTAGGGAAATATGATAATTCCTTAATATCATATTTATTGATACATTTATTGCATATTGTTACAGTTTATATTCTGTGTTAGTTATTTATTGAATTAAAATAATTTTGTTATATTATCACTCAATACTAACTTATGTAATTTTAGTAGAAAAATTGAATGTATTCACGAAATTTGAAGTAAACTGAAAATATCTCGGAAACTGACGAGTTTAGGTATAGGGAATGCTATACAAAAATGAAAGAGTATCACAAATATAAAATTTTTAATAACAAAAATATAGGGTGATCCATTTAAAAAAATTAAGAAAATTGTAATTTGGTGTTGTAGTTCACCCTGTATATAAATAGTTGTCAATGATTTCACTTTAACTTAACTTAAAAACTACAGTATATTGTTAATCTTATTATGTAAAACAAATTATTGTTTACGAATTACTTCTTTATATACATGGTGTTAATCTCATAGGGATTTTGAAATAAAAATGGTCATAACTTGTTAAATACTCTGTATAGTAATGCAAAACCCTATATTATATGAACAAGAATTATGAGAAGAATATAAATATGAAAAAATATATAGGGTGTCCCATTTAAAAAATTATATGGTTGATATACCACGCAGTTATTGATCACCCTGTAGAAATGGACATATTTTCCAAGCCTAGAGAATATCATTACCTACATTTTTTCTAAATAACTTTTTTCGATATTCTATACCATAATGGAATTATCGACCGATCACGCACTAAAAACTCCCATTACCAAATATACCAAAACATTAGGATTTAAAAATAAAAATCGACCTGTTCCGGGATTTATCTCCAGAGACGCCTATTATCGAGAAAATGAATTTATACCAACTTAAACGTCCTCACTGTATTTTTTGTTTAAGCCAAAACATTATTTATATCTTTAAAACAGTGCTCAGTCTGCTTAAATAATCCGATTTTAATTCTGTAAAGTGTATTAGATAGGTAGAGAGCCTCTTTATATGTAAAAAAATTAGCAAACTTCTAAATGGTCTACTTGTTCTTCAGAAAGTTTTTAAAAAATTTGAACTTTTTAAAAAAAATTTAGATTGCAAAATTATTCTGCAAAATCTATCAGGTTGATTTTAATGAAATTTGGTGAAAGATTTAAGTATGTTGTAAGAATTTTCAAGGCGAATTACGAAAGTTCTAAGTGCAACCAAAGTGGTTGAAAAACATTGAATAAAAACAGGCTTATTTTGCCCCCTTATTTTGTATTTATTGCTATTTTGCAGAATGCAAAATAAATTATCTTTATTTTATTTCCCTATGACTTTGTTCCAAAATGAATCGTTTTAAAGTTCTAAGCAAAGAAAGTAGAAAAAAATCGATATTTTTCGAAATTTTTAAATATTTTAATTTTTTTATTAATGTTGCGGGCCTATTTGAAAAGGAGCATAAGTCAATTATAATTATTGAAGTTGTCACCTAACTTTATCTGCAATAATCCGAATGCCGTCTCTCACATCCACCTTAAAACAGATCCGCCCTGGTCTATATACCAAAGTTTATTAGACAAAAACAGACACAGGGCATAAGATATATCAATGAGCAGTTGGAAAAACTACATTTTTAAATTATTTAAAGATGGTAGTGTAGAACGCTATACACCGATTTTTATAAAAGTTCCATCCATAATAGAATGTGAGGTTATATGGGTAATACAACCGGCAAAAAATGGCAATAGCCTCGATGAAGTGATTGATGAAATACTAAAGTCCTTGGAGAAAATGGAATTAAAGCACTATGTGGCCTCTTTAATAGAATCTATGACACTGGAATATTACACTGGAATACACGTCTTTTGCTAAACTTTCGATAAAAGTATAGAAAAAAAATATTAATTGAAAATTGAAAGAGTTATTCTGTTTATTTTTTAACTAAGAAATTTTATAGTTTTTAAAAAATTTCCTAGGCTTTTCCATTTAACGAATTTTAATATTTCGAATTTTATTTAAAAGGTTGAATGCCCTTTATATTTAAAAAAATCAAGCATATAAAGCTTTTTTTTGTTGGCTCTGTATAATTTTGAAAATTAATAACGTTATTGCCAAAACTTAGATTACACAATTATTTCACGAAAACTTCTTGAACGATTACGCTAAAATATTGTGTAGTATTTTTATGTATTAAAATAATTTTGTGAATGAATTTTGATGGTTCTATGTGGCTTTTAAATATCTGAAATAGATTATTGAGAAAAAATTGATTTTTAACCCTCTTTCGTTTTCTGCTAATTTTACAATAATAATTATTATTTTTTAAATTTTTTCACAAAATTTTTCTAAGATGCATGGCTGCCTATAGAAATACAAACGAAAAGAAAAAAAAATTGAATTTTTGCAATAATTTTCACAAATTGTTTAATAAAAAATTAAGCCCACCTTTTAAAGTGTCCTCATAGAGAAATAAACATTTATAATAATATTTCGAAGCGATGAAAGCAAAAATAAGATCATACATAATATATACGATTTTCCCTAATGAGGGCGTTGCCTGGTCTAAAATATACAGTCGGAAAAATGAAAGAATACCCATGAACAATCACATCAATCCCTTATTTTGTATTTGCTATCTTTTTCTATAAAAATCGTTTGTTATTTATAGAAAAGGACAGTAAATACAAAATAAGTGATTGATGTGATCGTTCGTGGGTATTCTTTCATTTTTCCGACTATATCTATTTTATTTCTTACAGAAAAATATGAGTTATTCGCGTCCTATTACGTTCAATATCATAAGATTTCGGTAACATTTTAAATGCATTTAATCTAAATAGTGATTTTATCTACAAATCTACTACGATTAATAGTAGTTAACGAATCTAATTACTAACTCGTCAAGCTTTTAATATTCTTTTTTATCACCAAAACAAACTTGCCTCTATTTATTTCTATAATGCGATATTCATTTATTAAATTTCTAGGTAAACTCATTAATTTTCCGCAAATGTTTATTTTAGACACTCCTGTCCGAAAGTGAGCTAAAATTTTTAGTTAGACTGACGTAAGTTTCGACATAGCTACTAAAATAGTAATATCCTGCATCCTGTGTGTGCAGTAAATGTAATGTACTAACATGTTTTGCTGTATGCTTAAACCAGCTTCACCTTTATTTTGTTTAAATTTAGTAAAGGTCATTGGGGAATTATACCAAAATGAGGGTGTTTTTAATATATATTTTTTTAGTTAGTAATCCTTAGTATGATTGATGATTATTTATACGGCTTATGCTATAGCAAAATACACATAGTTTAAAAATTTATGAATCCCTTAAAATTATAGTTGAAGAAATGAAGCTTAAAATAGGACAAAACCTCGCAATTTTTACAGAATGGATTGATTTGCTTGAAAATTTAGGAATAAGTAGTGGATAGTCCAAGGATCAAAATATATGATGCGAAAAGGCGCTTTTACCATGGGGGTGGTTGCCACCCCATCTCGCGGGTGTATTTATTTGTATAGAACCATGTACATTTATTTGTAGGCTTTGTTTATCAATAACTGAATTTGCATTTCATTAACCAACATCTAAATAAACCTATAAACCACTTAAGAGACTTATAGACAAGCCGAAAACGGCGGGTTCGCTGGAAGAAATATTCCCATGAGATTTTTTTGCATAATCACATTCGTGAGACACCCCAGCATAAGGCTCAAGAAGTCGCCCACGCTAAAAGTGGTCTAATTTTTTTTAACATTTTTTTTTTAATCAAATTGCAAAAATCAATATTTTTTTAGATTTTTCGTACCATTCTGGATAGAAAAGGTCTCTTGTAATTTTTCTCTAAAGTTGATCGTGTTCGAGTTATAAGCAATTGAAAATTTAAAAAACGCGAAAATTGCCATTTTTAAGACTTAATAACTCGGTTAAAGATTATTATTATGAAAGTCAGAAAGTGATTAAATCAAATTTAAAGCCCCCCCTTCATGAGCCTGAAGAAATTTGTGTCATAAATGTATTACTAAGCTGTTATTTTTATTTATTAATAATGAGCGGCAAGATCGTATTGACACGGCTGTAAATGTGAGTGCGAGTAAGATGCGCCATTGGACTGCCTGAATGGCATCTCTTTCGCACTCATCTTGGACGGCCACCTAATACGTGCATGGCGCTCATTATTTTTACTTAAAAATAACAGCTTAGTAATCAAATATTGACAAAAATTTCTTCAGGATCTTGTAAGGGGGGCTTTAAAATTTGATTTAGTCACTCTCTGACTTTCGTAGTAATAACTTTTAACCGAGTTATTAAGCCTTGAAAATCGCCATTTTTCGTTTTTTTCAATTTTAAATTGCTTTTACCTCGAAAACTATCAACTTTAGAGAAAAATTATATGAGACCTTTTTTATCCAGAATAGTCCAAAAAACCTAAAAAAATGTTTATCCGGGCCAAAAATATTGATTTCGGCAATTTGATTAAAAAAAATTGTTAAAAAAAATTTGGACCAATTTTCGCGTGGGCGACTTCTTGAATCTTATTCTGGAATGTCTCACGAATGTGATTATGCAAAAAAATCTCATAGGAGTATTTTCTACAAAGAACCCGCCGTTTTCGCCTTGTCTATTACTATTTGAAGAATACAATCCGTCTTATGTCCAGGGGAAATAGTGTATAAATATTACCATAGATATCATTTTTTTTTCTTGGAGTTTTTTGACTAGAGTAGATAACATTTAATATTTTAATTTTTTTTTCTATAAAAATTAGGCAAGATTTGTTTTTATTTACCTACACTAAATTTTCTCTATACTTAATAAATATGATTAGTTAATATAATCTTTTATTTGTTCCTGCAAGAGTTCTCATTGTTCAGAATTGCATTTAAGATAAGATGTAGCTACACCTGGGACACAGCTAGTTGAAGACCCAACAATAAAATTTGCATCTCAAGTATCTTTTCTAGTTACACGCCTGAGGTTTCATTTTATGGTTGAACAATTGCACCCAATGACATAGTTCCTTAATCCTATACACATTGGTTGTTACATTGCTGGCTGTTTGTCATCAATACTATTATTTTTCATGTTTGATGTTCATAAATTTAAATTTAAAGCTTGAACTACGATTTTCATTAATAGAGGAGTGGATATAGATTTTCACTTCGGAAAAAATCAAACAAGATAGAACTTTTTGTAATTATATTAAGAAATGTTTAATAAACAACATATCAAAAAGTTCTACTCAAAAAGTGGGTGCTTCATTTTTTATTAAACAAATGAACTACGAGATTAGATGTTTTTTTAAATAACTCCGAAAATATAAATTTTAGAAAAAAACTGACTTGACCATTGCAAAATTCAGAAAACTTTACAAAAAAACCTTTTATAAAGATTTTTCTAAAATTAAATCTGTAGCTTCTATAATTTTTTATTTTTAACACTAAAGTCACCCTTCTCACAAACATTGGCGCACTGTAAACTAACATACGGCGAAGTGCACGGTTGAGTTATTTTAATGCAATTCTTTAACTAATGAATCAAATGAAATTTTACAAATTGAACATGAAAGAAGAATAATTAAGCTATCTTATGGTTATAAACAAAAGAAACAAAATGTATGGGCATAAGTACGCTGTGGGCGGAAAATGTGTCACATGAATTTTGTTTAAAAATGATTTAAAAATGTGTAACTAATACAATTTTTCTTATAAAACTCTCAATTTTGCACAACGTACCTTTCAAGCACCTTACTAAATGATGTTTCGTTCAAAAAAAAAAAATATCAAAAATTTAATTCAAATGATATGACGTTTCAAAAAATGTAATTTTTGAGATCTTCGTAGTCTTATAGAAATACCACCAATTTAAGACGGTCTTACTCAAGTTTGAACAGATATATTACAATTGTATAACCGTTTTTTTAAAGCTTAGGATGTAGTCTTTAAAATTCACTAAATTATTTTACTTTAGAGATGAGATAAACTATTTCTTTTTAAGAAAATTAAGACAGATAACAAAAATGTAATATAAAAACCGAAAATTATCAGCTAAAAAAATGTTTATACAAAGTGATCAAAACTTTTTTCTGTAAAACTTACCTAAAATACATTTAATAATAAGCTTCAACAATAATGAATGTTCAGCAAAAAATTTTTTTTAGCTCTTATACAGTATGTCTGCGTAACTTGGAACCTATTGATAACTTTTTTATTATCAGTTTTACGAAAAAAAGTTATTCTTTATAAAATACTCTGCATCGCATATAATCTAAGACGCAATCATCAAATATCAAATTTAATTAATATTATACGAGGTGTGTCAAATAATATGAATTTCACTCAAGAGTAAAGTACCTTTACATTTCACAATATCGAAAATTGTTATGAGAAAAGTTGTTTGGAATTAAAAAAATTTGTTTTGATGTTCAATTACATCCTTCTAATTAAAATATTATGAATAATAAAGGCACTTGACTCTTAAGAAAAATTCATATTTTTTACATACCTCGTATAAAATTTAAAAAGTTTCATATCTGATGGTTGTATCTTAGATTTTATATCAGGGATAGCATTTTATGAAGAATAACTTTTTTTCGTAAAAGTGATAATAAAATAGTTATTACAATTGTAATAAAATGATGATGAGTATCCGTAATTTGAGAAAAAATTGAATTTTTTTTCTATTAGAATGATGTAATTGTATATTTAGACATAGTTTTTAATTTCAAACAACTTTTCATAAATAGCATTTTTTGATATTCTGGAATATAAAGCTACTTTACTCTTTAACGAAATTAATATTTTTGACATAACTCGTATAAAATTGATAAAATTTGATATCTGATGGTTCAGTTTTAGATTTTTGACTATCCAGAACATTTTATTAAGAATAATTTTTTTCATAAAATTGATAATAAAAAAGTTTTCCGTATGGATCCTAGCTACGCAGACACACTGTATAAGAGCTTCTATATAAGAATTTTCAAATTGCAATGCCATATTCAGATTCAGTGCTAATAAACATATTTGGTCAAAGTAAAATGATGAATTTAACGATATTTTTAAAATTATTTATACAAAACAATTGTTATTGTTTAAACAGTTAATAAACAATTAACGGCCAGATCTGCGAGTAGAACTTTTTACTTTAACATGTATATAAACTAACAAAAAAAGTTTTGGAAAAATATAAGCTTGTTTGAATTTTTCCGAAGCAATGCATGTTTTCGTTCTAATTGCACTCCCCTATAAATAAAATTTAATTTTTTTTAATAATTACATTATTAATATGTATATTAAAAAACAGCAAAAATATACTTTACTTTAGAATAAATAAAGTAATACTTACAATTTTTCCACTGTATCCGGAACATATTTTAAAGAATCAACAGTCAAGTTTTTAAAATTATTTCCAGTAAAATCCCTAGAAATTTAATTATTTATGTTCAATGCCTTAGTATTATTTTAAAACTTAAAACTTACAATATATTGATATCAGCTGATGGTAGATCCATTGGAGCTTTGTCATAGTTTTGGTATTTACAAAGCAAATCTTCTTTTCGACATTTGCAAGGGCCATTGTATGAAAAAGCTGTAACATAAAAAAGTAATTACAATAATTAGAATAGCAAATTTAAAATACAATTAAGTACTGAACGCTGAATGTAAACTTTCACATTAGAAACGATCTCACGGCACGGGACATACTTCCACGAAGACGGAATTATGTGAAATATGTAGCTGAAGTTGTTTAGTTTCGAAAAACGTGAATATTTAATTAAAAATAAGCAGTTTTAAATGTCTTAGATCGTTTGCAATGTGAAAGTTTAAATTTAGCGTGTTTAGGTATAATATGTTATGTATTTCACATGCCTCACATTTGTTGCTAAAACTAAAATTCGAAATTTTATGTTATAGGTTTTGGAGACTAGCTTTTAATAATAAAAATTTCGTAGTAATATAATCGGTAAATGGGAGTAATGAATTTTATTGATCTCATGATAATCGTAATAAATAACAAAAATTGTAGAAATTTCTCAAAATCGCCGCTCGCTTCAAGTGTTGTTTCTGAGAGAACGGTTTATTCTATACAAAAGTGCTAATAAATATTTTTGTTCAAAATTATCTCACAATGTTTTTCGTTTCTCCCCATGAGGTGATTGTCAGGGGAATCGTGGGGAAGGGGTAGCAAACTTTTTTTTGTATCTTTTTTGAGGTCCCGGAATTGACATTATTAGCAAAATTCAGCTTGTTGTATGGTTTTTAGACGTTCAGTGGCATTTGGTCTCTGACACTGAGGACTGAGACTGAACTAACAGATAATCAAAAATGATTTTAATATTTTAAGTGCATTACGTATAATTTGCGTTTGTATTCTTCTTCATGTACCATGCTCGATTATAGAGCGTTGGCTATCAAATTGGCTATAGTAATTTTGTTGACGGTAGCTCAGAAAAGGTATACATATAATGTGCTAGCTAAACTATTCTCTCAGGTTTTTAAGGTTCTTTATATTACCTCGTAAAACGAGGTCACTTTGTGACAGATTCAGGAGTTTTTGTAAATTTTAAGATATTTTTTATGGAATTATTACATTCCAAAATTTACTTAAGAAACTTATAACTTTTAACTTCTAACTTAGCTGGATTTCACTGGGAAAAATTTACAAACAATACAACAATTTACAAAAATATTTGTCACAATCTCGCCCCTTTCATTGGGGTGACATTGTGACAACGTAAATTCTGCATACAAGTCTAAAGTCGGAGATTTAATGGGTCGGAAATGTGACAGAGATCGCCTGTAATTATAATCTGAATATTAGATATATCACAAAGCCGCCCATATGCATGTGAGCATATGTAGTTGGTCTGTCATAAAATCACCCCACCAGTTGAACAGAAAGCTTTATTAATAATAAAAACAAATGTTATTAACCACAAATAATAAATAAAAGAAGTTAAATAAATCATTTTGAATAGGTAATAATTCTAATTATTCACATAAATGTCTATTTCAGGCACTTGAAAAATTGCTTTTCGAGAAATTTGGACGGGTGAATTTATTTTGGCTTGTACAACATCAGCAAATTCGTACATAAACTGGTCTTCCCAGTCTGGCCACTTCCAAAATCTTCCACATTTCTCCATGGCGCTAACATTCACACCTTGCTTTTCCACTCCAGTGGACCATTCCTGGAAACATAGACCCCTCGTATTGGATAATGACGTAGTCCCCTATATTTGGCTAATTTTCTTCTCCCTTTGTCAGAGCGGATTCCGGATTCTGGATGCAAGCCACATAAAACTTCTTTCTTTCCTACAGTGGTGGCATCTTTTTCTTCCACAGCGGCGGCATCTTTCTCTACCACAGTGGTGGCATCTTCTTCTTCCACAATCATGGCATCGTCTTCTTCCACAGCGGCGGCATCTTTCTCTCCCACAGTGGTGGCATCTTCTTCTTCCACAGTGCTGGCATCTTCTTCTTCCACAATCGTGGCATCGTCTTCTTTCACAGCGGCGACATCTTTCTCCCCCACAGTGGTGGCATCTTCTTCCACAATCGTGGCAGCTTCTTCTTCCACAGCGGCGGCATCTTTCTCTCCCACAATGGTGGCAATTTTCTTTGACACTCTGTTCCCGGTAGCCTCTAGTATTTTCGGGGCATTGCTATTTACCTAAAAAATAATAATAAAATGTAAAAAAAAACAATGTCATAATCTCACCAACAACAACTATTGTGTCACAAAGTCATCTCATGTTTTGTCGAACTCTCATTTAAGGTGACGCCACTGGTTTATTAGTTGAAATATTGAGACAATGTATGCATGACAACATAACCTAAGCTATGACGTACTTTGTACATATTATAAATTCTGGCTAAATGAAACAGTTGAAGCTCCACAAATGAAAGTATACCAACAAAGTAAAAATTCTAAAATACTTACTTTTATTTTAATTACACACAAGATCTAGTTACCTGTTTTAAAAACTTTAATATGGCCAATAATCAACACACACAATCCTTACAAGGCCATTGAAAACAACTGCGGCGCGTTCAGTCGGTAACTATGGACTCTATATTGGATTTAGTGGGGGTACTACATACTGTCACAAATTCACCTGACTGTCATAAAGCCACCTCATTTTACAAATATTAATACAACTCATATACTTACAACAAGTTTCATTGTCCCAGTCATCGTGTTCTGCTGCAGGATTTTTTCTGTACAAATGATCCCAGTATTCATCATCATGCTCATCATCTGAAAATATTTAATATTTAATACACTTTAATTAACTAAATTAATTAATATTTTTTTATTTTAATAGATATTATTAATAGCATAAGAGCTGTGAGACATTTTTGATTAGGTATTTTAGGTAACCTGAAAATTTTTCAGGTGACTCTTCCATGATAGCCTAATACAAAAATGCCGGTTTCGCTGTAGGGTAGAAGTTGTTTTCCCAAAAAATCCCCCCCAAAGTTAAAAAAAGATAAAAATTGTTTTTACAAAAAATATTAAGTGACTTTAAAGTATCTAATATTTAATATAAGATATTCGAAAATATTTCTAATGTCTACAAGATCCTTTGTTAATTTTATTTTTCTACGGGCGTGCAAAAAGTCAACTTTTCCGCACGCGTTTTAGTTTGAAAAGTTTTACTTTTCCGCATTACTTTTCCGCGCTGGATTTAGATATTTTAATATGGCCTTAAAATAATTATAATACTTGCAATAAACTAATATTTAGATAAAATGTCGAAACCCAAAAGACTCCATTTTCAAACAAATAAATGTTTAAAAATAATAAAATCTTTGGATTTCTTAGTTCGGAAACAGATTCTCTCTTATACCTATTCCCATCCTTCTAAAAATTGCATGGAAAAGGGTGATGAATGTAGAGACATGGGGAGTCTACATAGTTGCACTCCACAACATATCAATTCACCGAGGTAAAGATCAACAAATCTGCTTCCTAGTACTCGATACGTGAGTAAAACCGTGAGTAGATAAAAGGCATTATATTTAATTTCGATTCAGAGATCATTACCATCAGTACACCATACAGTTGCTTTCCTGATGAGAACAAAAGAGTTCGAAATGGTCAATGGAAAGATGGTAATGATCTCTGAATCGAAATTAAATATAATACCTTTTATCTAATATTTAGATATTTTTTACGATTTTCTTTCAAATGAATCTTATTGTGTTCATGTTTTAATGAAATTCACGCGACAATTCGATGAAATAAAATTATTTTGGCATAATATTCGAAAGTCAAATAACAATAACAGTGGTTTTGAATCGTCGTCATGGAAACCAAGATCGTCGTCATGCTACCAGTGGTGTAGTGGTAAAATTAGCTGTGCCGGAGCTATACCTCTACCGGAAAATTTTTGAAAATTAGCCTACTACCCAAATCGTGAGTTTTAAGGCCCTTTGGCAAATGTTTTGAAAAGTTTAATAATTAAACTAATTAATGATCTTTTAGAGTGATAGTAGTTACAGTAGGGCCTCCTACACATTCTCCTCCAAAGAATAATTTTAACTTTAAAATATGGTAAGACTTTATTAAGGTAGATTATTACAGTTTGATACCTTAAAAACTGTTTTTAAGGTATCAAACCATAATAATCTACCTTAAAAACTCTATAATTTAAGTTGGAAGCCTTGCTGACAAAAATTAAAAAAACACTGGTGTAAGTAAGGCAAATATTGTAAATGACTAAGTTTTCATTTTCAGTAGTATTAATTTATTATTGTGAAAAAATACACCCACAAGTTACATTAGTATATATATTTTTTATTATTTAACACACACAAACATTATAATCTGTGCCAAAAAAATTAAGAATTATTTGAAAAAACTACATACAGTACAAATAACTTGTGTATTTAACAAAATACATATAATAAATACATCAGATTAATTATAACATACATACTCAAAGTAAGTGCCAAAATGCATCCTTCTTTGCGTTCTTTTTTGGGTTTTCTGCAACTCTTGTCCTGGAATCGTCTGCAGACCGGTGGCTCCTCAGCCATTTAGTGACGTACGTCTCAGGCTGCCATTCTTGGAGAGGTGGACCTTGGATTTTTATGAACATCAATGATGATACATGAGCAACAGTCAAAGCGTTTCTTGATGGTGTAACCATATTGTTCATACAACTGAAACCCCGTTCACAATCAGCTGAGCTGCAAGGTATTATTTTAGTGCAGTTTAACAGTTCTTGTAATCCATCAGGCACTTGTCGGCTGTTGTCCAAATAGTCTCTGTAGGCAGAGACAGCTTTGTTGACGTTCAATTTAAATCTCTTGCACAGTTGCTCTACTTGAGTTTGACCAAAACTTGGTGGAATGCAGGTTGGCCAATACTCAGGTTCTAATACTTTAAAAGAGTTTATAAGATCTTCATATTGGCTTCCCCATCAAATGTGGTGACAAACATTCTTTGCTTTAGGTTATTTATAACACTAGAAATAAGTTGCTGTCCATTGAACGATACAATTTTTGGATTAGTTTTTAACACAACTGATGCAAAATTTCCTTCTTTTATGGCGATTTGTGCTTCCAGAACTTTCGTGCCTGGCTTCTCCTTTAAGTGCTCTAAATATCTTACGGATCTGTTTATCAGTTTGTCTGCATACACAATAGAAGTGTTTCTATTCTCTAAGCTCTCTGATAACAAAGCCAATTCAGCAAGAATGTCAAACATAAAGGCCAAGTTTAGTAGAAAACTCTGAGATGTTAGCCTATTTAATAAACCACTATATTTGCTTTTTTCAGTCGATGTTCTGTCAGGATCGTTTATGGCTTTAGAGAAATGGTTTGCCAAAGCTTGAAAGCCAAACCACACAGCCGAAACGGTACGAAAGCTACTGGCTACCCATCTTGTGCTCAACACTCTTCCGATTTTGTTCATCTGAATGTCAAGTTCTTGTGCACAGTCTTTTAACTCACGCTTGTTTTTTGGAGAGGCGCTGTACAGCGAGTACAGTTTGTCCATAAATATCTGGAAATGATTCACTCCGGCCACTTCGCTGACTGCGTCCCCAATAGCCAATTCCAATCTGTGATTTAAACAGTGCCAAACGATTATATCAGGGTACAAAGTTGAAAACCTCTTTGCCACTCCTGAGTGTTTCCCTAACATAACACTAGCCCCGTCACTTGTGAAAGAAACTAAGTTCTGTTTTAAATAACCATTGTCAAACCCATATTGTTCAAGGCACTTAAGTGTACTGTTAAAAACAGATTCGGCCCTTTGATCAGGAAGTTCAACTAGATCTAAGAACAAAATGTTAGGGGACTTTTCTTTACTTATTTCACACTTCAAATAAATTATGAGTACTGACTTTGAACTTATGCTGGTGGATTCATCAATAATGATAGAAATTTTCCCAGAAACTTCCTTAACCTTATTCAATTCTTAACTTCATCTCTTTTGATATATGATCAATAATTTCTACAGCACTGTATCTTGAATGAAGGCCTACACCGATATCTACTCCATTTAGTTTTTGAAGTTCTAATAAACCGAAATGATCGTTATATGGTCGGTCGTTCTTAGCTATGTAGTAAGCTGACCTAAAAATAGCTTTAGTTGATTCCATGTGAGCTGTATTTGCAGAATCAACTAATTGCGTAATAGGATTTTTATGAGAGGATTCAACAATGGCCTGAGCAGTACTATGTGCTTTGGACTGTTTGTGCTCTATAATTTCGGTTTGAGCCGTAACAGCTAACTTGAAATGTGCGCCACTCATGACTTAAAGAAACGTGTTCTTTCTTAAAAGCACCCATAGTTGTGACTTCAAAACAAACTTTGCAGCCTAATTTACCTTCTTTGCAATCTATCCAAGGATAAGTTTCCTTCTTACGAGTCCACATCTCTTCTGTCCAAACGTCAGGCCATTTTGTTTCTTTTTCCTTATTCGTTGATGTGCTGGGTTCACTTATTTGTTCGTTTTTATTTAAAGAGTTTCCAATCGCTAATTCATCAACCGAAACAACATTGGATTTATCTTGCTTGGTTCCTTTAGGTAGGCCTAACGTGTTTAGTTCACGTTTCACCGACGCACTAAAAAATGAGGTTAAAGTTTTTTGTTTAGGTTTAGAGTTATCCATAGCGATACTACAGGTAGCTTATGTCAACAGATTTGGACGTTGGGCAAAGATAACACAACTATTAAAACTATTTCACCTCTTCCAGTAGGTATCCGCGACACGTAACGTAATAATTGGAGCAGAAACACTAAATTAATATACAGTGCACGTGCACTATGCAAAGCAGACGAGACGCAACTACAACTGAGTAACTGAGCAGGATTAGCATGGCCGGGTGGGCTGGAGATGCGCAGTAGCTACGGAGTGGATTTCAGTGGTGGGGGAAGCGACTCCGGCGACTCAGTCTGTTGCCGCTCTCACTGCCGTGTGTATCGCTCCAGTCTACAGTGTACAGGGCCAGCTCGCTCCGCTACCGCTCCTCGGGCGGGGCGCGGGTGATCGGAGCGTCGAGTGAGCTAGAGAGAAATCGAGGGGGAGAGGCGAGAGATAAGAAGGACACAATATTTCAATATTGTTGTGGCTATTCCTCCTTCCGTGGTGGGGGGAGGGTTGTGGTGACACGGACACGGTAGTGCTGGGCGCGGACCGCTGAGATGTCTATCATGTCTATCCATCAACTATCCCGTCTGCCAGTCGCTCGCTCAACTTTTGCGCTTACAATTACGAACTACCTAATCGTAGCTGCGTATGCCTTAACTGATTAACCACGATAACTAACGTGTAAAAATTACTTAGTAAAGGACAAAACAATATTTTCTAAATAAAACAATTTCAGATCTATTTTTGTCCTATATAAAAAATTCGATTGAAAAAATCGTAGCCGGAGCGCCGCTCCCCCTTCAAAAGCTGTGCCGGAGCGACGCTCCGGACCGCTCCGGCTCCACTACACCACTGCATGCTACCCAATTATATTGAAAGTTTGGTTTTGACAACCTTGTCAAAGAATTAATTTGTGGATTTTCATATTTAATTAATTCAATTAATTGATTAAGATTTGGTCATTTTTTAAAAGCTCGTAGAAAAAACATTGTTCCTAACTCTTACGGAAAGTCTATTTTCCGCACTCCACTGCTTGCCGAACTCTGATTCGCGTCGTTCGGCAAACTGAAATCGCGTGCGGAAAAGTATGACTTTCCGCACTTGTTAGGAAAATAACTATATTTTCATATATATTAATTTAATTACTATAAAAGAGAATAATCTTTAATATAATATATTGAACTTTTTGCTTACCACAGTCTTCCTCGTCGCTACCATTAGGACAATCTGCTACCCCATCACAATTTTGATTTTGAGGGACGCATAGTGTATCATTTGCGCATTGGAAATAACCATCGGTGCACACTCCACGTGGAATTGTTTTCAGTTGTTCTGCAATAAAAATAAAAATACTAAATGTATGTCTTATAAAATACTCCCAATAATAATTTGAGATAATAAGAGTTGGTACAATACTCCAGGAAACGAAGCCAAAAAAGCACTTGTCGAAGCGAAAAATGGAAAAATTAATGGGCGATATTTTTCCACTAAGTCAATATAAAATGCGTACCTACTCTTGAGTATTGAAATTTTTACTGGGACATGGTTTTTTATTGACATTTAAGCAAAAAAGCGACTTTTTCATTTAATTCAATATTGTGAACAACTATGCATTGTAGATGAAAAGGTTCAACAGACGACTTTCTTGAAAACACATGCTCTTTAAAATCAGTTTTTCTAATTTAAAAAATGTTTATAGACCAAACGTTATTGCAAAAATTATTGCAAAATTTATTAAATCCGAAAATAATTGTTGTTTTCAATTGTTTATAATCAGTACAATAAACAATAAAAATCGTTCAAACACCTTAATTCTTCTTCTTGCGTCTACATAGAAGAATTTCATTTCTCTGAATCCTGGGTTCATTCTATGATCTATTCGGTTGCTTATTATTGGTAACTTGGGGTCTACCAGAGCGAGGTTTATTCTGTATCGAGAAACTATTCCATATCACATATCAGTGAGACACTGAGAAACAAATTTCATATCAAAATCCACGATGAAAATAAACTTCCTGTAGCTGGCTGTTTACCAAAGGTATATTTTAAAATACCCTAAATAAGGGTCACATTAAAACAAAACGTTTTCGGATTAAGAAATCCATCATCAGTGTTTCCAAAAACCCTAAAATTAAGTATAACCTAATCAATTGAGAAACAAGTAATTGGACTTCGTAAGTCCTAGGTTTTCACCCAATGTAATCGAAAGTAGAACTGGAAGTCGATATTTGAACGCTTCGTGTAATTTTGCCCTGATTGATACACGATTTTACTAATTTTGAGTCATTTTTACTAAACTTTGGGTCATCATTGTTCAAACAGAAAAACTTCAAAACCGAAACTAAAGATTCAAACTCAACTTTTCAATACGCTTCGATTGATGTGTTACATGTAATATTTCTGCACTCTGGTTAGAACTTTTTAACCGGAAATGATATAAAACTAAAATTTTACATTTGTTCTCATCTTGCTAAGGCACGTCGAATGATATATCGCTTATACTATTTCAGTGACTTTAAAACAGTTCACATGGTCGCAACTCTAATACCGAAATTCCGATGTCAAATTTTTCATCTTTAACACCATCCTTCTTGGGTTATAAGCTTTTATTCGACACCACATCTGTCATTCTATCTGTATTAATAACGAAGGAGATAGACATATGGGCAGACAGTCATGAAACCGGAAGTATGTATTTGTTCTCTTCTTGCGAAGTTGCGTCGAATAATATATCACTTGTATTATTCCGGTGACTCTAAAACAGTACTTCTGGTCGCATTTCTAAAAATGGAAGTCCTATGTCAAGCTTCGCAACTTTCTTGTCATTCTGCCTGTTATAGCGGAGGACTTATATTCGCAGTCGGACGGACAGACGGACAGACAGCCTAGGTCAAATTTCTCACCTTTAGTACCATCCTCGGATTATAAGCTTTCATTTGACCTCACATTTGTCATTCTACCTGGTAAAATGACGAAGGAATTATATTCGCGGTCGGACGGACAGACGGACAGACAGCCTAGGTAAAATTTTTTAACTTTATTACCATCCTTGGATTATAAGCTTTCATTTGACACCTCATTTGTCATTCTACCTGGTAAAATGACGGAGGAGTTATATTCTCAGTCGGACGGACAGACGCACAGACAGCCTAGGTCAAATTTCTATTATTTTTTACCATCCTTGGATTATAAGCTTTCATTTGACACCTCATTTGTCATTCTACCTGGTATAAGGACGAAGGAGTTATATTTGCGGTCAGACAGACCGACGGCCAGACAGCCTAGTTAAAATTTCTCACCTTAATTACTATCCTTGGATTATAAGCTTGCATTTGACACCTCATTTGTCATTCTACCTGGTATAAAGACGAAGGAGTTATATTCGCGGTTGGAGAGACCGACGGACAGACAGCTTAAGTAAAATTTCTCACCTTTAGTACCATCCTTGGATTATAAGCTTTCATTTGACACGTCATTTGTCATTCTAGCTGGTATAAGGACGGATGAGTTATATTCGCGGTCGGACAGACCGACGGTCAGACAGCCTAGGTAAAATTTCTCACCTCTAGTACCATCCTTGGATTGTATAAGCTTTCATTTGACACCTCATTTGTCATTCTAGCTGGTATATTGACGGAGGAGTTGTGATCACAGACAGACAGACAGACAGACGGACAGACGGACGTGGCTAATTCAAAGTTTTCACATTTTTTCAAAATTAGGTGAAAACAAAAAGTTAAAA
Organism: Diabrotica virgifera virgifera; assembly: GCF_917563875.1. NCBI lineage: Eukaryota > Metazoa > Arthropoda > Insecta > Coleoptera > Chrysomelidae > Diabrotica > Diabrotica virgifera. The sequence continues at coordinate 31,424,284 of NC_065444.1, forward strand.
GAGGTTTAAAAAACAAGAGGCCATAATTACAAAAATAGCAAAAGAAAGTTTCTGGGTAATATCCAGGCATATCTGCAACATCCTTAAACTATTATATTAACATGTAACGTAACACAATTGTTCACCTTTAAAGGGTTTTTACCCAAAACATTTTTTAGGCTCAGGCATGCTATTTTTTGTAAGTATGGCCTCTTGTTTTTTAAATCTCTGTCAACTTTTTAACTTTTTCTTCAATTAATTAGGTTATACTTAATTTGAGTGCTTTCAGAAACACTTATGATGGATTTCTTAATCCGAAAACGTTTTGTTGTAATGTTACCCTTATTTAGGGTATTTTAAAATATACCTTTTACAACAAATCTAGTATTTTTATTTCAAATCACTCTGAGAAACACCCACTCTTTCCGCCACGAACCGCTGTGAGTCCTACGGTCTATGGTGGTAAGTGGATATTGAACTACCCTGGTGATGGGGTTGATAACAGGAATACACTATATACACATAACTATTTTATTTGGTTGAAATAATACCATATAAATGTATTCAGTGGATAAGTGATTACACTATTCTGCTCTAACGGCAGCAAACCCTCAAACTTAACTAACTAACTCTACTAACCCACTAATGACTCAAATCTGATCTCGAATTTTATCGTGTTCCCATATTTATCAAATACTTCGTTATGTAAATATGTTTGTATATATTTTCGTTACTGTGTCAAATGAATAATCAACCTTGTTGAGTAAGCAGAACGTGCACTTTAGCTAAGGTGTTTCACTTATGCAATTATAACAAATATGCGTGATGGTTATTGTTTTATAAACAAATATCTAACGAATACTTTAAGTTAATTTAAGGATTTCTAAAAGATCTTAATAATGAGATAAATCCCATTATTTAGAAATTAAATTATGATTCATTATAAATCACGTGTTCCCATATTTTACCACAATAAATTTTTCGTATATGTACACCTTGGCAAAACCAAATCAATTGAGTTGGTATTAGGCCTGGATCAGCGTCCCAAAAAAAGTTGACTAATAGCAAGCTAAAAATTTGTCAATAGCTTAACGGTGTCTAGTCGGACAAACTTTGATGTTCAGGAAAACTAAAACAGGGGAAGTTTTAATTGTGGAACAGGTTACAGGTTTCGAACGACAGACTACGAAAACGTCCCATGTATTTTATCGGACGGAACTTGCAATTAATTTGTTACCCTTTTATTAAACTCTCATGCAAAATTAGACTGCTATTTACCACCGATATAAATCCTATCATTTGACATGTTCTACGTGTCGGACTTGCTAAAATGCCCAACATATGTGTCGGACAGGCATATTTTCATATATTATATAAAATTTGCTATTGCCATTGCTTAAAAACAACCTGCTATATTTCACAATCATAAACTTTCAGGATGACACGTTCCACAATTAAAACTTCCTCTGTTTCAGTGTTCCCTTACATCAAAGTTTGCCCGACTATACACCGTGAAGCTATTAACAAATTTTCAGCTTGCTATTAATAAACTTTTTTTTTGAACGCAGGATCCAGGCCTATATTTAAATAAATAAAATACCAAAAAACGTATATTTTATAATATGAAAAAGGCGTATTAAATATGTGATAAGGATATGAATAATTTATAAAAGTGTAGAAATCGTGAATACGAGGGGTGACGTATAACCTAATTTACTCCTTATTACTTCATACATATTTTATTGGCTTCTTTGACTTCTCTGAGTTCAGCAGTGAAAATTGTCATTTTATCAGGTAAACTTTTGTTTATCTTTATACTTTTTGGGGGTAGAATATAGCATCTCCAACTTCTCCGTTCATTTTTCCAGTTAACTGTTAACCTTTCATCATTTTTTGTGATGATTTTGAAACTTCCTGTTTATTATATATTTAATTATTAAATACGCCTACGAAAACAGCTTTAATACTTAATCATTTTTTTGTGTTGTCTCGTGAAAGAACTTTCGTTAAAGTTTTCGAAGTAACTTGCAAAAGTTGGATACTTCCGTCGCTGAGTAATAGACGTCATTGCCAATATTAGATTTTAGAACTTCTGTAAGTATAAGAGTCTTAAGACTAATTATAAAACTAGAAGCGTAATATTATATTCGATTATATCAACGTTGTAATACTATTTTTTATCCAGGAAACGAACATTTAAAAATCGAAAAATTACTTGCCGCTATTTTTCAACAGGAATCTCGTGGGTATCGAAATTCTTGAGTCATGGACTTTTGTTAACATTTAAGGGCGTAAGCGCAAAATTTAGTGCCAATCATGTATTAATGTTTTCCTACGGCTGTGCTAAAAGAGCCACTTTCACACACGCATTTCGTTTCCGAAAGTTGCACTTTCCCGCACGGCGTGCGTTAAAGTAAATTTTCACGCACTTCGCGCGGGAAAGTAAAATACCTTGTAATATGGCATTATAATATATTATAATGCATGCAATAGACTAATAGTCCAGAGAAATAAGGTTTTTCTCGTGACACATCCCCCTCCAGGCCGAAACCAAATTTTTTGAGTAGTATGAACATCTATATTATTAACCTATATGTTTCCTGCAGCCGATTTTGATGATATACATAGTTATAAACAAATGAAGATCGAAAAACGGTAAATTATCGCTTTTTTCGTCTATTACCAAAAAGTTAAGCACTTTAAACAAATTTGAGAGTAAGAAACTCATAAATCGTATAAAAAACTTCAATATGGCATTCGCTGAATATGTCCAACCTTATTGGTTGCTTAGAAAATTGCAAAATAAATCATAAATATTGAGTTTTTATAAATATTCGTAACTTAGGTAAAAATTAACTTAGAATCTTCTTATTACGCGGAATGCCGAGACTTCTTGTACTTAAATTATATTTTAAATTTCAAAGCAATTGGTCAAATATTTTAAAAGTTATTTAATTTATTTTTCCCAAATTCATTTTTTTTGCAACACTATAAGTCAGAAAATTATGAGGTTACAATAATACTTCGGACAGTTTATGAAAGAAGAACATTTATACTATTACCTTAATTAAAAATAAATGACAAAAAATAATTTTAAACAGTGTAAAATTATTTTGCAAAAACAGTCCATTTTTTGTTTACTTATAAACAATTAGAATAACTTTTTAACTGTTACCCGTAGAAAAATTATTTTTTCATATTTAGAAAGACTGAATTTTTATACACATTTAGAAAGAAAAACAACTGTCCTAGGACATTTAGGGACAAAGTTAGCCCCCCCCCCATTTTTTTAATTCACATGTTTTTGCAAAATTATTTTGCAATATCTATAATTCTTTTTTGTCATTTTTTTTAAATTAAATTAATACTGTAAATTTTCTTCTTTCATAAACTATCCAAAATATTACTGTAACTTCATCATTTTCTGACTTACAGTGTTGCAAAGAAAATTAATTTTGGATAAACAAATTAAATAACTTTTAAACTATTTGACCAATTGCTTTGGAATTTAGGGTGTAATTTAAGCACCATAAGTCTCAGCATTTCATGTAATAAGAAGGTTCTAAGTTAATTTTTACATAAGTTATGAATATTTATAAAAACTCAAAATTTATGATTTATTTGGCAATTTTCTAAGTAACCAATAAGGACAGACATATTCAGCGAACGCCATATTGAAGTTTTTTATACGGTTTATGAGTTTATTACTCTCAAATTTGTTTAAAATGCCCAATTTTTTAGTAAGAGACGAAAAAAGCGAAAGTTTACCGTTTTTTGATCTTCATTTGTTTATAACTATGTATATCATCAAAATTGGCTGCAGGAAACATATAGGTTATTATTATAGATGACCATATTAGTCGAAAAATTTGGTTTCAGCCTGGAGGGGGATGTGTCACCAACACGATATTTTTTTCCTTATTTCTCTGAACTATAATATTTAGATATTATTTACTAATTTATTTCAAATTTATCTTATTGTGTTCATGTTTTAATGAAATTAGCGCGATTATTTCATTCATAGGAGATTCTGACCAATAAAAAGCTACAAAAATAAAAATTAAAGTGATAATTTTTGATAATATCCCGTCGGCAAGTATATTACGTTAGATACCCTTCGTTGGTACGAAAAAATACATTCAGTGACATTAATGACAATTAATGTATGACCTTCAACCGCCAAATATTTATAATAACTGTGTGTTTAATTGTACTAATTTGTACTTACATAAATAAAATACAATAAAATTTTGGTTTTGAACAGTTTTATTCATGAAATAATCGCAGCAAATTGCACTCGATCTCTAAAATTATTATCGAATTTTTGCCGTCGTGACACTTTGACATAATTTCAATCCTCTTCGTGTCGTGAAATTAAAACTGTCAAAGTGTCACTCGGGAAAAATTCGATAATTTTAGAGGAGCTCTTGTGCAATTACTACTGATTATTTCATTCATAGGAGGTTCTAATCAATAGAAAGCTAGAGAAATAAAAATTAAAGTGATTATTTTTTGATGATTTTAACTTCCAATCGTATAGTAAGATATTTGATCACGTGTTTAATTCTGTCCAATCAGATTAAAATTATACTGAGAATTATCTACTGTAGAAAATTACCGATAGAATTTTTTTAAGTAGATTGTTTCTGTTTAATGGCAACCAGTTTCCTAGTTTTGACAACTGTCACATTTAAGAAAATATCCATAATATACGTATTAAAAAATAATCTTACGAATATCACACGACAGTAAGAATAAATAAGAAAATAATGCTTCATTTTTACTCAAATTTGTTGTCATTGGGCAATAGCCACTCGAGCCCTGCGGGCTCTCGTGTCTATTGCCAGACAACAAATTTTCGAAAAACTGTCGCACTATTTTCAATTTATTCTCACTCTCTTGTGATATTATACCCGATAATTTTTGATAACATTCCCATTCTGTCGTCAAGTATATTACGTCAGATGCATTTCGTTGCTACGAAAAAATACATTCAGTGACATTAATGACAATTACTGTTTTAAAAGTTATAGTCCAGAGAAATAAGATTTTTCTCGTGACACATCCCCTCCAGGCCGAAACCAAATTTTTTGAGTAGTATGGACATCTATATTAATAACCTTTTTCTACGACCGTTTAATAACATGCTCATTATTCGCTACATTTTCATAGATAATAGTACCCATTACTGTACCCGTGAGTAATAATTCATTACTCACGGACTGAAGTTACTCACTGGTCATTACTCACGGGCTGAAGTTAGATTCAAGTGGCGCATACCACTTTTAATATTAATCGTATATAAACTGCAAGTAAAATTACTTAAACTTGTTTATTTAATACAATAATTAACTTCGAAAAATTTTTAAAGGAATTTTAACTGTAACAATGTCAATATATTTTTACGTTTATATCTTGTTTACCAAAATTTTGACGTTTATCATTTAATTTAGTGACAATAATATTAGCGAATTTTGTTTATGTTAATTGGAATTTATAACTTATAATATTGTTTTTGTTTTTCAAGTTATATTGTGTTAAATATGTTATAACATATTATGTATAGTTATATTATTATATTATATATGGTTAAATGTAAATAGACATTATAACTAGGTATAATCATAGAGGTATATATTAACATAGAGGGAGCCTACCTTCCGCGCTTCCTGACGACAAGATCTCATGGACTGGTTTGCTGCATCTCTTTTTAACACATTGTATCGAAAATCTATGATGACATTCAGTGTGAATATAGGCACGGAAGAGGAGGACAACTGTAGCAGCTTTACTATGCGTAAGAGTGAAACAGCCCTAATCCAAATAAAAAAGATGGTGTCGTCACTTCGCTCTGAATGACACTCTCTCTATGCTAATATATAACTCTATGGGTATAATATATATGAAATAGGTCCACCGACAACATCCATTTCCTATTTATTAGATTCACTGACAGTAGGTAAAAATTTAAGCTTATAATTTTTCGGAAACGAATAGAACCTATATTGACTATTTCTAGTTGTATTTTTACAATAAATAAGAATTTAGTAATAGTAGGCAACCAATTATTCAGCCACGTACTAGGGGTAAATAGCATTTAGGTATTTTTGTAAATTATTATAATTTAAATCTCGAGTAGTTGATAATTAAATTTTTTACTAATTAAAATAAAAAATGGTCGTAGAAAAGTATAGTATTCTACTCGCATGTAATGGCTATTACTTACTCTGATGAATTACGACACTCGCCTACGGCTCGTGTCGCAAACTTCATCATCGTGAATAATAGCCATCATTACATGCTCGTTGAATAATATATTATTATGTTTCCTGCAGCTGATTTCGATGACATATATAGTTATAAAAAAATAAAGATCAAAAAACGGTAAATTTTCTCTTTTTTCGTCTATAACCAAAAAGTTTATCATTTTAAACAAATATGAGAGTAAGAAACTCATAAATCGTCTAAAAAATTTCAATATGGCGTTCGCTAAATATGTCTATCCTTATTGGTTGCTTAGAAAATTGCAAAATAAATCATACATTTTGAGTTTTTATAAATATTAATAACTTATGTAAAAATTTACTTAGAACCTTCAATTCTTAATACACGAATAGCTGAGACTTCTGATGCTTAAATTATATTTTAAATTTCAAAGCAATTGGTCAAATAGTTTAAAAGTTATTTAATTTGTTTATCACAAATTCATTTTCTTTGCAACACTATAAGTCAAAAAATTATGAGGTTACAGTAAGAATTCTGACAGTTTATGGAAGAAGAATATTTATGCTATTGACTTAATTAAAAAAAGTGACAAAAAGTAATTTTAAATAGTGTAAAATTATTTTGCAAAAACACGTCGATTTTTTGCTTACTTATAAGCAATTAGAATAACTTTTTCACCGTTACCCGTAGAAAAGTTATTTTTTCATATTTGGAAAGACTGAATTTTTATACACATTTAGAAAGAAAAATAAATGTCCTAGGACAATTAGAGACGAAATTAGCCTCCCCTTTTTTAATTCACATGTTTTTGCAAAAACATTTTGCAGTATTAAGAATTATTTTTTGTCATTTTTTTTATTAAATTAGTAGTATAAATCTTCTTCTTTCATAAACTATCCAAAGTATTGTGTAACTTCATCATTTTCTGACTCATAGCGTTGCAAAAAAAATTAATTTGTGATAAACAAATTAAATACCTTTTAAACTATTTGACCAATTGCTTTGAAATTTAGGGTATGATTTAAACACCAGAAGTCTTAGCATTTCGTGTAATAAGAACGTTCCAAGTTAATTTTTATATAAGTTATGAATATTTATAAAAACTCAAAATTTATGATTTATTTGCATTTTTCTAAGCAACCAATAAGGATAGACATATTCAGCGAACGCCTTATTGAAGTTTTTTATACGATTTATGAGTTTCTCACTCTCAAATTTGTTTAAAATACTTAACTTTTTGGTTATAGACGAAAAGAGCGAAAATTTACCGTTTTTTGATCTTCATTTGTTTATAATTATGTATATCATCAAAATCGGCCGCAGGAAACATGTAGGTTATTAATATAGATGTGCATACTACTCAAAAAATTTGGTTTCGACCTGGAGAGGGTTGTGTCACCAACAGGATATTTTTTTCCCTTATTTCTCTATGAACTATTATAAAAGTGATGAGTTTCAACCGTCAAATATTTATAACAACTGTGTGTTTAACTGTAGTAATTCGTACTTCCATAAATAAATTACAATAAAATTTTGGTTTTGAACAGTTTTATTCATGAAATAATCGCAGCAAATTGCACTCAATCTCTAAAATTATTATCGAATTGTTTCCCTCGTGCCACTTTGACATAATTTCACTCCCCTTCGGGTCGTGAAATTAAAACTATCAAAGTGTCACTCGGGAAAAATTCGATAATTTTAGAACTCTTGTGCAATAACTACTGATTATTTTATTCATAGGAGATTCTGACCAATAGAAAGCTGCAGAAATCTGAATTAAATCGATAATTTTTGATAATCTCCCGTCGTTAAGTATATTACGTCAGACGCCCTTCGTTGCTACGAAGAAATACATTCAGTGACATTAATGACAATTAATGTTTTAAAAATTATAAAAGTGATGACTTTCAATCGTCAAATATTTATAAAAACTGTGTGTTTAATGGTACTTACATAAATAAATTACAATAAAATTTTGGTTTTGAACAGTTTTATTCATGAAATGATCGCAACAAATTGCACTCGACCTCTGAAATTAATATAAATTTTTTGCTCTCGTGAAACTTTGACATAATTTCACTCTATTCGGCTCGTGAAATTAAAACTGTCAAAGTGTCACTCGGGAAAAATTCAATAATTTCAGAGCTCTTGTGCAATTACTACTGATAATTCGAAGAAAAAAATTATTTTGACATAGTAATTAAAAGTCAGATCAGTAGACAATTACAATGGTTTTGAATCGTCGTCATGGAAACCAATATCGTCGTCGTGGTAACCCATTATATTGAAAGTTTGGTTTTAACAACCTTGTCAAAAAATTAATTGGTGTATTTTCACTTCTAAATAAAAATTTATTTAACTCTATTTTTTGTGGCTTTTTTTCAATCGTACGGCCCTAGAAAAAATATTGTTCCTAACTGATGCGGAAAGTGTCTTTCCCACACTCGACTGCTTGCTCGAACTCCGCTATCGCGTGGTTCGGGTCAACGGCAGTCTCGTGCGTGAAAGTATCACTTTCCGCACTAGTTATAAAAATTTTCACGTACGAGACTGCCGTTGACCCGAACGACGCGATAGCGGAGTTCGGGCAAGCAGTCGAGTGCGGGGAAGAGAATTTCCGAATGAGTTAGGAACTAGCTATTTGTATAACAAGGGAGGAAAGTGCTACTTTTCCTCCCGAGAATGAAGTTTACAGTAATCATTCAAGGGAGGAAAAGGCACTTTACTCCCATGTTATACATATGGTTTTTCCACCTTACTTAAATAACAAGTCATTTTTTTATATTTACTTAATTTATTTATGTAACTGACCAACAATATTTATTAGAACTAAAACTAACAAGTAGGTAAAATATAACTGTCAACTGTCAAATTATTAATGTAAACATTGTTAAATCAAAATAAGAATTTACTGTCTTTTACCATTCTACAAAATACAGGGTGTTTTATAAATAAACGTTAAAATGTATAGATACTTACGTAATAGAAAATAGATATTGTACAGGGCGTTAATAAGTTATATTTCATGAATGAAATACCGTGACGTCACTTTTACTTTTTTTCCGAAAATACTTTTCCTCCCCTAGGGAGGAAAACTATTTTTCCTCCCTAGGGAGGAAAAGTACAACTTTGCTCCCTACAATCAGGTCCAGAAAAGTATACTCTCGGTAGAAGTGGGTGGAAAAATATTTTTTCTATGGCCGTACGTTTGGAAAAAAGCCACAAAAAATAGAGATATCAATTTTTATTAAGAAGTGAAAATACACAAATTAGTTCTTTGACAAGGTTTTCAAAACCAAACTTTCAATAAAATTGGTTACCATGACGACGATATTGGTTTTCATGACGACGATTCAAAACCATTGTAATTGTCTACTGATCTGACTTTTAAATATTATGTCAAAATAACTTTATTTCATCGAATTATCGCGTTAATTTCATTAAAACATACACACAATAAGATAAATTTTTAATAAATTAGTAAGGGTCATTCCATTTCAAATCATTCAATTTTGGAGCAAAAAATATTTTGGACCTCCGATTTGTCTGAAAATTGGTATATAGCTTCTGCGGGACGTACAAATAAGATATTTAAGGTCAAAAAATCTTCTTCTTCTTTTTTTCTCAAAATGTTATTTTATGCGATTTTACAGTGATTTGGTGTTTATTTATACAAATTTGCATTTTCTCTCGTAAAGTATCAATGAAAAACATAATATTTTAATAAAAAGGACTCAAAAATGTCATTATATGGCATTATAACAAGTTAGTTTGATTCAAAACAAGCTTTTGATCAAATTTTATAGTGTAGAAAACGTTAAAATACCGTTTTTTACATTTTTCTCCATTCCCAAAATACATCATAATCGATTTGGCTGAAAATTTGCCCACAGATAGACAAAACATAGGACTTTTAGTGGTGAGAAGGATTTGAATTATATTACAATACCAAAAAAGTTACATGCAATATTATAGTCAAAAATATAGGCGTCTACTCTAAGTAAAATTAACTCGAAAATATCGACCTCACGACAAAAATTGTTAAAAAGAAATTGTAATAATTGTAAATAAGGTTTATTTGGAACAATTTCAGTTCCTACCATTTTTGTCGAAAAGTTAAAAATGGCGGAGATATAGAGCCAAACAGGTTCTCCTTTAAATTCAAGATGGCGGCTAACGTAACGGAGGAATTCATTCGTAATTTTAAATTTAGGCTACTATTGACTCCCTTAAAGATCAGAAAAATAAAATTTTGGGCAGCTCGGCATTCAAGGTCAAATGCTATCCCGACTGGACTAATATATACTTTTGAGTCTGATATTACTGCATGTAACTTTTTTGGTATTGTAATATAACTCAAATCTTTCTAACCGCTTAAAGTTCTATCTTTTGGATATCTGTGGGCAAATTTTCAGCCAAATCGATGATGATGTATTTTGGGAATGGAGGAAAATCTAAAAAACGGTATTTTAACGTTTTTTACACTATAAAATTTGATCAAAAACTTGTTTTGATTCAAAATAACTTGTTATAATGCCATATAATGACATTTTTGAGTCCTTTCTATTAAAATATTATGTTTTTTATTGATACTTTACGACAGAAAATGCAAATTTGTTTAAATAAACACCAAATCACTATAAAATCGCATAAAATCACATTTTGAGAAAAAAAGAAGAAGAAGATTTTTTGACCTTAAATATCTTATTTTTACGTCCCGCAGAAGCTATATACCAATTTTCAGACAAATCGGAGATCCAAAATTTTTTGCATGAGTGATTTGACATGGAATGTACCGTAAATAATATCTAAATATTAGTTTATTGCATGTATTATAATATATTATAATGCCATATTAAAAGGTATTTTAATTTAGGTGCGGGAAAGTGCAACTTTCGGAAACGAAATGCGTGCGTGAAAGTGACTCTTTTAGCACGGCCGTAGAAAAATAACTATTTTCGACTCCTGAGAAAACTAATAAATATTTTTGAAAAATTTAAACGCAGAATGAAGGTTTACATTATTACCGAGGGCAGAAAGTCCCTTAAAATAAACAAAAAGTTTCTTTTGAATGAGATATTTGTAATTAATAATTACACCAAATTTTTTCTTCTTTTTCACCCCTGCAACTTATTAAAGGCTGCCGGCCGGTCGCTGTTTGGAATTCAGGAAAATGGCCATCTGATTGGTGTACCTCAATTTATATCCCACTACACAAAAAAGGAACTACTACCAGATGTGAAAACTACCGCACACTGTCACTAATAACACATGCTAGTAAAATCTTGTTGCATATCATCAAAAACAGATTAAAAACCTATCTACATTACCAAATACCTCAGGAACAAGCGGGGTTTGTAAAGGGTAAAGGTACAAGGGAACAAATCCTGAACCTAAGACAACTCATTGAAAAGTCTAGAGAATTTCAAGTACCTATGATTTTATGCTTCGTTGACTACCAAAAGGCATTTGATTGTGTAAGCTGGATAAATCTGTGGTAAATTTTAATAGAAATGGGCGCACCAATGCACCTGGTGACACTTATTAAAAATTTGTACCAGTCTAATATAGCGACAGTACGACTAGATCAGAAGTTCTCAAACCAATTCAAGACCGAGAGAGGTGTTAGACAAGGATGCGTGTTGTCACCTGACTTATTTAACATTTATGGTGAACATGTCATGAGGATGGTTTTAGAAGGATGGGCCGGTGGAGTAACAGTAGCTGGTAGGAAAATCTCCAATTTAAGATTTGCTGATGACACTACACTTATAGCAGCAAATGAGCAAGAAATGTTTGATCTTCTGCGAAGAGTTGAGTACGAAAGCAATAAAGTTGTTCTGAAAATCAATAAAGCTAAGACAAAAATAATGGTGGTCGACAGATTTGACACTATTCAACTGACTAACATATTACAGGAATACCAGATAGTAAACACCTTTGTCTATCTCGGGTCTAGTATAACTAACGATGGTAACTGTGAAACAGAAGTTCGGAGACGTATTGGTATGGCAGAAAATGCGATGAGTCGCCTAACTAAAGTTTGGAAGGACAGATCTATCTCTCAAAATATTAAGATGAGACTGGTTAATGCCTTTGTATTCTCAATATTTCTATACGGAGCAGAGACTTGGACTCTTCGCGCATGCGAGCGCCAAAAAATTGATGCCTTTGAGATGTGGTGCTGGAGAAGAATGCTGCGCATACCTTGGACAGCTCGTAGGACAAACGTTTCCATTCTAAACCAACTCAATATTAAAAAAAGGCTGTCCACAATATGTCTGCAACGAATTCTGCAATTCTTTGGTCACGTGGTTCGCAGAGGTGACGACACTTTGGAAAGATTAATTGTTTCTGGAAACGTTCCGGGGAGAAGATCAAGAGGAGGATCACCAACTAGATGGTCTGACCAATTAAAGCATTCAGCTGGAAACTCATTCTGCGAAGCTCTTAGAGCAGCTGAAGATAGAGACCAATGGAGAAACATTGTTAGGAATATTGGAAGAAATCACGATCCTCAGTAATGGGGAAACGACAGGAGAGAGAACTTATTAAACTTTTATTTAACATTTATTCGGAAACCATATTTCAAGAGTCTTTGATGATGGAGATGGGAATCAAAGTGAATGGAGTATTGATCAACGTCAATCGATATGCACCATCATATGATGATGGTGTCTTAATTTGTGACAACATAGTCGATCTTCAAAAACTTGTCACTATAATTGGAGAATACAATAAGCGAATGGGATTAGAGATTAATACCAAAAAGACCAAATTCATGATCATCTCCAGAAACTTGGATGCACTTGAAAACTCCACCATAACACTGAATACCAAGTCCATTGAAAGAGGGAGCAAATTTAAATACCTGGGAACGTGGCTTTTTGGGGACTGAAGAACTGAAGATTGAAGAACTTATTAAAATAAACATTATAGAATTTTTCAAGGACATCTACCCTCGGTATTAAAGTCATTTTTCTTTCTGCGTTTAAATTTTTCAAAAATACTTAGTTTCCTCAGGATTCGAAAAAAAATGAATGAATTCAAAACATCGTCGCCTCAAAGCAACAGTAGGATATGTAAAAAAAATGACTTTTGGGATAACCATTCAAATGATTGGAAATAAACCCTTATATTGAGTGTAACACTAAGATAAATAAAAAGTGGAATACTTTTTTCACAATACTACATATCCTTGTGTAGCTTAATTTTTTTTAACTCATATGCTATAATGTAACACTAAGACAACATACATATCCTACTGTTGTATTTTGTCGTTTACTAATTTTGGTCACAAAATATTAATTCAACACTAAGTTATCTTACGCACATCCTAATGTAAATGTAGTTATTGCCGAATTGCGAATATTTGTCTTTGTTTATATTAAACGGCTTGCACCCACACCCACAATATTTATTATCTTCAGAAATCTTACCACAGTTCTATTACATTCATATTAAAAGTTGTATTGTGAGAATAAAAATGAATAATTCAGTCTCAGCCAATTTAAGTTATAAAAAATCTAAAATATCTAGTATAAGTCAATTTTATCTGCATCCGATGTGACCACAACTAATTCTGATTAATTTTCCATCCTCTTATGTTTGTCATTTTCGTTGTCGAGTTTTAAAATTGTCTTAAAACATGTATATTGAGTTTATAATTTATCTAATAAAATGTTTGAACAAAATGTTTGAACAAAATTGCTTTTTTTATAATAAAATGTGTAAAATTTTAAACAAAACTTCAGTACAAATATAAGTTTATACAGTGAGGACGTTTGAGTTGGAATAAATTAATTATCTCGAGAAGGGGTGAATTTGGAGAGAAATCTTGAGACAGTTCGATTTTTAATTTTAAATTATGACTTTTTGCCATATACATCATACTACTGACGTTATCCATCTGGTTGTGATGACGTAATCGATGATTTTTTTAAATGAGGGTAGGAGTTGTGTTATAGCTCATTTGAAAGGTTATTTATTTCTCTATTCAGTAATGTAAATATTAACATAATTATTTATACAGTGTGTTCAAACAATATTTTTTTTTAATTATTTGACACAAAAAGAAGAATGTAAGTAACTTAATACATTTTACTGCTATCAGAAAAACAGGTGATAATATTTATCTCAAAAATAAACATTACTTTTCGCTTAAATTCAATGTTCAAGCTGCTAAGCGACAGGTGGGTGGCAGATTTAACATTGAATTTAAGCAAAAAACAATGTTTATTTATAAAATAAACATTTCTTTTTGTTTTCTGACAGCACTCAAATGTATTTTAAAGTAAATGAATTACATACACTCTTCTTTTTGTCTCAATTAATTTAATAAACAAAAAATTTTTTGGGCACCCTGTATAAATAATTATCTTAACGTTTATATTAATGAATAGAGAATTAAATAACCTTTCAAATGAGCTATCGCACCACCCGTACTATTATTTAAAAAAATCATGGATTACGTCATCACGACCAGATGGATGACGTCATTAGTATGATATATATGGTAAAAAGTCTTAATTTAAAAATAAAAATCGACCTGTCTCAGCATTTCTCTCCAAATGCTCCCATTCTAGAGATAATGAATTTATTCCAACTCAAACGTCCTCACTTTATAACACATATTTACGGATATCGTTAAAAAAACAGATTAACTGTAGAGCAACAGTAGGACAAGTAACTTTTTTTCCAATTATTTTTCACTTTTTTATGAATTAATATAAATATTTATGTAAGGCCTGTAAAGTTATATACTCAAACAAAATTCCATGTAAATCCATTCAAATATAAAAAAGTTATTAGGTAATGAAAAATTCGTAAAAATTTCAATTGCGTTTTTCTCGAAACTACAATATTTGACATATCCTACTGTTGCTTTAAGGCGACGACATATTGTGGCGAAATTTTGCGCCTATGCCCTTAAAGTAATTTCAACCTCAGACATTTTTCTTGTTAAATATAGTGGAGCGATACATACTGAAACTGGAAATCCAAAGTCAGATTTTTATTTATGGTCTTTTCCTGAGGCAAACGGATATAATATGAAATACACCTGTCAGTGAATATGTTATCCGCTAAATGTGTCCTACTTTTCGAGCATTAAATGTAAGTTCATTGAATATTCCATCAAAAACTGAGTCTGCACTTTGCTCAAGCAATATTTCTTTGTAATAAATTATTTATTCAAAAATAAGAATTTTTATAGTGACTTTTGCATATTGACAAAGGAATATCGGAAATATATCGAAAGAGATTTTGTTTAAAAAGTCACTTGCAGAATTGATAAAATATTTCAGCTTTGTTTGGTATACAAGACGAGGGAATTTGAAGGATTTTAGTGTTGCATATTTTATCAGTAGGTATTACATATACGAGTAAAGCGTGTCTACTTAAGTTGGACACATATGGTTAACTTTTTTAATATTAATTTTACGAAAAAAGTTATTCTTCATAAAAAGGCCTGCATTGTATAAAACCTAAGATGCAATCAGATATCAAATTTAAAATCTTATACGATTAATTACATTATTAATCTCATATGTCAAAAAATATTAATTCCGCTCAAGAGTAAGTTAAGTCCGCTCTAATGCAATATTTTAAAATTCTGAAATATTATGATTATGTGGAAAAATAAAAGACCGAAATAAAATTATTACATCATCGGAGCTCGTGCTGGAAGAACGTCATGTGTGTTGCCACTGATAGAATTAGTTTCATAATCAGACACAAAGATAATTCTATATAAGTCGGAGTGCAGAATCATTGGTAACAATCTGTTGCCTGTGATTTTTACAAATCTCTCTCGTTCCATCCCTCCTTGTGGAGTATTGGGCGCTTATGCCTTTCTTGGCCAAAAGTGTAAGATTGTTGTCTGGCCGGGACAGCGCATCTTCTTTTGTTTTTATTCTCTGGATAAATTGTGAACTAATTCCCTCCACTCTCTTCTATCTTTTGCTCTCTTTTTGACTTCGCCCCACCTTAGTCCAATTTTTTCGTGTTCTCTCGTTGTTGTTCTTTTCCAGCTGTTGTCTGGTCTGCCCCTCTTTCTTTTCCCCTCTGGTTGGTATTCAAGTGCTTGTCTTGCTATGCTGCTTTGGTCTTTCCTTAAAGTGTGGCCGATCCATTTCCATTTTTTTTTCCTTGACTGTAGTAGATACGTTAGTTTGCTTTGTCCTTTCCCATAGTTCTGTATTAGTCATTTTGTTTGGCCAGTATATTTTCAGGATTTTTCTTAGAGATTTGTTTACAAATGTTTGTAGTTTCTTAGTTGTATTTTCGTCCAGTTTCCATGTTTCTGCTCCATAGAGCAGTATACTTTTAATGCAACTATTAAAGATTTTAATTTTTGTTGTTTCCGATATTTCGTTTGTTTGCCAAATTCTATTTAAAGCGTTGCATGCTTGTTGCGCCTTTGTTATTATCGTCTGAATATCCTTTTTACACCCCCCGCTCCTTTCCATGACAGATCCCAGATATGTGAACTTGTCTACCTCTTCTAGTTCTTTACCGTTTATCATTATTTTATTATTTGGATGGTTATTATTTTTTAGAAGTTTAGTTTTTTCTGTGTTTATTCGAAGTCCGATCGTGTCGGAGTACTGTGCCAATTTGTCAATTTTTGCTTGTATATGATTTCGGTGTTCAGTTATCGGCAGATGTCATCTGCAAATTCGAGATTTGTTTGAAAAGATTCCACCTGATACCTGTTCGATCGTAGATTACTTTCCTCATTACCCAATCTATCATAATAAGGAATAGGGTAGGGGATAGTACACAACCCTGTTTGACTCCACTTTCTATGCATATTTCTTCTGTTACTTCACCTGAATATTCTAGTTTGGCTTTGTATCCTTCATAGAAGAGTTTAATAAAGTTTATGATTTTTAATGGTATCCCATATAATCTAAGGATTTTCCACATCTGTGCCCTATGTACACGGTCAAAGGCCTTTTCGAAGTCGATAAAACTCACATCTATATCTTTATTCCATTCATTTATTTGTTCCAAGATAATTCTAAGGGTGCAAATGTGATCAATAGTGGAATGGTTGGAACGGAAGCCTGCTTGGTTGTTTCTCAGTTTTTTATCTAGTTCCGGCTTCAATTTTCCAATATGATTTTGGTCAGCACTTTGGATGTGGCACTTAGTAGTGTCGTTGCACGCCAATTGTTGCATTTGCTCAGGTCTCCTTTTTTGGGTATTTTTATAATCAATCTCTCTTTCCACTCCTTTGGCAATTCTTCGTCCGTCCATATTTTATTCAAAAGTGTATGTAGCATTTCTACTGACTGCTCGGTGTCTGCTTTTATTATGTCAATGGGTATATTGTCGATTCCTACGGCTTTGCCATTTTTTAGTAGTTTTAGGATGTTTCCAATTTCATCCCTTGTAATTTCTCCAATATTCACTTCTGGCTCTGGTGATTCTACTTCATCTTCTATGATTTGAGTTATTTCATGCTTAGCATATATCTCTTCGAAGTATTCCTTCCTTCTTTGTATTATTTCTTTCTCATTTTTTTATTCTATTTCCTTGTTTATCCTTTACTTCTCGTATATTTCGTTGTGCTTTTCCTGTTAAGTTTCGTAGGATTGTATATTGTGTTCGTAAGTCGTTTTCTTTCGCTGCTTCTTCTGATATATTAAGCATCTCATTTATATAGTTTCTTTTATCTTTTCTGGCTTGTTTTTTACTTCTGCGTTTTTGCCTTGTATTTCCTTTCAAGTGCCCCCTCTTCTTCCGATCCTTCCTTTTGTAGAATTTCTTCTTTGATTTTTTTTCTTCTATCAGTAGTAGAGTATCTTTGGTAATCCATTTTTGAAGTTATACTTCTTTACGCGCGATATGAGGGTGAATTTTAATAGGATTAAAACCTTTGTTCCCGGCGCAGTCGCATTAAAACTTTGTTCTGATTGGATGTTCAAATGACATGACAAAAATTATCCAATATGGCAGCTGTGGGACTGTGGTTTGGTTATGCATGGTTGTTGCGTTTTAAAATTTGTAGGAAGAGAAACAACAAACAAAAAGTTAGTTAATGATTATACTGCCTTTTTAAATAGTTTTCATATTATATTTTTGGACTTATTAACATAGAAGAGATGATTGTTGCATGCCAATGTGAAAACCCATCAAACTGTGACTAGTATGAGTGCCGCAAAATTTCTGATAAAAAACCTATTAGCTCGAAGGCGTAGAGAACTGTGGGTAACAACAATCAACCGGGACGATCTACGATCTCGCTTATTCAAAGCTAAAGAATCTTACACTGGTAAGTGTTTTAAAAATAGTTAATTAAATTTTGTTATGATATTTGAACATAGCCACTTTGCACGATGCAAGTGATTGCGAAATTTATTAGTCGCTATACGGGCTCTGATTGGGTGTTGAAATTATTTGTCAATAATAAATAATTGTTCAATATGAAGGTAAACAAATGTATAATATATTAGTTTTATTGTTGTGAGGACAGAAACAAAAAAGTTTATAATTGTAGTGATTTTTAAATAGTTTTTAAAGCAACAGGTACGTAATAATTGTAAATGTATCATAGGTACCTATATACCTATTTGAACCTACCAAAATACATAGTATGTAATACTTTTATTTACATAATTTGATTACCATCAAAATTTCTATCAATATTTACCTAATATATTGTTTTCTTACTATATGTTTTGTTGTATTTTTTCAATTCTAAATCATTTCAATTCAAAATCAAAATAATTTGATTTAGATAATTCAAAAATGTCAAAAGTTTAGTCCGTTTAGTTAGTCGATCTTCGCACATAACGACACACTGTCTCCGTGGCGAAGCGTTTAATGCGAGTGAACCCCAATACAACGCCAATACCAGCCGCGCTGCTAAGTTGGTTCGAATCCCAATAGAAACTTTTATTTTTTTTTATACATTTTATGATTGTAAGTATATTTATTATATAATTTTATTTTCAGAAAATACGTATTTAGTTAAAAAAATTTCCGACAATTAATGTTCAGAAATCATTTGTGGCATTTTTAATGTGTTTGTGTGTGTTTTATTCTTTTATTATTTTAATTTTTGGCACTGTTTTAATAAAAATGTTTGAGAAGTAGTAAGTATAAATTAGTTTAATATTTAAATAAAATATAAATAAAAAGTATATTAACTTCGTTTATAATCATATAATCATATAATAGAAGTATAACTTCTTACGTGCGTACAAAGTACACACACATTCTTTTTTTTTTAATTTGTCTTCATTTTAATCCGATTGTTTTTTTTTGCTGTATTCATCATCACTTCTTTAAAATATTTCCATGTTTCTTCGACTGACTCTCCAGTTTGTTGTGATACTGTTCGGTTAATTACCAGTTTCTCACTGAATTTATTTTTTATACGTTCTTGTTTTAGGGCATCAACGTTGTACTTGTTCCTTCTGCTGATTTTTTGGTTTTTATCTCTGGATAATTTCATTTTTAGTCTCATTTTGATTAGCATGTGGTCTGACCCCACATCAGCACCTCTTAAGCTCCTGACATCTTGCAGCCAGCTTCTGCATTTATATTCAATTATCATGTGGTCTATTTGGTTCTTGTATCTCCCTCCTAGTGATTTTCATGTTTCCTTATGTATCCGCTTATGTTTAAAGATACTTCCGTCTCTTAAAAGTTCATTTTGTTCACAAAATTCGATTAATCGATTTCCATTGTCGCTTATCTCTCTGATTCCCTCCTTTCCCATCACATTTATTATTATTTCCTATTTTTGCATTAAAGTCTCCGATTACTATTTTTATATCTCTTCTATATTTATTATTAATCCTATTAAACGTTGTTTGTAGTTGTTCGTAAAGTTCTTCCTTCTCATTTTCGTCGTTTTTATTTGTGGGAGCATATACATTTAATACTATTATGTTGTAATATCTTGCCTTCAGTCTCGGCCAAATAATCCTTTCTGACACTGGTTCCCACTCTACTAGAGCCTTTCTCCCCTTTTGGGCTAGCAGTATTGCCACTCCCTTTTCGTGTTTGTCATTTACATCCGTGTCCCCAGAATATATCATTAGCTGTTGGTCACCTACTCGGGTTGATCCACTACCATTCCATCTTGTTTCGCTTAATCCGACAATGTCTAATTTGTACTTATCAATCTCTTGGCTTACCTGCTCCAATTTGCCGGTTTCGTGTAGGGTTCTTACATTCCATGCACCTATAAATATGTTCTCTCTTATGTCTATTTCATGTTTATCTTTCGTTTTTGCTCTATTTATATTTTCGTCCTTGCTCAATTCCTTTTTCTGTGCCTTATCTGTCGTGATTTCTGCTTTAGTTTGTGTATTTTCATCTTCTGCTAGTTTTTTGGATTTCCCTGGTCTTCTTCTAGCTGGTTGCTGTATTGATTCTATTTGTGTGTTTTTCCATCTATTATTAATTTATTATATTTTATTGTAACACTTTTACCCTTATTAATTTCTTAATTTGCGATTTGTCTTATTTTTTTCTGTGTTTGTAGTTCTTCTTTTGTTATGTCATTAATTATATATACTTTATAGTCTTTTATGTGTTTAAGTTTAGATTTATTCTGCATGATCTTTTTTTTTTTAACTTGTTCTGTAGTTTGACCAAACATGTTTTTTCTCCCAGTTTGATAGCTTCTTCGATTTGAACATTGATATTCATTTCTTTTTCCATGAAGTTTCCTACAGCTTGTTTCAGCGCATTTCTATAGAATGTATCTATTGGCAAGCCTTGTATTACAACATTATTTACTTTCCTTTCCTTTTCTAGTCTTTGTACACGTATTTTCATATCGTTTAGCTCTTTTTTCATTTCTTCCTTCTCCTTGTGTTTAGTTTGGTTTTCTTGTTTAACTTTCTCCCAGTTCTGTTTTCAGAGCTTTTTACAAATAATATTATATGAAGATACAGGCTGATAAACAGCTGACATGGGAGGATCTACAATGTACATCCATCACCTGCCCGCTTAACAGTCCTGCAACGGTACTAGATATTGGCCAAAACTGCAAAAGAACAAGTAATCTCTATCAACACATCTCTCTCCCCCTTTAGTTCACCTCTGGTGGATTAATTGCTATACAACTTTACGCACTTGGTGTAGAAGTGCAGCACTAGTGTGTTAAATTAGTAATTATGGTACGAGAAAGTTATGGTAATGTTTTACCCAGCACACTACAAAGGAGAGGTGATGCGACAGGGAAAAATTATCTGTCAATCCTAGTGAAACAGTACTAGACAGTTTTGCAAGAAGGCGGAGCTTAGGTAACATCGGATTTTCGTTCTTCTTCTTCATCTTTTGGTATAGACATGTCTTTGTCTGTTTTTCCAATGTGCCTCTAGTAAGTTGTCGTTCCATCGTTTTCGTGATCTTCCCACTGAACGTCTTCCCATTGGGGAACCGTCTCTCGCTGTCCTGACTACCCCATTTGTTGTCATTCGGCTTATGTGGTCATTCCATTCTATTCTTACCATAGATTTTTTGAAGGGTTTTCATCTCCGCTGTTTCGAGCAATCTTTTTGTCCTCTCTGTGTCGGGTCGTGTTTCTGCCGCGTATGTGATTATTGGTCTGATGACTGTTTTGTAAATTCTGGCTTTCATTTTTTTTTCCGATATTTTTATTTCTCCATATTGTGTCATTCAGGCAACCTGCGGCTCTGTTTGCTTTAT
The DNA here is from genome assembly GCF_917563875.1 of Diabrotica virgifera virgifera. NCBI lineage: Eukaryota > Metazoa > Arthropoda > Insecta > Coleoptera > Chrysomelidae > Diabrotica > Diabrotica virgifera. Next base: position 31,446,163 of record NC_065444.1, read on the forward strand.
TCACTTGATCTTCCACTTCTATTTCGAGCCTTCCGTAGCTAGATAGTGTGATGCCTAGGTATTTAAACTCCATCACTTGTTCTATTATCTGACCTTCCAGCTAAAATTTACATCTTATTGGATCTGCTGTTATAACCATGCATTTTGTCTTTTTTGAGAAAATTAACATGTTAAAATTTCTGGCGGTTATGTTAAATTGGTGCAGCATACGTTGTAAATCATCTTGACTTTGAGAGATTAGTATTGACTCGTCTGCATAGCAGATTATTTTCAGTTGTTTTTCTCCCTTTTGGTATCCTTTTTTAGTTCTTACTTTTTTTATTATTTCGTTCATGATCAGGTTGAACAATAAAGGACTCAAGGAATCCCCCTGTCTTATCCCATTGCCGGCTGCAATTAGGTCAGTTAGTTCAATGTTGGGATGTTCGTTCTGTATGTAGAAATTGCCAAGAAGTCAATGAGGTCAAATATCTAAGAGTAATATTAGATAATCTGATTACATGGCTTATGTGGAACATGCATTTGGAACGAATATCCATCAAAGCGAAGCTTTGGTATAAATAAGCTAATATATCGACAATCTCGGCTCTAGATAGTAAACAATAATATACCCAATATATTAACATATATAACTTATACTTCCTTATTTTAGTAAATATAAATTTGAATACAGCAAATTACTAAAGTACACATTCCATCCTATTTACTTAATTAATGATGTGAATATCTCCTGGGGTATTTAATTAGGGTTTTGTTGATTTACGTTCGAGTGAAAACCCATCGAAAAAGATCATTATTAGAGTTAGCTTATACTCGTAGATATATGTATTAGACTTAATGAAAATTAGACTTAATGAAACTATTGTCCCAGTTATTCTCTTATAAACATGTATTTTATTTATTTATTTATTTTTCTTATTTATATATTTTATATATATGTTGCGTAGGAGCAATATTACCATTTTTGGTCATGTTGTTATAAATTCCTATCATCTAAGGGTGACAACTAGCACTGCCAAGGTGCTAGTTGTCCTTGCTAGTGTTAGTTATCGTACTTGGATGAAAGGGTCTTCTAACAATGTGACCAACAATGATAACATTGCTCCTGTATTTATCCTGTCCCAAGTTAACATACTTTTTTTTCTAACTTAGCTACACTGTACTGAAGATGGACCGATAATTCTAAAATACGTACAGTCGGAAAAATGAAAGAATACCCATTACATGAACAATCACATCAATCACTTATTTTGTATTTGCTGTTTTTTGCTTTCATAACAAACGTTTGTTATAGAAAAAGATAACAAATACAAAATATCTGATTGATGTGATCGTTCATTACGTTTACATTTTTCCGACTGTATTCTACATGTACTCTGGGCTAATTAGCACAATACAAGGAAAAGTTATTTACCAGCAATTTTATTGCTGGAATCGAATTTTATTATTGTATGTATTAATAATAGAGATATGCAAAGTCCGCAGATAGTGTGCTACTTTTTTTATAAACAAAATGGCGCCCGAAAATCGTGTTTTTTTCAATTTTTGCTCTATAACTCCAAAGATTTTAACTTTAGACCAAAAACACTCAAATAAAAATTCACCGCAATTAAATTCTGCATAGAAACGTGTTTTTTTAGATTTACTTCGACGAAAACTTTCCCCGGAAAAAGCAGGTTTTTCCAACAAAATCTTAAATTTTCAACTAAACTTTTAGATAAGTAGTTGTTAATCAATAATTAAATAACTTGGTAACGTAAAAGCCCTTTCCGTATTTATTATAAGTCCAGAAGTCTATGGAAATTAAATTACCAGTTTAGCAACAATTAAAATGCTAATTAAAAATTTACGGTCGCCATAATAACGACAATAATTATGATGCATAAGAATATCTATGATTTTTTCATAACAAGACACTATACCTATCTAATGTACTTTACAGAATTGAAATTGGACTATTTAAGCGGCCTCAGGAATATTTTAAAATTATAAACAATTTTTTGGTTTATAAACAAATAGAATATCTCGGTAAATATTAAACTAGATTAAATTGTGAGAACGGTATTCGAAAGGCAGCGGCAGGATGCTTCTTTTAAAAGAAAAAAACGTTTAATTATGACGAGTGGTTCCTGAGATACAACCGGTCAAAATTGACCGAAATTTACGGCAAAGATATAAACAATAGGATCATAATTTTCAAACCATCACCTTTTCATTTTTGTCCTCTTTCTCCACACCAATTTTCATATCTTTAAAATCCTTATAACATATATTATTATAATAAAAACTATCGATAATACGTGTGAAAATTGCCAAAAATAGCAAAATTCCAATCAAAAATTAGGTTGGAGAAAATGTAACCCTCAAAGTTCAAAATCGGTATACGTTAACAAAATGCATTTTCTCGGCTTCCCATGGAGCAATTTCCTTCATTCTTTTTTTGTTCCCTAATAACTCGAGTAGAGCCATCGAACTAACGCATTATTAAATGTCAAACTTGCTTTTGTTTTCTTATAATAGATTAATTTATTTATAAGAACAGAAAATTACATATTTTTTCCAGTTGTAGGCTTTTTTTAGATAAACTTACTACAAGTGTACCTTTTAAAGTTAAAAACATAAATATTCTCATTTGAAAGCTGTATAATTATTTAAACAAATTTTATTTAAACAAATTAAAATATTGTGTTATAATAAATAAATTAATTTATTATAACAAAAAAAAAGCAAGTTTGACATTTAATAATACGTTAGTTCGATGGCTCTACTCGAGTTACTTGGGAACAAAAAAAGAATGAAGGAAATTGCTCCATGGGAAGCCGAGAAAATGCATTTTTTTTAACGTATACTGATTTTGAACTTTGAGGGTTACATTTTGGTGTGGAGAAAGAGGACAAAAATAAAAAGGCGATAGTTTGAAACTTATGATCCTATTGTTTATATCTTTGCCGTAAATTTCGGTCAAATTTGACCGATTGTGTCTCAGGAACCACTCGTCATAATTAAATGTTTTTTCTTTTAAAAGAAGTCTCCTGCTACTGTCTTTCGAATACCGTTTTCACAATTTAATTTAGTTTAATATTTCCCGAGATATTCTATTTGTTTATAAGCCAAAAAATTGTTTATAATTTTAAAATATTCCTGAGGCCGCTTAAATAGTCCAATTTCAATTCTGTAATGTACATTAGATAGGTATAGTGTCTTTTTATGAAAAAATCATAGTTATTCTTATGCATCATAATTATTGTCGTTATTATAGCGACCGTAAATTTTTAATTAACATTTCAATTGTTGCTAAACTGTTCATTAAATTTCCATCGGCTTCTGGAATTATAATATATTCGGAAAGGACTTTTACGTTACCAAGTTATTTTATTATTGATTAACAACTACTTATCTAAAAGTTTAGTTTAAAATTAAAGATTTTGTTGGAAATACCCGCTTGTTCCGGGGAAAGTTTTCGTCGAAGTAAATCGGAAAAAACACGTCTCTATGCAGAATTTAATTGCGGTGAATTTTTATTTGAGTGTTTTTGGTCTAAAGTTAAAATATTTCGAGTTATAGAGCAAAAATTGAAAAAAACACGATTTTCGGGCGCCATTTTGTTTATAAAAAAAGAAGCACACTATCTGCGGACTTTGCATATCTATATTATTAATATATACAATCATAAGTTTCGATTCCAGTAATAAAATTGCTGGTAAATTACTTTTTCCAAAAATGGCCTATTCTCCGATAATCAGCCCATACTAATGCTCTATGGCGAAAAATCGCACGTGTTTAAAAATCCTCTTATATTTTAATATAATATTAAAAGCATAATTTTAGACGAATCTAAGTACCTGTAGGTTAATCATACATATACGCTCTAAATATTTATACAAACAACTAATCTAATAAATAGTATACATCATATTGCCAATACCAATTTAGAATTAGCCATAAAAGAAAATTATCTTCTTATTTTATTCCAACTCGTAATGACACGACAGTTTTATTTACCGATACGTGTGTACATACGGTTAAATATTTTGCTTGATAAAAGTCATTGAAGAACGTTCAATTTTATGGTTGAGTAATAAACGTGTATGATTCGTTTAATACGTTTAACACCGAACCATTACCAAAGATTTGATAGTTGGATTTAAATTGACACAATTCATTAATCAGTGAATAAATAAATGTCACGATACAATGAACATTGTTTAAATCCAGATGACTTTTTCTGCTGGTTTAGTTGCATTGATCACATGTTCAATATTATTCGACTATAACCATGCAGTGTAAATATGGATATACAAGTATGAAGTTAGGACGATTCCATTCTGTATTCCATTCCATATGGATATAATATGTTATAGTCAAAGCCCGAATTTCAGGCACTCCTAGGTTTGACTATGCAATCCTCAGGTCTGACTGACGGTCTTAGTCAAAGCCCGAAATAAATTACAGTTTCGGCCTTTGACTAGTCAAACCTAGGAGAGACTAAGTTGGTCAGGCAAAGGTCGATATTTAATTTTACGAAATCGGGGTTTGACTAGTCAAACCCCGCGAGATGAAAAAAGTATACCTTTTTTAAGTAAAACTAATAGGAGAATAGAAATTTTAATTTCAAAATTATACAGAGTGAGGAATAAAAAAATTGGACGTAATAAATGAGTGTTGAAAGGCGTATGTGGCGCTCTCTGGGCAATAGATAATTTTTGGTACGGAATTTAGTTTTCTCGACCGAAAAAACCTCCAAATACCAAATTTCGTGTTTTTATCTCATACGTGTCAGGAAATATTCAATAATAAATAAAAAAAAAGTTTAACTTTGACACCCTCTATCTCGGTTATTATAAACTTTGTACTTAGGTAAGTTAGCTTAAATCGGCCTATTTTAACCTCAGGAACCTGAGGTTAAGCTATGGCCCATTCTTTACCAAACAGCCTGTATATACCATTCTATATAATATATAGAATGGAATCGTCTTAACTTCATATATTCATATATATTATGCATCTCGGTCAGTCCCGAGATGCATCTCGAGACAGCCAAAAACGTTTTTTTTTTAATTTTTTCGTTCTTTCCGCTCAGATATTAAAAATTTTGCCTCTGCCATTCAAAAGAACGACAAAAGATACATAAAAAAATACTATTTAAAACTTGGCCAAATTATATTTACATAACCTAAACAATTTTTGAAAATTTCGAAAAATTTTCGTGGGCTCATTTTTTATTACAAAAATCTGAAAAAAATCAGGATGTTTTGTATTCAAAATATACATCATCTCATTTTTTCAGATTTTTTAAGTTAAAATTGCGCTCACAAAAAAATAAAACTTAAAAATTCTTCTTTTTTTGATTTATGAGGTTCTAGGACCTTTGGGAAGCTAAAAATTTGCATGAGGGCATAACTTTATATCCTTTATCGAAAAAATAAGTAGCGGGGCTGATCGGCGCGGGGGCATTTTTGACCATCTTATCCCGCTATAGCCTTTGTAGATTAATATCGCTAAATTTCCCAGCTCCACTAGTTTCATTTCTTTTTATCTCATAACTTTACATTTTATATCTTTTATATACGTATATAATAAAGTTTTAAAAAGTCTAGTTTAGTTCTTTTTTTACGGTCGGAGTTCTGAAGGCGTGAACTAGAATTACCATTAAACTTGATGATTTCCACAATAAAAGGACTTTTTAAATCAAATGTACATTTAACGGATGCTTCCCTGGACATGTTATAAGTAGCCTAGATAGTGTCGATTCCCTTGTGCATCATCGTACTGAGAAGATTTACCACGATGCTCGGATATTATAGAACCTTGAAGTTTATTATTCATGTCTGTCTGTACCAGAGACATTTGTAAACGTAACTCCTCAGTCATTAGACCAGATAGAATGACAAATGAGGTACCGAATGAAAGCTTATAGCCCAATGATGAAAAGTTGAGAAAATTTACTTAAGACTTCCGGTTTTAGAGTTGCAACCAAAAGTACTATTTTAAAGTCACCGAAATAGTAAAAGCGATATATTATTCAACGCGCCTCACCAGGAAGAGAACGAAATATATAGTTCGGGTTTTTATATCACTTCCGGTTTAAAAGATGTAATCGGAAGTGTCACATTATAGTCGCAGAAACAGTACATGTGATATAAATATCGTATTGAAAAGTGTGGGACGAATATTTAGTTCCGCTTTTGATGCTATTTCTGGTTAAATAACTATTTTGTAAAAAATATAGAAAGAGAAACATTAATTATTTTTCCACTACCTCTACCGAAAGTATACTTTTCCGGACCTGATTGTAGGGAGCAAAGTTGTACTTTTCCTCCCTAGGGAGGAAAAGTAAAAGTGACGTCATGGTATTTCATTTATGAAATATAACTTATTGACGCCCTGTATAATATCTATTTTCTATTACGAAGTATCTATACATTTTAACGTTTATTTATAAAACATCCTGTATTTTGCAGAATCGTAAAAAACAGTAAATTGTTATTTTGATTTAACAATGTTAACATTAATAATTTGACTTATATTTGACAGTTGACAGTTATATTGTACCTACTTGTTTTAGTTCTAATAAATTTTGTTGGTTAGTTACATAAATAAATTAAGTAAAAATGAAAAAATGACTTGTTATTTGAGGAAGGTGGAAAACCCATATGTATAACATTGGAGTAAAGTGCCTTTTCCTCCCTTGAATGATTACTGTCCTCCGCTACGCGTCGGGCAGTAAACTTCATTCTCGGGAGGAAAAGTTGCACTTTCCTCACTTGTTATACAAATAGCTATTACCTACAGCAAGTTTTTTGTTTTATTTTAAAATTTAAGAACTTAATGTTAATTAATTTATGTAATGAAACAGTTTTATTAACCAATCCAGTTACTTTTTTACAATTTTTATTTATTCCACTTTATCGGATACTTTTTATTGTAGGTTTTGAAAAAGGATGCAAACACATTTAAAAGCTCAGCAATAAAAAATCATCTTCAACCTCTTTTATTGACTCTAACCTACGCAAACTTAATATCGCTTTTTCCAAACAAGTCAACGAACCACTTCTTGTTTTTTACCTTTTTGGTAAAAATTAAAGATCCGACTCGATGAAGGGCACAAAAATTATGAGAAAGAAGAAGGTAAAGCTTAATAATATGTAGGTAGGTAATATATGTATGTACAGGGTGCGTCAAACCTCTGGTTTTCTTTGGTTACTGCTAAACTATGGGATATACAAAAACATATTTATAACAAAACTGATAGGTATGTATAGTATTAGATAGGGATGGGAAAAACCTACCGGTTTAAACCTAAAACCGGTTTTTTTACTTCGCAATAACCGGTTTTACCGGTTGTTTTATTGTCCCGGTTATAACCGGTTTTTTATTTTTAAAGTAAAAACCGGTTATTAGGTTTTTACGGTGATTAGGATTAGGTTAGGTGTTATTTTGGATCCCAATCATAATTATTATTCTCAGTTAATTATTCCAAACAAAACGATAATTCAAATTTTATTTTATTTTATAAATACAGAAGCAAACTAAAAGTGCAATCTCACCTCAGCCAGAAACAATTATTAAGATTTATTATATTATTTCCTTAAAAAGTATTTGTGTAATCATAATATTTACATAAGTGATCTGGTTGAATTAGACGCAAACATCATCTATTTTTCACACTTAACTCTTGACATTGAAAGTGGGTGAATGACTTTTTCTGATTACCAAAAATAATGCTATGCCTATGAATATCGAATTACTGATTACGAATACGAATCTCCAAGAATTTCCTTACGTTTTCAAAACGATACACCCATACAGGAAGTATTAAATGAGATAAAATGTACCTATTCTACAAATACATATACAAACGTGCTAAAAGTAATACATTATGATATTTTTTTTTTTGATAATAGTAAAAATAAAAGATAAATTGCATTATCCAATTTATTTGTAAGTAAAATATTTATGTTGATATTATTATTTTTTAATTCCATTTCAAAGAGTCTGGGTTATAATAATAGTAAAATAATAAATAAATATATTAATTAATAGAATAAAATGGTTTTATTAAAAATTGTGTTTTATTTATATTGATATTGATGTTCTTTCGATAGTACTAATTTTGATCATATTGATATCGAGTCGAATTGAGTATGGCAAACTAAAGTGCATTGTAAATGTAACTTTGTAACCTATCCTATTGGATTAAAAAAACCGAAAATCGGTTTTTGCAAAAACCGGTTTTTTTGCCGGTTATAACCGCCAGGTTAAACCGTAAGCAAAAAAAACCGGTGTAACCGAAAACCGGTGTTTTGTCAAAAACCGCCATCCCTAGATTAGAGACGTCTTTAATTTAAAATTATTTTTCATTATACAGGGTAAGTCGGAACGGCGGTATGAACCAAAGTTTTGATTTTTTAAATGGAACACCCTATATATTAACTAATTTTTGAATATATTTTCAAAAAATACGAAGAGTTTATATAGTTGGTTGGTTTTATAGGTCTAAAGTTAATAATTTGCAAAATATTTACACTTTTATTGAGAAAAATGCTAATATTTAAAGGGTCGTGAAACAACCAATTTTAGAACCTACCCAAGTCATTTTTCTTCCCTAACAATTTTTCTGTACCAAATTAATTGTTAAATTGAATTTACGAGTAAGGTCAGTTAAATTTAAATAACTTTTTAATTGAAAAATATCACAAGAATAACTTTCGTCTTAAAATAACTGAGATTACTGAGTTAATTTCAATGTTGGCAGTATTTGTGTGAATTAAGTAAAATTTCAAAGACCTCAAAACTTTTTTTACCTTTTCGCATGAGGTTCTGACAATAATTTCATAAAATACTCAAAGTCTAAACCTGAAATAGACATACTAAAATCTATTCTGCGAAGTTGTAACGGTCAATAGTCTTAATTAAATTTAAATGAAATCTTGTGAAAGATTTTAATTTTCCTCCAATTACAGCAATTATTTAAACTCAACAGCTTTGTTTGTATCGTTTTAATCAAAAGTTGCATCAAAAGGATTTTACGTTTGGAAATAGTAGAAAATGTAAACTGTTAATCACGTTTTATATTCCACTGGTTTTAAAAATAAATAAATTGTATAAAAATGCGTTAAATTTAAATTATACATGCACCACGTATTTGCTAATACTGAAAAAGGTAATAAAAAAAGAGTGGGTGTACTTTGTAGGCAAGTACGAAGTTATACTTCTATTACTATGATTTCAACGAAATAAATATACTTTAAACAGTTTAATTATACTTTTATTTAAATATTAAACTAATTTTAATACTTAAAATAATACCAGGGTAATAATAATAATATGGACAAAATACATCCAGGAACTCTTTGATGATACTAGATCCGAACAATATCCATCCTACTTATGTGATGACCACTTACCAATCACATCGGATGAAGTGGAAAGAGCAATTACACAATTAAAAGATGGCAAAGCTCCTGGATCTGACAATGCATATGCTGAATTAATAAAACTAATAACACCGAAGGTACTCAACGCCTTACCAAAATATTTAACCCTCCTTAATACAGCTTACAAAATATTTTCGAGTATCTTATATTGTCGCCTAAGTGCACATTCAGAGGAGCTTTTTGGAGAATATAAAAGTGGTTTTAGCCCTGGTCGATAAACAACAGACCAGATCTTTGTGCTAAGGCAAGTACTGAAAAAAACCAATGAATTCAATATCGACAAATACCATCTTTTCGTAGATTTTAAATCGGCCTATGATACTGTCCTAAGAAATAAATTGTATGAAGTTATGGATAAATTCTACATCCCTGATAAACTGATAAGATTGGTTAAGGCTATAATGCGTAAAGTCGTTTGCAAAGTCGAAATACAGGGCGAACAATCACAGGCGTTTGAAACAAATGTTGAGCTGCGACAGGGAGATGCGCTGACGTGTCTCCTCTTCAACATAGCTCTGGAAAAGGCGGTCAGAGATGCCCGAATAGACAACAGAGGAAATATTTTTAATAAATCATCCCAAGTTTTGGCATATGCAGATGACGTGGACCTAGTTGCCCGCACATAACGCAAACTAGAAGAAATGTATACCACCTTTTCAAGTGCCTCAAAAAATATGGGCCTGAAAGTAAACGAGGAAAAAACTAAGATGATGGCTTCTGAGCTTCACCGAGGAGGCATAAGGATGCTGAAATAGCTATATGGAGATGGTGGTCCAACTCTGAATCAAATATAAACAAAACCTGCCTTGATCTTTTTTTTCCAAGGTGATGGCATTAACACCCAACAATAGAGCCAGAAACATCGGTCACCAATTCACTGTTGATAACTCTACCTTTGAAGTGGTGGACAAATTCACATACTTAGGCTCCCTGATCACCAAAGAAAACGTCATGACGGAAGAAATCAAGCGAAGGATAATCCTAGCGAACAAATGCTATTTTGGACTGAGTAGACATATGAGAAGCAGAAACTTAAGGCCAAAAAACAAAAATAACCATATACAAAACCCTTATACAATCAGCGTTGACATATGTATCGGAGACATGGACCATCTTCAAGGGAGATTAAAACCTTCTGCTTATATTTGAACGAATGATCCTGAAAAGAATATTCGGTGGCATATATGAAAATGGTATTTGGAGGAGCTTTTTTCGTCAACTGCATAATTTGAAATATTAAAAGCCAAAAAACGGAAAAACTTTGCGTTTTTCGAGGAAATCTTAAATAATATTTTTTCAAGCATACAGTTAGACCTTTCAAAAAATAATAATAAAAAATTTCTAGCATGAAACTTAAGCGACTTATGATAAAAAAAATGGTCGGTACCTGCTTTTCTCTATGAAAACATCACTGAAAACAACCCCCTAACTACCCTCCTAATTAAAAATTGGTCTTCACCTTTCATGTCATGTCATGTCATGTTAAGGAAACGACTGTTTTTTTTTGAAAAATTCGAATAGTCCGCTTATGGATCATTTTCAATGTATGTATAACAAGAATAAAAAACCGCTAAACGCCTTAAAAATGAGTGGCGCATACAATATTCCAGCTACAAAAGATCTGATATGAATACAACGTGGCGCGAAAAAGTATTTTCATTTTGATGCAAAACAGAATTCTAGTTTTATTTTAAAAGATTTTTCCATAATATTTGCTAAATTTGAAGTAAACCCGCCACAAAAGAGTAACTTTGATACAGTTTGAATTTTGAAACGCTTTGGTGGTGCGTTTACTTCAAATTTAGCAAATATTATGAAAAAATCTTTTAAAATAAAACTAGAATTTTGTTTTACATCGAAATGAAAATACATTTTCGCGCCACGTAATATTCATATCAGATCTTTTGTAGCTGGAATATTGTATGCGCTACTCATTTTTAAGGCGTTTAGCGGTTTTTTATTCTTGTATCAGGAGTTTTTCAAAGTTATTTATAAATTAAATATATGAAGTTGAATGCAGTGTTCCTCTATTACTCGTTAAGGTTTATAAATGGTCACCTTTGTTGCATTATCTCCCAAATGATCTAGTGTCCATCGAATGTACACTAGATTTTTTTCTATTCGAAATAGATTGAAAAAAAATATTGAAATGACCGGTAAATGAAGTCGGATTGCCCGTTGGCAGATCAAATTTAGCGTCGGAATCACTACAACTACATAAACCATTTCGGAAATAATCATTAATTGGATTATACTTTTGTAGCTTAATAACTTCTAAAAGGCTTAACCGATTTTGATCAGTAAACATGAGTTTGAAACGTATTTACCAGTAGTATCTGATGGATATAAGGTCAAGTATGATAACTGAAGGTATTACAGGAATTATTAGATTATTAAATAGATTTGATCATACTTATAAATCCCATAACTTAAAAATTCAAATTTTCCCGGATATGACGTATACACCGTTAGATTTGTCTAGAGTCCTTCTACAAACGCTCAGTTATTGGCGCAATTCGTAGGTTGAAATTTTGAGTAATTTTTGAAAAACCAAAATTTTCAAAGTATAGTTTTTCAGTTTTTCGGCTATACTGAGCCGTGTGTATGTCTGATCCTGACGGCTTATACACCATTTGAAAGCTTAATTCAACACTGTTGATTTGGTGTATTTGCGGTTCTCCTGTCTCTTCTGGATCCGAAGATATATATCCCCAAAAAATATGCCGTGTTGTACCTACCAAGTCCTCTAGCTGGCTTATGGATGGTCAAAAGTCACAAACTACACCGGTTCTGAATCAGCCCTGATCCCCTCTTCAAACACAGAAAAAAAATTCAAATCGGTTTAACTTTCAAACACACATACATACATATCCACAAACATTTTTCCTTTTTTAAATAAAAATTGAGTCATAATTCTGGAAAGTACTATTAGAAGCCGGAAATTCAGTACTATTAGAAGCCGCAAAGGTCGGACTTAAATTTTTGATGTTTTTAGGAGTTTTGATGACGAGAACGAAAAACAAACCCTAAATAGAGACTAATAGGGAGGGTCGTAAAATCCACACCCGCATGGCGACGGGCAAAATCACTAGTTGGTTAATAAAAGTTTTTCATTAAATAAATTAATTTCCGTTAAATTCTTAAATTTTAAATTATAATAAGTAAACCTGCTGTAGGTAAAATGAATGTTTCTTTTTCTAAATGTTTTTTTGTGAAATAATTATTTACAAAATTAGAATTTTGACAAAATTATTATAAACAAACAATTAGACTTAGTAAGTCCTAGGATTTTACCCAACTAGACCGGAAGTACAACCAGAAGTCGATATTTGAACTCTTTGTATAACTTTGCGTCGATTGATATACGATTTCACTAATATTGAGTCATTTTTGTTAAACTTCCGGTCATAACTTTTTAACCGGACAGGACATCAAAATCGGAGCTAAATATTCCAGCTAGACTTCAAAATAATAATAATTTTCGATATTGTGAAATATGAAGGTACTTTACTCTTGAGCGAAATTCATATTTTTTGACATACATCGTAGAAAATTGATAAAATTGCAAAATAACGAATATGTAGCTAACGTAAAATATTTTTAGAAACTTTTTATATACCTACATAAGAATTTCTGCTTGTAAGAAATAAATAAATATATAATAAAATAAAAATGTATACCATTTTTATTCAGTTGCAATGCGAAGGCAAAACAATCTTACTTTTCAATTAGAATACGGAGCGCAGTCCAGTCCTCTGAATCGCGATTTTCGGCTCTTATTGGAGCCTCATCGGAAAGAACGCAGGCACTGTTCTCCATAACCCGATTGACTAGCGTCGAGAGGTTTTCCCACCCATTGCAACCGAAGTGAAGGTATTAGGTGACTAGCGTCATCTGGCAATTGAAAGATGAAGTTAGTTTTCAATCTAATAGCAAAATTAATAATATTGAAAATATTAAAAATATTACTAAAAGATTTTTAAATACAAAACTAATTGGTACATTTCCCTGGTGACACCTCCAAGGCTTCTACAATTTGCAAGCCAAATGGATGCTGCAGTGAAGACAAAGGGAAGGAATTCTACACTATGCAATTCACAACCCCCGTCTGCAGCTCGGTAAAGTTCCAACGGAAAATGCACCTGGTTACTCTACAGAGTAATACGACTATAAAATAAAAATGTATACCAATTTTATTCAGTTGTAATGCGAAAGCAAAACAATCTTACTTTTCAATTAGAATACAGAGCGCAGTCCAGTTTTCTGAATCGTGATTTTCGGCTCTTATTGGAGCCTCATCGGAAAGAACGCAGGCACTGTTCTCCATACTCCAATTGACTAGCGTCGAGAGGTTTTCCCACCCATTGCAACCGAAGTGAAGGTATTAGGTGACTAGCGTCATCTGGCAATTGAAAGATGAAGTTATATTTCAATCTAATAGCAAAATTAATAATATTGAAAATATTAAAAATATTAGTTAAAGATTTTTAAATAGAAAACTAATTGGTACATTTCCCTGGTGACACCTCCAAGGCTTCTACAATTTGCAAGCCAAATGGATGCTGCAGTGAAGACAAAGGGAAGGAATTCTACACTATGCAATTCACAACCCCCGTCTGCAGCTCGGTAAAGTTCCAACGGAAAATGCACCTGGTTACTCTACAGAGTAATACGACTATAAAATAAAAATGTATACCAATTTTATTCAGTTGCAATGCGAAAGCAAAACAATCTTACTTTTCAATTAGAATACAGAGCGCAGTCCAGTTTTCTGAATCGCGATTTTCGGCTCTTATTGGAGCCTCATCGGAAAGAACGCAGGCACTGTTCTCCATACTCCAATTGACTAGCGTCGAGAGGTTTTCCCACCCATTGCAACCGAAGTGAAGGTATTAGGTGACTAGCGTCATCTGGCAATTAAAAGATGAAGTTAGTTTTCAATCCTAATAGCAAAATTAATAATATTGAAAATATTAAAAATATTACTAAAAGATTTTTAAATTGAAAACTTATTGGTACATTTCCCTGGTGACACCTCCAAGGCTTCTACAATTTGCAAGCCAAATGGATGCTGCAGTGAAGACAAAGGGAAGGAATTCTACACTATGCATTGCAGACGGGGGTTGTGAATTGCATAGTGTAGAATTCCTTCCCTTTGTCTTCAATGCAGCATCCATTTGGCTTGAAAATTTTAGAAGCCTTGGAGGTGTCACCAGGGAAATGTACCAATAAGTTTTCAATTTAAAAATCTTTTAGTAATATTTTTAATATTTTCAATATTATTAATTTTGCTATTAGGATTAAAAACTAACTTCAAATATATAATATTTTATGTAATAAAGACATATCGATAAAACATATTCACGAGGTTAACCGTTAAAAACAATTCATGGATTTGTTAAAGTAAAGCATACATATGGCAATTTAATCCCTTAATGACTAACGTGTCCTATAAATTCTATTAGAGAGACAGGACAACTCTAAACTATATCGGTTAAGCTTCGGATTTAACGGTCTATCGCATTCTGTCATAACTAAATTAGAAGTTCTGTGTTCCGAGAGTTTCCTATGATATGCTTCTAACTCTCTGATACCAAAATAATTACGGTATTATCAGTTGATGGATGATCCATAGGTAAACACACTACAAATACCTTCCCCGTGTCATTCGAGAATCCTTTCCCTGTTGTACAATAATAGATGCATCAGTTTCACGGCACAGTGTCATATTTTGCGGTTTGTAGTAAGAGCATAGTGAAGTAATTCCAAGTAAAGCTTATTACGCACAGGGAGCTACATATATGTACCTACTATGATACATATTACAGCTAAATAGTGAAATATAATTTATAATATAAGTTCATTCTGAAAGTCTTCATGTAGATATTTAATATCCGTGGTTTGCTTAATAGCTTTTTTTTTTTAATAAATCAAGTGTATTTTGAACAAAACGAAAAGAGAACTTTTGTTTTATTTTGGTAAATGTACATTACAGATTAAATGATATTTACCTATACCAGAACTTCCATCATCTTATAGACCCATTTCCTTATTATCTTGTGTAACAAAATCTTTTGAAAGACTAATAAAATTGAGAGTAGAACATCTTTTAGAAAGTAAAGCAGTTTTTCCCTATTCACAGTGTGGATTTCGTAGAGGTCGAGGCACAATTGATGCTCTCATACATTTAGTTTCGGATATTCAACTTTGCTTCTCAAAAAACGAATTTATGCTATGTTTGTTTATATAGTCCTGTCGCCAGGGGGGGTACAACGGCCTCGTTAATTCAGATGGACTTACTCAAGTTTTTTTTATGTATTTTGACCCGTAGAACACGAATTTTTTGGGTAACAGTTGATCCGGATGTCGATAAGATTGTTATAGACCAAGAACTTGAGGAATCAAATAACAGCGATTTTTGGCAAAACAAAACAATATTTTGTATTTTTTGGGCCATTTTAAGTAAAAAATATTTCTACAAGTTTTTTCGTAGGATGCACAGTTTTCGAGATAAACGCGGTTGAACTTTAAAAAAATCGAAAAATTGCAATTTTTGAACCCGAATAACTTTTGATTAAAAAATAAAATAGCAAGTCTGATTACCGCATTTGAAAGTTTAAGTCAAATTATATCGGTTTTGATTATTTGCATTGGTAAAAATTTATTTTTTTATTGTTTAACAAAGCTATAAACACGTAGGGTTTCCCGTGCTTTTACATGCGTTTTAACGCATGTAACGTAGAAATAGTCTTGATTGCACTAGTACCTATTCTACCTACTCGTTCGATTTTAAATGAGAAATCATAGAAACATCACTCACGCACTAGTTGTTTGTAGCTTTGTTTAGCAATAACACAATAAATTTTTAGCAATGCAAATAATCAAAACCGACATAATTTGACTTGAACTTTCAAAGGCGCTAAGCAGAATTGCTATTTTATTTTTTAATCAAAAGTTATTCGGGTTTAAAAATTGCAGTTTTTCGATTTTTTGAAAGTTCAACCGCGTTTATCTCGAAAACTGTGCATCCTACTAAAAAACTTGTAGAAATATTTTTTGCTTAAAATGACCCAAAAAATACAAAATATTGTTTTGTTTTGCCAAAAATCGCTGTTATTTGATTCCTCAAGTTCTTGGTCTATAACAATCTTATCGACATCCGGATCAACTGTTACCCAAAAAATTCGTGTTCTACGGGTCAAAATACATAAAAAAAATTTGGGTAAGTCCATCTGAATTAACGAGGCCGTTGTACCCCCCCTGGCGACAGGACTAATAGATTTAAAGGGTGCGTATGACGTGGTTGATTTGGATATATTATATTAAAAAATGGTGGCATGTGGTATCGATAAAAGATTATCTGTAAATATATTAAATTTGTATGTTAACAGAAAAATATATTTACGTGACCATAATAATGTATTACCCGGTCCAAGAATATTATATAACGGTCTTCCACAAGGCTCAATTCTAAGCCCTTTATTATTTAATGTTTACACTGCAGATCTGCATGACATGATAGATGACAAATGTAAAATAATACAGTATGCAGATGATATATGTTGTACAGGGTGTCCCGAAAAGATTGGTCATAAATTATACCACACATTCTGGAGTCAAAAAGAGTTCGATTGAACCTAACTTACCTTAGTACAAATGTGCTCATAAAAAAAGTTACAGCCCTTTGAAGTTACAAAATTAAAATCTATTTTTTCCAATATATCAAAAACTATTAGAGATTTTTTTATTGAAAATGGGCATGTATCATTCTTATGGCAAGAACATCTTAAAACAAAATTATAGTGAGATTTGTCCACACCATAAAAATTTTATGGGGGTTTTGTTCCCTTATACCCCCCCAAACTTTTGTCTACGTTCCAATTAATACATTATTGTGGTACCATTAGTTAAACACAATATTTTTAAAACTTTTTTGGCTCATTATTTTTTCGATAAGCTAGTTGTTATCGAGATGCGGCTTCTTTTTTAATATATTTACATAAAAATTGTAAGGGGGTTTTGCTCCTTTAAACCCCCCAAATGTTTGTGTACGTTCCAATTAAACTATTGTTGTGGTACCATTAGCTAAACACAGTGTTTTTAAAACTTTTTTGCCTCTTAGGTTTTTTTTGATAAGTCAGCTTTTATCGAGATGTGGCTTCTTTTTCAAAATATACCTAAAAATGTAAATGATAAATAAATTTTCAGATTATCGACAGGTCTCTATAATCGTACTTCACTATATACAAATATGTGGTGGATTCGACAAATATTCAAAATATCTCGATAAACACTGGCTTATCGAAAAAGTACTGAAAGGCAAAAAAGTTTTAGAAACATTGTGTTTAACTAAGTGTGTCACAATAATAATTTAATTGGAACGTACACAAAAGTTTGGAATGCTATGAAAACATAGTACGCTACATTAAATCAAACAGAATACGATGGGCGGGTCACGTACTAAGATCAAGTGACGAAAGACTTCTAAACGCCACATTCTGGGAAAGGCCCGATGGAA
This sequence comes from Diabrotica virgifera virgifera, assembly GCF_917563875.1. Classification (NCBI taxonomy): domain Eukaryota; kingdom Metazoa; phylum Arthropoda; class Insecta; order Coleoptera; family Chrysomelidae; genus Diabrotica; species Diabrotica virgifera. Next base: position 31,464,118 of record NC_065444.1, read on the forward strand.
AAAGGTCAGTTGGTCGCCCAAGAAAGAGATGGAAGGACGCAGTAGCCAGCGATCTACGCAAAATGGGAGTACAGCAATGGGAAATAGCTGCTCAGGACCGACAACAATGGAGGGAAATAGTAAACGCGGCCAAGACTCACATAGAGTTGTAGAGCCAAATGATGATGATGACAAAAGTTTGGGGGGGTTTAAAGGAACAAAATCCCCATAAAATTTTTATGGGGTGCACAAATTTCACTTTAATTTTTTTTTAAGATGTTGCTGCCATATAAGTGGGCCACATGTCCATTTTCAATAAAAAATTTTTAAGAGTTTTCGATGTATGAAAAAAAATCGATTTTCATTTTGTAACTTCAAAGAGCTGTAACTTTTTTTGTGTGCACTATTGTATATAGGTAAGTGAGGTTGAATCAACCTATTTTTAACCCTAGAATTTGTGGTATAATTTATGACCAATCTTTTCGGGACACCCTGTATACAAGCCATAAATCCTACGATGATTGTATGTTTAATCTAAAACGTAACTTTAGAAATATAGATAGGTGGGTTAAAAACATGCGATTTAGCATATCACAAGATAAGTCTTCGATTGTATGTTTTACAAGACGTAGACAAAAAATCAGAGGCAAATGCCATATAGGTGATTATGCTTTTCCCTTAGCAGAAGAGTATAAGTATCTGGGCATGATCCTAGATAAAAAACTCTTGTGGTCTGGCCATATAAAATATATGAAACAAAAGTCAGAGCGTGGAATTAACCTTCTGCGTTTCGTTTCCAAAAAAACTTGGGGTGCAGACCAATATATTTCCTTAATGTTTTATAGATCCTACATACGATCCATTCTAGATTATGGCTGCATTCTTTATGGTTCTACTTGCAAAACAAATCTTTTAACACTAGACAGAATACAATATAAATCTATAAAAATCTGTCTAGGAGCTATGATGTCCTCACCAAATCATGCAGTTCTAGCAGAAGCTCAAGAACCACCTTTATACATACGTGGGCAAATATTAGCAAACAAATGTCTAATAAAATACAGAACGTTTAATACAACCATGGTTCACAAAATTCTCTAGACAGAAAATTTAACAAATTCTTACTGGAGGATAAAAAATTCGCCTCTTCTTACACAATCTTTTATCGATACGAATCTTTAGCAACCTTATATTTTACAGCTACCAAAATTTCCTTTTTTCGAACATGACTTTGAAGTTCTGATAGACAAACCAACCATTATAATGCCATCTTATTCAGACTTGCCAACTTTAACAAATCTTATATATAAATCCATACTAAACAAATTAGGGAAAAATTTAACAGTAATTTATACAGATGGATCAAAAACAGATGAAAGTACTGGTTTCGCATTTTTTGTTTCAAACAACAATTATGCAGAAAAATACCGAATTCCGGATTGTTGTTCTATTTCTACAGCCGAGGCTGCTGCCATACAGAAAGCACTAACTTGGTGTGCTTCTAATTTTTGCGAGAACGTTGTAATAGTCTCAGACTCTCAGGCAGTACTACAAGCTACTTGTAGCCATCCATTAGATAATTTCCAAAACTCCATTATTCTTGATATCAAAAAAACATTATATAATCTAAAATCCACTAAAAAAACAGTGGCTTTACTGTGGGTTAAAGGACATAGTGGAGTAGTTGGAAACGAAATAGTGGATGGAATGGCAAAAAATACATCCGAGATACCAGAAATCACAAACATTTTCAACTTCAAAGACCTATTTTCTATTATCAGAAGTGTTGGCAGGGAAAGATGGAGGTCCAAATACGAAGATGTTCAGCAGACATCAAGAAATCATTACTTTTCTATTCACCCATTATCACCCAAGTGTATACCTCATTTTAACTACAATTATAACAAAGTATATTCCTCATTAATAACCCGGCTAAAACTTAACCATGGCCTTTTTCCAGAGCATCTACATAGGATTGGAATCTATGAAACTTCATTCTGTTCGTGTAACAATGAGTCCATCGGGGATCTGAACCATGTATTTTTTGATCGTCTTAATCATAGAGATCAGACTCGAAACTTATATTTAGGTTTAATTGACCTTAACATTAGCCTTCCAGTTAACATCAGCAATCTTTTATCTTATTCTGACAAATCTATATTTAATATCTTAATCAAGTTTATAAATGATTCTAAGATAAAAATTTAAACATATTTATAAAAAAAATTTTGTGGCAAAATGACTCTTTGTCTAATGCCATCTCTTTCTCTCCACACACACACCTATACCAGTGATCGGCAAAGTGCGGCTCCGGAGCCACATGTGGATCTTTGGCAGGTGCGGCTCTGGCACGAATATCCACGGAAAGCTCAATATTTTCATTGAAGGTACTAGTACACTTTAGACCAAAATATAAGCATTTTTTCAAGATATGTTTTTTTAGAATCTTTATTAAAAATTAACCTAAAACTTTTTACATTTCAATATCTATTTCTTAGAGAATACAAAAAATATATCTTTTTTCATGTATGCACACTAATAATTAAAGCTCGGATTATAGGCAAAATGCCTTTTTTTGCCTATTTTGCCTATTATAATTGTTTTTTTGCACTTTTTGCCTTTTTCGTAAATTCCGCCTATTTGTGCCTTTTTTAAAATTTCATGGTACTACCCATGATATTATTCCATTACTAAACCATTCTATAATAGAATTTTGGGTCAATAATAAAATATCAATGGTTTGTTTATATAACACATTTCTAGGAAAATGTACCTGATCGAGACTTGAGGGTTAACTATTTGGAAATCCCTAAGCTTTATTAGTTTATTATCAGTTGTACAGTCGGTTACTGTATCAGAGTTTAGTCACAAATTGCTATATCCTAGTTTAGTTTTGTTGCGTATACCGAAAAGCAAAGAACACGTTTTAAAACGTTTTAGATATTTTTGTGAAAAGATGACATCTAAATTAAGGCTATGGATCGCACTTTATTCGGAACTTTCTCTAGAAGGGAATGGAGCATTTTGTAAACCATGCGGTAAATCGGTAAGTTTTATTTTTTCTCTTTTTTCTCGTCCCACAACATAACTAAATTCTAAAGCGGTTTTAGAATTCTAATTATTTTTTTTTAATTCTCAGAATTCAAGTAGAAAAAAGTACTTTATTGACCAGCATTGTGGAACCGCACTTCATAAACGTAATTTGAAAAAATTAAATTCCTCTACGTTAGCCCAAATATCTCTGCGGGATAGTTTAAACAGTTCAAAAAAAAAGTAGGAAGACGCATTTAAATTTGATTTATGCCAGATGATGATTGCTTTTAACATCCCTCTATATAAAGTTAATAACCCTAGTTTTAAATGCTGTTTCGAAAAATATTTTAATAAATCCTTACCGGACGAGAGTACATTGAGAAAACATACTGTAGAAAAATGTTATGTGGAATGTATTTCAAAAATTAAGCGATGGTTAGAGGGCAATCTTTTGTATATTATCGTGGATGAAACGACAGATGTATGCGGCAGGTATATAGCTAATTTAATGATTGGAATTTTGAACGAAAATTTTGCGAGAAAACCTTGTTTAGTTGCCGTTAAACAATTGGAAAAACAAACAATTTAACAATAAGTCGATTTATACAAGATAGTTTAACAAACCTCTTTTTACCCAACCCTATACCAGTGAATAAAATAGTTTTAATGCGTTCAGATGCTGCGGCATATATGTTAAAAGCTGCTGTTAATTTAAAGATTTTTTATCCTAGTTTAATTCATTGCACTTGTGTAGCCCACGGGGTAAATAGAATTGCTGAAGAAATAAGAAATCTGTTTCCGTTGGTAAATAATTTTATAAATTTTATGAAAAAAGTTTTTTTAAAGGCTCCGTTGAGGGTGCAAATATATAAAGAAAGACTTCCCGGTGTTCCTTTGCCACCTAAACCAGTAACTACAAGGTGGGGAACCTGGCTCGAAGCAGTTTTTTTTACTTTGAACACTGCAATGAAATAGAATTAGTTATGTCACAATTTGATGATGATATTTCCGAAGCCATTCGAGAAGCAAAAAAAATATTAAAAAATCCCAAATTGAAACAGGAAGTCGCTTATATCAATGACAATTATAAATTAATAGTTACCACAATTACCTTATTAGAAAAGCAAGAGATAAATTTATGTGAGTCAGTAAAATTAATAGATAATTTAAAGACGAAAATTAAATCGGCACCTGGAAGTAACGGTCAATTAATTTTTAAAAAAATGAAATATGTTTTCCACAAGAATGAAGGTTTTTCGTTTTTATCTCATGTTGCTAAAGTTTTGAATGGGACATTTTCCGAGGAATTACAAATTATGCCAGATTTATTATCCGCTCTGAAATATGCTCCAATTACATCTGTCGATGTCGAACGTTCGTTTTCAATGTACAAATTAATTTTAAGTGATCGAAGACATAGTTTTAAGACCGAAAATATTGAAAAACATTTAGTTGTTTCTATTAATAATAAAATTTTAAGTGGCTACAATGTTTAATTATTAATTAACAGTTATTTAGTTACTAGTTTATTTATACTAATGTTATGATTATGATGTGTAAATATACCTGCCTTAAGTTAATATTACGTTAATTCACTTTGTACAATAAATAATAAGTTATATTCCTTTATTGCCTATATTTTGCCTAAATGTTAATATTCCTGCCTTTTTTAATAAAAATCTTTGCTCATATAGGCGCCTTTTTCTTCAATTTTTGTTGCCTATAAATCCGAGCTTTACTAATGTACACTAATATTATAGAGGTCGCCAAAGTCGAGGCCTCGAAAAAAGGTACTTCCGATGGCGGACAGTTAATCTTAGGATTGGGATCTCTAAAACAAAAAAATTTAACGGCATTTGAAAAAGAAAGGTTTCTTACGTGATAATTTACCACCGCTAGTGAAAAACTCCGCAAAAAGAAGATCTTACGGAAATTTGAAAAATTTTTGTGAAAAAATCGCCCATTTTTCTTTAGTTTTTCGTGCTTAAAAATATTTCTTTTTTCTTTTTTGTTAAATTGTGGTAAATTGTCACGTAAGAAACCTCCTTTTTGCAAATGCAGAACGATTTTTTCGTTTAGGATATCCCAATCCTGAGATTAACTGTCCGCCATCATTTTTCGAGGCCTCGACTTTTGCGCCCTCTAGAATATTAGTGTACGTGCATAAATGAAAAAAGATGTATTTTTTGTGCTCTCTAAGAGTTAGATATTAATATGTAAGAAGTTTTATGTTCATTTTTAATAAAGGTTCTGAGAAAAAAGTTCTTGAAAAAAATGATTATTATTGGTCTTCTAAAGTGTACTTGTACCTTAAAACATTACCTACACCTTGTTCTGATAAATTAGCTGTTAAAACTTTAGCATTTATGAAAATTCCTCTTAATGATACGATAACCGAATTGAAATTTTCTCCTTTTAACATTTGCATTAACAGCTTTGAATTATGTATTTAAAAACAAGGAGGTATGGCGCTCTTAAATTCGAACGTCTTCGTGTTGAATTGGAAATATTGGAGAAGAAAAAATTTATTTATTTATTTATTTATTCACGGGCAAGCCCTATTCAGATATAAATGTTACAGTGTTCTAAATTATCATAATATAACATAAATTATCGTAATGTAACATAACAAATTGGTTTGAGAAAAAAATAATTCTATGAGTAGTACAGTTACAAAAAAGAAAAAAAGAATAAGATAACATATAGGTCAATACAATTACAAACAAAAGATAAAACATAAATCAATTCAGAAATGTTCCAAGGTATAACGGTTTTGAGTAATCTAATACATACAGGTCATGTAACACTAATCACAAAACCAAAGCTCTGGCCGAAAGTATTAAAAAGTTAAAAAGTTAGCGAAGAAATATGATTTTTAAAGCGGGAAACTGATATATTTAAAATTTCGAGGTTATTTATTGAGGTAGCTAATCGAAGAGTTCTAGGAATAAATGTGTTGTAAGAATAATTGAATCTATGAAAAGAAACATAAAAGGTTTTCACCTGCCTAGTCGAACGACTGGGGGCAAATAGAGGTATTTTGGAAAGAAGCTGGTGGCAGTTACACACCCCGTTAATAATTTTAAATAAAATTATTAAGTCTCTTTGTTTTCTGCCTACCTCAAGAGGAGGTAAGTTCAGTATGCGCTCTAATGCAGAATAGTCATAGTATACATGCATCTTAGAGGCAGTATATCTCAGAAAATTGTGTTGGACAGTCTCAAGTTTCAGTTTATGAGTAAAGTAATAGGGGGACAAAATTGTGGAACAGTAATCGAAAAGAGATCTAACCAGGGAGAAATAAAGGGATTTAATAGCTGAGATATTAGTAAAGTCTCTGGTGGTTATTTTTATAAAGCCAAGCATCTTCATAGACTTCTGTATTGTACTGGAAATGTGTGATTTATAGCTAAGGGAAGAGTCAAGGATCACACCTAGATCCCTAGTTTCAGAGGCAGAATGTAAGGTCAGATTATTTATACTATATTCGAAGATGATTGGATGATGAGATCGATGAAAACGAAGAATATGGCATTTGGATGCATTCAAACACATACCATTTTGCATACACCAGTTAGATAGGCGATCAATATTACCTTGTAGACTAAGTGAATCAGCCTCACATGTGATTATTTTAAAACATTTTAAATCATCAGCGAATAACAAAGTTTTACTTACTTGAAAACAGGGTATTAGATCATTGATAAATATATTAAACAACAGAGGTTCCAAGTGCGATCCTTGTGGTACACCTGAGGTAACAGAAATGGTATGAGAATAGTAATGATTAACCCTGACAACTTGCGATCTTTGCGTAAGATAGCTCTTAAGCCACTTCAATATAAATCCATCAACTCCGTATAAATAAAGTTTATGAACCAAGAGCTCATGATTAACTTTGTCAAAAGCTTTGGAAAAGTCAGTATACACAGAGTCAACTTGTAAATCCCTCTCAAGGGCATCTGTCAAAAAATCAACATATGTTATGAGACCCAATTCTGCTGATTTTTTGGATGTAAATCCAAATTGTTAGGCCCCTATAGTTGGCCAGCAGTCATAACTTAAATAATCGGAAATAATGCTCTCAAAAACTTTAGGAATATCACTAAGAATAGAAATGGTACGATAGTTACCTACCTATATCCGATTTTCGACCTGATTTATAAATTGGAGTGACATAAGAGTTTTTCCAGTAATCTGGAAATTCCCCTGTTAATAGAGACTTATTAAATATATAAAAAAGTGGGCGCGATAGAATGAAGCTGAATGTTTTAAGGAAAGTAGATGGAATTCCATCAGTACCAGGACCTTTTTTGGTATTAAGTTCAGACAGTTAACCAGGCAGTTTAGAAAAATGTTCACAATATAAATGGTCTGCTTTGAATGACCTGGAGAAGGATGACATGATCATTTTCAACGCTTGGAATAGTATTCCTGATTCTTATGATCAGCCGAAAAAACTCACGTTGACTGTTCTTTCCCTTTTTGGTTCTACATATCAAAATTAAAAAAAATGGATTTTGCACCAAAATTTTTGTAAAAAATACAGTGTTATAGGAAATAAAAAATTACAAAACGAAAGAAAATAGAAGTTTATACGATGATTAGAAACGAAATTATTGCTAAAAAAATGAAAAAAACATGTTTTAATTTTTTGGGGGTTATGGATAGGGCTAGGTAGTAGGGCTTTAGTTCTATTTCGTGTAATAAAAGTTTGCTGAACAAACAGATTTGGCGCCTAATTTTTTTAAATTGTTGTAATGTTCATATTTGGCTCTTTTGCTAAAAAGTTTGCCGACCACTGACCTATACAATATTTTGCTGGAACTGTTTTTATTATAAAATTAAAATAAACTAATCGCCATAATAAAGTTTTTTGTTCATAATGGGTAAGTTATCAGAAAAACCCCCTTCGGTTATTTAAAAAAAATGTCTAACAAATTTAAATGTCCATTCAAATATTATGAAATATACAGTTCACAGCAACTACCTATCTAAAGATTTATAAAACTGAGATACACCATAAAATGACTACAATTAAACGAGTATCAAACGTAATGAATTAATGGCGTGGACCTTGAACATTTTTAACTTTATGACGTCATGACCAATGAGGGCAGTTTCGACGGGCTGCTATAATTTGAATTTTCTCTCGATTTTAATCGTTTTTAGGTGCCAAACGAAAGACAAAAACAACTTTTTTTATATATATTTTGTCAGAGAAATATAGGAGTCCAACTAATAAAATAGCAAGTTAAGGTAAACGTTCCTTATCTCATGCGGAGATAGAAAGACTAATATGTGATGATGACGATTAATTTACTGATATGGAAATAGAGTCTGTAAGTGATTTAAAATCAAATCATAAAAATTTATACAGCCATGATAGTACATAATCCTATAATCGAAGAGATTGCAAGTGAGGATAGTGATGAATTAAAATCTGATGACGACGATAATATTTATATCGGTAAATTGTTTTTGATTTCCATAAAAACTTTTGACAGGTTATGACCTTTTTGAGAAAACAAAGTTTCAAAATGGAGCGCAACACCAACAAGTTTTCGAACAAGAATTCATAATATATTGATTCATCCAATTGGTTGCAAAAAATTAAAGAATGTTTTATGGCAAAAACAGAGTTTCTTGACAGGTATGGAAATCATTCGCCAAAAAAAGTATGGAATACACTCGAAAAGTAGTCATACCTAGCCAGGAAATGGGATATCAAAATAATAAAACTCGCTACTTATGTACAGGAAAAATTATGAAGGGGATGAGGGTGGGCAACGGATTTTTATAAGTCTCGAAAACGAAATAAACGGAATAAAAAGAAATGAAAACAAAAAGTAATAATTCTTGGAGATCTTAACGTAAGAATCAGAAGTAACAGCATAGAGAATTATTAAAAATATAAAACAGCATTTCATCGGTCCCCTCATTGCTTATTTACAGGAATATCAATGCTATTTTTTTATTTAGAACTATTGAAAACACAATGTTAATCCACAAATTGGCGGGACTACAGAAATAATAAAGATGAATTTAATATGGAAATCATTTTCCAACAACAATTAAATTTTTAAGACTCACACACTATTTAAACATTTATTGTATTATAAGTAGAGAGCGGAATATATGCAAAGTGCATATAGATGCATATATTGCATATTTTCAGACAACAAACACAACATTGCATATTTAAGCTAAACACGATTTATTTTGCATATTTTAAAAATAAATTATATAAAAGTTTAAAATTTTCCTCTCTTAGTTGAAATTTTATAACTTCGATATGAACGAGCTCGTTATTTATCTATCTATCGCTCATCTGGACTTTCCCAATACTACCTAAATTTAACAATTATGGGGGTTCCCAGAAAAATATTATTTTATTAGCTTAGCAAGTCGTAGGTACCTACCTGCTTTTAAGGCTCTAATAATTATTTTGTCAGTTTCCGGCCAACATTTGTTTAAAGTAAACGTTGTATCGTATTTAGTGTTTTTGAAGTGATTGGTATATATTAAATTTAAATATGTCTACCATTCAAAAAAGTGCTTGGATAAAGTGTTTTCCCGAGTTAAAGCTAAGTGGAGACAAAGTATTTTGCAAGGCCTGGTCCAAAATCGTAAGTTACATTCATTTTCACCTTTCATTTTTTAAATGAGGAACTGACAAACAAAAGCATCATGTCCCACAAAAGAAATTTTTCTGGAAAGAGTGTTTTTATTCGACAAATTCGCTTTTACTTCTATAAAGACGGACATAGAGAGAAGCATCAAAATACAAAAATTCATCAAATTGTAGACAATTCCGCTTTTGTTCTTCAGCTTAAGTAACGTACTTTGTTCTTTAAGTAACGTACAAATTGCTAAAGAACTTATGTTCATAAAAGTTAATTTTAGTTTTTTACCAGATCTAATAAAGTCATTAGAACAAAGGAATTTACAATTAAGTGATTCGGTTAATCTTGTTAACACTTTTTCTGCTCATTGTCAAAAAATTCCCGGAAATACAGGGATTACAATTAGAAATAAATTAAAAAATATTTTAGAAAAAAATGAGGGCTTCGATTGTTTGAGGAAAGTTGTACGTATTTTTGAAGGCAACTTTTCTGAAGATCTTACGACTTAATATATTGTTTTATTTTTGAGTATTTTTAATATGCATTTGCATATTTATACAAATTTAGAAAAAATACCTGCATATCTGTAGTAAAAGTGATGCATATATGTATATGCGCATATTTTGGTAATGTGTTGCATATATTCCGCTCTCTAATTATAAGTATACACCAACACAAACGGTAATTTAAGTAACCTTATTTAATAATGCCATTATCTTTTCAGTTGGTGCACGTTATTTACCTAAAACTTTGTTAATGATGCTGGATTACTTTTATTTGCGCTTTTTAAGTGGTTGTGGCATGTTTTAGCATTATTACTTATTTGCCTAAAAGCCTAAGAACGTTTACAAAACTTTTACGAAGTTTAACGCCGTCGTTGAAAGTTTTCTGCCTTCTGGATGTACTGCGACAACGACGGAAGTAATGCTTTTTGTAAACCATCGTTTCTTTTTTACTACGGTGATATTGACCGGAAACTTTGTTCACAGTCTCATTTTAGATTATATGGGGTGGTACACTTACAATCCCCGAGCCTTTAGACTTAAGCTGACAGCCACGAGCTCCTTGTAAAATAGGTAACAATAATTACTATCGTTCTACCCATGCACTAATGAATTATGGTGTATAGTCCAGGATACGAGGGTAAAACAAAACCTTAAAATTAACAACCAAAGCGGTAACAAACATACTGAATGAAATTATAACATTAGCAGAAGAACAACAAGAACAACGTGACGATCATGCACCGACGCTTCATTTATAATTAATAAAGTTCAAGATAAATTACTACAGGGGTCACCAATTATATTCTCTGAGGGTCCGCTTCGAAAACCTATGACACTTCCGGGGTCCGCATTAATGCTGTCTGTGTGGTTGTTTTGATTCGGATTCTTTGCGGATTCTTAACAAGAAGACAAATCAGAAGGGTACCGGGCAAAATTTTTGGGAGAAATTGTTTAACAATTTTTTTAAATTCAAAATATCATCTTTTTTGCCCCCAAAAATATAGTTTCAGTATTTTTGGGCCATCTTAAACAAAAAAGATCTTCATTTTTCTCAAAGTCATTCATGTGTAAATTATTATTTTTGAGGTTCTCCAAGTATCTAAATTGAAGTTTAAACTTACACATTCAATTTCAATATTCTGATAAGTAACCGGCGCTTATTTCAATTTAGATCGTTGTTTTTAATTGTTAATTACGCGCGTCCACTTTCGCCGTAAACCGCGGCGGCGCGGCGGCTTGTCCCACTATATGGTGCATATCACCCTATATGGTGAGTTAATAAATTATTTAAAAAACTATGTTATAAAATTTTAATAAATGTCAAGTACTTGTTGGGATTTTTTCTCATAAGTACGTATAATATGTATACGCACCATAAAGTACGAAGATTAACCATTAAAAACCAACGATCTGTATTGAAATAAGCCCCGATTACACGTTAGGATCTTGAAATTGAATATATAAGCTTCAATTTAGGCACTTGTACACTAATAATTAATTTACACATGAATTTTCAAGCCTCGAAAATGCGGAGGTATGTGTATTTTCGCATTTTTTAGATTTTAACTTGCTTATAACTCGAAAACTATCAACTTTTGAGAAAAATTACAAAAGATATTTTTTGTTCAGATCACCCAAAAAAACCTAAAAATACATTTTTCGGGGCAAAAACATGATTTTTAATTTGTTTAAAAAAATTGTTTCCTTTGTAAAAAAAATGTATAACCTGTATGAAGTTTGGAATGAGTTTAGTGCAACTGATTTTCATTAGGGAGTTGAGATATTCATCTGTTAGCTGAGAGCTGTGCCGATTCTTAATAAAGTTCATTCATGAAAAAACGGCTTCGTATCCATAAGTTGAGCTTAACATAGTACACAATTTCATGGCCAAAGATTTTCAAAATTGTAATACACTTTATTCTGAATGTAATCGCGGTCCGCACAAAACTAGCCCACGGTCCGGATGCGCGGCTAATTGGTGAGCCCTGCACTAGAATAAAAAAAAACCCACATATTTATGTTTCGTGGACCTTAAAAGGGCATTGACAAGGTCGAATTAAAGGACGTTATCAATTTATTGTACGCTAGAGATGTACCTCTAGGAATAATTAAAACGATCGAAAATATCTACCAGAACAACACAATAAATGTACAATACAAGTAGAAGAAGAATTAACTATCCCCAATTGAACCTCGCAATGGGATAAGACTGGGGATTAACTGAGTCCTCTATTATTCAACCTGATCATGGATGAAATAATAAAAACGTAAGAAATAAAAAAAGATACCAAAGGGGAGAAAAACTACTTAAAATAATTTTTGTTATACAGACGATGCAATACTAATCTCTCAAAGTGAAGATGATTTACAACGTATACTATACCAATAATTTAATATGACCGCCAGAAAATTGAAGATGTTATTTTCCCCAAAAAAGACAAAATGCATAGTTGTAACAGCCAATCCAATCATATCTAAATCAGAGCTGGAGGGTCAGATAATAGAACAAGTGATGAATTTTAAATACATAGGCATCACACTATCTAGCTACGGAAAGCTCGAAGCAGAAGTGGAAGATCAAGTGAATAGATAAAATAGAATAGATCAAAAACAATATAGAGAAATAAAAATATCGCAACAGAAATGGAAGGCAGAATTTACAACAACAGTCATCAGATCAATAAAATGAACTATGCAGCAGAAAAACAACCTGACACAGATAGCACAAAAAAATTGCTAGAAATAGAAAAGATGAAAATTCAAAAGAAGCAACAGTGGATGAACGATGAGATTTTGAATTTAATGGACTAAAATACGAGCGGCAAAATAAACATACTTTGAAAACAAATGTTTAGAAATTGAAGAGTTGCAGAGAAAACATGATTCATTTAATATGTATAAAAAAATAAAAGAACTCACCGGTCAGAACAAAAAACATGCAAATAACATCGTTGATAGAGACGGAAAACTGATTATCACTGATTTGGATAAAATATACAGATGAAAAGACTACATTGAGGAACTGTTTATTGATGAAGGGCCCGAGCTTGAAATTAACGAAATAGTTACAGGAGCTGACATAACTATGGACGAAATTGAACAAGCAATAAGATTAGCAAAGACCAGAAAAGCGACGGGACCAGACGAAATACCGAGTGAAATAATAAAGCTCTTCGAAAGTTCAGGTAAAAGATCTCTCCTTCATATTTTTAATAAAGTTTATCAAACTGGCTATATACCAACGGATTGGCTGCTGTCGACTTTTGTGACAATACCTAAAAAAGCAAACGCGAAAAGGTGTAGTGACTACTGAACCATTAGCTTGATGAGTCATGTTTAAAGATATTTCTACGAATTTTGCACTCTAGGATGTACCAAAAACTAGAAGAACAGCTTGGTGATACACAGTTTGGATTCCGCAATAACCTTTAGACCAGAGAAGCACTATTTAGTATTCAGGTTATGGTACAGAGATGCAGAGATATCGGACATCCGGTTTATATGTGTTTCATTGACTTTGAGAAGGCCTTTGATCGGGTAAAATATACTCAAATGATTGCTATTCTTCAGAAAGTGGGGAATTGATGATAAAGACCTACGCATTATCAAAAATCTTTACTGGCATCAACATGCAAACATCAGGATTGGCCGGGACACGTCTGAAGAACTTCAAATACGAAGAGGAGTAAGGCAGGGCTGCATTTGGTCCCCACTAATATTTAACATCCATTCTGAGTTTGTTTTCAATAAAGCAGCGGATAATGCTCAATGTGGTATCAAAATGAATGGCGTCAATATTAATAATTTGAGATACGCGGATGACACGGTGTAAATTGCGAGCAATTATGAAGAACTTCAACATCTGATTAATAGGATTACCAAAACGTGTGATGAATATGGACTTAAGCTAAACACCGCAAAGACCAAGGTGACGGTTGTCAGTAAGACGCCAATACAACCGGAAGTAATAACAGCTTATGGTGAACAATTAGAGAGAACTAACAGTATCACCTACCTTGGTTGTAATCTAAATGGGAGCTGGGACATGAGCAAAGAAATTAGAATACGTATAGAGAAGGCCAAAGCTGCATTCTTTAAGATAAAGAAACTTTTATGTGGAAACAACATTACTTTGAATCTTAAAATTAGATTAGTGAGATGTTATGTGTTCTCTACTCTTTTGTATGGTGTCGAAGGTTGGACTTTAACAGATACTCTTCTCAAGAAATTGGAAGCCTTTGAAATCTGGGTATACCAAAGAATCCTACGAATAAGTTGGGTGGATAGAGTTCGTAACGAAGTTGATTTGCACCGGACCAGAAAAGTCACGGAAGTCGTCAGAACAGTTAAAAATCGAAAACTTTAATATTTTGGCCATGTGATGAGACACCCGGAGATATATAATATACTCCATTTAATAATACAAGGCAAGGTAGACGGAAGAAAAGAGCCAGGTCGAAGAAGAACGTCATGGCTTAAAAACCTGAGAGAATGGTATAACAGATCCTCTGCATCCCTTTTCCGAGCTGCCGTTAACAAAATTGCTATAGCCAATTTGATACCCAACGTTCGATAATCGAGCACGGCACATGAAGAAAAAGAAGAAAATTCTTCGAAAAATCGGTGGTAAGACATTGGGACAGAGCTAGAAGTACAGATATACGACGGAGATATAAGGTGGAGAACATTAATAACTGGGTAAGAAACAGACGAATATACTCAGCGGCACGAAAAACGGGCACCCCACAAAATGGACGATTTTTGACGTCTTGAATTTCCTAAACCTGTTGTCCGATTTGAGTGATTTTTTTAGTACGTTTTAAGTAAAGCTCGGATTATAGGCAAAATCTATTGTCTATTTTGCCTATTATAATTGTTTTTTGCACTTGGGTCAATAATAAAATATCAATGGTTTGTTTATATAACAGATTTCTAGGAAAATGTACCTGATCGAGACTTGAGGGTTAACTATTTGGAAATCCCTAAGCTTTATTAGTTTATTATCAGTTGTACAGTCGGTTACTGTATCAGAGTTTAGTCACAAATTGCTATATCCTAGTTTAGTTTTGTTGCGTATACCGAAAAGCAAAGAACACGTTTTAAAACGTTTTAGACATTTGTGTGAAAAGATGACATCTAAATTAAGGCTATGGATCGCACCTTATTCGGAACTTTCTCTAGAAGGAGATGGAGCATTTTGTAAACCATGCGGCAAATCGGTAAGTTTTATTTTTTCTCTTTTTTTCTCGTCCCACAACATAACTAAATTCTAAAGCAGTTTTAGAATTCTAATTATTTTTTTTTTAATTCTCAGATTTCAAGTAGAAAAAAGTACTTTATTGACCAGCATTGTGGAACCCCACTTCATAAACGTAATTTGGAAAAATTAAATTCCTCTAAGTTAGCCCAAATATCTCTGCGGGATAGTTTAAGCAGTTCAAAAAAAAAAGGAGAAAGACGCATTTAAATTTGATTTATGCCAGATGAAAAATATCTTAATAAATCCTTACCGGACGAGAGTACATTGAGAAAACATACTGTGGAAAAATGTTATGTGGAATGTATTTCAAAAATTAAGCGGGAGTTAGAGGGCAATTTTTTGTATATTATCGTGGATGAAACGACAGATGTATGCGGCAGGTATATAGCTAATTTAATGATTGGAATTTTGAACGAAAACTTTGCGAGAAAACCTTATTTAGTTGTCGTTAAAGAATTGGAAAAACAAACAATTTAACAACAAGTCGATTTATCCAAGATAGTTTAACAAACCTCTTTTTACCCAAGCCTATACCAGTGAATAAAATAGTTTTAATGCTTTCAGATGCTGCGGCATATATGTTAAAAGCTGCTGTTAATTTAAAGATTTTTTATCCTAATTTAATTCATTGCACTTGTGTAGCCCACGGGGTAAATATAATTGCTGAAGAAATAAGAAATCTCTTTCCGTTGGTAAATAATTTTATAAATTTTATGAAAAAAGTTTTTGTAAAGGCTCCGTTGAGGGTGCAAATATATAAAGAAAGACTTCCCGGTGTCCCTTTGCCACCTAAACCAGTAATTACAAGGTGGGGAACCTGGCTCGAAGCAGTTTTTTTACTTTGAATACTGCAATGAAATAGAATTATTTATGTCAGAATTTGATGATGATATTTCCGAAGCCATTCGAGAAGCAAAAAAATATTAAAAAATCCCAAATTGAAACAGGAACTCGCTTATATCAATGACAATTATAAATTAATAGTTACCACAATTACCTTATTAGAAAAACAAGAGATAAAGGGCCTAGCCGGGTGAGATGATGAAAAGTGCCCATAACTCGATTCGAATTCCATATAGGTCACCGTTTAGTATATATAGTGAAACGAACTTTCTGAAATTTTTAGCCCCGTAGGTGGTCATGTGACCCACCTAGAGCCTAATTAGGCTTTTTAAGTTTTTATTTTTTATCTCAGCCGCATCGAGAACTAGCGAAAAACTTTAAATAAAAAAGTTGTAAGGTTTAAAAAGTTCTGTCCGAAAAATTTTTTTTTATTTTTGGCGGGAAGTTTAAATTTTAGAACGATTTTAAAATTTTAAATGAGTATAAAAAAATAACTAAGATATTCGTTTTCACGATAAAAATATATAACGTGTATTTTTGCATAATGTTTCACCATGAATTTTTTCAAATTTTTAAAATTGGTGAAACGCATCTTTAAAAATAAAAAACCGCATTTTTTCGGTTTTTTCTTCGTTTTTTGATACAATTTTATACATATTTTTCAAAAAAGGTAATACCGTCACTAGAATAGGTAAAAAACTAAAAAATAATTGGGGTTTGTTTAATAAAAAATTTTTGTAATCCCATCCATTTTCAATATACAAGGCGTTGAAGAAAACAAAATTTTACACATTTTTTACGATTTTGCCGAAACTACTGGCAACATTGTAATACAATTTGGCGAGTTTTAAGAGGTAGTTGTTGTGCATTTTTTGACATACAATTAAGAATTTTATATTTATCATTGGCGCGTATACGGGTAATAGTCTGAACTTTTTAAAGGAAAAAGATAGTACGCCACTGACAAATTTCAAATTAACAATCCTTTTTGAATTCGTCGGTTAATTTGTGACAAAAAATCTATCTTCCTATTTTTTCATACGACGCGCCATTTTTATTCAAAAAATAAAACATCTTAACCCTTACAAAGTATTCGAACTTCTAATTAGTAGTTTCTACATCTACATACGTAAACTCGTACGTCCATTATAAAAACTAATTCGACTACTTTGGAAGCGTCAAGATATTTTATTTTTTGCAGCAAAACGGTGCCTTGTATGAAAAAATAATAAGATAGTTTTTTTATCGCAAATTGAATGAGGAATTTAAAAATGATTGTTAATTTGAAATATGTCAGTGGCGTACTATCTTTTTTTCTTTGAAAAGTTCAGACCATTACCCCTAAGCGCACCAATGATGAATATCAAATCCTTAATTGTATGTCAAAACATGCACAATAACTACCTCTTAAAACCCGCCAAGTTGTATTACAATGTTGCCAGGAGTTTCGGCAAAATCGTAAAAAATGTGTAAAATTTTGTTTTCTTCAACGCCCTGTATCTTGAAAATGGATGGTGTTACAAAAAATGTTTATTAAGCAAACCCCAATTCTTTTTAAATTTTTTACCTGCTCCAGTGACGGTGTTAACTTTTTTGAAAAATATGTATAAAATTGTATCAAAAAACGAAAAAAAAAACGAAAAAATGCGGTTTTTTTATTTTTGAAGGTGCGTTTCACCAATTTTACAAATTTGAAAAAATTCAGGGTGAAATATTATGCAAAAATACACGTTATATATTTTTTTCGTAAAAACGAATGTCTTAGTTATTTTTTTATACTCATTTAAAATTTTAAAATCGTTCTAAAATTTAAATTTCCCGCCAAAAGTTAAAAAAAAAATTTTTTCGCACAGAACTTTTTAAATCTTACAAATTTTTTATTTAAAGTTTTTCGCTAGTTCTCGATGCGACTGAGATAAAAAATAAAAACCTAAAAAGCCTAATTAGGCTCTAGGTGGGTCACATGACCACCTAGGGGGCTAAAAATTTCAGAAAGTTAGTTTCACTATATATGCTAAACGGTGACCTATATGGAATTCGAATCGAGTTGGGGGCACTTTTCATCATCTTACCCGGCTAGGCCCAATTTATGTGAGTCAGTAAAATAAATAGATAATTTAAAGACGAAAATTAAATCGGCACCTGGAAGTAACGGTCAATTAATTGAAAAAAAAAATGAAATATGTTTTCGACAAGAATGAAGGTTTTTCGTTTTTATCTAATGTTGCTAAAATTTTGAATGGGACATTTTCCGAGGAATTACAAATTATGCCAGATTTATTATCCGCTCTGAAATATGCTCCAATTACATCTGTCGATGTCGAACGTTCGTTTTCAATGTACAAATTAATTTTAAGTGATCGAAGACATAGTTTTAAGACCGAAAATATTGAAAAACATTTAGTTGTTTCTATTAATGATAAAATTTTAAGTGGTTATAAATAATAAGTTATATTCCTTTATTGCCTATATTTTGCCTACATGTTAATATTCCTGCCTTTCTTAATAAAAATCTTTGCCTATATAGGCGCCTTTTTCTTCAATTTTTGTTGCCTATAAATCCGAGCTTTAGTATAAGCCTTATTATTTAAGAATAACAATATAGTAATATTGTTGCTAGACAGGTACCTAAATGTCATTTTATACCGGATGTAAGAATCATACTATGTTTTTTCCTTAAAATTCGTGGCCTTAAACACTCTGTAGAATATTTATAAATTACTGAAAATAAAACCCAACTATAGCGTTAGGTTTTCTTATCATTCCGTTTTTTGATTCAGTCGCTTATGTTAGATAATAAAAAAGTTAGGTACTTTAACAACTAGCCATGCTCCTCCTCAATTCAGGGCGTTTCTAAATAAGTTTGACAAACTTTAAGGGGTAATTCTGCATGAAAAAATAATGACCGTTTGCTTTATAAACATATGTCCGCAAATGCTTCATTTCCGAGATACGCGATGTTGAATTTTTTTTACAAACTGACGATTTATTTATTGCTCTAAAACCGGTTGAGATATGCAAATGAAATTTGGTAGGTTTTAAGAGACAGTTATTGCGCATTTTTTGACATGCAATTAAGAATTTTGTATTCTCCATGGGCGTGCATACGGGTAATATGACGGGTATATACTTTTTTCATAAATATTCACAAATATAAAATCATAAAAAATCATCGTAAGTATCTACTAAAAATCTGTTACTCTGCTTGATATACAATAATTAGAGCATTATTGTAACAATTTTCTCCAGAACGTCCACAAGCTGGATTGCAAGAAAGCCAACTTTTCGGCAGCTGCATTACACATGACACGCCACAACATTTTTTGAGATTACAAAAAATAATTTTCAAATTTTATAATATAAAAATATAAAATTCAGATGCTAAATATTAAAATTTTTATTTCAACTTCCAATATTTTGTATAAAAACAATAAACACAACAATTTAGTGATATTTTTAAAATAAGCGAAACTAAACACATGTTTCGCCTTCCAAATAAGAAAAAATACTAGCTGCACCTATTGTTGCTCTCACCTGGCGTGACCATAGCTCTTCTTTTCAAATTCTTCAGAGAAGATATAGTATCTACATCGAAAAAAAAAATACTATGGGTCGGTATTTCCAACCGCACTTAAGCCAAAGCTTACTTTAAGCCTGAGCTTAAGCTTAGATGCCTGTATTTCCACTTCAATTTGAAGCTTAAGCGTAGGCTTAAACTAAATAATTTTAAGCTCGCGCGGGAGTTGGTTTAAGCTTTGCTTAAAATTTGTTTTCTAGTTTTTGAGATTATTTCTATAGATTAATAATTATACAGTTATTTTGATAACCAACTTTTACGTAATAACGTTGTTGTTAGATTATTAACGCTTATTAAAATTCTAAATCCTGTTGGAAGGTGTGGACACCTGAAAATTACTTATTGATACAATGCTTGGTATATGTTATTTATTTTACAAATGTAAACTTACATTCCAGTTTGACCTTTTAAGGAATATATCCAATAAACAAAATTAAAATACGGATCTATTGCTTAAGCAAAAAACCAATAAAAAATATAACCAGAGAAAATATTGACAATAAACTAATAACACATGTATCATGTACAACACATGTAATCATCACAAAATCATGTGAAGTAAATGACATTGATACAGATGACAATATAAAATTAAATATCAACAGTATTGGTTTTTACTTCAGAACAGTTAGTTCTGACATTTTGACGTATTCAGAGGTACCAAACCAATTAACTTTACAGTTGAGGATCGGTTTAGTTAAGGAAATGATGGAAATACGGCACCCAGCTTAAGCTTTTCCTTAATTTTTGACACAGGCTTATAGGTCTGGATCCCGCGTATGAAAAAAAGTTGATTAATAGCAAGCTGAAAATTTGTTAGTAGCTTAAGGGTGTCTAGTCGGATAAACTTTGATATATGGGAACACTGGAACAGGGGCAGTTTTCATAGTGGAACAAGTTAAAAATTTGGAACGGTCAGACCACGAAAACGGCACATTTATTTTGTCCGACAGAATAGACTTAAACCCTCCGAACAGAGATTAAATTCTCATGCAAAAATCAGACTGCTATTTATCACCTGTCATAATTCCTGTCATTTGACATATTCTATATGTTCCACTCATTAAAACGCCCATTTGGTGATAAAGAGCAATCTGATTTTTGCATGAGAGTTTAATCTCTGTTCGGAGAGTTTAAGTCTGTTCTGTCGGACAAAATACATGTGCCGTTTTTGTGGTCTGACCGTTCCAAATTTTTAACCTGTTCCACAATTAAAACTTCCCCTGTTCCAGTGTTCCCATATATCAAAGTTTGTCCGACTAGACACCCTTAAGCTACTAACAAATTTTCAGCTTGCTATTAATCAACTTTTTTTTCATACGCGGGAGCCAGACCTATTAGCTAAGCGAAAGCTTAAGTAGCTGTTGATATACGTGAAATACCCTATGTCTTGTTTCACGTTAAGAGAGGAAAATTGCGCTTATGGAGGTCAGTGTTGCCAAACTTCTCGGACACAGGTGGCTTCTCGACTGCGGATATACGATTTATTCTAATCAGTACGTCGTGGCATCGGCGCGCTTCTATCGTCCATAAGAAATACATTGCCATATCTAAGCAACGTTCCGTTCTTAACGTGAAACGCTCTAGTTTTACTAGAGCGTTTTTTAGTTTTTACGTTTTTATTTTTTACGTTTTTTAGTTTTTTTAAATTTTTTATTTACAACTTCTTTTTTGAGTTACAAAGAAGCTGTTTGCTGTTTTTATTCCATAATTTTTTCTGTTGTTTAGTTATCGCAAAGCCATGCATATAAAAAGAATTCTGAGCATTAAACCGTCCTGGACTACTACAGTATAGTTCAGAGAAATAAGGGAAAAAATATCCTCTTGGCGACACATCCCCCTCCAGGCCAAAACCAAATTTTTTGAGTAGCATGGATTTCTATAATAATACCCTATATGTTTCCTGTAGCCGATTTTGATGATATACATAGTTATAAACAAATGAAGATCAAAAAATGGAAAATTTTCGTTTTTTTCGTCTATTACCAAAAAGTTAAGCATTTTAAACAAATTTAAGAGTAAGAAACTCATAAACCGTATAAAAAACTTCAATAGGGCGTTCCGGAATATGTCTATCCTTATTGGTTGCTTAGACAGTTGCAAAATAAATCATAAATTTTGAGTTTTTATAAATAGTCATAACTTATGTAAAAATTAACTTAGGACTTTCTTATTACACGGAATGATGAGACTTCTGGTGCTTAAATCATACCCTAATATAAATTTCAAAGAAATTGGTCAGATAGTTTAAAAGCTATTTAATTTGTTTATCCTAAATTAATTTTTTTTTGCAACACTATAAGTCAGAAAATAATGAAGTTACGGTAACACTTTGGATAGTTTATGAAAGAAGAAGAAGATTAATTTAATTAAAAACAAATGACAAACATTAAGTCTAAATATTTTAAAATTACTTTACAAGAGCATGTGAAATAAAAGAAGGGGGGGCTAACTTCGTCCCTAATTGTCCTAGGACAATTGTTTTTCTTTCTAAATGTGTATAAAAATTCAGTCTTTCTAAATATGAAAATAGTATATTGTGCAACAAGTGCAGAAAGGTACTAATTTCTCACGAGTTTGAAAAGTTGCGGTACGAGCGCAAGCGAGTGCCGCAATTCAAACGAGTGAGAAATTACCTTTCTGCACGTGTTTCACACTATACTTTTTCTACAAGCACAGTTTTTCCTAAAAATAAAAATCACAATTTCCAAACGACGATTAATTATAATAGGTACCTATGTGATAAATTTTAAACTGTATTTAATTAATACCTACTAATCAATTTAAATTCCTTATACCTAAATAAATTGCACAGAAATCAGTTAAAAAATTAATGCACTGCCTTAATTTGTTTAAATTTAAACAATTATTACACATTATTGACATTATATTTATGCAGTCACGGATTTACACAAAACCTACTTCATTCGACGTCTCTTGCACAGGTTGCTAAATCCTTATTGGTTATTTGATCATTATAAAATGTTTAATAAGAATAAAATTGTAAAATAAAACAGTTGTAACATCCATAATTTAGTTTCTATGCTATAGTTAAATATAATATTTGTCTTATAGGTTATATATTTGTCTAAAGTTTAACCACGGATGTAAACAGAATATAACGTTACTCAGAATGCGGTAGTCCACGGATGTAAACAGAATATAACGTTACTCAGAATGAGGTAGTCAACTGTGCAGAAAAGAACTTTGCGGCACAGAAACGTCACTTTGCGGCACAGAAACGTCACTTTTCTGCACCCTAATGTCAAATATCTTATACTGTGAGAAAATATCAAGTTTGCTAACATAAAACCGTGCAGAAAAGTGCACTTTGAATAGTGGTTGTAGAAAAAATAATTTTTCTACGGGTAACGGTTAAAAAGTTATTCTAATTGTTTATAAGTAAGCAATAAATCGACATGTTTTGGCAAAATAATTTTACACTGTTTAAAATTACTTTTTGTCATTTTTTTATTAAGATTGTACAAATGTTCTTCTTTCATAAACTGTCCGAAGTATTACTGTAACCTCATAATTTTTTGACTTATAGTGTTGGAAAAAAATGAATTTGGAAAAAGCAAATTAAATAACTTTTAAACTATTTGACCAATTCCTTTGAAATTTAAAATATAATTTAAGCACAAGAAGTCTCAGCATTTGGTGTAATAAGAAGGTTCTAACGTAATTTTTACATAAGTTATGAACATTTATAAAATCTCAAAATTTATGAACTCTTGCAATTTTCTAAGCAACAAATAAGAATAGACATATTTAGCGAATGCCATATTGAAGTTTGTTATATGATTTACGAGTTTCTTATTCTCAAATTTGTTTAGAATGCTTCACTTTTTAGTAATAGACGAAAAAAGCGAAAATTTACCGTTTTTTGAACTTCATTTGTTTATAACTATGAATGTATATCATCAAAATCGGCTGCAGGAAACATATTCATTAATATAGATGTCCATACCATTTAAAAAATTTGGTTTCGGCCTGGAAGGGGATGTTTCACGAGAAAAATCTTATTTCTCTGGACTAATTGCCACCATTTATTCTGGTAATATCCCCGCAGAATATTTTAAGTCGGAAAAATAATGAAAATGTTTAATTTAATCCTGTCGTCGACAAATTTTTCAGTTGAAAATTAATATCAGTTGACTGCTAACAACAGTATTTTTGCTATTCTCTCTACAACTATTTTCATCTGGGAAGCACTTACACAAACTCACATAATATTTGAAGAGACGAGTTAACAGGATAAGTTTCCGGAGTAAACAGCTAACATGTATTCCTCTTACATCCTGTAGGTATTAATATCATGGCAGCCACAATTTGCTATACAATACCTGATACATGTAACAAACTACTTTTAAAATAATGACATATATACGATATTTACACGTCAAAGTTTTAATGAAAGGATTTAGGCGAACAAGCAACTAGAATTTCCTTAGTCAACCCTAAGGTTAACAGAACAAAACTGCTATTACGTATTTTCGGTTCAACATAAAATGTTTGTAGATTTTCTTCCATCTCTCCACATATACAGGGTGTTTCATTAATAATTGTCCATATAGTAACTGGAGAAACCTTAACACAAAATACGAAGATTTAACCTAAAACACTTGAATAAAATGTGGTTCCTTACTGAGTTACAGGGTGTTTTATCTAAAAATTTAAAAATTATTTTTGCTCGGCATTTTAAAACTATTCGACGTATCCTTTTCTTACTTGGCAGAAAGTGCGACTACTATACACCCTACTAAATTATGATAAACAAACGTTCCTACCTACTACCAGAGGCGTACGACAGGGGATAGTGAATGGTTGACCCTTCTCAAATTCTACGCCACTGGAGGAATTATTATTTTAGTTCCATTTTTAGATTCACCAATACTTTCTACGTAAATAATATAATTCTTATTGGTAACGATAAAGTCATTAGTTTTCGAGATATTTGAAGTTAATTATGAAACGGCACAGTTATTTTGATTAATTTATTATATGATTCATATGATTAAAATTTAAAAATTATTTGTACCCAGTACCGGGTGATCAGTTAAGGGTAGCGAGCGGCCATATCTCATAAGATATTGGTCGTATAGAATTGAGAAAAAAAAAATCATGATAAAAGTCGCCAAGAGAAATTGCTGGAAATTATTTTCGAGTTTGTCAAACGTCCGCTAGAGGGCGTAACAACCAACACATAGTAGAAAAATGCGATTTTCATAGAATTTTGTCTAATGAAAGTCTATCGATGATATCATTTTCATATTAACAGACCATTTCCCTACATTTTTTGTCTAAAACGTTTTGTTCTATCTATCAAAATAAAGCGGTGGGAGAAGTTCAATTGTTTTTTTAAACAAACCAAGATTTCTTCCGTTTCTTTTGACCGATTTTAGCAAACTTAGGCTCATATAAAAGAGCATAATTTGCACTACAAAACTCTTATTTGGTTTTTAATTTTTGACGTTTGCTGTCGCCGCTAGATGGCGTTAACTGAAATGATAGCAAATTTTTGAGCTTTTTTCAAAAAAAAAAACAAATGTAATGATATATTAATTTTTATATATTTTAAAAGAGGATAAATTTCTCTATAATTTAATGAAAATAATTTATTATCTACCTTTTTTTGAACCGTTGATATTGACCAAAATATAATTTTATTACATTAAAAAATGTCACGCCACTGTTTTTTATCAAAATAAAAATCAGTTTCATAATCTCTTATGAGTTGCTAACAAAAAGAACCTCTTGACTTTTTTTCGTTAGACAAACGGTTTTGGATTGAAAAAATAAGATATGTTTACATGGGGCGCCCATATCTCGAAACATACTAATTTACATATTTGGAAAAAAATCTTAATAAAACTGTCCAACAACAGCAAGAGCAGTAACACTAAAAACAAGAACACAGAACTTTAAAAATAAACGTTAAAACTAAATTAATAATTTTGTCGTAAATGTTCAAAATGTTGTCCGTTATTTTGAATGCACTGGTCCAATCTCTTCTGGGTGGAGTTGACAGCTGCCTCAATTTCCGCTCTTGGTATAATATTTATCGCGTTTTGAATTCGGACTATCATGTCTCCTCGAGTAGTTGGTCGAGTTTTATACACTAAATCCTTTATTCGGCCCCATAGATAAAAATCAAGGCAGGTTAAATCAGGGGACCGTGGTGGCCAGAAAAATAGGCTGCCTCTACCAATCCAACGGTTAGGAAAATGCCTGTTCATAAAATCTTGCACATTTCGAGAATAATGTGCCGGGCATCCGTCTTGTTGAAACCACATGTTTCTTCTTACTTCTAAAGGCACGTTTTCTAAGAGTCCTGGTAAATCGTTCAATAAAAAGTTCAAATACATGTCACCGGTTAGATTGCCATTAAATATGTGCGGACCGATAATAGTACCATTAATAACACCGCACCAGACGTTAACGCTCCATCGACCCTGCTGATAATCTTCACGTAACCAGTGTGGATTAGTGTCCGACCAGTAATGCATGTTATGCAGATTTACCTTGCCATTAATGCTATACGATGCTTCATCTGTCCATAATATTTGTGACAAAATAAGACGGTTTTCCCTAATGAAGTCTCTAAGCCAGTAGCTGTAATCGAGCCTACGTTCAAAGTCAGTCTCTTTTAAGGATTGATGAATCACGACGTGATACGGATGCATTTTAAAATCCATTAATATTTTTTGCACTGAGCCATAGGATATTCCTAAATATCTGGAGATCTCTCTTATGCTTAAATGGGGGTCTGCATGAATATAAGCCAACACATTTATAATGTTATCTTCTCTTCTTACTCTACGATTTCTTCTCAAAGTTGGAGTTGGTTGCACTTGGCCATGTTGCCTTAAACGTAAGGCTAAACGACGAAAAACCATTCTCGAATGCCGTCTACGGAGGGGATAACGCAGTGCATACTGCCTAGAAGCAATCGCCGCATTTTCAAAACATTGAAAATAAATTCTCAACATATCAAAGGCTTCTTCATTCGTAAAAGGCATGATTTGTTGTAAAAATACTTTTTACATAACATTAAATTAGATGTCAATGGCAGGAACTGTCAAAATAAATATCAGCGTGATTGACAATTTGGTGTTTTCTTTCATTTTATTTTCAGTTTCGTAGATCATGGCCTGCTTCGCTTAAATGCGATGTTAGTTAAGTTTGATTTTTAATTTAATTTATGAAATAATAATAATTATTATTAATAAATTATGAACTAATGCATTCTCTCGCTAATTAAATAATTATTAATGATAAAAATAATAGGTAATAATTTTATTATTGTGAGATGTAATATTTAAAAATAATTTTGAACCTTATAATTATCAGTATGTAAACCTATTTTATTTTTTCAATCCAAAACCGTTTGTCTAACGAAAAAAAGTCAAGAGGTTCTTTTTGTTAGCAACTAATAAGAGATTACAAAACTGATTTTTATTTTGATAAAAAACAGTGGCGTGCCATTTTTTAATGTAATAAATTTATATTTTGGTCAATATCAACGGTTCAAAAAAAGGTAGATAATAAATTATTTTCATTAAATTATAGAGAAATTTATCCTCTTTTAAAATATATAAAAATTAATATATCATTACATTTGTTTTTTTTGAAAAAAACTCAAAAATTTGCTACCATTTCAGTTAACGCCATCTAGCGGCGACAGAAAACGTCAAAAATTAAAAACCAAATAAGAGTTTTGTAGTGCAAATTATGCTCTTTCATATGAGCCTAAGTTTTCTAAAATCGGTCAAAAGAAACGGAAGAAATCTTGGTTTGTTTAAAAAAACAATTGAACTTCCGCCACCGCCTTATTTTGATAGATAGAACAAAACGTTTTAGACAAAAAATGTAGGGAAATGGTCTGTTAATATGAAAATGATATCATCGATAAACTTTCATTGGACAAAATTCTATAAAAATCCCATTTTTCTACTTTGTGTTGGTTGTTACGCCCTCTAGCGGACGTTTGATAAACTCGAAAATAATTTCCAGCAATTTCTCTTGGCGACTTTTACCATGATTTTTTTTTTCTCAATTCTATACGACCAATATCTTATGAGATATGGCCGCTCGCTACCCTTAACTGATCACCCGGTACTTTAAAACTATTTGGCGTATCCTTATCATACTTGGCAGAAAGTGTAGGTACTGTACTACCAGAGGCGTACGACAGGGGATAGTGTCTGGTTGACCCTTCCCAAATTCTACGCCACTGACGAAATTGCTATTTTAGTGTAATTTCTTGATTTTTCAACACTTTTTATGTAGATAATATTCTCTTCATTCGTAGCGATAAAATGATTAGTTTTCGAGATATTTAAAATTAAAAATGAAGCAACACAATACATTAATCAAAATAACCGTGTCGTTTTATTTTTAACTTCAAATATCTCGAAAACTAATGACTTTATCGTTACGAATGAAGAGTATATTATTTTTATAGAAAGTATTGGAGAATCCAAAAATTGAACTAAAATACTAATTCCGCCAGTGGCGTAGAATTTGGAAAGGGTCAACCATTCACTTTCCCCCGTCGTACGCCTCTGGTAATAGACAGAAACGTTTGTTTATCATAATTTAGTAGTTTCTACAGTACCTATACTTCCTGCCAAGTATGAAAAGGATACTTCTGATAGTTTTAAAATGCTGAGCAACAAATTTTTTTTAATTTTTAGATAAAACACCCTGTAACTCAGTAAGGAACCACATCTTATTTAAGTGTTTTAGGTTAAATCTTCGTATTTTGTGATAAGGTTTCTCCAGTTACTATATGCACAATTATTAATGAAACACCCTGTATTTTCATTATTATTTCTTATTAAGTATTTTATTAATTATTTCTTTGCATATTTACTTTAATTAACGTGTGTGTGTATAATTACGTTAGGCAAATAATACGGTCGTGCAGACACCAACCTGATATATTTAAGGGTGCGAAGTTCATTCGGCTTGCACACACAAATAATCAGTATGTAAGCAAAGCGATAGTAACCCTTAAGTTTTTTGACATAAGCCGCCATCCGAGTGTAAGAAGCAAACCACGAGATTCCATAGCCCAGCGGGCAGGAGAGAGAATAAGAATAATAACAATTCCATTTTTATTCAGTTGCAATGCGAAGGCAAAACCGTCTTATTTTTCACTTAGAACAGGGAGCGCAAACCAGCACTCTAAATCGACGATTTTCGACTCTATTTGGAGTCATCATCAGAGAGGCGTAGGTTTGCTACTCTCTGCCCCAAGTGATGAAACTCCGAGAGCTTATCCCCGCATTGCAACTGACGTTTATGGAGTAGGTGACTAGCGTCATCTGGCAACTAAAAGGCAAAGTTTTCAACCTAATAGAAACACTAATAATATTGAAAAATATTTAAAATATTACTAAAAGATTTTTAGTTTAAAAACTTGTCGGTCCATTTCCCTGGAACACCTCCATGGCTTCTAAAAATTGCAAGCCAGATGGATGCTGAAGTGAAGAAGACAAGAGGGATTTCAAAAACTTACAATTCGTGACCACGTCTGTTCAGCTGGTAAATTCCAACGGAAAATGGACCTAGTTACTCAAAGGAGTAAAGATCAATATAAAAATAAAATAAAAATTCCATTTTTAGAGAATTAAAGAATAAGAATCATACAACATCAAAGGAATAGCACAATCGTAATAATGGTAAAACTATGAAATTTCACGTACCAGGTTATTTTAGCGTATCAGTGTTTATGAAAGTAGCACTGATCACTATATTTAAGACAAAAAACACTAATTATACATAAATTGTGCCTACTAAAACGCCTAAGAACTATAAATATAAGAATATCTGAAAATATCATTAATGTCCGACTGGTCTATTGTTTGACAAATTTAATGATATTATTTCGAAGTCTATTAAGTAAGATATAGCGCCCATTGAAAAATTAACGCCCTAGGTCATATTAAATTTAAATAACGAGTTGAATACTGTCAAGTCGACAAATAAAACTCTAAGTAAAAGTATTTTTACCACAATAATTACGTTACGACTATTTCTGGTAAATGTATTTATTTGAAAACCAATTAATTCACAATTCATTCAAATTTTTTGCATATAAAGAATAATTTAGTCGGACATTAAACGTTGAAGGCACCACGGGTATTATAATAATAACGCTTTCGGTCAACGTATATAGGGTGAGGCAGATAACTGGCCTATTAGAAATATCTCGAGAACTAAAAGCAACAGAATCATGAAAATTGGAATAAAGGGGTTTTGAAGGATGATCTATTAAATGAAAATATTTTCATCTCTTTGCAACTTCGGGTTATGCCGGAAGTTGCTTATAACTTCGTTTTTTTTTAATGGGACACCCTGTATATTTTTACATTTTTGGATTCTCTTCGATGTCTTCTTTCTTAAAATATGAGGTTTTGTAATATTATACAGGGTAGTTTAAGAGGTAATTACGTTTTTTATTAATTTCGTAGCAATATTCACACCCTGTAGAATTGTAGTAGTTTGACACCTAACTTAACTCCTACTTACGTTCAAATGATTTTTAATATACTCTACTATTGTTAAGAATCATTAGTATAGATAAATTTTTAATTTTAGTATACAGGGTTGGTCGAAACTCGGAATGAGTATTTTCTGAGTTTTCTTAAATGGAATACCCTGTATTTTTGTATTGTAGTGAAATGATATTTTATAGTACTTTTTATTTCTTAAGCATTCACTATACCTAACTGCTTTAATTTGTGAGTTATTGGTGATTCAAGCTAAACATTAATTGCAACAAAACATACGTAAAATTTTATTAGGTTGGCCGTGAAAATACTCAATCCCAAATAATTTTTCAGAAATAAATACATATTAATCCAGACTGGTCCTTAAAATTACCAATAATGGTTTAGCTATCAAAATACCTATGTAGTTAAGATTGTTGGTGCGATTAACAATTAAGCACAAATTAAAGCAGTTAGGTATAGGAAATGCTTAAGAAATAAAAAAGTACCATAAAATATCATTTCACTACAATACTAAAATACAGGGTGTTCCATTTAAGAAAACTCAGAAAATACTCATTCCGAGTTTCGACCAACCCTGTATACTAAAATTAAAAATTTAGCTATAGTAATGATTCTTAACAACAGTAGAGTATATTAAAAATCACTTGAACGTAAGTAGAGTTTTAGATGTCAAACTACTACAATTCTACAGAGTGTTAGTTTTGATACGAAATTAATAAAAAAACGTAATTATATTTTAAAATACCCTATATAATATTACAAAACTTCATATTTTAAGAAAGAAGACATCGAAGAGAATCCAAAAATGTAAAAATATACAGGGTGTTCCATTAAAAAAACGAAGTTATAAGCAACTTCCGGTATAACCGGAAGTTGCAAAGAGATGAAAATATTTTCATTTAATACATCATCTTTCAAAACCCCTTTATTCCAATTTTCATGATTCTGTTGCTTTTAGTTCTCGGGATATTTCTAATAGGCCCTTTATTTGCCTTACCCTGTATACCTCCTCGGGTCGAATGCCCTCGGTCTATACACCATTGACCACAAGCGTTATTATCCTTATAATACCCTTGGTACCTTAATAACTATAATAAACCTCAAAATTAATTTAATTTTTCATTACAGTTATATCTATAGCAGATTTCAAATGTTATTTTATATTTCCCTTGGCAACAATTTTTTCTTTCAGTGCCAAACAAAGATATATATTTATTTTTGTATCAAATTAACTTTATGTTCTACAAAATCTCTTGCTTTTTTATATTATTTGTGAGACCGCTTTCATATTTTTGAGCGACAAGGGACGCAAACAGTTTCTCATAGCAATTCAACCGACTTATTGACGTCTTTTCTCACCGGTAATTCAATTGAATATTTCATAGTGACCTGTGGAAAAAGTTAAGTGAGTTTTTGTAATAATATATAAAGAAAATATTTTTTCCACCTACCTCTACCGAAAGTATAGTTTTCCGGACCTGATTGTAGGGAGCAAAGTTGTACTTTTCCTCCCTAGGGAGGAAAATATTTTTCCTCCCTAGGGAGGAAAAGTAAAAGTGACGTCATGATATTTCATTCATGAAATACAACTTATTGACGCCCTGTACAATATCTATTTTTATTACGTAAGTATCTATACATTTTAACGTTTATTTATAAAACACCCTGTATTTTGCACAATGGTAAAAAACAGTAAATTGTTATTTTGATTTAACAATGTTTACATTAATATTTTTGACTTATATTTGACAGTTGACAGTTATATTCCACATACTTGTTAGTTTTAGTTCTAATAAATTTTGTTGGTTAGTTACATAAATAAATTAAGTAAAAACGAAAAAACGACTTGTTATTTGAGGAAGGTGGAAAAACCATATGTATACCATGGGAGTAAAGTGCCTTTTCCTCCCTTGAATGATTACTGCCCTCCGCTACGCGTCGGGCAGTAAACTTCATTCTCGGGAGGAAAAGTAGCACTTTCCTCCCTTGTTATACAAATAGCTATTTTACTGTAGAAATTGTGCTGTTAAAAAATATGACTGGACATGAAACTTGAAATTCAATGTATTCCTCAACTTACTAAAAACAGTTTTTAGTTAGGATCCTTTTCATTGTTTTTTAAAGCATTTAAGCTTTTTCTATTATTTCCTGGCTACACGTCGCGTTATAGAGATTATAATAGTGCAAGAGGCAGCGCTGAAAAATTTCTCTGAATTTACTAAAGCTAGTTATTTCACAGTTGATTACTGTGATTGTGTATAGAAACATACTGCGGTCGGTCAAGCGAAACGTAGTAGAACAGGTGGTACTGACAGCTTGTCAAAGTTTCTTACCTGCGGAGGTAATTAAATTCATTTATTAAGGCTGAAAATCAGTAAGTACACACATTGTAAATTGAATATAAATAAAAGGTATTATAGTCGGTCAGCTGTATGATGGGACAGAGCCAGTCGGTCGGTCCTAATGAATGTACAGGGTTATTCACTATATTTTGACCCCCCTCTAAACTGCTTTATTTACAGAATTAGAAAAAAATGTAAAATAAAAAACTTATTCCATTTTTAAATTACGATTTTTTGATATATATATATATATATATATATATATATATATATATTATATATATATATATATATATATATATATATATATATATATATCGTACTAGTGACGTCATCCATCTGGGCGTGATGACGTAATTGACTATTTTTTTAAATGAGAATAGGGGTTGTGTGCTTGCTCATTTAAAAGGTTATTCCATTCTCTATTCAGTAATTTAAACATTAACATAATTAAATGTAGTAATGAAACACAGACTTACTCACAATCATTTAATTATACTTTGACGACCGGTTTCGATCTCTACATTATACAGATCATCTTCAGGTCGGCGTTACAAGTAGTTAAATGCTACAATAAAGAAAACCAGAGTTAGAACATTATCTGGTTGCACAAGTGTTAACAGAAAGCCAAATTCGAAAAAATTTTTTTGAAATAAAGGTTTTCAACTGTTGACATTTCAGAATATTGATACCTACAAATGCACACCTATGAGTTAAAATGCTCATAAGCATATATGAGCAAATGGGTGCATGTAGTTTGTGAATATGTGTTGAAATTTAAATTATTAACAATTAAAAACAAATTAAACCATTAAGCAAACTTAAATATGCATCCAAACTCAAAATAGTAATAACAAATAGATAGTAATATTGTTCAAAACTACTTACATGCCGTTACAAGGGATGCGTTGCCACTTAGTTGTTATCATATTAATTCGTCCAACTTATGCTAATTGGTTTGCTGGTAGGGTTATACGGTAAACAGACATGTTACGCAGGTCAAAACAAAGTAAATTTTTGAATTTGGAAAGGATCCTGAAGGAAGATGCGTGCTGTGAAACAGGTGATGTCTTGTTAGAATGGAGAAAGACAATGCTCAAGTGGTTGTGTATTGAATGTAGCCAGGTATGAAAATCTTATTGTAGACACTTGTACAAATGTGATGGTCTTAGCTCGTAGATGTTTTACGATACGGGCAGAGGTCAAAGCATAGGAAATGACAAATAGGAAATTATTTTAATAATTAACTTGAATTATAATGTCTTGTTCCCGGACCTGAAGATGATCTGTATAATGTAGAGATCGAAACCGGTCGTCAAAGTATAATTAAATGATTGTGAGTAAGTCTGTGTTTCATTACTACATTTAATATGGACTCACATATGCAACCCATTCAATATTAACATAATTAAAATCCACGAGGAAAATAAACTTCCTGTAGCTGGCTGTATACCATAAATCACAAAAATACCAAGTTTCTTGTAAAAGGTATATATTAAAATACCCTAAATAAGGGTCACAATACAAAACGTTTTCGGATTAAGGAATCCATCATCAGTGTTTAAAAGCCCTAAAATTAAGTATAACCTAATTAAATGAGATAAAAGTTAAAATTGACAGAGGTTTTCAAGAACAAGAGGTCATACTTATAAAATTTGCATGCCTGAGCCACCAAAATGTATAGGGTAAAAACCCTTTAAATGTAAATAATAAAGATATTTTACATATTTATATAAAATTCATCGGATGTAATAGATAAACCTGGATGTTACTCAGGGCAACACAGGACTCTCCCCACGTGGTTGGAACTTTTTTTTTTGGAGAAAACCTCACATATTGGATTTCAATGGCCAACTGACAAGTGAATTCAAGAGCAACCCGAAATGACATCAAGAACTGTCAATGTAACCTAGTTGTAATATTACTTCAGCCACAACGTTAAAGATTAATTTAAATGTTTTAAGATAAAAAACAGTATCAAATTTACAAATAGTAAAAATAAAAGATGTTCACAAAATATGAAAGATTTTTTTCCCTAGAAATAATGCATTAATTAAGTATTCAAAATAGGGAAATGAAATGTTTACGTTACAGGAAGTTATGCAGTCAACAATACCAATAGGTGTTGTATTAGTGGTATGAAATTGTCAATACGATTAGACAAATAATGGTAAAGGCCTTATACTAGGAACACAAAATAGTATGTAATGTGTACATATGTGTACGATTTTAAGAGTATTGATGAAATGATAATTGTTTAATGACTGATAACTTTCTTGGTAGTCGACCCAACATAAATTGTATAATGATAGAAAAAGTGATATGATAATTGTAAAAATACTGTTTTGTTTTTATCTGATATTTATCTGAAAATGAGACTAAAGTAACTTGATGAAACTGAGTCCTCCAGAGACCTGACATCAAATTGGTTAAAAATGAAATGGTTGTAAAATATGGGGGGGGGGGGGGGAGTAGGACGGTATGAGAAGTCTGACATAGTATGTTGTGATATTGGACCATGGAAGATGTGTAGTGTGTTGTTATGAAATAAGAGTTATCTAATCTATAAGCTATGAGATGAGGCTAAGAAGACAGGTGGCTGGAATGAGACTCAATTCTGATGGTTGTGGTTGTATATGTGATGCAGGAGCTAAATTTTGGAAAATTAAAGCTGGTGTGAAATAATGAGGATGTAAGAGGATGAGGTACAAATGAATATTAAAGAGTTAAAGTAAGATGTTGCTTATCGACAATTGGGAGTGAAATAGATGTATGTGGTAGTCATGAATGGTGTAGCAGAGAAGAGGAAATTGTATCTGATGTGGTTTATGAAAAAAGTTGACGGTGTGGGGGTTGAAAATCTCGGTTAAATGACACATGGCGATTGACACAATTAGGACTTCTCTGCTTCTCTTTAACTATTTCTAAGTCTTCATACAGGTCCAATTTTAGGAAGTTTTTTGTGAACTATTATGTAATAACGAGACATCTTCTAGGATATTAAGGGTATGTTTGTTTTTTACAAGATGTTGAGAGAAAGTAGAAATGTTTTCTCTTTTGGTGTGCTCTAAGGAGCGTGAAGATAAGGATCTACAGGTCCTACCTATATATGTAGCGTCACAATCAGAACATTGTAATCTATACACACCACTACGATCCATGTAGTTGATAGGGTCTTTGGAATTGGTAAGACACTGTTCCAAATTGTTGGGCACTTTGAAAGAAATATGAGTATTATCAACTGCTCTTTTAAGAATATATCTAATGTCTCCAGAAAGACGTTCATGAAGATATGGTAAGGAAGCATATGAGGGTTTGAAGGTCAAGTCTCTAGGGAAAGCAGTCTCTCTCAAGACTCTAAGGTGTCTCTTTTGAATAAGTTTGTAGACAATATTAGGATCGAAACCGTTGTTGAACGCTATTTGACGAAGAATATTAAGTTCTTTATCATAGTTTGATGCTGATAAAGGAATAGTAATGACTTTGTCATTATATATTATATATAATATATATTATATATATTATCATTATATAATGACAAAGTCATTACTTTTCTTTCTAACAATAACTTCATTCCACTAACAGACGATCCTTCAAAAAAGTTCATCAATAAACTTAAAGACAACCTGAAACCCTTTGCAGAATTTTTTTCAGAACAGTTTGCTCCCTACTATAAAATACCAAGCAATCCTTTGACACCCAGACTGTATGGTTTACCTAAGATACATAAAGAGGGCATCCCCATCCGTCCAGTTGTTAGCTTAATAAACACACCAGTATCTATCTTATCAAAATTCATATTAAATCTCATTAACAACTTGACGAATTTCACCCCTCGCTTCTCAGTCAAAAACACCATTCAACTAGTCAACAATCTCCAACAAATAAACCTTCGTCCCAACATTACTATGCTTTCACTTGATGTTAGCAACCTTTTTACTTCTGTCCCTAAACTTGAAACTATTAATCTGGTACATTCTCTTTTAAGAGCCAACTCTATTACTACGTCTACTACTAATTCCATCATCCAATTACTACAATTTTGTCTAGCTCAAGACTTCTTTGTATTTAATAATAAATTTTATAGACAACCTGATGGCCTAGCCATGGGTAGTTGTTTATCCCCTCTCCTAGCTGATATTTTTATGGATCATTTAGCATCCACTCATATCATGAAAAATCCGGAAATACTCCATTGGTTTAGATATGTAGATGATATTTTGCTTTTCATTTCCGGTAATTCTAATTCAGCTGACCTATTGCTTTCTAAAGTCAATCAAATCCACCCTAACATCAAGTTCACTATGGAACTAGAATCTTCCCAATCAATTAACTTTCTTGATCTCACTATTACCAGATTAGATGACCATTTCGATTTCAGTATCTATAGGAAACCAACACAGACTGATCATGTCATACCTTTATCTTCTAACCACCCTATGTCACATAAATATGCAGCTTTCCATAGTTACATCCATAGACTTGAAACTATTCCTTTATCACCATCAAACTATGATAAAGAACTTAATATTCTTCGTCAAATAGCGTTCAACAACGGTTACGATCCTAATATTGTCTACAAACTTATTCAAAAGAGACACCTTAGAGTCTTGAGAGAGACTGCTTTCCCTAGAGACTTGACCTTCAAACCCTCATATGCTTCCTTACCATATCTTCATGAACGTCTTTCTGGAGACATTAGATATATTCTTAAAAGAGCAGTTGATAATACTCATATTTCTTTCAAAGTGCCCAACAATTTGGGACAGTGTCTTACCAATTCCAAAGACCCTATCAACTACATGGATCGTAGTGGTGTGTATAGATTACATTGTTCTGATTGTGACGCTACATATATAGGTAGGACCTGTAGATCCTTATCTTCACGCTCCTTAGAGCACACCAAAAGAGAAAACACTTCTACTTTCTCTCAACATCTTGTAAAAAACAAACATACCCTTAATATCCCAGAAGATGTCTCGTTATTACATAATATTTCACAAAAAAACTTCCTAAAATTGGACCTGTATGAAGACTTAGAAATAGTTAAAGAGAAGCAGAGAAGTCCTAATTGTGTCAATCGCCATGTGTCATTTAACCGAGATTTTCAACCCCTACACCGTCAACTTTTTTCATAAACCACATCAGATACAATTTCCTCTTCTCTGCTACACTATTCATGACTACCACATACATCTATTTCACTCCCAATTGTCGATAAGCAACATGTTACTTTAACTCTTTAATATTCATTTGTACCTCATCCTCTTACATCCTCATTATTTCACACCAGCTTTAATTTTCCAAAATTTAGCTCCTGCATCACATATACAACCACATCCATCAGAATTGAGTCTCATTCCAGCCACCTGTCTTCTTAGCCTCATCTCATAGCTTATAGATTAGATAACTCTTATTTCATAACAACACACTACACATCTTCCATGGTCCAATATCACAACATACTATGTCAGACTTCTCATACCGTCCTACTCCCCCCCATATTTTACAACCATTTCATTTTTAACCAATTTGATGTCAGGTCTCTGGAGGACTCAGTTTCATCAAGTTACTTTAGTCTCATTTTCAGATAAATATCAGATAAAAACAAAACAGTATTTTTACAATTATCATATCACTTTTTCTATCATTATACAATTTATGTTGGGTCGACTACCACGAAAGTTATCAGTCATTAAACAATTATCATTTCATCAATACTCTTAAAATCGTACACATATGTACACATTACATACTATTTTGTGTTCCTAGTATAAGGCCTTTACCATTATTTGTCTAATCGTATTGACAATTTCATACCACTAATACAACACCTATTGGTATTGTTGACTGCATAACTTCCTGTAACGTAAACATTTCATTTCCCTATTTTGAATACTTAATTAATGCATTATTTCTAGGGAAAAAAATCTTTCATATTTTGTGAACATCTTTTATTTTTACTATTTGTAAATTTGATACTGTTTTTATCTTAAAACATTTAAATTAATCTTTAACGTTGTGGCTGAAGTAATATTACAACTAGGTTACATTGACAGTTCTTGATGTCATTTCGGGTTGCTCTTGAATTCACTTGTCAGTTGGCCATTGAAATCCAATATGTGAGGTTTTCTCCAAAAAAAAAAAAAAGTTCCAACCACGTGGGGAGAGTCCTGTGTTGCCCTGGGTAACATCCAGGTTTATCTATTACATCCGATGAATTTTATATAAATATGTAAAATATCTTTATTATTTACATTTAAAGGGTTTTTACCCTATACATTTTGGTGGCTCAGGCATGCAAATTTTGTAAGTATGACCTCTTGTTCTTGAAAACCTCTGTCAATTTTAACTTTTATCTCATTTAATTAGGTTATACTTAATTTTAGGGCTTTTAAACACTGATGATGGATTCCTTAATCCGAAAACGTTTTGTATTGTGACCCTTATTTAGGGTATTTTAATATATACCTTTTACAAGAAACTTGGTATTTTTTATTAACATAATTGTTTATACAGTGTGTCCAAAAATTTTTTTTAATTAAATTAGTTGTTTAAGTAATATTTCAAAAAAAAATTTTGGACACCCTGTATAAAAAATTATCTTAATGTTTATATTACTGCATAGAGAATTGAATAGCCTTTCAAATAAGCACAAGACCCCTATTAATTCTCATTTAAAAAAATAGTCGATTACGTCATCACTCCCAGATGGATAACGTCACTAGTACGATATATATGTCAAAAAATCATATTTAAAAAATCGAATAACTTTTGTATTTTACATTTTTTTTCTAATTCTCTAAATAAAGCAGTTTACAAGGGGGTCAAAATATATTAAATAACCCTGTACATTCATTGAGGCCGACCGACCGGCTCTGTCCCGTCATATAGCTGACCGACTATAATACGTTTTATTTATATTCAATTTACAATGTGTGTACTGATTTTCAGCCTTAATAAATGAATTTAATTACCTCCGCAGGTAAGAAACTTTGACAAACTGTCAGTACCACCTGTTCTACGTTTCGCTTGACCGACCGCAGTATGTTTCTCTACACTCTACACAATCACAGTAATCAACTGTGAAAAAACTAGCTTTAGTAAATTCAGAGAGATTTTTCGGCGCTGCCTCTCCGTCTATAATTTAAATTTCTTACGGTCACGATTTAATCTGATATTATCCGATTGTCTGGTGTTATAATTATTATGAACATAATAATGTTTTATAAGGGATCCAGATCTCCCGTGTATCTTAACAATAACCCCAAAAATACATAGGCAAGGTAAAATTAATATATATTAAGTTTAAGAAATAAAGGCCTACAATGCTACACTGCTCCAAATAGCTCACGTCAGATATAATTATTTCTTATCGCTATCTTTTGTACCTTTGTAAGAATCTCCTCAAAGAATAAAAAATTTTCTCCTCAAAGAATTGTGGTAATAGGTCTGGATCCGGCGTATGAAAAAAAGTTGATTAATAGCAAGCTGAAAATTTGTTAATAGCTTAAGGGTGTCTAGTCGGACAAACTTTGATATATGGGAACACTGGAACAGGGGAAGTTTTAATTGTGGAACAGGTTAAAAATTTGGAACGGTCAGACCACGAAAACGGTACATTTATTTTGTCCGACAGAACAGACTTAAACTTTTCGAACAGAGATTAAACTCTCATGCAAAAATCAGACTGCTATTTATCACCAAATGGGCGTTTTAATGAGTGGAAAATGTAGAATATGTCAAATGACAGGAATTATGACAGATGATAAATAGCAGTCTGATTTTTGCATGAGAGTTTAATCTCTGTTCGGAGAGTTTAAGTCTGTTCTGTCGGACAAAATAAATTTGCCGTTTTCGTGGTGTGACCGTTCCAAATTTTTAACCTGTTCCACAATTAAAACTGCCCCTGTTCCAGTATTCCCATATATCAAAGTTTATCCGACTAGACACCCTTAAGCTATTAACAAATTTTCAGCTTGCTATTAATCAACTTTTTTTCATACGCGGGATCCAGACCTATATATATGTATCCATAACAGATGGATGGTAAGTAAGTAACAGATGGTGTAAGTAAACACATTTTTCTTTTTGAAAAAATTGTAACCTTTGATAAACGGCGTATTAGATTTATCTATTTATACAAAGGATTTTTACAGCTGTCGCCGCCTTCCTTCTTTCAGCCAACGTCTCCAGTCCTTTCTCTTCTGCAATTCTCCGTCTCTAAGTTCTCGTTCCTTCCATTGCCTCGTCCACTTTATCCCTCCATGATCTTCGGGGTCTACCTTTTCTTCTCTTTCCTATTGGGCTCCAATCCGAAATCTTTGATATCCACCCTTTTATCACATGTCCATACCAAATAAAACATTTTTCTTCGATGTAGCTGAGTATTTCTTGTTCTACTGCCATTCTTGGTTTTATATTCTCATTTCTAATGCCATCTATTCCTGTCACTCTGCAGCTCCTTCTCGTGAACGCCATTTCAGTTGCTGTTATTTTAAACCTGTTTCGTTTGTTTATTACCCAATTCTCTGATCCATAGATCATTACACTACGTATCAAGGTGTTATATATTCTCTTCTTTGTATTTCTGGTAATATATCTATCCCACTGTACCCCGTTTATTTGTTGTTGTCTTTGCTAATCTTCTGGTTATTTCTTGCTCGATAGTTTGTGACGATAATATAATTTTATCGTCTAGAGTACGCCAATGAATTAAGTAAAACGTGTTTTTGTACCGTCTCGGACGATATAAAAGTCGGAACGAAAAGCCTAGTTGATTATTATTCTTGAAGCGTTGATCAAATAATAATAAACAACAAGGAGGTATAAGAGGTGAGTTATCCCGACAATTTTCTGCCGTCGTTTTGATGCGTTGAACGAATCCGACGGTTTTTTCCCTTTACCTATCCTTATACGAGCGGTGATCGTATTTCCCCACATGTCTTTTCCTCTGGTGAGCTCAGCGAGATATTCTCTCATACGCCCACTTCATATTAATAAAAATAATTCCTAATCCACGCGATCGTCAATATCATTCATTCATGTACAAAATATCGTCACATCGACCCGAACCGAAAGCTCGATGCGTAGATTATAAAGATATTTTAATAACGAAATTAACGAGTAATTAAGGCTAATTATCTTATCTTTTGTATGATTTGATTCCAAATAAAAATGTCTTACCTGGTGCAACAAACTCAACGACCAAGTTACATTGGCGCCTGAGCAGGGACAGCGTTCAACGCACCAAAACGGCGGCGGAAAATGGTCGGGATAACTCACCTCTTACACCTCGTTGTTGTTTATTATTCTTCGATCAACGCTCCAACACTGAACCAAAAAAGTACGTAAGTATAATGAAAAAAACATTGATTCAAAAACGGGGAGCATTAATTTTCGTCCAAAGATCAGTATCATTGGTCCAATGTAAGTAGATACATTAACTAATGCTCAAAAACATTAATTTTTATGAATTAGTACGTTCATTCAATGTCCTTTCTAGTTAAGAATCAATGTATCGGTACATTGAATCAATGTATCGGTACATTGAATCAATGGATCGGTACATTGGATCAATGTATCGGTACATTAATTCTTAACTCAAAAGTACATTGAATGAAAGTATTAATTCATAAAAATTAATGTTTTTGAGCATTAGTTAATGTATCTACTTACATTGGACCAACGATACTGATCATTGGACGAAAATTAATGCTCCCCGTTTTTGAATCAATGTTTTTTTCATTATATTTACGTACTTTTTTAGTTCAGTGAATGTCATCTTCGTGTATATTTGTATATAACATACAAATAGTTAATAAGTAAACAAAATGACGACTTAATATCTACATAAATATTACAAATATAGGTTGAAGCAACGATTTTTTGCCGATTCTCAAACTAATGTTAAGTAATATCTATAAGTTTAAAGAAAAAAAACATATATTTTTAATTAACACAAACAACTTTTTATAATGTAATTTGGAAAAAACTGAATAACTAAATATAGCAGAAATTGATTTTTCTTATAAAATATATAAAAATATATTATATAAAAAATGTATACCTGATATCGTGAAAATAAATACATCTACAATAACATCTCCATAAATACAACATCTCTCTGGGATTAATTATCACCACCCATACAAAAAACAAATGGTTGAATGGCATTTTTCTTTGATTTCAAAAATCTAATATGATCTTCGATTTCTTGCTGGGTCTTCCCGATGTAAGAATGATTACTGGAAATCTCTGATGGTATATTTTATTAGTTCGTACAAAATATCGATGTAGAACCCAAAGAATAACTGCATTTTAGCCATCTACAATTTATATTAATAATTATTATAAAAAAAATAAATCTAAATAGTGAACATAGTTGTATTTTTGGGTATCACTTTTTTTATAGAAATATTTTAATTTCTTCTGAAAAAAATTGCTAGATGCTGAGATGTTTATTTTTACTTTGATAGATACTACCCAATGCAAGAGTTAATATTTTTCAATTATTTACGGTTTAATCACCTAAAGATTTAATTTACTAATCTTTTATAAGATTATACCATTTAGAAATATTTTCAAATGGTTCATATTTTCTTTTACCTATGTGTCGAATTAGCTTTTGAAAAATTTACAGAGAACAAAAATTAATTAATACTAAATATGCAGGATTGAATAATGAAATAGGTACTTACATTCCGTAATGTCTCCATGGGTAATCTTTTCAAACAAAAATTTATTTGTTTTATTCTTGATATGACTTTCACACCGAAGAAAGGAGATAATTCTTTCGAAATTATTGCTATCCCATCCATCAATAAGTCCATTTCCATTTCCAAATGCCACTCCAAAGTCATATCAATCTGCAAAAGTGAAAATAGAAGTACAACTTATTTTTATAGAAATCCAACAAAATAATTTATAAATAGTTAAAAATATATGTAAATACGTACCTTAGAAAAATCAACCAAATCACTAGTGCCAAACACCGCTCCTCAGAGTCTGCAGGGTGACTGTCTGCTAGGAGGCTGCAACTGTTG
Source organism: Diabrotica virgifera virgifera (assembly GCF_917563875.1). Classification (NCBI taxonomy): domain Eukaryota; kingdom Metazoa; phylum Arthropoda; class Insecta; order Coleoptera; family Chrysomelidae; genus Diabrotica; species Diabrotica virgifera. The sequence goes on from NC_065444.1 coordinate 31,507,852, forward strand.
TCACGAGATTTTTTTACACCAATAAAAACACTTATAGAGTTTTAAGAAATGTATCGGTTTATGTACAAGATCATTGCTACAATGAATTGATCATTGATTCAGGTATATTACATTAATACAATGATTGCGTTACATCAAAACAATGTATCGAGTTATTAATCAAAGTCGAAAATATTGATTTGATGTTACGAAAACATTGATTCAATAAACGAGTTCGTAATTTAAAGAACACTGTACGTTAGTGCAACGTTTGATATTCATTAATTTAACCGCATAATCCTGATGTAAAATTTCATATATACAATGAACAAATTATTAGTATTATGAAAAAAGTCATTGGATAGATAAAAAGATTCATTGGAATAATGATTCTATTCATTATTTTTTAATGAATAGAATTACATTGTAATAATGAATATGGTCATTACTTAATGACTACATATTTATATTATTAACGAAATTTTCATTGAATCAATGTAAAAAAAGTCAATGATTGGCGTTCATTGGTACTATGTACAATATTTTTTTCGAAGAATAATAATCAACTAGGCTTTTCGTTCTGACTTTTATATCGTCCGAGACAGTACAGAAACACGATTTACTTATTTCATTGGCGTACTCTAGTCGATAAAATTATATTATCGTCACAAGTTTCATCCTTTTAGAGAATCCTCAGTATTTGAAATATTCAGTGCCGTTAATTTCCCTATCATCGTCCATTTCAAAGTTTTTCACTGGTTCTTGTTGTGTTGTTAAGTATTCGGTTTTTCTAGGTTTATTTCCAGTCCAGTTTTTGTGTATTCCTCTCTAATTTTCGGAGCATATAGGCCAGATCTTCTTCATCTTGAGCCGTTACCATTTGGTCATCTGCAAAACTTAATGTGTACAAGAAGTTGTCCCGGATTGGTATTCCCATCCCTTCACATTTCTTTTTCCATGGTTTTAATATTTGTTCCAGGAATATCTTGAACATTGTCGGAGATGTAGAGCATCCCGGCAATAAGCCTTTTGTGGTCTTAAATTCTTTTGAGTATATATTGCCGGTTTTAACTCTTACCCTGTTGTTATTAAAAAGGTTTTTATGCCTTATATTAACCTCTGGGTTATTCCTCTTATTTGAAAAATAAGATTGTTTTGCCTTTCGCATTGCAACTGAATAAAAATGGAATTTTTATTTTATTTTTATTCCGATTTCCCTTATCGTCTTCCATAGTTGTTGTCTGGGAATTGTGTCATATTCCTTTTTTTATTGGATCTTCCCCTTAATTTGGCAATGTTATTAAATGGTGAATTCACGGGGTATAATAAGAAAAATGAGTATCAAACTAATTTTTTTGTCAAAAAGGTCTAAGAAAGTTTGGGAACCACTGCTCTCTTTACACACTGTTATATTCAGCATTTATTTTCCGTTTCCTCATGTTTTGAATAATTTGGTAAAGGCCACACCAAGCGTCTCTTGTGACAGACATTTTTTATATATTTTATTTATTTATTTATACAGGGTGAGTCACCACTAACGGAACGGAATATTACAGCGAAACGGTAAAAGATTTGAAAAAAATTTAAATGAAATAGTTTGTAAGTTGATAGAAGCTACATTTTAAAATTATTTTAAAATATACAGGGTGTCCCAATAAGTGGCGGTGTATCAAAGTTATATTTTTTCTTATGGAACACCCTACATTTTATTGCATTTTTTAATTGTCCGCAAAAAATAAGGTATAGTTTCATAAGGCTGTCCTATACCTATGTACAGAGTGTTCTGAGTTATGTTGACTTTTCTTAAAATGTAAAGTTTTAAAAGAAGGCTTATTCTCAAGTTATTTAAGAAATTATAAAAACATTACCTTTACATCTAAATAGTTGGATATTGGTTGAATGTATTCCATGATTAATTATTACAGATTTGTCTACAGGGTGTTCAAAATTTATAGTTTCATTAGTGGGGTATTCATTGTGTCATATGCTGCGTATTTTAAATGGAACACCATGTATATTAATAAATAATTATACTTAACAAATTTACCTCTTTCGAATGGTATATGGATGTCCTATACCTAGGTCTCATAGTTTTTGCGTAATTTACAATTATTTAAATTCTTACTCTGTAAATCGATTTTAAAACAAAAGATGAAGTTAATTAATGTCATTGTATGACATTGTCATTTTATGACAATACGGTCTGGTAATTATCTTATAATTAATGCATTCCATGATTGATTATTACACATTTATTTACAGGGTGTTCAAAATTTACAGTTTCATTATTAGATTATTCAATGTAGCATAATATGATGGGTATTTTATTAGAACACCATGTATATTAATCAAAGATTGTACTAAACACAGGTTTCTGGGTTAGGAAGTGCATCATTTACAATATTTTTAATGTAACCTTATTTAAAAAAATTCATCTTGGTCAATCCTGGTGGCCTAGATGGCCAAATATATGGACCGAATTAATCTATCCATTTATTTCTAAATTTTATGTTGAGGTTGTTCTTAACATCACGTCAAAAATAAGCAGGAGCTCCGTCCACTTGGAGCCACATGTTTGTTCCCACGCTAAGTGGAAGGTTTTAAGAAGGATTCAAAAAACTTATTTTAAGAAATTTAAAAAAGTTGCTCCATTCAGATTTTCGTCAAAAAAATATAATCGAAGTTTTCTCTTCTTTTGAGGTTTTTACACCTATAAGACGTAAGTTTCACTTTATAATTTTTTATGAATAAGATTTTTCAACTTAGTCTTTTTATAGGATAGCTCTGATGATGGCATTAATATGCTGAAAGTACTTAGCTGATTTAATAAATTTTTTTACACACTATCAGTCTTTTGAAAACATACACCAGTTCCCGTTTAGATTTATATAGACGTGTGTACAAGTCAAACAGTCTTTTTCTATTTATTTTTAAAAAAATATGGGTCGATAACGTACTGGCTCAGAATGCTGCCCCAAACTTTTCCTACCTATGCAAAATTCCAGCAGCACGGAATCTATCGAGAAATTTCTCAAAAACGTCCTTTTTTGGGTGTCCTCTATCAGGATACTTTTAAGCGTAAACTTTAGAAGCTAAGAGAAAATTTTAAAAATATTCCCCAATGCAAAGTAGCATGTCTACTCTTTCATAGATAGTGTGATTATTCATTTTTAGGAACAATTAAATTTGAATGTAATTGGCTCTTCCAAAGCCATTTTTAAGTAAAAAAAATTGAATATCATACACGGATGTTTATAGTTGTGATAATTACCAGACCGTACTGTCATAAACTAACAATGCCATACAATGACATTAATCTTTTGTTTTAAAATCGATCTACAGATTAAGAATTTAAATAATTGTAAATTACGCAAAAACTGTGACACCTAGGTATAGGACATTCATATACCATTCGAAAGAGGTAAATTTGGTTAGTATAATTATTTATTAATATACATAGTGTTCCATTTAAAATAAGCATCATATGACACATTGAATACTCCAATAATATAACTGTAAATTTTGAACACCCTGTAGAAAAATGTATAATAATTAATCATGGAATACATTCAACCAATATCCAACTAAGTATTTAGATGTAAAAGTAATGTTTTTATAATTTCTTAAATAACTTGAGAATAAGCCTTCTTTTAAAACTTTACATTTTAAGAAAAGTCAAGATAACTCAGAACACTCTGTACATAAGTATAGGGAAGCCTTATGAAACTATACCTTATTTTTTGCGGACAATTAAAAAATCTAATAAAATACAGGGTGTTCCATAAGAAAAAATGTAACTTTGATACGCCGCCACTTATTGGGGCACCCTGTATATTTCAAAATAATTTTAAAATGTAGCTTTTATCAACTTACAAACTATTTAATTTAAATTTTTTTCAAATCTTTTACCGTTTAGCTGTAATCTTCCGTCGCGTTGGTGGTGACTCACCCTGTATAAGTACATTATATCAATTTGTTTTCGATTTGTATATGTATATCAGTTTACCTCAAATTCCTGAATTGTTCAAAGACCATCTTTGATAATGACCTTTACGAAAAAATGCCATTGAAATTTTCCTGAATCGAAAGCTTTGATGTATATTAAGAAACTCATTTGGTTTTATTTATTTGTATAGGAATCCTTCAAAACGAAAAATAATTTTCAAGAAGTCGCTGAACGAAATGTAAACATCGTTAACTTGACGTCTTAATAAATCTATCACATTTTAACGAATTAATAAGCAACAGCAGAAGATTATTATCGTATGTCTTATTAATTATGTTATTTTAAATAGAGTAAATTTTATGAATAGATTTAATTTATTTTTTCTTTTATTTCAAAAAAACCGTTGAAAAAAGTTTAATAATAAACTGTTAAAGATCAAACAAACACATTTTTTAAAAGGCATTTTACCAAAAAACACATAGGTATATTTTTTTTAAAGTAGATAAATATGCAATGGATGATATAACATCAGTAATAGGAATGGTAGCAATATAAATTAGTTAGTCTACAGCCACATAAGGCTACGGCTACGGCGCCGTAAAGCAATAAAATAAAGCGCGAAAATGGGTCCCACGGTGAGCGTAGTGGACGGCCAGACTTGAGCTGTAAAATATCGCGCAGCAACATCGAACGGGACAATCTTCGGCGTCGTGTCGCAAACGAATGGCCCTGAGTTCAAATGCGTATCTCATCTAGCCACAACAACGACCAAAACACTGTATTTACATCTCTCGACACGCTGTAATTTAAACTCCCGTCTGGCCATGCTTTTTACTGCAACTACTGTCGCTTCATTTTGCGGTTCTTGCTGCTCTTACATCACCGTAAATTATCGCTTGTCTCAGTCCCGGGGCTAGAGTATAAGGTGCCCGTCTACAAAACCAGCAGATACCCTTCGGTTTTTTAAATTAGTATTTTGTATAACACTAGCAGAAAAGAGGTTCATTTTGGCGCGCCCAATCGCCCGCCTGCCGTGCATCCTTCGCAGGCCCGATATTGCCGGCCCCGGCTTAGCCTTAGGGGCCAATGTGTAACAATAAACCTTCAACTAACGTTGGGAGCCAATTTTTTTGTGTGCGTGTAGAACTAGATGAACATTGCCCAATACAGAGAAGAATGGATGCATGTTGTCGAGTTGGCTGAAACCTGCGAAGGGTTGTAACGCCACGAAGTAAGTAAATATATCATACTGCTAGAGATTTTACCCTATAATGTGTGGTGCGCCACGAGGTTCAGGAAGTTCCACCCAACAATGGGGTTTGGAAAAAGGGGTATGTTTGTATGTAAAAGAAAAAAGAATGTGTGTGTACTTTGTACGCACGTAAGAAGTTATACTTCTATTATATGATTTCTTAAAAATAAATATACTTTAAACAGTTTGTTTTAATTTTTTTAAACACCAAACTAATTTTGTGCTTAGCCCTTTCAAAAAAATAAAAAAAAAGTATAGGATTGCTCCGGACAAGACCTCTAGATCTCTGGCCGAATGCTATACCAAATACGCTACGAGGACCGTGTCTGTATCAGTTCGGACGTACCTAATGACAATTCACGGTGACAGACAAGATGAAGTATAATAAATATACAATAAAATGTTTTAATAATACTCATCTTACACGTGAGGAAGACAAATCCAAAGACACAAAAATTATAATAAATATATTTATTAAGGAGGGGGTATGGTTTGAAATATTCAAATTTTTTTATTATTTCAAATAAAAGTGCATACTTTCAAGAATACCCTCTGAAAATTTCAAAATAATCGGAGTAAAATTACCAGAGATACAGGGGGTTGAATATCCCTACCTTCGACTCGCTTTGCCGCGGCTTCGCGCCAGCACGACGGAGCGTAGTGAGAAACGTTAAACAACTGTTCGCCTTCTCTTTTGTAGATTACTCCCCAATTTAAAAAACATATTTCAATGTTCATCACTTTACGATTTGGCAGACAAATAAGAAGATGAAGATGCAGTTGTCAAAACTTTAAACGCATTTTTCTCAAAACTGCTTTTTCAAATGCGGTGGACATTGTAACTTAAAAACTACTCGGCCGATCTACCTGATATTTTGCACAGATTTTCTTTAGACACTTCGTGAGGTAACAACGTCGAGATATTTTTCGTTTTGTGCTTATTTTTTGTTCAACAATATTAAATCTGTTGGTTTTCACAAAATTTTTATCAAAAATTTCGTATTTTTGACTTTTGAGTGATACCAAAAATTCAAAAATCATTAAAAATAAAAAAACTCGACGTTGTTACCTCGTGAAACTCATAAGCTAATAAAATCTTTTTGAATTTTTTGTTTCGTATAATCCAGTGATGAGTTCTGATGTCCACCGCAAAATCCATTTTTTTTAGCTGCCTGCCAAAATTTGTCGCCAATGGCTTATTTTTCAATATTTTGGATTGAATTTTTTCTTAAATATTCTTTGAATTGTACTTAATGTGTTTATTTAATTTAAAAATAAAATAATTCTACCATAGTTTCGAAAAAAATTCACAAAAATGTGCTTGATATGTTGATTTCAAACCATACCCCCTCCTTAAAAACACTAATATATTATTTTCACACCTTTTCTTGCTCTGATATATTTATACATAACTTGAAAAATTTCAACTTAGATTCAAATCTAAACGCCATACTGTCTGTATGCGCATGCGCGGAGTTTATGAAATTTTATTCTCAATCGCGCCCAAAGAAGTATAACTTCAAAAATTTTTACTTTTACTATTTGCCTTATTCTTCTCCTTGTAGTGCCCATCCCTGATCATCATAGCAGTCTTTACTTTATACACTGCTGCTCTGAATAGATTTACCTATTTGCTCAATTTTTCTTAAATATTTACAAATATATAGGTGGAATCTAATCAAAAATATAGAATTTTTAATTTAAAAAAAATAAGGGCCTTTTATTGAAATAAAAAATTCTATAATTTGGATGCACCAAACAATACATTTTTACAAAAAATGTCATTGGAGTCATATCCCCAAATTAACTGAGCGTCAGACAGACTCAAGTTGTTTGTAATAAATGTTGATTTTAAAATATTTACATTAAGATTTTGGCGCCCTTGAACCCAGGGCAATATTGTCAACGCCTAGTTACGCCACTGATCATAATCTAAAAGGATACTAGTAAGGTTGTCCTTAGTTTTAAGTTATTACCAGAGAACGGCAGTTCCAGAGGCTACTAGAGGCGTACGACAGGGAATAGTGAATGGTTGACCCTTCTCAAATTCTACGCCACTGGAGGAATTACTATTTTAGTGCCATTTTTAGATTCTCCAATAATTTCTACGTAAATAGCATACTCTTCATTGGTAACGATAAAGTCATTAGTTTTCGAGATATTTAAAGTTAAATATGAAACGGCACAGTTATTTTGATTAATTCATGATATTATTCATTATGATTAAAATTTATAAATTATTTGTAACCAGTACTTTAAAACTATTTGGCGTATCCTTATCATACTTGGCAGAAAGTGTAGGTACTATACACCCTACTAAACTAAGATAAATAAACGTTTTTAGCTACTACCAGAGGCGTACGACAGGGAATAGTGGCTGGTTGACCCTTTTCAAATTCTACGCTACTGACGAAATCGCTATTTTAGTGTAATTTTTTTATTTTCCAATACTTTTTATGTAAATAATACACTTCTCATTCGTAACGATAAAATGAATAGTTTTCGAGATATTTAAAATTAAAAATGAAACGACACAATACATTAATCAAAATAACCGTGTTTCATTTTTAACTCCAAAGATCTCGAAAACTAATAACTTTATCGTTACAAATGAAGAGTATATTACTTTCATAGAAAGAATTAGAGAATCCAAAAATTTAACTAAAATAGTAATTCCGCCAGTGGCGTAGAATTTGGAAATGGTCAAACATACACTTTTTCCCGTCGTACGCCTGGAACTGGTGATAGCCAGGAACGTTTATTTAACATAATTTAATAGCTTGTACAGTACCTATACTTCCTGCCAAATATGAAAAGGATACGTCGAATAGTTTTAAAATGCTGAGCAAAAATGCTTTTTAAATTTTTAGATAATACACCCTGTAACTCAATAAGGAACCACATTTTATTTAAGTGTTTTAGGTTTAATCTTCGTATTTTGTGCTAAGGTTTCTCCAGTTACTATATGGACAATTATTAGTGAAACACCCTGTATACTATATATACACGAAATTTTCGATTTTCTAAATCTGACTGAATTAAAAATTAAACCAAGTCCCATCTTAAAGTTCAAGAAAAGACTCACCCATTCATATATCAACCATCCATTTTGGTCCAAGTGTGTGAATTTTACGGCCCGTCCTATTTAGGGCCTGTTTTTCGTTCTCGTCCCCAAAACTCTCAAAAACTTCGAAAATTTAAGTTCAACCCTTGCGGCTTCTAATAGTACTGATGATTACCTTTCTAACGCATGTCTAATTTTGAAAATCAGTTATACCATTCAAAAGTTACCGAGCTCAGAATTATGACTCAATTTATTTTTAAAAAAGGGCAAATGTTTGTGGATATGTATGTATGTGGCTGGAAAAGTTAAACAGACCTGAATTTTTTTCTGTGTTTGAAGAGGGGGTCAGGTTCGATTCAGAACCGGTGTAGTTTGTGACATTTGACCACCCATAAGCCAGCTACAGGACTTGGTAGGTACAAAACGGCATATTTTTTGGGGGGTATATATTTATCTTCGGTTCAAGAAGAGACAGGAGAACCGCAAATATACCAAATCAATAGTGTTAGGTTAAGCTTTCAAATGTTGCCTAAGCCGTCAGTATCAGACATACACACAGCTCAGTATCGCCGAAAAACTGAAAAACTATACTTTGAAAATTTTGGTTTTTTGACAATTACTCCGAATTTTAACCTACGAATTACGCCAATAACTGAGCGTTTGTAGAAGGACTCTAGACGAATCTGACGGTGTATACCTCATATCCGGGAAAATTCGAATTTTTAAGTTATATGAATGAATGAATGAATGAATTTATTTAACTACATTACATAATTACAAGGTTTGTAGCAAGTCAGACTTTAATGATTTAAAATAAACAAGTAAAAACCTATCTATACATAAAATATTATACACAAAAAATACCTAAAATATACAAATAATAATTTCACATACAAGTATATCACAAAAATTTCAATTTTAAATAGTATAAAAATTTGTAAGTACTGTTTGTACGTATCATAGATCAGTAATAAAAGATATTAGATAGATGAGTACTTTCCATGAACTTCAATGAAACTTGAAATATTCAAGGTATTCCTCCACTGAATAAAAAGAGTTCTTATTCAGTATTCTTTTCACGGTTTTTTTTAAAAGCATTTAGATTTTTTATATAACCTGGCAACACGTTGTAAAGCTTGTAATCTAAAGAATTTCTTTTGGACTTAGTTAGACGGTAACGATTAATTCTGACATTATCTGCCTGTCTGGTGTTGTAATTATGAATATCATGTTGTTTCACAAGAGATACAGATTTCTTGTGTATTTCAACAACAACACTAAAAATATATAGGCACAGCAAATGTAATATACTAAGTTTAAAAAACAAGGGGTGACAATGCTCCAAATAGCTCACGACAAATATAAGTAATTCGTATTGCTCTCTTTTGCAGACGGAAAATCACCAAGGAGTCAGATGAATCATCCCAAAGAATAGTAGCATAGCTAATATGTGAATGAAATAATGCATAATAAGTTGTTTTTAATGTATTTATAGTAGTAAATTTCCTTAATTGTCTCAAGAGAAAAAAAAGTAGAACTTAATTTATTTCTTAAGTAAATTATATGAGGCCTCCAAGTCAAGTTACTATCCACTGTTATCCCAAGAAACTTTACGTTATCCAAGTTTGAGGTATCTGTCATACCTTTAAAACATAAGTGTTGGGATTTGCCCTTATTAAGCTGAAGAGGCTTCATAAGTATGATCAAATCTATTTCCTATGGGAAAAACGATTTTTAAAGCTCATTAATTCCTGTAGCAGCTTCAGTTATCTGAGATAATGCGACAAAGGCGACCATTTATAAAGCTTAAAGTGTAATCGAGAAAAATTGCATTCAACTTCATACATTTAATTTATAAAAAAACTTTGAAAAACTCCTGATACAAGAATAAAAAACCGCTATACGCCATAAAAATGAGTGGCGCGTACAATACGCCAGCTACAAAAGATCTGATATGAATATTACGTGGCGCGAAAATATATTTTCATTTTGATGCAAAATAAAATTTTAGTTTTATTTTAAAAGATTTTTCCATAATATTTGCAAAATTTAAAGTAAACGCGCCACAAAAGGGTTTCAAAATTCAAACTGTATCAAAGTTTTACTCTTTTGTGGCGCGGTTTACTTCAGATTTAGCAAATATTATGGAAAAATCTTTTAAAATAAAACTAAAATTTTATTTTGCATCAAAATGAAAATATATTTTCGCGCCACGTAATATTCATAGCAGATCTTTTGTAGCTGGAATATTGTATGCGCCATTCATTTTTACGGCGTTTAGCGGTTTTTTATTCTTGTATTATTTACAGAAAAAAAACCCTTTTAATTTATCATAGTTATTTTATATATAAAAAATGTAATCACACAGTATATGTATACATTGTTAACAAGACATAGTTATGTCATGCCAACTATCCACGTTCCACACAAACTCAGTGATTTTAAGGAATTTAAGAATAGATTAAATCCTCCTGGATTAAGCTAACAACTAGTTGACTCAGAAGTTAATTGATTTTGTGTGAGTAGAATCCAATGGGGAAGTTAGAATTGCTTTCTTAGCGAATTAGGAGAAGAGATCCCCTATTAATTTAATAGAATATCCCCTGGAAGTAAAGCTTTGGTGTCGCTGAAAACCTTTTTATTGTCTTGTGGGTTTGTTATATCTACTTGGAAGTAGAGGAGTTGTCAAGAACGGACCAAAATTTAATTTTGTTTTGCGCAAATGCTTCGGCATTTCGTAACTTTTTCGGTAATGGGAACGTGGTTGTCACAATTAGTAAAACAATTATTGTTTGTCTAAATACCACATACCACATAAAGCTTGTGCTAAAATAATATTAGATAATACACATAAATTATTACAAATACAATATACAGGGTGTCCCGAAAAGATTGGTCATAAATTATACCACACATTCTGAGGTCAAAAATAGTTCGGCTGAACCTAACTTACCTTAGTATAAATGTGCTCATAAAAAAAGTTACAGCCCTTTGAAGTTACAAAATGAAAATCGATTTTTTTGAATATACCGAAAACTATTAGAGATTTTTTATTGAAAATGGACATGTATCATTCTTATGGCAGGAATATCTTAAAACAAAATTATAGTAAAATTTGTCCACCCCATAAAATTTTATGGGGGTTTTGTTCCTTTAAACCCCCCCAAACTTTTGTGTACCTTTCAATTAATTCATTATTGTGGTACCATTAGTTAAACACAACGTTTTTAAAACTTTTTTGTTCTTAGTATTTTTTCGATAAGCCAGTTTTTACCGAGATGCGGCTTCTTTTTTAATATATTTACATAAAAATTTTATGGGGGTTTTGTTCCTTTAAACCCCCTAAATCAAATGTTTGTGTACGTTCCAATTAAACTATTATTGTGGTACCATTAGTTAAATACAGTGTTTTAAAACTTTTTTGCCTCTTAGTCTTTTTTTGATAAGTCACCTTTTATCGAGATGTGGCTTTTTTTTTCAAAATATACCTAAAAATGTAAAATAAAAATGTATACCATTTTTATCCAGTTGCAATGCGGAGGCAAAACAATCTTACTTTTCAGTTAGAATACGGAGTGCAGTCCAGTCCCTTGAATCGCGATTTTCGGCTCTTATTGGAGCCTCATCGGAAAGAACGTGGGCACTGTTCTCCATAGAGTAACCGTAGAGTAACTAGGTGCATTTTTCCGTTGGAACTTTACCAGCTGCAGACGGGGGATGTGAATTGCATAGTGTAGAATTCCTTCCCTCTCGTCTTCACTGCAGCATCCATTTGACTTGCAAATTGTGGAAGTCTTGAAAGAGTCACCAGGAAAGTGTACCAAGTTTTCAATTTAAAAATCTTTTAGTAATATTTTTAATATTTTCAATATTAATAGTTTACTATTAGAATTGAAAACTACTTCGTCAAACTAATTCGTCTAAAAATGTAAGTTATAAATAAATTTTCAGATTATTAACAGGTGTCTATAATCATACTTAACCATATATAAATATGTGGTGGATTCGACAAATATTCAAAATATCTCGATAAACACTGGCTTCTCAAAAAAGTACTAAGACGCAAAAAAGTTTTAAAAACACTGTGTTTAACTAATGGTGTTACAATACTAATAATAATTTAATTGCAACGTACACAAAAGTTTGGGGGGGTTTAATGGAACAAAGCCCCCATAAAATTTTTATGGAGTGCACAAATTTTTTTTAAGATGTTGCTGCCATAAAAATTCCACTTGTCTATTTTCAATAAAAAATCTCTAAGAGTTTTCGATATATGAAAAAAAATCGATTTTCATTTTGTAACTTCAAAGGGCTGTAACTTTTTTTGTGTGCACTATTGCTTATAGGTAAGTGAGGTTCATTCAACCTCTTTTTGACCCCAGAATCTGTGGTATAATTTATGCCCAATCTTTTCGGGACACCCTGTATATTTAGTAGAGAAAATATGTATAGCATTTAAATATAATTTTTTATCGTGTTCGATATCTCGGCCCTGGCTCCATGTCCTGAACACTACAGACGGTTTTGCTTGTTTATAGTGTATCTTATCCACCGAACTTATGGTTGCAGATATTCTGCAGTTTAAAGTTATACAGTGATGAGCGCGCTAATAACCGCCAAAACAGCACAAAAGATGGAAAACGTATTAAGTTGTGAGATAAAAGAGAAATGAAACTAGTCGAGCTGGGAAATTTAGCGATATTAACTTTTATATTTACATATTGATTGTTTCCGACCTTTAGACGTATGAAAACCCAATGACCCTATGTCCTCAATGGGGACCATTGTTATACACTTGTTTCGGGTTATTCAATTCTCATCAGGAACACTTGTAGCAGTTCAAATTGAAATGAAATGCAGTCTAGATGACCGTTATAATAACATAACACTCCTGAGTATGCTAGCAGCAACTTCCTCCTATTTTTCTGGCCCCCTCCAATTTTATCTGATACCCTTTATTTTTTTTGACTTTTATTTTTTATATTTATCTTATTTTATGACTAACGAATGATTGGATTGATTTGGGTACTTTTGATTTTGAAATATTTGTAGAAGTCTAAGGGAGCAGATATTTACAATATCCCTTCAAATATCAAATTTTATTAGTTGTATTGGTGTGGAACCCAAGCGGGGATTTTTGCAGTTACTCGAGCGCGTCAGATTATTACATGGGGAGACACTTTGTACCCTGAAATTGTACCTCTACTATATATTGGCTGTTAATGCAGGGGAGTTCGTTAAGGGGGGCCGAAAAAAAAATCTATCCTTAGAAAAACTCGAAATCGTCAGATTAAGATAAGGTAAGTTAGATACATGCAAAAGCATTGAGCGGGGCGTACGGAAATGGGTGAGTCGCAAAGTTTCGCAAGAAAAAAGCGAATATTTTGCGAAATGAACATCAGATCGAAAAACTGAAAAATACACTTATTCAATATTTTTGAAAAATCTATCGAATGGAACCAAACACGACCCCCCACAGAGGTGGGGTGGGGGGTTACTTTAAAATCTTAAATGGGAGCCCCCATTTTTTACTGCAGATTTGGATTCCTTACGTAAAAATAAGTAATCATTTATTCGAGACAATTTTTCGAATTATGGATAGATGGCGCTATAATCTAAAAGGAAATGTAAAACTAAATTAAAAATGGAAAGTCCCCACTAAAATGGAAAACTTTACTTAACTTTTTTTGGTTTTAGGACCTACTCTTCACAACCCAATAGGTCCCCATAACGCTCTAGTGACTGCACATTTAGCATACTTTGCTCCACTACCATATAGGAAGTGTGTAAAAAATGTGCTCAAGGTCAAAATAGTATATTAAGTATGGAGAACGGTAAGGGTTTTATACCGATCGAAGACAATTGTTTGGAGGAGGAGCGGAGCGACGACTCCAATTATTATCTGAGATCGATTACCCTTAACGTTCGACATGCTTATAACGTTTTTTGCACGATTGATACCATTATAAATTATAAAATTAAACATTTTTGTCATATTGACTAGTTTCATTCATTTTATCAAGATAGATACTTTGGTTGTTAGGTAGTAACTAGGGTGCATAACAAACAATGGAGAATTGAGTTTTTATTTAGTTGTCAATAATTTTAAGTACAATTTTGATTATTATAAATTAAAATATGAGCGAAAGTGAATTGGAAAAAATTGAGCGGGCTTGGGAAGAAGGGTGTTCCGCAATTATTCCCGAAAAATCCAAAATCCGTTATCAAAATATCTACCAAAGTTTTAAAAAATGGTGCGAAGGCAAGAATTTAAGAATCGAAGAAAAGACTCTACTGGCATATTTCGTTCAAAGACATATGCAGTTGGAAGCTCCTGAAAGCCTCTGGGCAGAATATTCAATGATTAAATCCACCGTTTTTCTTTATGGTGGCATTGATATTTCCAAGTTTTCAACTTTGATCGCGTATTTGAAGAGAAAAAATGTTGGCTATAGGCCTAAGAAAGCGAGCATTTTTACACGGGAGCAATTTGAAAAATTTCTGATGGAAGCACCGGATGAAGAATTTCTAGTTCACAAGGTAATATAAGCTAGTTTAGGTAAAAGAAATACTCTAATGAAGATTTTTTCATAATCTGTAGGTCGCAATGATATTGGGAATATCTGGTGCCTGTAGAAGAGCATTAAATAATTTAACAAATTGTACCATAAGTTTCAATATTAATAAATAATTCGTTAGTTTTCTTTATTCTTTCACAAAATAAATTAAAATTAAGAGATTTTTTAACTCGACGGTAAGTGAATTACTTACCGTCGAGTTGGAGTACTTACTGTCGAGTTGGATTACTTACCGTCGAGTTGCTAGTAAATGTCACCTACTGACGTAAAATCTGTCACGGTAAACAGTCAAAAATGGTCAATCGTGCAAAAACATCTCTTTTTTAACAATATAAAAAATTAATATACAGAAAATAGGATTATAATTGAAAATAATTTTAAAACATTACTTTTACTTACAATAAATAAAAACAATTTTTCAACATTTTCTCTGCGATCAAGTTGAAAATTCGATTTTGTGCATTAATTCAATAAATTTTAATAAATTATAAATTTAATGAAATCTAAATACCATATTTAAATCAAACATATTGTCAAGAGCATGGATTTCAAGGGAAACGTAATAAATGGACTCGAAAATAGCCGCAATTTTAGTGACGTAAATCTAAAAGCATAATATAACTGTGCGTATGTGATTATTTCATTCATAGGAGATTCTGACCAATAGAACGCTACAGAAATCTGAATTAAATCGATAATTTTTGATAATCTCCCGTCGTTAAGTATATTACGTCAGATGCCCTTCGTTGCTACGAAAAAATACATTCAGTGACATTAATGACAATTAGTGTTTTAAAAATTATAAAATGATGACTTTTAATCATCAAATATTTATAAAAACTGTGTGTTTAATGGTACTTACATAAATAAATTACAATAAAATTTTGGTTTTGAACAGTTTTATTCATGAAATAATCGCAACAAATTGCACTCGACCTCTGAAATTAATATAGAATTTTTGCTCTCGTGACACTTTGACATAATTTCACTCGATTTCGGCTCGTGAAATTAAAACTGTCAAAGTGTCACTCGGGAAAAATTCAATAATTTCAGAGCTCTTGTGCAATTACTACTGATAATAACATTGTTGCTTTTAGTATTTTCTTTACAATTTCATCACATTTTCTCACCTTTTAAACCGTCCTTGGACTTCTACAAATGTTTTAAAATCGAAATTAGCTAATTCGATTCAGTCATTCTGAAGCTGTTATAAAATAGTTATTTATGAAACAGTTCGTGAAGTATGCTTTTTGCGAACGCACGCGACTTTTAGAGCACGAGCGACAGCGGAGCGAGTGCTATATATCGCGTAAGTTCGCAAAAAGCATACTTCACGAACTGTTTCATACAATATTTTATCTACGATAAACAAATAAAAAAACTGTAACTCTTCGTCACTGGAATTCATTTCTATTCTACAATTTTTAGAACTTTGACATTTAAAAATTCTAACTTCTTTCAAACCACAAAACTGTCAAAAGTTTTGTTGTAATTTATTGCTCAAATGTCATCACCATGACAACGCGAGTTAAGGATATTTAATTATAACGACAGAGATAAACTTTCATGTTTACCTCACCTTTGCAGTGTACGTCAACTTAACAAGAAAAGTTAGGTTATGTAGAGATGTTGGTGGTGGACATATACAGCATATTGTTTGATTTTATTTATTATTGTTAGTTATAATTTTGTTAATTCTTTTTATTTTTGATTAAAGTTCTGTGTTAAAGGTTTTGACTGATTTTGTATGCTTTATAATGTTAATCAAAATTAATTGATAAACCAATGATATAAATTCAGATTAAAACAAGACATAATTTTTTGCACGGCTAGCTTTGATCTCAATAATTGTGGATCGTTCGTTATTAAAGTGTGCCAAAAACAGTGCGAAAAAGTAAACCCCATTTAAAATACATTGTTACTTCACGCACACTTTAAATCCTTCACGCACTGCTATCTATAATAGCAGGGGAGCAAAGTATGCTAAATTTGCAGTCACTCGAGCGCTTTGGGAACCTCTTGGGTTGTGATTATTAGGTCCTAAAACCAAAAAAAGTTAAGTAAAATTTTCCATTTTAGTGGGCGCTTGCTATTTTTTAATTTAATTTTCCATTTCCAACAATCGCTTTTTCCGATTATAGCGGCATCTATCCATAATTCGAAAAAATGTTTCGAATAAAAGTTGCTTATTTTCAATCAAAGAATCCAAAACTGCAATAAAAAATGGGGGCTCCTATTTAAGATTTTAAAGCAACCCCCCATCCTCTCTCCGTGGGGGGTCGTGTTTGGTACCATTCGATAGATTTTTCAAAAATATTGAATAAGTGTTTTTTGCCGTTTTTCTATCTGATGTTTATTTTGCGAAATATCGCGGGATTTGTATTTAAAATTTTAAATTTACCCCCTACCCCTCTCCGTGGGGGGTGATGTTTAGAACCATTCGATAGATTTTTGAAAAATATTGAAGACGTATATTTTAGTTTTTTGATCCGACGTTCATTTCGCGAAGTATTCGCTTTTTTCTTGTGAAATTTTTGACTCACTCATTTCCGTACGCCCTGCTCAAATCGCCAGATTTTTTAAATATACCCTCTTTTACATGTACTTAACTTACCATATCTTAATCTGACAATTTCGAGTATTTTTAAGGATAGATTTTTTTTTCGGGTCTCCCTGAACGAACTCCCCTGTGTTAAGAGCCAATATATAGTAGAGGTACATCTGCAGGGTATCACGTTTCTCCCCATATGATAATCTGACGCGCTCGAGTAACTGCAAAAATCCCCGCTTGGGCTCCCCTACCATAATGACAGTTTTCACAAACTAAAACATATGCATAATATGAGATAGAGTAGATAAAAGATATAACAAAATAAAATGACGGTTATTAAAAGACATTCAATGTTTACATATCGAAACCGTACCGGACAAACTGCGTGACTTGTCGTATTAAGATTTCATAAGATTAGATGGTATTATTTACAAAATTTTTGGCGCGAAATTCAAATTTTTTAACAATTTAGAAATTTCTAAACTCATTAAAATAGACCCTTAATTGTAGACCCACAATCTTGACCAGACATAAATTTAGCTAAATTATTCCGAAAATATATTCAGTTTACAAATTAACTCATAAATTAGGTCTATAAGAGAAAACTCCTTACACAACAAATCATAAGCTGCTTTTCAAATAATCTTATTCAATGAGAATACATTTGAATGCCCAAAATTTTAATGGGGGAATGGGAGATAAACGTTATTGTTACAACACAATGCAAAGGTTGGTCTTTTGCAGCGGATGAAAATATTTCCCTTTGATTTGGAAATTATATTTCTTTTGTTTTTGTCGTTGCAGTATGTTCTTATAGAATTTAGGCAGCAAAAGTGTTATAAATGCGAGTCAATTTGAGAAATTAATATGGAAGTAAACAAAATATTATAAAAAATAGAAAATCTACGGTTTCGTTTTGATTTAAATCTGTCTCCTGCCATCCCCGATAGTACTATTTCTAGGTCTACCTGTTGTCAAGGAGGCTCTGCAGAAGACAAAATTTATACCAACACGACCGTAGTTTCTCGGTATAAAATAAAACTATTTATACCGCAGTATGGTTAGAACGCTCTAACGGGGAATAAGTGAAATGAATGTCGACTCGATTCAATTTCTCTGTTTAAACCAAGTATGCCAATACCAAAAGGCACCGCTAGGAAATATTCCACTTTGCGGTTCAATGGTTTAAGAATCATTCATACAGATTCTCTGAACCGCAAATTGGAATATTTTCCTAGCGGTGCCTTTTGGTATTGTCATACCTGGGTTAAACAGAGAACTTGAATCGAGTCGACATTCATTCCATTATAAAAAATATTCCGATCGAAGACAAGGCTTTACATGTATTTACATATATTTTATTTCAAAACCAATACTATTTTTAGAAATGAATTAAAATCCTTTATAAAAGGTATGTATATAATTTAATTTTTAAAATTTCCTTAAAGGGCACCATCGCATCTGCAGAACGTCTTCGATCTTAGTACAGATCATCATCAGTGCCGAACAGATAATTATTCTACTAATAATAATTGTCTAATATTACGCAGTCATGAAAGTTTCGACCAGTCCATCTCTTTCCCTTCACTTGTATTATAGGGCGGGGTAGATGTTATTTATGTAGGTACTCTAATTATATGGTCCAAGTATTCTGTCTTTTTGCCCTTTATGATGTTTAAGAGCGGACGTTATGAATTAATTATAATATCCCATAGTCTATCCCCTTTTTTGCTTAATATTTAATTCCTAAACGCACTCTATTTGGCATTAACTTCTTTCTATTATCATTTTTTCTTATTGTCAAATAAGAACAGATTTCAAAACATAACTTGATAAATAAACAATTTTTTCTACTATTAATTTAAGTAACCGTTTTAATTTTTTTCCTAGAATGCTTTAGGAATGATAGATGCTAATTCATGTTTCGTTATCACTTTTCAAGCCGTGCGGAATTGTAGTGAAAACCATCTGATTACCACAGATTCTCAAGACGAACCTCACTTCATGGTCACCCTAGTTTGAGATTAATTATTTCGTTTCTAGCCTTATTAATATTCAAGAGTAGTAATAGATAGCTCTACACGATTCGAATCAGGAATGAGTACCAAGCTAAAATTTAATATGTCACGTTCTTTCGGTATTTAAGTTGCACTAAACCAACTCAAAATGCCGCCGGTATTGCGACGAAGCGGATATTATTTCATATTGAAAATGACAAAAATTTATGAAATATGATCTAAAAATAATAGCATATTATATAACGAGCATTTCATGATGGTGATTATGATGCGAGTATGAGGTATAGAAATGAGCCGCGTATCGACGAATACGAGCATTATACTTACTTTTTTTACTTAGTCCTAAGCCTTTCTACCTTTAGGTGTAAGGCTAGTGGAGCTGAGTTTTGCATTGTTGTCTTCATGCTTTCCGATCTTGTGCTATAGTCCAGAGAAATAAGATTCTTCTCGTGACACATCCCGCTCCAGGCCGAAACCAAATTTTTTGAGTACTATGGACATCTATAATAATACTCTGGGCTAATTAGCAAAATACAAGGGAAAGTTATTTAGCAGCAATTTTATTGCTGGAATCGAATCTTATTATTGTATGTATTAATAATATAGGTATGCAAAGTCCGCAGATAGTGTGCTACTTTTTTTATAAACAAAATGGCGCCCGAAAATCGTGTTTTTTTCAATTTTTGCTCTATAACTCCAAAGATTTTACCTTTACACCAAAAACACCTAAATAAAAATTCACCGCAATTAAATTCTGCATAGAGACTTGTTTTCCCCGATTCACTTCGACGAAAACTTTCCCCGGAAAAAGCGGGTTTTTCCAACATAACCTTTAATTTGCACCAAAAATTTTAGGTAAGTAATTGTTAATCAATAATTAAATAACTTGGTAATGCAAAAGCCTTTTCGTATAGATTATAATTTCAGAAGCCGATGGAAATTGAATGAACAGTTTAACAACAAATGAATTGTTAATTAAAGTCAGACCATTTTTAAAAATGGTCTGACTCAGCCATGTTGTCTTTATAAATTAATAAAAGAATTTAGATGTGATTCTATTCACTGTAAAGGGTTATTACCCTATATCTGTGGCTTTTGCCCAGTATTCATGTTTTTTGTTGTGTTGTTAAGCAATTGCTCTTCTATGAAGGTATTTTAAGAGGACGAAGCTTTGATGATGGCACGTTATGTGTTGAAAGTACTTAGCTGATATAAAATATATTTTTTACACACTATCAAAAGTTTTTTGAAAACATACACCTGTTTGCCGTTTTGACCTATTTAGAAGTGTGTACAAGTCTTGTAGTCTTTTTCAATTTTTTAGATAAACTTACTACAAGTGTACCTTTTAAAGTTAAAAACATAAATATTCTCATTTGAAAGTTGTATAATTATTTTAAAAAAATTTATTTAAATAAATTAAAATTTTGTGTTATAATAAATAAATTAAATTATTATAACAAAACAAAAGCAAGTTTGACATTTAATGATGCATTAGCTCGATGGCTCTACTCGAGTTACCTGGGAACAAAAAAAGAATGAAGGAAATTGCTGAATGGAAAGCCGAGAAAATGCATTTTTTTAACGTATACCGATTTTGAACTTTGAGGGTTACATTTTCTCCAACCTAATTTTTGATTGGAATTTTGCTATTTTTGGCAATTTTCACACGTTTTTTCGATAGTTTTTATTATAATAATATATGTTATGAGTATTTTAAGGATATGAAAATTGGTGTGGAGAAAGAAGACAAAAACAAAAAGGTGATGGTTTGAAAATTATGATCCTATTGTTTATATCTTTGCCGTAAATTTCGGTAAAATTTGACCGGTTGTATCTCAGGAACTACTCATCATAATTAAAAGTTTTTTCTTTTAAAAGAAGCGTTTTGCCGCTGTATTTCAAATACCGTTTTCACGATTTAATTTGGTTTAATATTTCCCGAGATATTATATTTGTTTATAAGCCAAAAAATTGTTTATAATTTTAAAATATTCCTGAGGCCGCTTAAATTATCCAATTTAAATACTGTAAAGTACATTAGATAGGTATAGTGTCTTTTTATAAAAAAATCATAGCCATTCTTGCGCATCATAATAATTTTCGTTAATATAGCGACCGTAAATTTTTAATTAACAATTCAATTGTTGCTAAACAGTTCACTCAATTTCCATCGGCTTCTGGAATTATAATGGATATGAAAAGGGCTTTTGCATTATTAAGTTATTTAATTATTGATTAACAATTACTTATCTAAAGCTTTAGTTGAAAATTAAAGATTTTGTTGGAAAAACCCGTTTTTTCCGGGGAAAGTTTTCGTCGAGGTAAATCGGAAAAAACACGTCTCTATGCAGGATTTAATTGCGGTGAATTTTTATTTGAGTGTTTTTGGTGTAAAGATAAAATATTTGGGGTTATAGAGCAAAAATTTAAAAAAACACGATTTTCGGGCGCCATTTTGTTTATAAAAAAAGTAGCACACTATCTGCGGACTTTGCATACCTATAATATTAATATATACAATCATAAGAATCGATTCCAGCAATAAAATTGCTGGTAAATAACTTTTCCCAAAAATGGCCTATTCTCCGATAATCAGCCCAGACTATAATAACCTATATGTTTCCTGCAGCCGATTTTGATGATATACATAGTTATAAACAAATAAAGATCAAAAAACGGTAAATCTTCGCTTTTTTCGTCTGTTACCAAAATGTTAAGCATTGTAAACAAATTGGAGAGTAACAAACTCATAAATCGTATAAAAAGCTTCAATATGGCGTTCGCTGAATATGTCTATCCTTATTGGTTGCTGAGAAAATTGCAAAATAAATCATAAATTTTGAGTTTTTATAAATATTCATAACTAATGTAAAAAATTAACTTATTACCTTTTTATTACACGGAATGCTGAGACTTCTGGTGCTTAAATCATACCCTAAATTTCAATGCAATTGGTAAAATAGTTTAAAAGTTATTTAATCTGTTTATCCCAAATTCATTTTTTTTTTGCAACACTATAAGTCAGAAAATTATGTGGTTACAGTAATACTTCGGACAGTTTGCAAAAGAAGAACATTTATACTATTATCTTAATTAAAAAGAAATTGACAAAAAGTAATTTTAAACAATGTAAAATTATTTTGCAAAAACATCTCGATTTTTTGCTAACTTATAAACAATTAAAATAACTTTTTAACCGTTACCCACAGAAAAATTCTTTATTCATATTTAGAAAGACTGAATTTTTATACACATTCAGAAAGAAAAACAATTGTCCTAGTTTACCAAATGCTTTAACATATAGAGTATGATTTAAGCACCAGAAATCTCAGCATTCCGTGTAATAAAAAAGTTCTAAGTTAATTTTTTACATAAATTATGAATATTTAAAAAAAAATAAAAATTTATTATTTATTTTGCAATTTTATAAGCAACCAATAAGGATAGACATATTCAGCGAACGCCATATTGAAGTTTTTTATACGATTTATGAGTTTCTTACTCTCAAATTTGTTTAAAATGCTTAACTTTTTGGTAATAGACGAAAAAAGCGAAAATTTACCGTTTTTTATTTTCATTTGTTTATAACTATGTACATCATCAAAATCGGCTGCAGGAAACATATAGGTTATTATTATAGATGTCTATACTACTCAAACAATTTAGTTTCGGCCTGAAGGGGGTTGTGTCACCAACAGGATATTTTTTTCCTTATTTCTCTGAACTACTAGGTTTCTTGCACTTTCCAATGTCAATCAAGATTGAACAGAAAACAAGCTGTCTTCTTAAGCAAAATTATACAAATAATTTGCTTTCAGAAGCTGTAGCGACATCTATTTAAAACAATTAGAACTTTTAGATCTGAAGATCTAAAAACTTACAGAAGCCAAGTTCTGATAAACAGCCCTCATTCGTGCTTTTTAAAACTTGCAAAGGAAACGAACAATAAGTTAGAGGAAGACTAGGGGGAATCTAAAATTGCATTCCACTACCCGTCTACTTATCTAGGTAAAATTCCATGGATTCTTGGTTCCCTTTACTGAGGCAGGAATAAAACTAATGAAAATGAAAATAAAAAAACAGATTAAATTTCAATTCATTTCAGAGGTGTCCATTACCCTCTTACCTGCGTACGTTTCATCCTCTTAGGGCTCTTCAGAGGAGCTCTATTGTCTACTCTGAATCGAAAAAGAAATGAGCTGTCTCCCTAAGCAAAATTATACAAATAAGTCGCTTTCAAATGCTGGAGCCACATCTACAGTAGTGTTAAAAAGTCCTGCATCACCTAAGCGCCTTATAGTTTTTGAGGTTTAACACAAGTTGTTTGTATATTTTCGCTAATTCAGTTTAAGGTTTTGGGCTTGTAATTAGCATTATCGGTATACTTTTTAATGTTTTTTTAATTACTAACTCAAAATTCTACAGGAAAGATTAAAATAATCTGATTGAAGGGATTTCCCATAATCCGAGAAAATTATGAGGTGATTATTAAGGTGAAACAGTAGCAATCAACAGGTAGCGAAAACGCGTTCCAAGATTGCGGCTGTAATTTTGAATATTTTTTCGAGATATTTGGCACACGTATTTGTAATATAATAAAGAATGGCGGCACAGAGCCCAATTTGAAAAATATATTAATATGTGAAAATTACTCTGTAATTAAATACAATATTAAAAAACGAGCCTGTACCGCCATTAAGAAGAACAAAATAATACACTTTCTTCCAATAAAATTTTTTATTCGATGCCTAGATTTTGTGTCATTTTGGAACTACTAATGAAATAAGAAATTTTAGTATTTCCAAAATGACACAAAATCTAGGCATCGGATAAAAAATTTTATTTGAAGAAAGTGTATTTTTTGTTCTTCTTAATGGCTGTACAGGCTCGTTTTTTTAATATTCTATTTAATTACAGAGTAATTTCCACATATTAATATATTTTTCAAATTGGGCTCTGTACCGCCATTCTTTATTATATTACGAATACGTGTGCCAAATATCTCGAAAAAATATTCAAAATTACAGGCGCAATCTTGGAACGCGTTTTTGCTACCTGTTGATCGCTACTGTTTCCTCTTAAGTCGTTAAAGTACTATTAAATCGATTCCATCCATTGCGAATTTCTAGTACAGGTCATAGGCGTCCGTTTTGGGTAGGGCAACGGTTATTTTATCGCCTAACTTTTTTGTCTTTAATTTTTAAGCATTTTTGGCTCTGAATTATTTAATTGTGAGTTATTCTAGTACAAAGGTACTCTTAGTTTAAGTCGATAGGACACACCGTTTTCTAGAAAAATCGATTTGAAAATTTTTCGTTCCTTAAATTAAAAAAAAAAGATTAAAAAAAAACTATTTAGAAAGATGAAAACTGGTACATTTATTTATATTCCAGAGATTAATCGATTTCATTAATGGCGAATTTCAAGTACCGGTCATAGGCGTCCGTTTTGGGTAGGTCAACAGTTATTTTATAGCATACCTTTATTGTCTTTAATTTTTACGTATTTTTGACACGAGATTATTCAATTATGAGATATTCGAGTACTAAAAGTTACTCTTGCTTTAAGTTGGTAAAATACATCGTTTTTTTTTTAATATTTTAAACTTTTTTTTTTCAAATTCCCAAAACCAAAAACTTTCAAATCGATTTTTCTAGAAAACCGTTTATCCTATCGACTTAAAGTAAGAGTACCTTTTAGTACTAGAATACCTCACAATTTAATAATCCAGTATCAAAAATACTTAAAAGTTGAAGACAAAAAAGTTATGCAATAAAATAACCGTTGCCCTACCCAAAACGTACGCCTATGACCGGTACTAGAAATTCGCAATGGATGGAATCGATTCATTTCAGGAAAGTAAATATGTATACCAATTTTCGTTTTTATAAATAGAAGCGTTCTGGAGGCATTTAAGAAAAACTAATTACATGGCGCCATTTTCAAAGAGCTCTAGCTCCCTTAGGAAGCATTTTCGGACTAGGTGAATTGGGTTAAATTTTCATAAAATTATCTGAGGAATCTCCTGTCTTCGTTTGTCGGTAGAGTTTCTGGACACCCTGTATAAACACTGTAGTTACCCTAACACGTTTATTCGCTCTCTGATTTTTGATAAAAAGGTCAAAATGTCATCCCAGACCAAACAAACAAATTATCGAAAGAAAAGCGTTTTGAAATTATTTTTCACCATAAAAACGAAAAATATAGTCGCGAAATACCATCTGCAGTAAATTGTAATCAATCTACAGTAATTAGTCATTAAGAAGTATGCAGAACAAGGAAAAATCGACGACAGACCGCGTATTTGGTAAGGTGATGCAGAAATTTTTAACACAACTGTACTTAAGACATTTCGAAGTTTTTTATCCGAAGATCTAAAAACTTCTACTGGAACAACATTCTTGTAAACAACCTAAATTCATGCTTTCTAAAATTTGTAATGCAAACGAAGGATAAGTTAAAAGAAAACTAGGGGGAATCTAAAATTGTATTCCACTACTTGTATATTTATCTAGGTAAAATTACATCGAATCTAGGTTGCTTTCCTGTACTCAGATAGAAGCAAAACTAATAGAAAATGAAAATGAAATAAGTATCAAAAAAGTGACATTTTTCAATATTTTAAAACAACCATGCCTTGTATATAGTCCTGTCGCCAGTGGGGGTACAACGGCCTCCATAATTCAGATGAACTTACCCAAGTTTTTTTATGTATTTTGACCCGTAGAACATGAATTTTTTGGGTAACAGTCGATCCGGATGTCAATAAGTTTGTTATAAACAAAGAACTTGAGGAATCACATAACAGCGATTTTTCGTAAAACAAAACATTGTTTTGTACTTTTTGGGTCATTCTGAGCAAAAAATGTTCTTACAAGTTTTTTCGTAGGATGAACAGTTTTCGACATAAACGCGGTTGAACTTTCAAAAAATCGAAAAATTGCAATTTTTGAACCCGAATAACTTTTGATTGAAAAATAAAATAGCAATTCTGCTTACCGCATTTGAAAGTTCAAGTCAAATTCTATCGGTTTTGATTACTTTCATTGCTAAAAATTATTTTTTTTATTGTTAAACAAAGCTATAAACACATAGTGATTGAATGATGTTTTCAATGCATTTCCCATGTGAAATCGAACGAGTAGGCGCATACAGACAATTTCTACGTAGATTACGTACATTAAAACGCATGCATTGGCACGGGAAACACTGTGTTTATGGCTTTGTTTAAAAAATAAAAACTTAATTTTAAGCAATGCAAATATTCAAGACCGATAGAATTTGACTTGAACTTTCAAATGCAGTAAGCAGAATTGCTATTTTATTTTTTAATCAAAAGTTATTCGGGTTCAAAAATCGCACTTTTTCGATTTTTGGAAAGTTCAACCGCGTTTATATCTAAAACTATGCATCCTACGAAAAAACTTGTAAAACAATTTTTTGCTGAGAATCATCCAAAAAATATAAAAAAATGTTTTGTTTTGCGAAAAATCGCTGTTATGTAATTCCTCAAGTTCTTTGTTTATATCAAACTTATCGACATCCGGATCAACTTTTACCCAAAAAATTCGTATTCTACGGGTCAAAATACATAAAAAAAAACTTGGGTAAGTCCATCTGAATTAAGGAGGCCGTTGTACCCCCCCCCTGGCGACATGACTAATATGGAAATGTTCAACGGACGACTTTCTGAAAATACTTGCTATTTAAAATGAGCCTTTCTAAAGTAAAAAATGTTCGTAAACAGAAAAGTTATTACAAATTAAACCTGAAAGTAAGCATCTTTTCGATTGTTTAGATCCAGTTGAAGAAATATTTAATCAATAAGCTGCTTTAATTACGATTTTTTATGGCTTGCTATAATTTTGAGCAACGGTTAATATTGTCAATAACATTGATCGTGATGGGACATTTAAGAAGTAAAATATATAAAGGCAAAAGAAGTACGTACAAAAAAATTTTAGAATACAAAATGTCATTTTCTGTTCATGTCCACCGTAATACTGAATTTCTTTGTCTCATTTAAAACTTTTTCTTTGAGTGATACTCAATCTTAGTAAATCGTTTCAAAGAAACTGTTTAATCAATCATTTGTTTTCCGTTATTTCCATTAAAAGAATCTTAATGTGGGTCTAACGACAAAATTTTCGGGTATAATGAATTACTTTTAGAAGTAAATCAATACAATGAACAAAAGGCATTCAAAGTTCGAAATATTTCTTTAGTAATTTACAATTTATTTTAACAATGCCAGAAGTAGAAATTTAATTTGGAAGTGAAATACAAGAGTTTATATTTTAATTAGTAAATTACTGGCGAATTTTGCTATTTAATTAAAAACAAATTAAAATAATGAAGGATTTCCAACAATCATGTATAATAATATATTAGTAATGGTAGGGGAGCCCAAGCGGGGATTTTTGCAGTTACTCGAGCGCGTCAGATTAGCATATGGGGAGAAACCTGGTACCCTGCAGATGTACCTCTACCATATATTGGCTCTTAACACAGGGGAGTTCGTTAAGGGGGGCCCGAAAAAAAAATCTATCCTTAAAAAAACTCCTTTTCGTCCAGCATCGATTTGTACAAAAATTTGGGATTACGCTCATTTCACCCTCTAATTCATTTTCTATATTGAGCCGTTTTACGCTTTTGGTTTTTTAAGGGTGAAAACTACCCCTAATTGTAGAAAATTATAAAATAACATTTTAAATTTTAATATTGTCAACATTTGGTTCTTATTAGTTAGATAATGATTGTTTTATGTTTTAAGATGTAATATCATAATTTTTCAACCCTTACATCCACCCTTGTTGGAGCTATAAATAAAAAATTTGACTTATCCTAAAAGAATAATTTCGGCTTGCATCGATGAACATAAAAATTTCGAATTAGGATCATCTCACCCTGTACTTAATATTCTATGTCATGCTCAGGGCGTTGATTATTTTTGGGGGTGTAAACTATCCCTTATTGTCAAAAATTATATAAAAACATTGAAAATTTTAATATGGGTAAAATTTGGTTTTAATTGGTTAAATAATGATTGTTTTATACTAAAGGATATAATATAATATTTCAACTCAAAAACCACCCTTAATAACATTGCAATTTTTATAAATAGATAATTTAATAGATCTTTACAGAAAGATTGTACAAATATATACAAATAAAAATACAAATAGTTTCTTAGTCATCTTCCAGTATACCAACCGGTTCTGTGGTATTAAATACATGGAAAATGCTATATAAGCGGACTATTCAAATTTTTCGAAAACAAAAATTGGTTTTATAAACACAGCTCCTTTATTTTTGACGATAAAACGTTTTTTCAAAAACGATTTTGTAGGATTTTTAAAGAGCTATAAATAAAACTATGTAAATTAAATTCCATAAGATCCCTTAGTTTTTAATTGGGGTGAGATTAAAAGGCACGGATAAAGGGGTGTTTGCTCGTAAATAGAATATTTAAACAGCTATATCTTGCTAACTATTCACTGTAATGAAAATCTATGCAAAAGAAAATTTTAACTATTAAAAAACCTACCAAACTAGTAGTCTATCATTTTTTTCGTAATTTCAGTATTTTCGGAGATATTTTGAAGAAAAAGGTGAAAAACAAGAAATTGCAAAAAATCTATTTCCCTTTAAACTCCAATGTTTCTAAAAGTAGGCCTTTAAATAGGTCAAACTTCTTGGGTGCATTTATAATGCAAATATAAATGGAATTACAGAAAAGTGAAGAACAATTTTTAATTAGGAGGGTAGTTAGGGAGTTGTTTTCACTGATTTTTTCGTAGAGAAAAGCAGATACCAATAATTTTTTGATCATAAGTCGCTTAATTTTTATGCTAGAAACTTCTTATTGTTTTTTTTTGAAAGATCTAATTGTATGCTTGAAAAAATATTTTTTAAATTTTCCTCGAAAAATGCAAAGTTTTCCCATTATTTGACTTTAAATATTTCAAATTACATGCATTTGACGAAAAAAGCTAACCTTTAACATGCCGTATCTCAGTTCGTATTGGTCGTAAAAATATTATAGAAAAATAATTTGGTTTCTGTTAGTAAAAGATACAATTTTGACGATATTACATATATCTAGAGTTTTTCTTGATTAAATGCATATTTTTCGAGTTATTCTCAAGAAACCCTCAAAAAAGGTGGATTTTTCGTCTAAAAACTGTTACATTCAACCGCGAATAACTCGAAAAATATTAGTTTTACGAAGAAAATATAAAAAACATTTTTTTCTTAGAATTACTTTTTACATCGATTTACATAGCTAAAATGTAATAAAAAATTCTCACCCCCCGAGATGGGGTGGCAACCACCCTTAAGGTTTTAGCGTACAGCGGCATGATATAGAAAATGATCTTTGGACTATTCCCTACCTTCTGTGAAAATTTCAATTAAATACATGCTGGACGAAAAAATTGCGAGCCAAAATGCTTCATGCTGGCCCGGATCGAACATTTGTGGGACACAATAATTGACAGAAGACTACGACGACGTTTGCCACCTCCTATAACCTTACAAGAGGTAGAAACAGTAGCTCTCGAGATTTGTAATATTGTTGATAAAGACCGAATAGCATACCTCATTTGTAATATAAACGTACCTTTTAAACTTTTTTATTATCCAACATAAGCGAATGAAACAAAAAACAAAATGTTAATTAAGTCTAAGGCTACAATTGAATTTTAATTTAAATATATTATATATGCTAGAATAGTCCACGGTATTCCAAACTTTAAGAAAAAAAACACAGTATGATTGGTACACCCGGTATAAAATGACGTTTACCTGTCTAGCAACGTTATTACTACATCGATTTTCTTAAATAATAAAGCTATAACATGCTAAAAAAATCACTAAAATCGGACAACAGGTTTAGGAAATTCGAGACACCTAATGTGTACAATTCAGGGGGTGAGTCGATTATTTTCTCTGTCGATTATTTTCTCTCAAGTGTAGTTTTTTTTATAATAATTAATTTTAACTAATAATTAATAAAATACCAACTAAAACTTTTAGTCTATAATCCGATTAAGCAAATTTTCTAAAGTACTGGCCTGTTTTAAACACATTCTTATTAAAATGAAATTCCTTAATCCTACCATGAACCAAATTTCCTCTTTGTAAAGTTGTTGGAGTCCCGGATAAAGTAAGGACTCTAAATATAAACATTTACATGCTCAATAAACGTACTAAATTTTCATATCAAAGAATTTTCTAATTAATTATTCCATACTTTTATTGGAAAATCTGTCCTTGCCTTTCTCTGAGAAAAGAAAATTAACATGAAAAAGCAATGATTTCGCCCAGACCAAGTTTGCAGCATCCTCGAATGTTAGGGAAAAACTATTAAGGCCCTTGATTGAAAACTTTGTTCGCTAAAGCTTCGTGTTTTTTAGAGTGTTAAGTAATTATTTTAATAATTTTAATACAATAAAAAAAGTCCGCTACAAAAGGTATGTTTATTTAAAAGAACCCTTTCGGATCTTTTAAATCACAGAACATTTTCGAATGGAATATGCCATCTTTAGTGCTGCTACTAGGTATACATGTTTAAAACCACTACATATATGGATGAAAACGATTTAAACGTTATAAAATTGATATTCGTTATATTATATTATTGCTGATAATTTTACAGCATATTTTACTCCAGGATAATAAGCTAGAAATAGACCATGTTCGGAACACTCAAAGATCCAGGTAGCTGACTATTTTTTAGTTATTGTAGACCTATAGGAAGAAAACCTACCTAACCTTTATTATTAAAAATTTAGTGCAAGAATCGCGATTTCCTCGATTTTTTGCACTCAATTCAAAAGCTAAATAGTTGACATAAATATAGTTCAGCTTTTTAGAAAATTGAAAAACCTTCAAAATGCCGATTTTTGAAAGTTAAAAAGTTAATTTGTTGCTACGCAAACTGCAAGATAAGTGAAAATCGTTATTTGTTAATAACTTTTACTAAAACTACCTTAGAACTTTAGTGTTTCGCCCAAAGTTGGGTATTGGGGTACTTAACAACGATCCATTAATTAGCTTAAAAGTTATTCTAATTGTTTATCCCAGAGACCTTTATTTTGTAATAATATAAGACAGAAAATAATGAAGATATGGCAATTCTGCGTATGCCAAATCAAAGTAGAAAACTGATGCTATCAAAATGTACTAAAAAAGGATAAAAAATTATCTAATATAGTCAAAAATCCTAATGCCAAATTTGTGAAATTTTGTAGTTTATAAACATTTAGAATAACTTTAAAAATATTGTCTGTAGAAAAAATCATTTTACATATTAGAAAATCTGGTATTTTACACGAATTTTAAAAATATAGTTCATATTATGGTGACTAGTCGTGGTAAGTGAAGGGGGAGCTGGGAGCCGACAAATGCACGAGTTCAAAAACTCAAAACTACTATCATTTTCTATATCTCGGGATCCACTGAATATAATTTGATCGTTCTTTTTTAAATTTGTATGTAGTTTTTCTGTACATTACAAATATGCAATTTGTCTAGACATTTATTAATTATTAAACAGTCTAATTTGTTTAAACAATTTTTGAAAAAATAATTTTTTCCCAAAAGTCCGCGATTTTAATCATACTATCGTTATTTATCATAGAAAAAGTAAAGGTATACTTTAATAAATAAATTATCTTCAATAAATAATTATCTAATAAAAATCATTTGTTTATTAAAGTGTACTTTAACTTTTTCTATGATCAATAATGATACTACGACTAAAAAAATAGATTTTTGCAAAAAAAATATTTTTTTAAGAATTGTTTAAACAAATTAGACTGTTAATTAATTAAAAAATTTATAAACAAATTGCGTACTTGTAATGTACGTAGAAATTAGAGAGAAATTAAAAAAAGAAAGGTCAAAATCCTTTGAGCTGATCCGGAGATACAGAAAATTATATTCGTTTGAAATTGCTTTTTCGGTATTTTAACTCACTGGATTTGTAGGTTCCCCCAAAATCGTTTGAACTACATTTTTGAAAAATCGTAGAGGATGCTGTGAAGGTACAATGTTTGTACAAATTTAAAAAAAAATACAAATCCCATTCTTTAAAATGGCATTAATGAGATTACTTAATTATTATAAACACATTAGCTGTGAATTAAAAAAAAACATATGGCTAACTTTGTTCCAAATGAACCAGGCTAATTTTTTTTGTTTGAAAATTCGTGTTAAAATACTATTTTTTCGAATATATAAAAATATTGTTTTTACGGACAATATTTTTAAAGTTATTCTAAATGTTTATAAACTACAAAATTTCAAAAATTTGGCATTAGGATTTTTGAATATATGTATTAATTATTTTTTTTTATCTTTTTTTAATACATTTGATATTATCACCCTTCTACGTTTATTTGGCATACTCACAATTGCCCTATCTTCATTATTTTCTGACTTATCTTATTGCAAAATAAAGGTCTCTGGGATAAACAAATAGAATAACCCTTAAACTAATTAATGGATCGGTCTCAAATTTTGAAGGTTTGAAGGTTACGCCAATACCCAACTTTGGGTGAAACACTAAAGTTCTAAGGTAGTTTTAGTAAAAGTTATTAACAAATAACGATTTTCACTTATTTTGCAGTTTGCGTAGCAACAAATTAACTTTTTAACTTTTAAAAATCGGCATTTAGATGGATTTTCAATGTTTTAAAAAACTGAATTTTGTAATTTTATGTCAAATATTTAGCTTTTGAATGTAGTGCAAAAAATCGAAAAAAGAATGTGTGTGTACTTTGTACGCACGTAAGAAGTTATGCTTCTATTATAATATAATTTCAACGAAATAAATATACCTACTTAACAGTTACAATACAAAAAATTAACAATAATTACCAAAAATTAACCAAAAATGCCAAATATTAAAAAAAAAAAATATGAATCGTCCGGGATTTGAACCCGCAATCTCGCGATCTTTTGATCTCTGGTCCAATGCTCTACCAACAAGGCCATCAAGCCGCATGCTAGTTACCTTTCAGATATACATAAGTATACATCAAGTAAAATATAAAGGTGACAAGTGAAATACAAAAATAGATGTTTTATTATTTTACGCCCAAGGAAGACAAATCCAAAGACACAAAATTATAATAAAAAACCTTTTAAACCACCTTTTTCACATTGCGCAAGTTGTATTATTAATATTAATGTTAATAAATGAAATATAAATATTTTGACGTTTCACAATTTGACAATTCACTTTTAACTGCAGTGCCTTAAAAATTTTAAAGCACTAGTGCCTTAAAGTAGCATTTTTAACGCTCCTATGGAGTCCTAAAAGTTGCATTTTTAATACGTTTGTAGAAAAATATATTTAAAAACACCAATATATTCTTTCCACACCTTTTCTGGACTGATACATACATAAATTAAAACATTTTGAAGTATAACTTCAAAAATATAATATGAAAACTATTTAAAAAGACAGTATAACTATTAATTAACATTTGTTGTTTCTCTTCCCACAAATTTTAAAACGTAACAACCATACATAACCAAACCGTCAACCGTCCAAACCACAGCTGCGCTACAGCTGCCATATTGGATAATTTTTGACATGTCATTTGAACATCCAATCAGAACAAAGTTATAATGCGCATGCGCCGGGATCGTAGGTTTTAACATATAAAAATTCACCCTCATATCGCGCGTAAAGAAGTATAACTTCAAAAAATCGCGATTTTTGCACTAAATTGCTAATAATTAAAAAACGGACGCGAACTCTAGGCAGGAAATAGGTAGGTTTTCTTCCTATAGGTCTACAATAACTAAAAAAGTAGTCAGCTACCTGGATCTTTGAGTGTCCCTATAAAATCCTTACTACTCTGGATTAATTTTGAAGTAGAATTTGAAGAAGTAGATTCAATTCATGGTAACGTAAAACTCTCAACTAGGGTTGCTGGCCTGGGGACAACTTCTCTACACGGACCTTAGGTATTTGCTACATTCTTATTCTTCTCCTTTTTGTATAGACATGACTGTCTGTTAATGAGCCTCCAGTAATTTATCGTTCCATCGTTTCCGTGATATTCCTACTGATCGTCTTCCTATTGAAAAACCGTCTCTAGCCGTGTTTACTACTATTATATTTGTTGTAATTCGGCTTATGTGGTCATTCCATTATACTCTTCTCTTTCTTACCCAGTTATTAAGTTTCTCCACCTTCCATCTTTGTCGTATATCTGTAGTCCTTGCTTTACTCATACTGTCTTACCAACGATTTTTCGAAGGGTTTTCATCTCTGCTATTTCTAGCGATTCTTTTGTCCTCTTTGTGTCAGGTCGTGTTTCTGCTGAGTATGTATTGATCTGGTAACTGTTTTGTAAATTCTGCCTTTAATTTCTCTTCCGATATTTTTGTTTCTCCATATCGTTTTATTCAGGCAACTTGCGGCTATTTTCGCTCTATTCACTTGTATCTTCCCCTTCTGTTTCGAGCTTTGATAGCTAGATAGTGTGATGCCTAGATATTTAAAATCCATCACTTCTTCTATTATGTGACGCTCCAGCTCTGATTTAGATATGATTGGATTGGCTGTTATACCCGTGCATTTTGTCTTTTTTGGGGTAATTGACATGTGAAATTTCCTGGCGGTTATATTAAATTGGTACAGCATACGTTGTAAATGATCTTCACTTTAAAGAGATTAGTATTGCATTGTCTGCATAGCAGATTGTTTTAACTTGTTTTTCTGCCATTTGGTATCTTTTTTTTCTTAGTTTTTTTGATAACTTCACCTATGAGCAGCTATAACAAAAAAGGACTCAAAGAATCCTCCTGTCTTATCCCATTTCCAGCTTCAATTGGGTCAGTTAGTTCATCTTCATTTTCGACCGCTTTATTATACTTAGAGGCACCTATCTTGAGTACAACAAATGGATAACATCCTCTAATTGTCAAATTAAAGGATGCCATCCCTGTCAAATGCCTTCTTAAGGTCCACGAAATATGCCGGTTTGTTTTATTCTAAATATATCTATATTTATAGTTGTTGCCGTATGAGGCATTTGAAATACATATGCCTAAAAACGATTAATTAAAACTTTTACATTACAAATGCACGAATACGGCATTGTAGACTTTATAGCTGAAGTGTAGCTTGTAAAAACGTACTAAATCAATCGAGGTAAGCAGTTTTAAATGTTTAAGGTCGTTTGTAATGTAAAAGTTTAAATTCAGCGTTTTTCGGCATATTCCAAGAGCCTCATATTTATTGCCAAAACTCAAAATCGAAAGTTCATGTCATATCTTAGGTTTTAAATATTAGGCTGCAACATTAATAATTCTTTAGTGATCAGTAAGTGGAACTGATAAATTTTATTGATCTTATGACAAACGTCAAAATGATAAAAATCTCTCAACGTTTATTTATCTAACAGCTTTGCAGAAACTGATTTCAATTTCGGCAAAATGCAAAAACTTCATAAGAAAGCTGCACTCCTTACCTTTAAAACGAATTTTGATTTTTGTTGATACGACACTCTGATCAAAATATATCGAATTTTTACCGATTTGATACAAATTATGTTTAAAATATTGATTTCGCGGCCATAACTGACATTAAAAATCGCCGGTTGCTTCAAGCCTTGTTTCTGAGAAAATGGTTCATTCTACGTAGAAAGTGATAATAAAAAATTTTATTTAAAATTATACCAGCGAAATTTTTTTGTTTGAAAATTTTTTTTCTACCGGTTACAGATTCTGGGTAAAATCTTAGACATACTACGGTTCTTAGACATACTACGGTTGCCCAGATCGACGGTGGTGGAGAGACTTCAATTTTTGACTTTACGTCACAAGAATACAGAATCCCATATTTTTAAATGATTTTCGATCATTGAATGCGTGGTATTGTGTATATATGTGTAGTATTTTTGTTATTATTAAATAATAAGACAAATAATACACATTTTATCTTATACCGCGTGGTGAATCGTAAAACGGGCCATATGAAACTCAATGTAAATTTCTAAACTGTTGAATTCCTGCTTCCCTATTTAAGTTAGGCCACACGTTACTATTTAACTGACAGTGCTCACACCATTGACTGAATAAAAAATCTTTATTATTAATACTTTCTCCGCAACTGAGGGTATCTTATCAAGTGTATTGCTTTTAATGATAAAATAAAAATATTGACAATTCAAAAATTTGAAAATAATAACTTCATTGTGACACATTATTGCACTGTATTTGGCCTAATTTTGGACTGAAAAACGTATTTTTACGCATTTTTACAAAATTTTGGAATATGTTTAATTCGTAGCACAATTTTAACAGCTGTTCTCAATACAGATTTCAATCCTCTATAAATAGTTTCTAACGTCTTTTGATGTAAAATAATTAGGGAAGCAGGAATTTAACAGTTTAGAACTTTACATTGTGTTTCCTATGGCTCATTTTCCAATTCACCACCCGGTACCTATATCCTAGTTTACTTTATATTTTTGTATTTGTAATTTTGGTGTTGTTTCCCCTAAAAACTTATTTTGAATTATTCATGAAAGTTGTACATCGTACCTATTGTAGGAGTTTAAATAAGAATATATATTTATAAGGTAGAAAACGTTAAAATCCCATTATGTATTAACGTAATAATAATGTTGATGATATTTTAGAATGCCAGGTACAGGCTGTAGTGTGGCCAAATTTATTAGGTACCTTTTATTTAAATTATTACAATAAATTATACAAGTAATTATATTTCACATAACCCTAGCTGACCTCTAAAGATAGTATGTATTCAATAGCTAATCCAGTATTAATGGAAATTCATCGACAAATTTTCAGTGTAGAATGGAGATTGAAATCCTAGATTTCCGTAAATATTGTATGGATAAATATCAACAGTTTTACATAATTGGGTGTTATAATCCACTAAACATCTTTATTTCTTAACTATCTTGACTATTTTCCATACACCAAAGACATATAAATACCGATTAAAGGCAAGGAGTAAAATGCAAAATTTTGATGCACGTCAAAATTCTCAATGTGTTTTAAATGTATTCTTTTTTTTTCGAATCCTGAGAAAACTAATAAATATTTTTGAAAAATTTAAACGCAGAATGAAAGACTACATTATTACCGAGGGCCGAAAGTCCCTGAAAACTTCTATAATGTTTATTTTAATAAGTTACAGGGCTGAAAATAAAAGAGAAATGTGATTTTTAATTGCAAATATTTCATTTAAAAGAAACTTTTTATTTACTCTAAGGGACTTTCAGCCCTCGGTAATAACGTAATCTTTCATTCTGCGTTTAAATTTTTCTAAAATTCTTATTAGTTTTCTCAGGATTCTAAAAAAATAATATAACGATTCAAATGACAGTATACTCGTGATGTAATCGCACCCTTAACGTTCATTGGTTAGTCGATCTGGGCAACCGTGGTAATGTCTAAGAACCGTGGGTAAAATTGATGTTTTTTGTTCCCTCCTCTACTAGAGGCGAGTTTTTGGGGTTCCAAAATTACCATTCTCAGCAAAAGTAAGATTGTTCGTAAGATTTTTAGAGGCTTATAGGCATTTTCGTCTCTAATGACTGGACTAATAGGTACATTTATAAAAAATTAAAAGGGAAATCCCAGTAATTGACTATAAACCAGAGCTTTAAAAAAACTTACAAAGAAGTATAAACTTCGTATTTGTATACGGTATATTTTAATTTAAAAAATCTTTAAAAATAATCCAAATACATATTTACAAATTCTAACAGAAGGTTTTCGGTCTAGTGAGATCATCATCAGTGAAACATTCTACTTGTAATTGCTACACCACTTTATTGTTGTTACAACTTTTGTGTTGCGTTACCGTTACGGTATTAAAAAATTTTACTATTATGACATACTAAAGATAGGAGAGATTGTAATCCATTTGGATGATTGTTATATTTTTTTAAATAATATAGGATACCATTTTACACACTAAGTTTTTACCTCTTTAAGTTTTTTTGCTACACTTATATTTTTTCTACTCTTTTAGACTTCAAATTCTGTGGGAAGTTACATTTCAATAAAAAAATCACATGCCAGAAAAAGGAAACACGGAACGTGGCATAAACTAAAAGTTTTTATGCTTGGAAAATGCAAACTTGCTAGTTTAATCCACTGTGTAAATCGTTGGGAACATGCTAGCAAAATACTCAACCTGTCATACGCCAGGTCTTATCAAATCTCTTCGTATTCATCACAGAATTTGATTTTTTACGAGCCAAGCTTGTGATACGCAAAACGTCGAGAAAGTTTTTATTTTATTTTCAACACGTCTTTTGCAGATAGGTCACTGGAGACTCTAGGTACCGATATACTTTTAATAGGCCTGTCAATTGGCAATAGAATTTCTTTTTGACGACAAAGTGGAAAAGGTAGACTCTTAAAAATAGTTTACCAACCTATAAAAAACGACTGTGAAAGACTGTGATGACTCAAGAGTGTGATATTCAAAAAGTTTCATTTAATCAATTTTAAACTTTTGTTTTTCGATAGTGTTAAGTTTTCTCTAATAAATTCCTATTAGTCCTGTCGCCAGGGGGGTACAACGTCCTCCTTTATTCAGATGGACTTACCCAAGTTTTTTATGTATTTTGGCTCGTAGAACACGAATTTTTTGGGTAGCAGTTGATCCGGATGTCGATAAGATTGTTATAAACAAAGAAGTTGAGGGATTACATAAAAGCGATTTCTCGCAAAATAAAACTTTTTTTGTATTTTTTGGGCCATTCTAACTAAAAAATGTTCCTACAAGTTTTTTCGTAGGATGCATAGTTTTCGAGATAAACGCGGTTGAACTTTCAAAAAATCGAA
Source organism: Diabrotica virgifera virgifera (assembly GCF_917563875.1). Taxonomy (NCBI): domain Eukaryota; kingdom Metazoa; phylum Arthropoda; class Insecta; order Coleoptera; family Chrysomelidae; genus Diabrotica; species Diabrotica virgifera. The sequence goes on from NC_065444.1 coordinate 31,547,094, forward strand.
AAATTGCAATTTTTGAACCCGAATAACTTTAGATTAAAAAATCAAATAGCAATTCTGCTTACCGCATTTGAAAGTTCAAGTCAAATTATCGGTTTTGAATATTTACATTGCTAAAAATTTATTTGTTTAATGTTAAAAAAAGCTATAAACACATAGTGTTTCCCCTGCCTAAAGCAAGAAACCCATTATGAACGGCCGGCACGGCACAGCCCGGCCCGGCACAGGACAGTCCAAATTCATTTGTATAGTTTTAAATGCAACGTAACCCATTATGAGCGGCCGGCTCGGCCCGGCACAGGCCAGCACACAAACGGAACGGCCAAAATTCTCCGAGGAGAATAAAATCCGTTGAAGTCGAACGGCCTGAACGGCCAGTCGGCGCCGGTGCGTCCTAATTGTTGATAATAAGCAGATTTATTGTTGATTTTTTAATTGAAAGCTCGTTGTTTCTTTTGAAATAAAATAATATGGAAGAAGTTTTCATTGAGAGTGTCAGAGAATACCCATTTTTGTATGATTGTATGACAGGTACGTACATTATCTTTTAACCATGAATTCGTTTTTTTAACATGATGCATATTCATTAAAATTGTGTAGTTTATGTCTTTTAAAAACTTTTATTTTACGATAGTTTTTAAAATATATGATCATTTTTCCGGTGCCGTGCCGTGCCGGCCGTTACAAATGGGTTTTTGAACGTGCCGGCCTGTGCTGTGCCGTGCCGGGCTGTGCCGTGCCGGGCGTTCATAATGGGTTTATTGCTTAATACATGCGTTTTAATGCCTACGTAAAAATCGCCTCGCTTGCACTTGTACCTACTCTACCTACTCGTTCGATTTTAAATGAGAAATAATTGAAAACATCACTTAAGCACTAGGTGTTTATAGCTTTGTTTAACAATAAAATAATAAATTCTTGCCAATGCAAATAACTAAAACCGATAAAATTTGACTTTTACTTTCAAATGTGGTAAGCAGAATTGCTATTTGATTTTTTAATCAAAAGTTATTCGGGTTCAAAAATTGCAATTTTTCGATTTTTTGAAAGTTCAACCGCGTTTATCTCGATAACTATGCATCCTACGAAAAAATTTGTAGGAACATTTTCTGGTTAGAATGGCCCAAAAAATACAAAAAAATGTTTTGTTTTGCGAAAAATGGCTGGTAAGTAATTCCTCAAGTTCTTTGTTTATAACAATCTTATCGACATCCAGATCAACTGTTACCCAAAAAATTCGTGTTCTACGGGTGAAAATACATAAAAAATACTTGGGTAAGTCCATCTGAATACAGGAGACCGTTGTACCCCCCCTGGCGATAGGACTATATAATTGGTAATGATTTTTAGTTGCCGATTGAAACGACAATTGAAAAATACATTTTTTTCCGATGTTTCGGCTTCTACAAAACAATAGTTTTAGAAGAATATGTTCTCTTAAATTAATATTTTTAATATTATTTTCTTCCTTCTGTGTGCAAATAGAATGGTTAATAAGCAATTTGGATTTAGAAATGGTCTAGGAACTATAAAGAGCCAGTGGCGGATCTACGTGGAAGGAAAAGGGGGAAATTTCCCCACCTAACATTAGCTGACACGAAACCTAAACCACAGACAGACAAATTCAACCAAATAAATACGCTATTTAGGAAAATTAGGGGAACTTAATACATATAAGTTATTATTACTGTGTTTTATGTAATTTGTGTAGAGAAACGATACACTTTTCAAAAAGTATTTTTACAGACAGTACAGTAATAATGACGGATGATCATGATTAAATCAGCAGATGCAAACAACCAATTAAATATTGAATATACTGCATTTTGGTATTACAGAAGAATTATATTAATATTATGGATTCAAAGAGTGTCACATGTAAAAGTAACTAGAAGAATAGGAAATGAAACGGAAATAATATCAACTATCAAAAGACGAAAAGTTTAGTATCTACTTAGGACATTTAATAGAAGGACAAAAGTAGTCATTCTTACAACTTATTAGTAAGTGTGGGAAGACGAAGGATATCTTTGTTTAGGAACTCAAAGGAATGCTTGAATGCAGTAGTGTAATAGTATTTACAGCGGCAGTTAACAGGGTTTGCTTAGCCACCATCCAGAAGAGCTAAAATAATCTACAGAGGGTCCTATACCTATTTAACAAAACAGAAAAAGAATACCAGATAACATTATCAACAAAATGTATAACATTCCCTTTAAGGGAAAATCGAAACGTCAAATAAAGCTAACTCGAACTTTTAAATTGTGGCCTATTTCCAAATAAAATAGTAAATTGGAATGTCTGAAGAACTAATCAGATACAAACTAGAGATCAAAAGGGAAAATAGTTAACCAAGTGATGTCATTCAATCATTTGGGATCAAAACCTAGAGACTATGAAGAAATATTCAACCAAATCACAGAAAAGTCTCAACCACATCAAGAGCATTAAGATACATAACTTGCAGTAATTAACATTAATGAGTTAAAAAAAATAAGAGTTTATAAAACCTAATATTATGTCCAAGAATTAGTTAGATGAAAAATAGAACAAAGGAGAGATTTTAACCAACATGTAATGAGATTGGGAGAAGATCTAGTCGCCAGTAATAAAAGAGATAGGAAAGAGGAAAAGGCTCTCAAAAAGATTACAAAAGAAATGATCAAACAGATGATCGGAATCACAAATAAGACTAAATAGTACTGAGTAAAACAGCTTATAGATCTAAACTGTGGAAAATAAGACGAACAAGAAAATTCAATTACACAACGAGAAAATAGAAGTATTGCATTTACTAGGAGTAACCTTACTTTGAATAACCATTTATATATTTTTGTTGCAATCAATATTTGCTACTAATGAAGCTTATATTTGACGCATCAATGATAAATTATGTGAAATTATGCAAGTGTGGCCGGTGTTTATCAAATATGGCGTATATTTAGCTGTAACTGGTGAATTGAATACACGGCTTGTAGTTAAATCGTAAAATAATATGATTAGGGACGAAGACGAAGAGTGGCTAATTCAAATGTAATTGTAACAAAAATAATTTCAACAAAATCAATGGAGCCAGATATTATAATAATATGTAGCAGGTTGTAAATAATTCGTAAACAAACATTTTCTGAATATTTTTCTTAAGCTACATTCTTGTGAAATCTTCCAAAATCAGTTTATCGTTTCCATTTCCAGTTCAAAGTGGAATTTAAAAAGTCAAAATAATTTTTTTGGCTTTTGGATTAGTCTATACAGTCAGAAACGGAGTAGGTAACTATACTAAATTTACATTCAAGATGCAGTATAAATAAACAAACCAAGACACGTTAAATGCTACTAGGAGCACTCCCTAATTATAATTTACAATGTATAAACTTTAGAAATCATGATTTGGGATTTACAATGAATATGCATTGTAAATTATGATTCAGAAGTGTTCCTAGTAACGTTTAACGTGTCTTGGTTTGTTCATTTTTACTGCATCTTGATTGTAAATTTAGTATAGTAAATCTACCATTTATAAGGTTAATCTATCTTATCTAATGTTAAGTTTACCTAAGCCTGACCGACTTCTTTGTTAAGAATATAAAAACATTTTTCCATCTACCTCTACCGAAAGTATACTTTTCCTAACCTGATTGTAGGAAGCAAAGTCGTGCTTTTTCTCCCTAGGGAGTAAAAGTACTTTTCCTCCCTAGGGAGGAAAAAAGTAAAAGTGACGTCATGGTATGTCATTGATGAAATAACTTATTGACTTCCTATACAATATTCTATTATCTATTACGTAAATATCTATACTTTTTAACGTTTATTTACAGAACACCCTGTATTTTGCAGAATGGTAAAAAACAGTAAATTGTTATTTTGATTTAACAATGTTTACATTAATAATTTGACTTTTATTTGACAGCTGACAGTTATAATGTACCTACTTGTTAGTTTTAGTTCTCTAATAAATGTTGTTAGTTACATAAATAAATTATTTAAAAATGAATAAATTACTTGTTATTTGAGCAAGTTGGAAAAATCATATGTATAACGTGTGAGTAAAGTATTTTCCTCCCTTGAATGATAGAAATTCTTGGTAGGAAAAGTAGCATTTTCCTCCCTTGTTATACTAAACAATATATAATGCAATAATAATACAGATAGCTATTTTGTCAACGTAAATTTTTTTAAATTAATTATAACAAGCATTTTAAAATAAGGATAAGAGTCAGGCTTTTCTCGTCCAAGGGTCTTTCTGAGCATTTTTTAAAACAAATTCTGAGTGAACCACCGTAAGTTAGGTATGCAAGTAGAGATGCATCAACTCAAACTAGTTTGATTTTACTCAACAAACTTGACTTGACTTGAAAATCAAACTTTTTGTATAAAAAAGTTCGATATCTTTAGGTTTGACTTAAATTCAAACATCTTCAAACAGTTTGAAAAGTTTGAGTATTACGCAACGTGTTTATTTGTTCAGTGTCGGATCAACGGGGGGAGTAATAGGTGGGGAGGGGTAGGGGAAATCCCCCCTCCCAACAAGGTCCAAAAAATTTTTTTTGACAAATTTCAATAAACATAGAAATGTATTGGCTGATATGATATTTAAACCGCAGACAGACAAATAAAACCCGGTAAACGCGCCAGTTAGGATAATAATTATTAAGAAAGCTTATAGCGTCTTATAGTATGATACAATTGATCCAAATAATGGCATAAACCAGACATCCAAAGTGAAAGTTATCATCCAACACGAAATTGTTCTATATGGTCCACATAATGTTCAGAAAAAAGTCACACCATTTTGAGCGTCGGGTTTGAAGGGGAGAGGGGGAGAAATCGATAAATTCGTAGTTTTTTACGTTTTTCGTCAATATTTTTAAAACTATGCGGTTTAGCATGAACAACCTTTTATACAAAAATGTTCTACATTCAATTTGAAATAAAAAGGCCCAAATAATCCTTCTAAAAGGAACGGTTCCAAAGTTACGGAGGTAGTATAGTATAACTGGTCAAAAAAATGCCTAACCCAAACATCCAAAGTAAGAGTCTTCCTCCAACACCAAATTGTTCTATATGGTCCACATATTGTTCAGTAAAAAGTTACACCATTTTGAACGTCCAGTTTAGAGAGAAGATTGGGGAGAATTCGGTAAATTAGTAGTTTTTTTACGTTTTTCGTCAATATTTCTAAAACTATACTTTAGCGTAAACAATGTTCTACACAAAATTGTTCTACATAAAATTTAAAACAAAAAAGGTCCTATATATAATTGTTATAAAATCGACGCTTCCAGAGTTACGGAGAGTGAAATATGGAGGTTTTCGATATTTTTTATATTTTTTGGGCAATTGATGATGGTTTTGGGTGGTGAGGTTCACGTTTCTTCAAGGGCTTATCACTAACATGCCACTGAAATATCAAATTTTATTTACAAAACACAATTCTGTTAAAGAAAATTTCTTTCATCAGTAATAATATTATAGATTGCCCAAAAAATATAAAAAGTATCGAAAAAAAAAAGTATTGAAAACTTCCACTTTTCACCCTCCGTAACTCTGGAACAGTTGATTTTGTAACAAATATGTATAGGACCTTTTTTGTTTTAAATTTTATGTAGAATCCTTTAGAAACCGCATAGATTTAGAAATATTGGCAAAAAACGTAAAAAACTCCGAATTTACCGATTTCTTCCCCCTCTCCCCCACCCCCAAACCCGACGCTCAAAATGGTGTGACTTTTTTCTTAACATTATGTGGACCATGTAGAACAATTTGGTGTTGGAGGATAACTTTCACTTTGGATGTCTGGGTTTGGGTATAGTTATACCATACTATTAATGCATATTTATATATTAATTTAAACCATATAGACCTAGATCCCGCGTACCAAAAAAAAGTTGATTAATAGCAAGCTGAAAATTTGTTAATAGCTTAACGGTGTCTAGTCAGACAAACTTTGATGTATGGGAACACTGGAACAGGAGAAGTTTTAATTGTGGAACAGGTTAAAAATTTGGAACGTCGGACTACGTAAACGTTCCATGTATTTTATCGGACAGTACTTCCAATTGATTTGTTACCATTTCATTAAACTCTCATGCAAAAATCAGACTGGTGTTTTTCACCAACTGGGCATTTTAATGAGTGGAACATGAAGAACATATCAAATGACAGGAATTATCTTGGTTAGTAATAGCAGTCTGATTTTTGCATGAGAGTTTAATGAAAGGGTAACAAATCAATTGGATGTTATGTCCGACAAAATACATGGGACGTTTTCGTAATCTGACGTTCCAAATTTTTAAACTGTTCCACAATTAAAACTTCGACCATTCCAGTGTTCCCGTACATCTAAGTTTGTCCTAATAAACACCGTTAAGCTATTAACAAATTTTCAGCTTGCTATTAATCAACTTTTTTTTTTGGTACGCAGGATCCAGGTCTAATAACCCAATGGTTAGTTTTTAATTTTAAAGAAATACCAACGAATATACCTACAAAAATATTTTTGTATTGTATTTTCGAGTGAACTAGCGGCTTGGTGCCAGATGTTTTTTCGAACTGACCCTAATAAATAAATGCCTTTTTTAATAAAAGGAAGTCATAAAAATTCCAAATCATTTTATGTTGAGCTGTCCTTTGAGACACATGTTACTCTGCTTGATCTGCTAAATACAAATTTTAAGATTTTTTCACTTGAAAACTATTTTGTCCTATTGTAACATGAGCGGAGCGTGAGGGGGCAATATAATACAATCCAGGGATTCTATGTAAAATATAACCGAAAGTTGTAAAGGTGGAAGATTGTAATTCGGTAGTTTTTTTTTATTTAAGTTTAAAAAACAATGTTACGTAATGCGCTGTTCGATCCATCCTAACCCCTCCCCGTGTAACGCGCCGTAACGTTTTACATGACCCCCCCCAACTTGCGTTACGTAATACTTGAACGCTCCCAAAGTAGATTAAATTACACTTTGTATGATAAAAAAACTATCCAACGAATTCTTTGTTTTAATCTAGTAAATAACACTGAAATATAAAAAAGTTATATGGATAAAACGAAACTTGCCAGCAAAGCATTTCTAAGCATTCAGAAATCATTTTCAAGAAATTTAAATTTACGACCCTGTTTTGATTATAATCGCTTCCTGTATTAAGTTACTTTTATGTGGCACTCATTGTATTATTAATTTTCTTATCTTAATTGGCAACTAACATGTCAATCTCGACAAAAAATTATTTCTACTAAGTACTAAATAAATTATTTTTCAAACTCTTTCAAACTAGTTTGACAAACAGTTTGAATTTTCAAACCTGTACGATTGACCAGTTTGACTTGACTTGAAATATTTGTCAGAAGGATTTACTTGAGTTTGACTTGAAATTAAGTCAAACTCACGTCAAGTTCAAACATTCAAGTCAAACTTGTGCAACTATATATACAAGTATACATATTATCAAAAGAAAAGTTATTTGGCGCAAAATCGTGGTCCAATGCTACTTAAATGCATTCATTTTTTTCGAATCCTGAGAGAAGTAATAATAACTTCTATATTGTTTATTTTGATAAGTTACATGGGTGAAAATTAAAAAGAGAAAGTTTGATTTTTATTTTAAATTTTTCATTCAAAAGAAACTTTTTGTTTATTCTAAGGAACTTTCTGCCCTCGGTAATAATGTAATTTTTCATTGTACGTTTAAATTTTTCAGAAATTTTTAGTTTTAATTTTTAATTTTCCAAAAATTACTTTTCTCAGGATTTGAAAAAAATTAAGGTATTTAAATAGCATTGGACCAAGATTTTGCGCCTACCCCCTTAAGGCTACAAGCCTAATCTAGTAATTCTACAACTTAATTTTGGACCAATAAAAGAAAAACAAATAATAAACGTATTTTAAAGTAAAATTGTGGCTTATTCCCAGCAAAAATAATATAGAGCGTATAAGGTTTTTATTTTGCATAATATTTTTCTAGTATTTGTAGCAGTTTGGTAACTTTATCCCCAATACTGGCCTAATCTCTTGGTTAAAAAACTCAGTACTGATTCTCTCTAATCTGGCGAACTCATTCGACATAGACGATTTCCTCCTACTTCCATCTCGTGTCATTTTCTTTTAGGTCGATTTACTATACAATTTTTTCTTTATTTTTATTTCTGTTGGAAATCGCTATTACAAGGAATGTAATAAGATTAAATTTGAGTAAGGGTTGGAAACTGACTCCAATATCGTTTAGGATACTTCGGTTACTTTTTTGTTTAGTATTATTAGCAGAGCAAAAGTAGTATAAAAAATATACAGTGTGTTACATGCATATAGTATACAAAATATACAGGGTGTTTCATTAATAATTGTCCATATAGTAACTGGAGAAACCTTAGCACAAAATACGAAGATTTAACCTAAAACACTTAAATAAAATGTAGGTCCTTACTGAGTTACAGGGTGTTTTACCTAAAAATTTAAAAACTATTTTTGCTCAGCATTTTAAAACTATTTGACGTATCCTTTTTATACTTGGCAGCAAGTATAGGTGCTGTACAGACTACTAAATTATGTTAAACAAACGATTCTGACTATTACCAGAAGCGTACGACGGGGGAAAGTGAATGGTTGACTCTTTCCAAATTCTACGCCACTGGCGGAATTGCTATTTTAGTCAATTTTCGAATTCCCCAATACTTTCTATGAAAATAATATACTCTTGATTAATTATTTATATGGGAAATAAGCCACAATTAAAATGAAAAAAATAATTTTATTAACGTTTCGACGCCCAAATCGGGTGCCGTTGTCAAAATACAAAATATTACTAAAATAAACAAAAGTGTTGTTGCTAAGCAAAAAAATTCTTCTAATAATTTATTTAATCTCACTCATTTATATTGGCAATTCAGACATATATTATACATTTTAAAGTAGAAGACTTTAAAATGATATTGTCAATATTTATGGCTTATTTCCCATATAAATAATTAATCATAAAAATGCCACAAGGAAATAGCTTCAGAACAACATTAATATACTCTTCATTCGTAACGATAAAGTCATTAGTTTCCGAGATCTTTGAATTTAAAAATGGAACGGAACGGTCATTTTGATTAATGTATTGTGTCGCTTTATTTTTAATTTCAAATATCTCGAAAACTAATCATTTTATCGTTACGATTGCCGAGTATATTATTTACATAAAAAGTATTGTAAAATCAAAAAATTACACTAAAATAGCAATTTCGTCAGTGGCGTAGAATTTGCGAAGGGTCAACCAGCCACTATCCACTGTCGTACGCCTCTGGTAGTAGCTATAAACGTTTATTTATCTTAATTTAGTAGGGTGTACAGTGTGTAGTAGGGTGTACAGTGTACACTTTCTGCCAAGTATGATAAGGATACGCCAAATGGTTTTAAAGTACTGGGTACAAATAATTTTTAAATTTTAATCATAATATGAATCATAATATCATAAATTAATCAAAATAACTGTGTTCAAATGTCTCGAAAATTATTGACTTTATCGTTACCAATGTAGAGTATATTATTTACGTAGAAAGTATTGGAAAATCTAGAAATGGTACTAAAATAGTAATTCCTCCAATGGTGTAGAATTTGAGAAGGGTCAACCATTCACTACCCCCTGTCGTACGCCTCTGGTAGTAGCTAGAAACGTTTCTTCATCATAGTTTAGTAGGGTGTATAGTAGTCGCACTTTTTGCCAAGTATAAAAAGGATATGTCGAATAGTTTTATAATGCTGAACAAAAATAGTTTCTAAATTTTTATATAAAACACCCTGTAATTCAGTAAGAAACCATATTTTATTTAAATGTTTTAGGTTAAATCTTCGTATTTTGTGCTAAGGTTTCTCCAATTACTATATGAACAATTATTAATGAAACACCCTGTATAATTTTCCATCATTTTACTAGGTACTGCTATTTTTGTATTGATATCTTACATTTCATGTAGCTATATTCCACGTATATATTTTTATTTGGTTATTGGTTTTTTAAGGTTTATTTTTTTAGATAATTTTTATAAAAAAATAGTAATATATCAATAATGCAAAATATTACATTCTAAAAAATTAGATGTAAGGCATTTTTATACAGGGTGTTTCATTGAGAAAGTAACATACGTTAACTGTTGAAAGAGGACACTTAGGCGGTCTCAAAAATACCATACTTAATGGGTCTTACTCCATTAATATCAAAGATACTGGGTGTTTTATCTGTTTTGCCATTTTCTTAATTGATTCATAACTTGTTAACCACACTATATATTTATTTTATATTTGGCACGCAAATATCATTTAAGATGTACAATAAACTAATTTATTTATAATTGTAAATAATCCAGGTCCGGATTAAAAAATATTGGAAAAATGTTCCGACCCAAAAAGACACCCTGTACATAAAATATTTTTAAAATAGATTTTTCAGTTGAAAAGAGGATGAAAAACTAAATTTAGTGGTATACTTTGAATTTTCGGCAAAATTATTTTTCTGGTCAAATTTTGAATTTGAATTCTGAAATTATGTGAACTGCGAGAGCTCTAAGTAGAAAAAAAATTGAAATACAGCTTACAACTTGTCAACCGCACAGCATATTGATTTTATATTTAACACGCGAAAATTCTATTAGGTGTCCAATCAATTAATTTATTTACAATTATAAAAAATCCAGGTCCTGATAAAAAAATATTGTATAAAGGTTCCGACCCAAAAAAATACCCTGTATATTAAATTTTTTTAAATGGATTTTGCATTTGAAAAGAACATGAAAAACTAAATTTAGTAGTATACTTTGAATTTTCGGCAAAATGATTTTTCTGTTAAAATTTTGAATTTGAATTCTGAAATTATGTGCATTGCGAAGCTCTAAGTAAAATAAAATTCAAATATGACTTCATTTTAATTAATACCATTATTTAATCTAAATTGGTAAAATATTAACATATGCACATGTAACAATAATTTTCTTTGGTGGTAATTTTGAATGAGTGCTTTGGTTTTGAATAGTTATTATACTGCAAATTTTCGATGTTTGTTATAATTTTTAGATATTTTGTTGATTAAATTGATGTATTCTTTATTGACCCTTTATTATTTATTCATTATTTAAAGATGAATATTCGCCATAAACTATTTGTCACACATAATTAAAAAACACTGAAATATTAACATTTTACCAATTTAGATTAAATAATGGTATTATGTAATTAAAATTAAGTCGCATTTTAATTTTTTCTGCTTAGAGCTCTCGCAATTGACATAATTTCAGAATTCAAATTCAAAATTTTACCAGAAAAATCATTTTGCCGAAAATTCAAAGTATACCACTAAATTTAGTTTTTCATCCTCTTTTCAAATGCAAAATCCATTTAAAAAAAATTAATATACAGGGTACTTTTTTGGGTCGGAACATTTATAAAATATTTTTTAATACGGACCTGGATTTTTTATAATTGTAAGTAAATTAATTGATTGGGTACCTAAAAGAATATTCGCGTGTTAAATATAAAATCAAAATACAGTGCGGTTGACAAGTTGTAAGCTGCATTTAAATTTTTTTCTACTTAGAGCTCTCGCAATTCACATAATTTCAGAATTCAAACTCAAAATTTGACCAGAAAAATCATTTTGCCGAAAACTCAAAGTATACCACTAAATTTGGTTTTTCATCCTCTTTTCAACTGAAAAATCGATTTTAAAAAAATTTAATGTACAGGGTGTTGTTTTTGGGTCGGAATATTTGTCAAATATTTTTTAATCCGGACCTGGATTTTCTACAATTGTAAATAAATTAATTTATTGTACACCTTAAATTATATTTACGTGCCAAATATAAAATAAATATACAGTGTGGTTAAAAAGTTATGAATCAATTAAGAAAATGGCAAAATAGATGAAACACCCAGTATCTTTGTTATTAATGGAGTACCCATTAAGTATGGTATTTTTGAGACCGCCCAACTGTCCTCTTTCTACAGTTAACGTATGTTACTTTCCCAATGAAACACCCTGTATCAATAAGAAATGAGATAAAAGTGACTAAGAACAAATAAATTGAAATAAATTTAAAGAATAATGAGATAATCAAAGAAAGAAATAGAGAAAAAAATAAGGATAATTAAACGAACCTAATTACATAATACCTACTAGGGCGGTCCAATAAGTAATTAGTCTTCAAACGAAAGGCGAAAATTTTGGAATAATAGTAGCGATTTATTTCTGAACGTAGTCCCATTTTAGCTCGATACTCTTGACTCAGCGAAGCTCTGCCTTCTTTAACATGTCTGAAAAATACCTTTTCTTGGGGTCTGCAAAGTAGGCTTCCGTGACGGTGATGACCTCTTTCTTCGTCTAAAATTTCTGCTCAAATCTGGAGAATACGTTGGATGGAGCAGCAGTTTGTAGCCAAATTTGACCAATTTAGCCACGGCGATGACAAATGTGTGAGCTGAAGCGTTGTCATGGTAGAAGAGTATTTTTCTTCCCCAATTGGGGCTGTTTTTGTGATATTTGGTATCGAATCGGGCTAATAATGCGGTATACTAAACTACTTTGATCGTTTTACCCATTTCCAGGAAGTTAATATAGATCACACCTTGTGAATCCCAAAAAATGGAGGTCATCGCCTTTCCGGCCGATTGGATACTCTTCGCCCTCCTCGGAGCACGTTCGCTGCGCTGGGTGACGTCCACAGTATCGACTGTTTCTTGGACTCTGGTGTATACCAGTCGAACCATGTTTCGGCGACGGTTATGAAACAACGGAGAAACTCAGTTGGATTACGCTTAAACAGCATTAGACACTGCTCTGAAGTGCTCTCATGGTTGCGTTTATTGTTCGAAGTTATAAAATGCGGCAGCCATCGAGCCAACAATCTAGCTTTTTTTGTCCAAAATTTCATGCAGGATATTATCAACGAGACTTTTCAGATGCTGCCTCAGCTACCTCATGCACCTTCAGTCGACGATCTATCAATACGAGATGGTGGGTTTCTTTCACGTTATCCTCAGTGGTAGCCGTTTTTGGGGCACGTGGGAGTGACTTATCAAAAACCGAAGTTCCACCACGTTGAAACTCGTTAAACCATTTTTTGACGGTAGTAAAAGGGCTATACGGGTTCTGCGTATTTTCCCATGTAAAATCCCATAAGAAATCGCTAAGGTTCATTCTGCTCGTTTTTGTCTCGTTTTGTGGTGGAGGCGCAAAGGCTCACCGGATCGTGACGTGTGAGGTATCGTTGGAAAGTGGAGGGGGTAATGAATATGGTAGGATGAAAAAACAAACTTAAAGACATTGCCAAAACGGCACTATTTGGTATCTTCGTTTATATTGGTCCGATCATGACGAATGAGTGATGCATCCTTGGAAAGCGGAGGGGGTAACGAGTACGTTAAGACAAAAAACAAACACAAAACATTACCAAAAGGGCACTATATCGTATCTCCGTTGTTATTGATCAGATCATGGCGTATGAGGGCTCGTTGGAAACGGTTGGGATATCGAATATGTTAAGACAAAAAACAGACACAAAGACATTACCAAAATGGCACTACATTGTATCTTCATTGTTACTGGTTCGATTTTATCTCAACATATTCACTAACCTCTCCTGTTTCATTTGCCGTATTGTACGTCAAAATCGAACCAGTAACAATGAAGATACAATATAGTGCCGTTTTGGTAATGTCTTTGTGTCTGTTTTTTGTCTTGACATATTCGATATCCCCTACCGTTTCCAACGAGTCCTCATAAGCCATGATCGGATCAATAACAACGGAGTTACGATATGGTAATATCTTTGTGTTTGTTTTTTGTCTCAACGTACTCGCTACCCCCTCCGCTTTCCAACAATGCCTCATTCGCCATGATGGAACCAATATAAAGGAAGATACGAAATAGTGCTGTTTTGGCAATGTCTTTAAGTGTGTTTTTTTATCCTACCATATTCATTACCTCCTCACCTTTCTATCCAACGATACTTCACATGTCACTATCCGGCGAGCCTTTGCGCCTCTACCACAAAACGAGACAAAAACGAGCAGAATGAACCTTACACGGGAAAATTCACAGAACCCGTATAGCCCCTTTACTGGCGGTTTCCATCAAAGAAAAAGAGACACTGTTTACAGCATTCAAGCCGTTTTTGATTTCGCTGCGGGGTTTCCCTTCTAAAACTAACTGTCTACTTGAGATAAAATCTCGAGAAAAAATCTCGAGATTAGTATAAAGGTATTGTCCATTTGAGATCACTTGCTCTCTATTAACAAATTTTCAGCTTGGTATTAACAAAATTTTTTTTGGTACGCGGGATCTAGGTCTAATAAATCTGCTTTGCTTTTAAGAACACCAATAGGCTATTGATTATGTTTAAAATAATAGAGATAAAAGGAACTACAACCTTAACGGGATTTTATTGTCCCATAATATGGTCAATGGACGCCTATATTTATTATTATATATTAAATGGGTGCGTTTTTGCAAAAATATATTCAAAAGAAAACACCAAAAAAAACATGAAAGAAAGAACAAAAAATGGGATGGGGGCAAAAAACCATTCTCTTCTTTGCCCCATCACTCTTTTCCACAGGGGTATAGGTATACATTGCATTGCTTCAGTGAAAAATAACTTCCATTCTTTTTCTTTTAAATGACATTTGGCAGAAGTCCCCAGGAATTACAGATTCCGAAATAGGATTTTTCAAACTTCGCCGCTCACAGCATTTTGGGCCATTTTCACCATTAGTTCGCAAACATTGTTCTGTAACTTTTTTCTATGCATTTCTATGTATTTATATGCAATGGTCAATATAGTAGAAAGAGAAGTCAACTACCTTTAAAATGGTCTGTTGTATAAGGTTGTAGGACTATGTATTTGTAAGCAAGTTATACTTCTTCAAGATTTTATACTTTTAACGATTTTTGATATTTTTTATGATTATTTTTTAAATATCTCATTATAACATTTTTCCTTGAACATTTAGGTATATGCATTATAAAAGAAAAAAAGCTTATTTTCTTTACTTTAAAATTGTGTATTGCAAAAATTCTAAGACTATTTTTAAAAAAGGTATCCGTAGGATATCCAAGGGTATCCCTAATTTGAGAAAAATTTTTAAAATTTTTAATATTTTTAAATAGAAGAACATAATTGGATATTATAGCATAATTTTTAATTCCAAATAACTTTTCTTTATTGCACTTCTCGATATTTTGAAATATAAAGGTACATACTTTACTCTTGAGCGAAATTCATATTTTTTAACATACCTCGTACACTATTCATAAAATCTTACATTTAATGATTGCAGCTTAGGTTTTAGATTATGCAGAGCATTTTATAAAGAAATATTTTTTTTCATAAAGTTAATAATAAAAAAATTTTCAATATGGTTCCAACTTAGTGGGACCTATTGCATGTGTATATGTCACACTTTGAAAAAGCATATCTTGTTTAAAAATAGTCCTAGGAGTTTTTTCAATACACCATATTAAAGAAAAGAGAATAAGCTTTCTTTCTTATTATACAATATATATATACAATAAAAAAAGTTATAATGAAAAATTTAAAAATAATCGTAAAATATATCAAAAATCATTAAAAGTATAAATTTTTGAAAAACCATATCTTGCTAAAAAATAGTCATACAGCATTTTAATGTAGACAATTTTAAAGGTAATTATTTTTTCTTTCTATCAAATGTAACATTATGTATAACTAGTGTCACCAACTCAAATTCACTCGAAAACGGGACAAGGCTGAAAGAAAAAAATACCTGAAACCCGGGATTATTCAATGAAAATCGGGCCATTTTTTTGTCAGAAAACGATAATTAAAATACAAAAACGAAAAAAAGTCCACCGTTTTAGTTTTCGTAGAACTATAATACCACGATATCAAATGCATGCGTTTTGGATGTGGTATTAGTATTACACTCTAGAAATTGTCAACATTTTTTAGTCTCACCAATTCAATGTGATGTGAATTCTTAGAAGTAGAACGTATTTAAAATTTTAAAATATAATTTTACCAAAACGTTGAAAATTCGGATGGCCCGGAAGCCTTTTTCGGGACGCCGGGACACGACTTCCTAATTCGGGCCATGTTCCGGATTTTTCGGACTAGTTGGTCACACTATGTATACCTACAGCTGCGTAGAAAAAAGTTACAGAACAACGTTTGCGAAGTAACAGGGAAAATGGGCCAAAATCGATGTGAGTGGCGAACTTTGAAAAATCATATTTTGGAAACTGTAAATCACAGAGAATTCTACTAAACCTAATTTTAAAGATAATGGATAAAAGTTTTTTTCTCTAAAGCAATACCTATACCTATATCCCCGTGGAAAAAAATATGGTCCAAAAAACAAAATTGCTATCTTTTGTGTTGTTTTCTTGCTTGTCTTTTGAATATTTTTGTAAAAAAACATATTTTTGACTTTAAGATGTGACATTTTGATAGCAAATTTAACTTGGAACAATTTTCCTGTAGACGTCTTTATACCAAAAGTGCATAGAACTCACCCCAATTCGCCCTGTGCCTAGGGACTAACTCATCCCTTTCTCAAAAACGCACCCCCCTTAAAATGGAAGCACTCCGCGGTTTTTTTATATTCAGATGTTCATTGACTATATGAAACAATAAAACATCGTTAACGTAGTTCCTTTCTAAAATTCATGATCAATAGCCTACAATAATAGGAAAATCGAAAAGAATTTATAATAGCTAAAAATATTAGTAGACAAATAGATTCTAAAACTAATAAACTATAAATATGAGTACAAAAAATATCTGTTGTTAATATAGTAAAACGACGAGCTACAATGTCCACAAGAATTTAGTACAAATTTTGCAATTAAGTAATCTATTATGTTATGAGTATCCCAACGTTTCATAATAGTCCAGGACGCATCTGTTTTGAGATGGACGTTGAGAGGTGACTCAAATTTCTTTGCAGAAATTGCTTGAAAATAACTCAAATAATAATATTTGAGTTATCCTCCCACTCAAAATGGTCCGGAACATTGTTTAAATAATCAAAATGTCAAAAAATTAAGGAACAATTTGATATTTTTCTTCGTTTTTTGATTATAACTTTAAAAGAGTTAATTTCCGAGAAAAGTTGTAATGACATAAAAGTTGCGTAATTAAATTTACTACAATATAGAATCAGCTAAAAATTTAAAAAATAGTCGCCCTTGTTGCAAAATAGCAATAATTGCGAAAAAATCCATACAAAAACAAGTATTCGCATTTTACGTTTTCCAACCATTTATGCTACACTTAGGACCTTCATATTTTACCCAGAAAAACTTTATGATATAGTAAAACAACACTGTAAATTTCATTAAGATTGGTTTAATGGATTTTGCTAAATAAATTTTGCAATCCAGCTTTCGCAAAAAAATATCATTTTTTTAAAATGTTGCAGGACTGAAAATAAAGCCGATAGCAAGTTGAATTTTTTTTGTTTATAGAAGTGTACTGTACCTTTCATTTGCAATTTGCAAAATTAAAATCGATTAATTACGACGGCGTCAGGAAATTTTTTTAATAAACATTAATTTTTGGTGCTACGCACACGACAGCGGTGTTCGATGCACATAAGTTGATTTCCACCAAAAATTTCTTCCAATCTTTATCTAATATATTATTTTCTTACTCTATATTTTGTTGTATTTTAATATTTTAATTCCACAAAAATCAAACTAATTTTATTATTGTTTGTTAAATATTATTTAAACAATTGCATATGTTCAAAAATAATAAACTTTTATTCTCTAAGTTAAAATATATGAACAAAGAAAGTTTTTGCTAAAAAAATTGTTATTTCAAAGGATAGAGTATATGTTTTTATTTTGCAATAAACAAATTTATTTATTTATATCAAAATGCAATAAAAATGAAAATGTATCAATCATTATCCAAGGTCATTGGAATGCCCCATCAGAGCAAACTATCCGCTGTCCTGCGCGTAGCACCAATAATTAATGTTTATTTAAAAAATTTCTGACGCCGTGGTAGTTAATCGATTTTAATATTGCAAATTGTAAATGAAAGGTACAGTATACTTCTCTATGCAAAAAAAATTTCAACTTGCTATCTGCTTTATTATCAGTCCTGTAACATTTTGAAAAAATGAATTTTTTTGCGAAAGCTGGATTTTAAAATTTATTTTGCAAAGTTTGTTAAACCGATCTTAATAAAATTTACAGTATTATTTTACTATATCATAAAGTTTTTCTGGGTGAAATACGAAGGTCCTAAGTGTAGCATAAATGGTTGAAAAACGTAAAATGCGAATACTTGTTTTTGGATGTTTTTTTTTCGCAAGTATTGCTATTTTGTAACAAGGGTGACTATTTTTTAAATCATTAACCAATTCTATATTGCAGGAAATTTAATTACGCAACTTTTACGTTAGCACAACTTTTCTCGAAAATGAATACTTTTAAAGTTATAATCAAAAAACCAAGAAAAATTCGAATTTTTCCTTAATTTTTTGACATCTTAATTATTTAAACAATGATCCGGACCTTTTTGAGAGGGAGGATAACTTAAATATTATTATTTGAGTTATTTTCAAGCAATTTCTGCAAAAAAAATTTGAGTCATCTCTCAACGTCCAAATGTACTAATATTTTTACAGATGCGTCCTGGTCTATAATGTCCTCCTAAATAACAGCAGATTATGATAGGTCAGAATTTCGAGCCAAATAGTTATGTCGAGAGCGGAATCTCTAGCCAAACAACCATTTTTCATAGATAATAGAAAGGCATTATAGAACAAAATTGCTTCGGTTTAGGGACCTACAACACTATAAATATAAATGAAATTCAACTCTTATTTAATGCTTTTCACTACGGAATTCATTTTTACATGTTAGGGACCAAAACTATTCACTTCAATAATCAGAATAATTAATTTAGACAATAATGTAAATTCTAAGTTAGTAGGATTTTATACAATGTGTCTGCGTAACTTGGAACCATATGGGAAACTTTTTTAATATCAATTTTACGAAAAAAAATTTATTCTTCATAAAGTGCTCTGCATAGTCTAAAACCTAAGATGCAATCATCAGATATCAAATTTTATCAATAATATACGAGGTATGTCCAAAAATATGAATTTCGCTCAAGTACCTTTATATTTCACAATATCGGAAATTGTCATTGAGAAAAGTTGTTTGTAATTAAATATTATGTTATTATCTGTATTTACACTCTTCTAATTAAAAAATAAAATTTTGAAAATTTTCCTCAAATTACGGATAGGTACCCAACCACATTTTTATTTAAGATAACTCAATTATTATTAATTTTGCGAAAAAAGTTATTCTTTAAAAAATGTTTTAATAGTAAAAACTAAGATTCAATCATAAGATATCAATTTTTTCAATTTTATACGAGGTATGTCAAAAAATATGAATTTCCATCAAGAGTAAAATACCTTTATAGTTCACAATATTTCAACTAGAAGGATGCAATTGCATATTGAAACATGATTTTTAATTCTGAACAACTTTTTATAATAACAAATTTCAATATTGTGAATAATAAAGGTATCTACTTTACTCTTCAGCAAAATTCATATTTTTTAACATACCTCGTATAAAATTAACAAAATTTAATATCTTATAATTTTATGTTAGTTGTTAGACTATGCAGAACGTTTTATAATGAATAACTTTTCGTAAAATTAATAATAACAGAGCTATCATAAATAAAAATGATGTTGGGTGTCCGTGATTTAAGGAAAATTTTCAAAAAAAAATTTTTTAATTAGAAGAGTGTAAATGGAGATTATAACATAATTTTTAAATACAAACAACTTTTCTCAATGACAGTTTTCGATATTGAGCGAAATTAATATTTTTTGACATATCTCGTATACTGTTGATAAAATTTGATATCTGATGAATGCGGCTTAGGTTTTAGACTATGCATAGCACTTTATAAAGAATAACTTTTTTCGCAAAATTGATATTAAAAAAGTTTCCCATATAGTTCCAAGTTACGCAGCTGTATAATAAATAATAATAAATATTGTTCTATAATAAAAAAATACGCACTTCAAATAATTTTTTTACGGAAGGCACCAGGCACCCCTCCTAAACTTGTTAAATCAAACTTTTGGAAATCCCAATTCATGAAAAGTAATTTTTTAAGTTTAATTTAATTTAAATCCATAAACTTCTTTTATATAATATCATCCAAGGCGAGGAGTTTCTCACTTTCCTTTATCCATTACATTTTTTTGTACTCCTTGGATACTCCCATAAATTTTTAAAAAGTCGTGCATGTTTCGAAAGAATAATTGTGCTCTGGGCTAATTAGCAAATTACAAGGAAAAGTTATATACCAGCAATTTTATTGCTGGAATCGAACCTTATGATTGTATATATTAATAATATAGGTATGCAAAGTCCGCAGACAGTGTGCTACTTTTTTTATAAACAAAATAACGCCCGAAAATCGTGTTTTTTTCAATTTTTGCTATATAATTCCAAACATTTTAACTTTACACAAAAAACATCCAAATAAAAATTCACCGTAATTAAATTCTGCATAAAAACGTGTTTTACGTCGACGAAAATTTTCCCCGGAAAATGCGGGTTTTTTCAACAAAATCTTTAATTTTCCACTAAAATTTTAGATAAGTAATTGTTTATCAATTATTAAATAACTTGGTACTATAAAAGCTCTTTTTCTATAGATTATAATTCCAAAAATCGATGGAAATTGAATGAACAAATTAGCCACAATTGAAGTATTAATTAAAAATTTACGGTCGCTATGATAACCACAATAATTAAGATGCATAAGAATAACTATGATTTTTGTTTAAAAAAATACGCTATCTATCTAACGTACTTTACAAAATTGAAATTAGACTATTTAAGCGGCCTCAGGAATATTTTAAAACTATAAACAATTTTTTGGCTTATAAACAAACAGAATATCTCGGAAAATATTAAACTAAATTAAATTATGAAAACGGTATTAGAAAAAAAGTAGCAAGATGCTTCTTATAAAAGAAAAACGTTTAATTCTGATGAGCGGTTCCTGAGATATAACCGGTCAAAGTTGACCGGCATTCACGGCAAAGATATAAACAATAGGATCATAATTTTTGAACCATCACCTTTTTATTTTTATCGTCTTTCTTCACACCAAGTTTCATATCTTTAAAATAATCAAAATATATATTATTATAATAAAAACTATCGATATTACGAGTGAAAATTGCCAAAAATAGCAAAATTCCAATCAAAAATCAGGTTTGAAAAAATATAATCTCAAAGTTCAAAATCGGTATACGTAAAAAAAATGCATTTTCTCGGCTTCCCATGAAGCAAATTTCTTCATTCTCTTTTTGTTCCCAAGTAACTCGAGGGGAGCCATCTAACTAACGCATTATTAAATGTCAAACTTGCTTTTGTTTTGTTATAATAGATTTTATTTATAAGAAAAGAAAACTACATATTTTTTTTAGTTGTAGACTTTTTTTAGATAAACTTACTACAAGTGTAGGGGAGAGTTGGATAAAACGGGATAGTCGGATAAAACGGGACACCTAGCCTAGAGACCCAACTAGTGGTGCTATCAATCGGACAACGACGGAAACTTGTTATCAATCGTCATTTTAACATTCTCAGTTCGTTTTACCTCGATGCCACTATGTGATAAAAAGTTGTTGTGTTTAGAATTGTTTGACTCTATTTTTTTGATACTTTGTACTTTTAAGTTTGTTGTTTTCTACATTATACTGCCTACATACATATGTACAGGTTTGTTGCGTTACAGGTGGTGGCTGGTTCTGTGCCGGTGCACATCCTGGCTGAAGAGAGAGTCCGAATGTACCAACGGGGCAACGGGGCAATAGGTTCAGGACCATTAGAAAGAAAGAGAAGTATAGAGTTGTGGCAGAGGGAATGGGCAGCCGAAGTCGAGAAGGCGGTCTGGACGAGATCCTTGATCCCGGATGTGGTGAGGTGGTGCGGGTGTCGGCATCGGCGCGTCAACTACTACTTCACACAGTTTTTGACGGGGCATGGATCGTTCAGAAAATATACCCACCGTATAGGGAAGACCGCTGACGATCTGTGTCCCGAGTGTGGGGTGGTTGATGACGCGCGGCATGTCGTGTTCGTGTGCCCTGCGTACCATGCGGGGCGTGCCGAGCTGCAGCTGGGTCTGGGATCCCCTCTAGGTGAGCCACACGAGCTAATGGACAAAGCCATTAATAGCAGGAGAGAATTCGACCTGGTCATTGCTTTTGTCACCAAGACAATGAAACACAAGGAAGAGAAGGAGAGGCGTCTGCAGACGGGATGACCACTATATTTATTTATTTAAAAAATGTGTTTGTGTCGTGGCGGGCAGTCAGAGGGGGGAGGACCCTTTACATCTAAACCACACTGACTGTCTATTTTTATTCTTACATGGTTTTATTTATTTATTTATTTATTTTATTGTAGTTTATTTATTTATTTACTTAATTTTATCTATACAAGTAATCGTCTTTTGATCAATTTTATCTTTCTATTTCCTGTTTATGTTCTCTATCTTTACTTTTTCTTTTCTCTTTTGCTTCTTTCCTATTCTTCTTTTCTCTTTCTTCTCTCCTCTCTAATTCTATCTCCACTTTCTCTTTTCATCTCCTTTTACTCTAGTTCTTTCTTTGTATGTTATACCATGTTTTGTATCGTTTTGGGACAGTCAGTGGGGAAGGACCTTTTACATCCAACCTACACAGACTGTCCCATCTAAATGTCAGAATGAATGGGTGGACGAGTAATGGGTGCATAGATGAAAGTAAGGAATGTTTGGGGTTAAATGAAAGAAATTATGAATGGGTGGATGAGACAGCGTGGATAGATGAAAGTATGAATGACTGGAGTTGCTCGTAACTGCCAACTGACATTCTCTGGTTCGTTCCATCCTGGGCTGGGGACACCCCGGTCGACCTACCCGCGCACGGGTTGAGCTAGGCGGTCGCTTCACCGGCCTGTCTGGTGCGAAGCGTGCGCGGGGGGCGGCCGAGCGGCCAACCATTCCAAGGAATGCACGCTAGAAGTGCCGGAGGGGAGCTATGAGTAAGGTCGACGGGTCCGATATGCTCGCTAAGAGCGGTTCCAGACCCGTCGGCTGGAGAAAGAGGAGGTGGGTTTAGTCGGTAGGCGGCTCGTGATACAGAGAGGGCGGGCCGAATCCGACACACCTGGGACACCTTCCCAGACGGTTTTAAGAAGATTCCCACCTCGAAAAAAAAAAAATATAATGTAGAAAACAACAAACTTAAAAGTACAAAGTATGTAACAGGTATAACTACCTGTTTTGTTTTTGTTTGAAAACGAAAGTTATTTTTTTATTTTTTTTTGTGTCCCACCTCTATTTTGTTCTATTCGAGAACATCTCTGCGTCACGAGGCAAACACGGAAATAAGGATTCATTTATTATTTGTGGGCCGTGCCGAGAACGTGGAGACAGAACTCTGGAAAGGTACTGTAAATTTTATTTAAATGGTATAAAACCCTTCTTTTTTGGCTTGGGGACAAAGATAGTTCTCTTTTTAATTGCTTATAGATGCAAGTCAAGTATTTTTAAATAATTTAAAATTAGCATTTTCTGTAAAATATCCACTTAAAAAAAATTTAAGAACCACGTGTTTGAAGAGACGCTATGTTGAATATTATATTTTAAAATTACAGAAATCGTCTCCAAGCTACCAAGCTACCAAGCTACCAAGCTACCAAGCTACCAAGCTTCCAAACTCCAAAATTCCGTATTTAGAAACCAAAGTTCTATATTTACTCCAAGTTCCATATTTAGAACAAAGTTTTAAGGACATGTGGTTTCAAGTTAGAGCCTCACTCTGAACTCATATCTACTTTTGTTCTACGAATGATATGGTGTCAGGACCTTCTTTTCGAGGAACGTAATTAAGATAACAACACCTGTTGCTCTGTTTCAATGAACTATAGCTAACGGTTTAACGAATTTCAAACTAATCGTATAAATGCAATGGCATTTGGGTAGGAAACCAACAAAATTTTAGGGTTAATGAACCTGTATGTAAATGTTTTAAGTTTTAACTCCCTATGCATTTCTTTTTAAAATGTTTTTTTTTATCTTGGTGTTACGTTTACAGAGTACTCTGAATTTTGTCAAATGTACTAGTTTATTTCTTTAATTACATTTGTATTAATGTTTTTATGTGTTTTCCCTTATTTAAAGGTTAAATAAATTACTTACAGTTCATAGTTATTTAACATTTCAAAGTACACCTATGACTCATCTCCTAATGTGTGAACATAACAATTTTGAGGCAGTATCTCTCCCACGCCCTGTGGCATATATATCCCTGTGTGGTTTATCAGTATTTAAATGTCAACATCAAGTAGTTTTTAATTTGAGCTAAATCACTATTAATTAAATACTATAACAACAAAAAAAAACTATTCTTCATTAGATCGTTGACGTAAAACCCATCATTATAAATTCATTTTTGTAGTTTTCTATAATCAACTTAAAATAACGATAAGTGACTGTCTTTGCAATACAGAAATCTGTTGTTGCGGTACAGAAAATGGCGCCCAACGTGGGGCAGTATCTCTCCCACGCCCTGTGGCATATATATCCCTGTGTGGTTTATCAGTATTTAAATGTCAACATCAAGTAGTTTTTAATTTGAGCTAAATCACTATTAATTAAATACTATAACAACAAAAAAAAACTATTCTTCATTAGATCGTTGACGTAAAACCCATCATTATAAATTCATTTTTGTAGTTTTCTATAATCAACTTAAAATAACGATAAGTGACTGTCTTTGCAATACAGAAATCTGTTGTTGCGGTACAAGTATCAAAAAAATAGAGTCAAACAAGTCTAAACACAACTTTTTATCACATAGTGGCATCGAGGTAAAACGAACTGAGAATGTTAAAATGACGATTGATAACAAGTTTCCGTCGTTTTCCGATTGATAGCACCACTAGTTGGGTCGATGATTTTTTTAAACGAGAATAGGGGTCGTGTGCTAGCTCATTTGAAAGGTTCTTCATATTCAGTAATATAAACATTTACATAATTATTTATACAGGGTGTCCAAAAAATTTTATTAATTTAAATTATTTGACAAAAAAAGAAGTAGAAGGACACCCTGTATAAATAATTATGTAAATGTTTATATTACTGAATAGAGAATTGAAAAACCGTTCAAATGAGCTAGCGCACGACCCCTATTCTCATTTAAAAAAGTCATCACGCCCAGATGGATGACGTCACTAGTATACCATATATGCGACAATATCATAACTTAAAAATAAAAATCAACTTCTTTTGGGATTTTTCCTTAAAATCGCCGGTTTACGAAATAACGAATTTATTCCTTTCATTTGCACCATACTGTCGGTATAAAATAGTGTCGCGCACACTTGATTAGAAATTAAAAAACAAAGGAGTTTTGAACATTGGATTGCAAAAAACTCTTCGGGATTTCATCAAACGATGTTTAGAGAATATCTACCTACCTTGCCAACATTAAAATTTTCAGTTTTTCACATAGTTATTGAGGGTTAAAAATGGCCGATTCCGCAATTTTTCAATTTTTAATCGCTTATATGTCAAAAACTATCAACTTTAGAGAAATGTCACTTAAGACCTTTTCTGTTTGGAATGATCCAAAAAACCTAAAAAACTTTGTTTCATACAAAAAAAATAATTTTAGGAAAAAAAAAACGTTTAAAAAATTTTTGACCCACTTTTGGTCCTGGCAACATGCAAATTTTTTAAAAGGGGTCCTTTTTGAGTAAGATTGTGCAAAAAATCCGAATCGGAAAATTTTTCCTAGCGGATGCGCAGTGACTTTCTGGACTGTATGTATCATAATCATTGTGGTTATTATAGGACCGTAAATTTTTCATTAACAATTCAATTGTTGCTAAACTGTTCATTTAATTTCCATCGGCTTCTGGAATGATAATCTAGTTATAGATATCTAGTAGAATAATGAGTTATTTAATTATTGATAAACAATTACTTATCTAAAATTTTAGTGGAAAATTAAAGGTTTTGTTGGATATGCCGGCATTTTCCGGGGAAAATTTTCGTCGAAGTAAAATAGGAAAAACACGTCTGTATGCAGAATATAATTACGGTGAATTTTTATTTGGATGTTTTTGGTGTAACGTTAAAATCTTTTGAGTTATAGAGCAGAAATTGAAAAAAAACAGGATTTTCGGGCGCCATATTGTTTATAAAAAATAGCACACTATCTGCGGACCTTGCATACGTATATTATTAATATATAGGATCATAAGATTCAATTCCAGCAATAAAATTGCTGGTAAATAACTTTTCCCAAAAATGGCCTGTTCTCCGATAATCTGCCCAGACTATTGTGATATTCCTTAGGAGCAAACAGTAGCGAGCAACAGGTAGCAACAAACGCGTTCCAAGATTGCGGCTCCAATTTTGAATATTTTGTCGAGATATTTGGCACACATATTCGTAATATAATAAAGAATGGCGGTACAGAGCCCAATTTCAGAAATATGTAAGTATGTGGAAATTACTCTATAACTAAATAAATTATTGAAAAAAGTAGCCTGTACCGCCATTAAGAAAGACAAAAAAATACACTTTCTTCAAATAGACTTTTTTATCCCGTGCCTAGATTTTGTGTCACATTGGAACTACTAAAAATCGATTTTTTTACAACAAGAAGTCGAACGTCACTGACTTGGCAACATGTCGAGCCTATGTGTATAAAAATTATTGTTTTTGATAGTATAATCGTCACTGCCAGTGTCGAATTATCGACGCACTGTTGCCTCACTTTTGAAAGTTCGCAGAACTTTCGCAATCTTGGACCGCGTTTGTTGCTACTGTGTGCTCTTAATATAGCTAATATCATATTAACTTAAGGGGAACGGAGCAAAATGCAAAATTTTGACGCATTTCAAAATTTTCAATGTGTTTTAATGTATTCATTTTTTTTAGAATCCCGTGAAAACTGGTAACTATTTTTGAAAAATTTAAACTCAGAATGAATAACTACTTTATCCTTAAGTCCCTTAAAATAAATAAACAGTTTCTTTTGAATGAAATATTTGCAATCAAAAATCACACTAAATCTTCTCTTTAATTTCCACCCCTGTAACTTATTAAAATAAACATTCTAGAAGTTTTCAAGGACTTTCGGCCCTCGGCAATAATGTAATCTTTCATTCTGCGTTTAAATTTTTCAAAAAGATTTATTATTATTAGTCAGGATTCGAAAAAAAATGAATACATTTAAAACACATTGAAAATTTTTTGACATGCGTCAAAATTTTACATTGTGTTCCGATCCACTTAATAAAATATTAATTTTTAGTATAATAACTTAAGGGTATTGCTACGTATTTTCGGCTGCAATGCTATTCAAATGGGGATTCATTTTTTTCGAATCCTGAGAAAGCTAATAAGTATTTTTGAAAAATTTAAACGCAGAATGAAAGATTACGTTATTAGCGAGGGCCGAAAGTTCCTGAGAACTTCTATAATGTTTATTTTAATAAGTTACAAAGGTGAAAAACTAAGAGAAGATTTAGTGTGATTTTTAATTTCAAATATCTCATTCAAAAGAAACTTTATATTTATTCTAAGAGACTTTCGGCCCTCGGTAATAATTTAGTGTTTCATTCTGCGTTTAAATTTTTCAAAAATATTTTTTGGTTTTTTCAGGAATCGAAAAAAATTAACACAATGCCGGTGGTAATATTTTCCAAATCTATCTTTGTCATACAACGCACTCAGTCGAATAGAATATTGTCAACATATTGTCAGCCAGACAGTGATAATTTTAAATTTTTGACATGGCATCGGGAATATTTTAAGTTGTTGATTAAATAATATTGATACCTATATAGTGTATTTGATAAAAATAATTGATTTAAGATGTGAACTTAATAAAAAGTTATTTATTGTGTATTATTTGTCGAAGATCCAAGCAGATAAGTCATCAGGATAATATATTCTGTGATCCAAGTATTTTGTTGTTAAAGATGTTTACAATTGTAAGCGTTCCATAGTCACAATATAGTATTAAAAAATCACTTTAACACTTTTCCTCTTTTCTCGATTGAGTATTAGTTTTTGTTGTATCTCCATCTAATTTACTTAGCGTTGCACGTCATCCGCGTCATGGCCCGAGACGTCACATAATACCAACACGAAATATTTAGACGGTAGTTGTGTTCTTTTTTAGAATCACTTTGCCGAGTACACTGGCGTTACAGCCACTAGGCATATTTTATTATATACGCGTAGAAATAATATTTAAAGATTTCTATTAATGTTAACTTAAAGAAATACACAATAATTATGTTTCATTTAATTTGTATAAATGGATTATAAAGCGTTTTTATGAAGCACATTTGTTCGAAATACACTGTAACTATAATCGAACGAAGGTGATATTTTGGCATAAATTGGTAACATTTATTTGACAGTTGCGGTGATGATACTTCATATTTGTTTATATTCTTTACTATAAGTATTTGTTTCATTATATTTACCGTTTTTATTATGTACTTTGACGTAAGATTATAACTTAATTCTTGTTTTCTATTTCTAAAGTTTTTATTTATTTACATCGAATATTGATTTGTTTTGCTGTATAATCCACTTCCGCAAACATTGTGTGATGTATTTGATTTAAAATGAATTCAAGAATTTTTTGTAATTGGGCAACAATGTCAACTTAGATCTCTAACGTAAATAATGACGTGAAACGCTAAGTAAATTAGACGGACTGTACATATAAATTATTACAATCACTGAATACATAGTCAGTGAAAAAATTAACTGAACTATTAACTGAATTAATAATTTGCAATTATACAAATAAGAGTTATCCAAGAACATTCAAAAGCCATCTCTTTAAGTTAATGATGACATTTTTAAGTAGAATGACATTCTAGTAATGTTTACATATCCATACCAGTGTGAATTTTACTACACGTAATTTGCCGTGTAAAGACAGAAAAAGTAGGAATAGCCGAAAAACATGAAAATGCTGACTACTAAACTAAAATAAAAAAAAATAAAAAAAAAATAAGTAACACCTGCGTATGAACCGGGGGGTCTAGGACATTTCGCCGTCGCCGTTTCGCCGTCGCCGTTTCGCCGTCGCCGTTTCGCCGTCGAGCCATTTCGCCGCCGCCGTTTCGCCGTCGAGCCATTTCGTCGTCGCCATTTCGTTGTTAGCATTCGTACTTATAATTTCGGGATGATCATTACTTGTATATAAGTTTTGAATGGTTTTCGAACAATTATATACTATCACTTTTGCATAATGTAGTTTTTTATTTTTGATAGAGTTAAAACAATTGAAATTGAAATCCCTTTTCTCAATATTGTTTATTTCCGGGAATCTGATAATAGTCTAGAAACTTCAGCATTTTATTTACACTGACATTTAGTATAAAAAAAGTTAGTATGTTATCACGTTCTTGCGACATTTAGTATAAAAAAAGTTAGTATGTTATCACGTTCTTGTAAACTTAACCAATGCCGGGATGGCGACGGCGAAACGGCCGACGGCGAACTGGCTCGACGGCGAAACGGCCGACGGCGAAGTGGCTCGACGGCGAAACGGCGACGGCGAAATGGCGACGGCGAAACGGCGACGGCGAAACGTCCCAGTCCGTGAACCGGGAACTTCTTGATCTGCAGTCGAATATTCTACCACTGAGCTATATTCGCTATGTCTACAATGGATTACAAGATTTCCCAGACATAGCCACAAAGACCAAGTGAAGTAGTATGTATATAAAAACGTTTAAATAAAATATGGCCGTTTGCTATTTATAATTTCGTAGGTCGTCATCACAGTATACAAACAACTACAAATGTAAATATGACTCCAAATTAGAATGTTTATGATTTTCAATCCAGCCAACATGATATACTACACATCCTAATCTGTTCGTTTAATTGAAACTGGGTAAGTTGAGCTTCTCGTGGCGATTAATGATTCCTAGTTAAACATCGGTAAACAAGTCAACAATATGATTGACTATTCATGTAGTGTGAGTATTTCCATCATATAAACGAATCGGTGTAAACAAAAACGTTCAAACTCGTCAAAAAATTTTTGCGGAAAACTGGAAAAAACGCTATATATATTTGTATTCCTCTTCTTTTTCAGATGCAAATCCACTAATGGATGTTAGCGATCATATTTTCCATTAATTCTCTGTTTCTTGTAATATGTATCAGAGATTGTATGTCGTTAATCCATGTCATTGCCGTATTTTTCATTTCACATGATGTGACGTAGATACGCCGTTTTTCTTTTCTTGATGGTTTCGAAAAGTTGGCGTTCTTGCTTGAGTCTTTTATATTAAGAACATCTATATTTGTGACTTTCGCCGTCCATGGTATCTTTCGGATACGACGATAAAGCCACTTTTTGAAAACTTTCTAAGCCTCGTTTTGAATGTCCAGCCCTCTACTTCATATAGCAGCACCGACTATACGTAGCACTTAGTAAACCTTAGTCTCAATTAAAGATCGAACTCTAAATAGGTCAGTACTTTCCTGAATTTTACAAAAGCTTGTCGAGCTTGCTCAATGCGATATTTTACTTCCCTGTCCGATTGCCAATTTTGGCAAAATTTATAAAAAACAAAACAATTACCAACTAAAATCACTAGCCAGTTGTGTCTGAGTTTAGCGAACCGACTATACAGGGTGTAACAAAAATACAGGTCATACATTTAATCACATATTCTGGGACCAAAAATAATTCGATTGAACTTAGTACAAATGTGCACATAAAAAAAGTTACAGCCCTTTTAAGTTACAAAATGAAAATCGATTTTTTCGAATGTATCGAAAACTATTGCAGATTTTTTATTGAAAATGGACATGTGGCATTCTTATGGTAGTATCATCTTAAGAAAAAATTATAGTGACATTTGGACACTCCATAAAAATTTTATGGGGGTTTTGTTCCTTTAAACCTCCCCAAACTTTTGTGTACGTTCCAATTAAATTATTATTGTAGTACCATTAGTTAAATTCAATATTTTCAAAATGTTTTTGCCTCTTAATATTTTTTCGATAAGGCAGTTTTTATCGAGATGCGGCTTCTTTTTAATATGTTTACATAAAACAATTATGGGGGTTTTGTGCCTTTAAACCCCCCAAATGTTTGTGTACGTTCCCATTAAACTATTACTGCGATACCATTAGTTAAACACAGCGTTTTTAAAACATTTTTGCCTCTTTGTATTTTTTCGATAAGTTACCTTTTATCGAGATGTGGCTTCTTTTTTAATATGGTTCAAAATATGCCTAAAAATGTAAATCATAAATAAATTTTCATATTTTTACCAAGTCTCCATAATCGTTCTTAACCATATACAAAATGTGGTGGATTTGACAAATATTCAAAATATCTCGATAGAAACTCGACTTTTCGAAAAAGTACTAAGAGGCAAAAAAGTTTTTAAAATATTGTGTTTAACTAATGGTACTACAATAATAATTAAATTGGAACGTACACAAACGTTTGGGTGGGTTTAAAGGAACAAAACTCCCATAAAAATTTTAAGGGGTGTCCAAATTTCACTATAATTTTTTCTTAAGATACTACTGCCATAAGAATGCCACATGTCCATTTTCAATAAAAAATCGCTAATAGTTTTCGATATATTGGAAAAAATATATTTTCATTTTGTAACTTCAAAGGGCTGTAACATTTTTTATGTGCATATTTGTACTAAAGTAAGTTAGGTTCAATCGAACTATTTTTGGTCCCAGAATATGTGTTTAAATTTATGACCTGTATTTTTGTTACACCCTGTATAAATTAATAACTGTTCTTATAACAAAAGAGTGTCTCCCCCTAAGCAAATTTATATATGCTATATACCAAGCCCTAACTTTTAAAACCGTCAATAAACGGGAAATAAATCATGGGTGGAATTTTTGGCACTCATTCATCAAGCCATCGAAAAAAAATTGTAGTTAGAGGAGACTGTTAAATTGACTTTTAATTAACGGAATTAAGCAATTTCCACCTCCGTGAAATTTGAATTCATGACATTACATTTATGATGACATTGGCAATGTACAGGTTGATTTTCACAAATATTTTGCAAAATTGTTTTATGAAAATTCAATTTAAAACTTGTATCCCATACATTAGACAGCATAAATTATTCAATATTGATTCAGTGCTGGTTAACCTGAAAAAACATTCTGAATAAATCTTAAATTAGTGACTAATGGCCGGTTTCACCAACGACGAATAGTAATCTATTCGATGAATAAATTTATTCGACTAATTAAACTGACACATCTACGTTTCCCCAACGTCAAATAAGACTTAGTTTCTTTATTTATCAAATAAATATTTATTCTTCGAATAAATTGAAAAGGTATTGTGTGTAATAGAAAATAAACTAACAAATAATAGTCAGACTAATTAATTAAAGCCATCGGTACATAGTTCTCAAATATTTTACGGCTATCCCTACTTTTTCTGTCTTTAGACGGCAAATTACGTGTAGTAAAATTCACACTGATATGGATAATCATAACTAGAACGTCATTCTACTTGACAATGCCATAATAATAATAATATCGTATGGCATTTTTGCCGGGGAGATCCTTTCGGATAGTTCCAGCGCCAACTACATCTTTAACCCTGTTTCAAGTAACTAGTGTCGATGTACACTAGCCCAGGGGGACCGACGGCTTAACGTACTCTCCGAGGCACGGTGAGACGGCTTGTGTCATTATTGGAAATGAAAATGGTTTGTCTTTGGCAGGGATCGAACACACGTCTACTGGCGTATGAGGCCAGCGTTTATGCCGTTACCCACGGCCGCTCACTTGACAATGCCATGATTAACATTAAAGAGATGGCTTTTGAATGTTCTTGGATAACTGTTTTTTGTATAATTGCAAATTATTAATTCAGTTAATAAATGTGTTAATTTTTCACTAACTATGTACACTGATTGTAATAACTTATATGTACAACAAAAACTAATACTCAATCGAGAAAAGAGGAAAAGTGTTAAAGTGATTTTTTAATAATATATTGTTACTATGAAACGCTTACAATTTTGAACATCTGTAACAACAAAATACTTGGATCACAGAATATTATCCTGATGTATTCTCTGCTTGGATCTTCCACAAATAATACACAATAAATAACTTTTTATTAAGTTCACGTCTTAAATCAATTGTTTATCAAATACACTATATATCAACATTATTAATTCAACAACTCAAAATATTCCCGATGCCATGTCAAATATTTAAAATTGTCACTGATGGTAACTGTCTGACTGACAATATGCTGACAATATTCTATTCGACTCAGTGCGTTGTTAGACAAAGATAGATTTGGAAAATATTACCACGGACATTGTGTTCATTTTTTTCGAATCCTGAAAAAACAATAAATATTTTTGAAAAATTTAAACGCAAAATGAAAGAAATTAAACGCTAAATTATTACCGAGGGCCGAAAGTCCCTTAGAATAAATAACAAGTTTATTTTGAATGAGATAACTGTAGCTTATAAATATATAAATAATAAACATTATAGAAGTTTTCAGGGACTTGCGGCCTTCGCTAATAACGTAATCTTTCATTCTGCATTTAAATTTTTTAAAAATACTTATTAGTTGTCTCAGGATTCGAAAAAAATTAATCCCCATTTGCAATAGCATTGCAGCCGAAAATACGTACCCATCCCCTTAAGCCAAAGCCAGACTATTATAAACAATCCTATATTCAACCCACCTACTACTCAAACCGTCCTCGATTTAAAATAAAAAGTATATTTTCTTATTAAACAAAAAAACTATTGCAAGATTAGTAGCTGTTTATTTCAATTTCTTTTAAAGAAAATAATTAAAAAACTAGTTTTGTTTATACCACTTCCCAGTTCGACTAAGAGATTGTATCTGGAACATCAAAAGTACAAAACGCTTATCAAAGATTGCATTCTATCTGACTTCCTTTTTTCGTAGTCTTTTCAGAATAAATAGCTTTTTCCAAGGACTACTTTAAAATTTAATTAGCGCACTGTCAGTACATTATTTTGTAATTATCTTTTGAATTTTCAATGAATAAACGCAATTTTATTTAGAGTATTTTTAAACATTTTAGTTTCATTTTAAAGCGTTATAGTAAAGTGAACATTATTTTCTTTCTACACTCGGATGCAAAATTAACCAGACACCTTAAAAATGGGTAATTTTTGATGTCTCGCAATTCCTAAACCTGTTGTCCGATTTAAGTGATTTTTTAATATTTTATAGCCTTGTTCTTTAACAATACCGTTTTAATAATATTGTTGCTAAACAGGTAAATTTTTATTGTATACGAGGTGTACCAATGAAACTGTGTTTTTTTCTTAAACTTCGCATCACCCTGTGGAATATTCTAGCATTTACAAAATATTGAAATTGAAATCTAACTATAGCCTCATGTTTTCTAAACATTTTGTTTTTTGATTCATTCGCGTACATTGGACCATAAAAAAGTTAGGTAATTTAACAACTAGCCATGTTTTTCATCAATACGGGGTCTTTTCAAATAAGTATGGCAACCTTTAAAAGGTAATTCTGCATGAAAAAATAATGACAGTGTGCTTTATATACGGTATGTCCGCAATTGCTTCGTTTCTGAGATAGGGGGTGTTGAAATTTTTCTTACAAATTGATGATTTATTTATTGCTTTAAAACCGGTTGAGATATGCAAATGAAATTTGGTGGATTTTAAGACGTAGTTATTGCACATTTTTTGACATACAACTAAGAATTTAATATTTACCATTGGCGCGCTTACGGGTAATATGACAGCTCATATTACCCGTATGCGCGCCAATGGTGAATATTAAATTCTAACTTGTATGTCAAAAGTTGTATAATAACTACGTCTTAAAAGCCACTAAATTTCATTTGCATATCTCAACCGGTTTTAAAGCAATAAATAAATCGTCAGTTTATAAGAAAAATTTCAACACCCTCTATCTTAGAAATTAAGCATTTGCGGACATAGGTTTATAAAGCAAACCGTCATTATTTTTTCATGTAGAATAACTCCATAAACTTTGCCATGCTTATTTAAAAGCATACTGTTTTGATAAAAAAAATGGCTGTGTTAAAGTACCTAACTTTTTAACGTTCCAACATAAGCGAATGACTCAAAAAATAGAATGTTGAGAAAACATGAGGCTATAGTTGGGTTTAAATTTGAGTATTTTGTAAATGTTTGAATACTACACAGGGCGATGCGAAGTTTGAGAAAAAAACACAGTTTCATTGGTACACCCGGTATACAATGAAAATTTACCTGTTTAGCAACACTATAATTAAAACGGTATTGTTAAAGAATAAGGCTATAACATATTAAAAAATCACTTAAATCGGACAACAGGTTTAGGAATTGCGAAACATCAAAAATTACCTATTTTTAAGGTGTCCGGTTAATTTTCCACCCGAGTGTATTTTTAATATTGAAAATTATATGTTTAATTTTTTTTGATGATTTTTTAATTATTAAACGCTTTTGTTTACTTCAATAGTTTGCATCAAATCTTTAGAAATTAATTTGACTGACTTTTCTTCAATGCAAATAAGTAAAAATTTGTAGACATATGCATTCGCGGGAACAATACACGAATAGTCAATAAAAAAATTTTATGTTTAATAATTGTTTAAATAAAAAAACGATTTTAATGGAAAATGTTTAAATTCTTTTGTTTTTTACAATGTAGAAACTTGAAACTTTTACGGATTGTAGCTAATGATATGAACTATACATAATTTCACTTTTTGCATTAATTGTTTACGTTATGCTTCATAAATAAACACTAAAGTTTCAAATTTTGAACGCTCATATATTTGTTTATATATAAATAGGCGTTTATTCGTGTCAAATTTCAGTACGATACGAAACAAAACTTAACCAAAACTCGAATTCAAAAAATTCGTGTTTTTATCGTAGTCTTAGAAAAACCACCGATAGAGACGTTTTGTGCTACAATTAACATTAGAGTTCGATTTGTCGTATTAATTAATTAAACGCTTTTCTTTAGTTCAATCGTTTGGGTCAAATCTTTGGAGTTAATTTGACTGAGTTTTTCTTAAATGCAAATGACCAAAAATTTGCAGACATATGCATTCGCGGGAACAATACACGAATAGTCAAAAAAAAAATTTTTGTTTATTAATAATTGTTTAAATAAAAAAACGATTTTAACGGAGAATGCTTAAATTCTCTTGCTTTTTACAATGAACAAACTTAAAACTTTTACAGATTGTAGCTAATAATATGAACTATACATAATTTCATTTTTAACTTTAATTGTTTACGTTATGCTTCATAAATAAACGCTAAAGTTTCAAATTTTTTGCCGATTCAGACTACGTTTCATGTTTGCACATCATATATGTTTTATACATGTAGGATTGTAAATATTTTATCTTAATTTTTAAGATACCCTGTATATAATATTTCTTAATTATTAGTACGAGAACGGGATAGAGTCTCACACATATGTACTTACGTTGGCACAGATGGGTGGAACGAATTGGGGATTACGGCGACGGTAGCGGACTACTTTTAATTTTTGTATTATTGGGTTATTGGAAGATGTCGGTATATGCTTTGAACCAATTTTAATTGGGTTGTTTCACAGGAAAAAGGAGATTAGCCTAAGACGGTTTGTTTTAGCGTAGGGAAAGAGGACGAATACATTCAGTCGATTCTAACATCTTAAACGCGACAGATATGTTCTTAGGTTAAGGGATAATACTTAGACGGGTATTATATTGATTAAACGCAAATTATCTATAAATACATTTCCCTTTTGTAAGAGTAAGAACACGTAAGAATTTTGGTCGCAAATTACACAAGCACTTTTACATTTCGATAATTTAATGGTATCAATAATTTAGTCATCTAATTTATTAATTAAAACTATTAAACATCA
This sequence comes from Diabrotica virgifera virgifera, assembly GCF_917563875.1. Classification (NCBI taxonomy): domain Eukaryota; kingdom Metazoa; phylum Arthropoda; class Insecta; order Coleoptera; family Chrysomelidae; genus Diabrotica; species Diabrotica virgifera. The sequence goes on from NC_065444.1 coordinate 31,584,113, forward strand.
AACTGATTTTTATTATGATCGTCTTTAAACAAAACCTACATACATATTTTAATTAACATGACTATATATTTTATTGTTTGAAAAGTGTAAGACTAAAAAGTAAAAATTAAAAAAAATATGAAAAAAATATTTTTAAGAAACGTATTTCTTTAGTAACGAGTCACTAAAATTAAACATATTATAAAAAAATCAACAAAAAGCAAAAAAATAAAAAAAAAATGAAAAAATCTAACACATTCGTTCAAGAAAAGCGTGGTGCGAAAACCGTTTATTCGATGAAGACGCGCCACGCTTTTCTTTGACGAATGTGTTAGGTTTTTTAATTTTTTAATTTTTTTTTATTTTTTGCTTTTTAGTTGATGTTTTATAATATGTTTAATTTTAGTCACTCGTAACTAAAGAAAAGCGTTTCTTAAAAATATTTTTTTCATATATTTTTTTAATATTATAAAAAATAATATAATTCTTCTAATGAAAAGAGTTATTTAAAGAGGGAGTATATATTATATAGTGCTTGTGAGAGTATGCGACCCTGTCGAACTTCTTTTCCGACTGTCTCGGACAGTTCATTTTTGAATCACACTGTTGCTTTTTGTTGGAAATAAAAGTTTGAGGTTAGACCTATATTCCTGACGTCGAGTCCTGTTGCTTAAATCTCTAAAACTTCTGAATTCAAATTGAACTTCACTTAATTGTTTTCAACTTCAACTTCAACTTAATAAATGTTAGTAAGGATTACTTTAAGTACATAAAGCATCAAACTAATTTTAATCTATGTTCTTCACATTTCCTAGCGTTGGCTTTTTTGGGAAGTGGAATGGATGTTGACAGTAGTCAGTCATCTGTTAAGATACCTGACTCATAAATATTGTTGAGTAGCTTAGTAAGAACTGTGTTTTGATGTGCCTCTAATAGCTTTAAAATTTCACCATACACCTTTTAGTAGGGGAGGAAAGTATGCTAAATGTGCAGTCACTTGAGCGTTTTGGGGACCTATTGGGTTGTGAAGGGTAGGTTCTAAAACCAAAAAAAGTTAAGTAAATTTTTCCATTTTAGAGGGAAGTTTTCCATTTTTAATTTAATTTTCCATTTTCAACAATCGTTTTTTCCGATTATAGCGGCATCTATCCATAAATCGAAAAAATGTTTCAAATAAAAGTTACTTATTTTTACGTAAGGAATCCGAATCTGCAATAAAAAATGGGAGTTCCTATTTAAAATTTTAAAGTAACCCCCAACCCTACATTCGTAGGGTGTCGTGTTTTGTGCCATTCGATAGATTTTTCAAACATATTGAATAAGTGTATTTTTCAGTTTTTCGATCTGGTGTTAATTTCGCGAAATATCACGGGATTCGTATTTAAAATTTTAAATTTACCCCTCAGCCCTCTCCGTGGGCAGTCGGGTTTGGTATCATTCGATAGATTTTTGACAAATATTGAGCACGTATTTTTTAGTTTTTAGATCTATCGTTCATTTCGCGAAATATTCGTTTTTTTTTTGTGAAACTTTTTGACTCACCGATTTCCTTACGCCAAAATCGTCAGATTTCGTCAGAAATATGCACTTAACTTGCATGTACTTAACTTACCTTATCTTAATCTGATTTTGTAACCCGCCCATTTCCTGGCGCCCCGCCCAAATTTTTGAAACAGACAGATTTTTGAAATATACACGGTTTTGCATGTACTTACTTAACTTACTTAATCTTAATCTGACGATTTCGTGTTTTTCTAAAGATAGATTTTTTTTCGGCACCCCTTAACGAACTCTCCTGTGTTTAGAGCCAATATATGGTAAAGGTACATCTACAGGGTACCAGGGTTCTCCCCATATGGTAATCTGACGCGCTCGAGTTACTGCAAAAATCCCCGCTTGGGCTCCCCTACCGTTATCAATAATATAAACTTTTTTCAAATTAAAATTGTGACTTATCCCAACTAAAAGAGTAAATTGCAGAAGATGCCCCAAGAAAATACCTTCAGAACAATAAAAACGTTAAACCATACATAATATTGCATATTTTTATTTCTGACGTATGTAATACAATTAGTGGAGTCAATGAAGGTGGATATGAGTTATTACCTCAGATTTCGTTGAACCCTCATAGATTTTCATAAAAATTGGTAAGTGGTTAAAGGATACCTCAAGGAACAAAGGTGATATATTGCCAACTTGCGCTTTTTGCATTTTAGGGGTGAAATACACCCCTTTTTTAAAAATTATTTTTTAGATTTCTGAAAGTGCAGTCACTGTAAATTTTCACCTTCTATTTTGTTGAACCTTCATCGATTTTCATGAAAATCGGTAAGTAGTTAGAGGATACCTCAAGCAATAAAAGATATATAGCATCGACTTGAGCTTTTGCATTTTAGGGGTGTAATACACCCCTACTTTTTAAATTGTAAAAAATGCAGATTTCCGCATTATGGCGCAGGTAATCTCGTTTAATTAAGAAAAATAAATATTTTTTTTACATTTATGTGCATGAATTACATTTTTTTTTTTAATTTTTCAAACCTTATAGTAACCAAAAATCCGAAAATTAACAAGTCGAAAATCACGAAAACCTTATTCTTTTATATTTCTGAAAGTGTAGTCACTGAATGTTTTCACCCACGATTTCTTTGAACCTTCATCGATTTTCATGAAAATTGTTGATTAGTTAGAGGATACTTCAAAAAACAAAAGTGATATGGCACCAAGTTGCGCTTTCTGCATTTTAGGGGTGAAATCCACCTTTTTTTTTAATGATAAAAATGCAGATTTCAGCATTCTGGCTCAAGCAATCTTGTTTAATTAAGTAAAATAAATATTTTTTTACATTTATGTGCATGATTTATAATTTTTATTAATTTTTTAAACCTTATAGCAACCAAAAATCAGAAAATTAGCAAATCCACAATCACGAAAAAAATTAATCTTTTATATTTCCAAAAAGGCAGTCACTGAAGGTTTTCACCCCTGATTTCGTTGAACCTCCATCAATTTTCATGAAAATTGGTAAGTGGTTAGAGGATACCTCAAGAAAGAAAAATAATGTGGTACCAACTTGCGGTTTTTTTCCTGGGGGTGGATGTTACCCCTTCTCATGGGTGAACACTATTTTATTAAACATGACCCCATAATTAGATAGAGGAGTAAATTCTAAGCAAACTTTCTTTTATCAAGTTTATAAATTTTTTATTTAAATAATATTTCATAATTTAATAAAATATTATTGGTACAGTAAAACCTGAAAATAACGGCCACTAAAAATAGAAAACAATTGGCCGTTATAGAAATGTGGCCGCTAATGGTAGGTTTCCTTTTCCACAAATTCATAAAATATAATTGAAAATTTATTTATTTTAGTAATTAAAGCAAATCTAATTAAATATAATTCTACAAACAAACGGAACATACTAAAACTAAATTCAATTTACTACAATATAAGACAATATCTACACGAAAAAACAACTTTAAAAAAAAAGAATTTTTGTTTGTTTTATATTTTTTTAGATAAACGAAACATACTAAAACTAATTTAATATAGGTAATACATAATATAAAACAACATACTATAGCTACTACGAAAAATACGCTTATCACTAAAGTATCGTCGTGCTTCCATGCTATATTCAACAAAACCAACTTGGTAGGGCCTTTAATTAGATATCGCAAATAACTTTGGCTGATTTTGTCTGCATATATATTATGTTTGAGGAATCCCTTTTTTTGTGAGACTGGATATAGGACATTTCTCAAGTATGAATTCACATTCATGGTATATCGTTGCTATACAGGGATAATAATCTGTGCAATGTTACGGTACAGGCTACGTTAAAAATGAAGTAAATGTGGAAGATATACACTGGTTATTCATTTCAATTTAATTTGATTGTTTTTTAATCGTTTACAATATTTAAAATAATTAAAGACATAAGGTTAGGGATTTCAAAAATAAATTCAGTTCTCACTGGCAGGGTGGGAAATAATAAAGTGCCATACAATAGCATTTCATTACAATGCTCATTACAGGCATTACAGGCTGCCCCGTTTGAGAAAACTCATACTCTAAAACTTTGAGAAAACACTCATTCAGTTTCGACCAACCCTGTATTAGCTAAAATTAAACGTTTTGCTAGATTAATAATTTTTAACAATAATAGATTATATTAAAAATCACTTGAACATAAATTGATTTTCTGATATATAATACATTATATATAATACATATTCACGGAACAGTTCGTGAAGTACGCTTTTTGCGAACGCACGCGATGTTTAGAGCACGAGCGACAACGGAGCGAGTGCTATACATCGCGTAAGTTCGCAAAAAGTACTTCACGCACAGTCTCATACAATATTTTATCTATGATGAACAAATAAAAAAACTGTAACTCTTCGTCACTGGAATTTATTTTTATTCTACAATTTTTAGAACTTTGACATTTAAAAATTCTAACTTCTTTCAAACCACAAAACTGTCAAAACTTTTGCCGTAATTTATTGCTCATTATCTCATCACCATGACAACGCGAAAGTTAAGGATATTTGATTACAGTTGAGTCCGCGAGTCTTTACACCCGTGCGTCATCATTTAAAGCATACGAAATAAGTCGGAAATCTATTTCACGCAACAACAAGTGACAGAAAGTGGCTACTCTTCCGATTACGGGTTTTATTATAAAATTTGACGTTATCAAATATATAGAATGTCAAATGTAAGTTTTACTTCAAAATTTTTGTGCAGAATTACAGCTACATTTGAAGCAGCTTAATAAATTCTTTTATTGTTATTGATTAATAAATAAATAAACAATTTATAAAAAAATTCAATAACATATTTTATTTTTGTTATTTTATTCTCTTTGACGGAAACCTAAACACAATCATTCCTTTACTGTGTGAATGACGTTAGCTTTGCATGTTTTAAATATTAATTGCCAAAATATAATTACTTACCTTAAAATTTCAAAGCCCAATATAAAATTAGTTGTGAAAACAACTGTTTGTGTCATATAAAGAAACTTCAAAACTCAAAAATTCGACAAAAACCGCAAAAAATTCAACGACTGACAGCCAGAAAAGTAAACAAGGCAGAAACGTCAAACAAATTGTGCTTAAAATATGAAAACATACCGAATCGTCTTTTTTTTGTACCTATCTCTTTTCAATGCACTGAGTCTAGATGGTTCATAAAAATAACATGTGTTTTTACTTAATAACAAACGGCATCTGGTTTGTCATGAGTTTCATGCGTGGAAGAGAATGATGCTAGATAAAAAGTATGTGTTTTATCTGGCCAGGTATTAATGACGCACGAGTAAAGACTCGCGGACTCAACTGTATATGAAAGTGTGTCAAAACCAGTGCGAAAAAATAAGTCTCATTTAAAATACATTGTTACTTCACGCACACTTTAAACACTTCACGCACTGCTATCTATAATGACAGTTTTCACAAACTAAAAACTTATACATAATATGACATAGAGTAGATAAATATTATTTATCTTATGGTACAAATATGGAAAAAATCAACCGTTCCAACACATGCTTGAGTCTAAAAATTATAAATACTTCTAACTCTTAGCATATTATCTTGCCTTAGTCATAAATATATCACGCATATTCTGAGAGGTATATAAAATACTAACCCATTCGAAGATATTTTATAATAATTTAAGTTACGATAGGGTCGACCTGCACCGATCTGTTTAATGGATAAAAATTATTGGATATGTAATTTAGTAGATATGTTAATCATAAAAAAAAAACAAGGGGCACCCGATCTAATTTTGTACCGACTATAATTAATTAATAATTAAATAATTATCTTTTTTATAAATTAAAAAAAAAGACCGCCCGATCAGGTATTATTTTAGATTTTGTGGATCATTCTAAACAAAAAGTCTTTCGTAATTTTTCTCTTATGCCTGGTTGCACCAATCAATCTTAAGCTCCAGCTTAGCTAAGCTCATCTTATAGATCCATAATTTTCGATTTTTATCTAGGCACGTCTTAACTGAGACGAAGTTTAAGATGCAATCTACATGGCAATCGATTGTAGCATGCTAAAAATTGATCTAAGACTCAATGGTGCAACGCGTATGTTTTGTAAGCTGAGCTTAGGTCACGTCTTAAGCTTAAGATATGTTGGTGTAACCAGGCATCAGTTAATCATTTTTGAGTTATAAATAGTTTAAAACTGAAAAAAGAACGAAAGATGACGATGTTCAAGGCTCAAAACGTAAGTAAAAAATATCATTTTAGAAATTACGAAGTCACTATATTCAAGTTTAAACCTTATTCTATCTTCTTCTAAAAGTGCCTATCTTCTGGAGATGTTGGCGACCACATTGACCCATCTTATTCTATTTACGGCAGCTCGAAATAGAGCAGTTGACGTTAGACCAGTCCACTTCCTAAGATTGGCCAGCCAGGATACACGTCTACGTCCAGGGCCTCTCCTGCCCTCAATCTTGCCTTGTAGAATCAACTGCAGCAGTCGGTATTTTTCATTACGCATAATGTGGCCGAAGTAAGCCAATTTTCTGTTCTTTACGGTGTTAATTATTTCTTTGTCTTTTCCTAGCCTCTGGAGAATAGTTATATTAGTTGTGTGGTGTATATATGAGACCCTCAACATACGTCGGTAGCACCACATTTCAAACGCCTCTAACCGTTTTATGGCATCTTCTGTCAGGCTCCAGCTTTCAACTCCGTATAGGAGGACACTAAAGACGTAACATCTAAGAATTCTTATGCGTATATTGATACTTAAAGACAAGTTGCACAGAATTTTCTTAAGACTGTTAAAAGAGCTTCTGGCTTTTTCAATACGTGTTTTTATTTCGTAGCTATGATCCCAAGTATCCTTAATGTTGCAGCCCAGGTAGCATATTTTCTGTACTCTCTCTAGAGGTGTATTGTTTACTGTAATTTGGGCGTTTATGTTGGTGTTTTTACTAATGATCATTATTTTTGTCTTCTTACAGTTTAGTTTTAGGCCGTATTTGTTACATGCTTCTACAACATTATCCATGATCCTTTGGAGCCCCTGCGCACTATCCGCCAGCAATACTGTATCGTCTGCATATCTAATATTATTTATAAGTTGTCCATTTACTGCAATACCATCTTCTGATTCGTCCAAGGCCTCTCTAAAGATGTTTTCAGAGTATATGTTAAATAATGTTGGTGACAGTATGCAACCCTGTCTGACTCCTTTTTCAACCGTGAAGATTTTGGACAGTTCATTTTCGAATCGAACTGTTGCTTTTTGTTGGAGATATAAGTTTGAGACGAGTCTTATATCCTTACCATCGAGTCCTGATGTTTTTAGGATATCGATTAGTTTTCCATGTGAGACTTTATCAAATGCCTTCTCGAAATCTATGAAATATGCATACACATCGCAATTGACATCCCTGGCTCTCTGTATTAGAACTTGCAAGCTGAAAAGTGCTTCCCTCGTTCCGAGTCCTGATCTGAATCCAAATTGAACTTCACTCAGCTGTTCTTCTAATTTGGTGTATATGCGCGAGTGAATGATAGTAAGGAGTACTTTAAGTACATGGCTCATCAAACTAATTAATCTATGTTCTTCACATTTTCTAGCGTTGGCTTTTTTGGGAAGTGGAATGAATATTGATAGTAGCCAGTCTTTTGGTAAGTAACCAGTCTCGTATATGTTGTTGAATAACTTCGTAAGAGCTGTAATTTGTTGTGCCTCTAATAGCTTTAAAATTTCACCATGCACCTCATCAGGTCCTGGTGATTTCCCATCTTTAATCCGCTTAATGGCCATAGCTACTTCTTCGTTTGTTATTTCTGGGCCATTGGGATTGTCTATTTCATACGGACTTCGTGCAGCATCTTCGAATAATTCTTGCATATATTCTTTCCATCTTCTTAATTTATCTTCAATTGTAGTCAAAATTTGACCTTCGACGTCTACGACTATGCCTATATTGCGTTGTTTTCTGATGTTCTGTACTTCTTTAATCTTTTTGTGCATATGGAAATCGTCATGTTTGCGTTGAAGTGTTTCAATTTCTGTACATTTCTCCATCAGCCATGCTTCTTTTGCCCCTTTTATTTCTCTTAGTATACTCTTATACAACTTTTTGTATTTATTGTCATTTCTACCTTTTAATATCCTTCGCTCTCCCATCATCTGAAATATTTTATCTGTCATCCATTCTTGCTTCTTTTCTCTTTTTGATTTAAGATATTCATGCGAAAGTGTGTTGATAGATGTCTTTATTTCGTTCCATTGTTCTTCTACGCCACTAGGAGCGTCTTCAACTATTTTCGCAAAATTCTTATTAATCTCTGTTTTTACTTTTTCCTGGATGCTATTTTCTTTCAGTAGTTTTATATCTATCTTGGGTCTTATTTTCTTTTGAATTATTTTGAGTCGTATGTTGATATTTGCAACTAACAGACTATGATCTGAGAAGACATCGGCGCCTGGATATGTTTTTGTTGAGGTGACAGAATTTCTAAACCTTTTGCTTATGTTAATAAAATCAATTTGGTTTCTTAAACCTTATTCTATCAGTTATATATAAGTATGTATATTGTGCAACGAGCGTTCCGGGGAGAAGATCAAGAGGACGATCACCAACTAGATGGTCTGATCAAATAAAGCATTCAGCTGGAAACTCATTCTGCGAAGCTCTTAGAGCAGCTGAAGATAGAGACCAATGGAGAAACATTTTTAGGAATATTGGAAGAAATCACGATCCTCAGTAATGGGGAAACGACAGGAGAGTGATGCAACGAGCAATTAATGATGGTCATTATGAATCGAGTATGAGGGATACGAAACGAGCCACCTATCAGCGAGTTTTGTATAGAGTACGAGCTTCATAATGATAATTAAATGCAAGTTGTATACACGATTTTTTCTATGATCATTAACAACGAAAATATATTCAAATTTATTATTTAGTCTTAGCATCCGTTATGGCTTGCACATTTCAGAAGCCTCGGAGGTGTAACCAGAAAAGGTTCCCATTGTTTTCAATCTGGTGGGATGTGGAGTAATATTTCTAATATTATTTTATGTGCTATTAGATTGAAAACTTATTCTTTTATAGCAGTTGCCGCTAGGGCATCCCTGCCTTTTCGTTCGTTGCAATCCGTAATTGCATGCCGGGGTTTGTCCTGGTTGGGTCAGAGAGAGCAGCATATGTGCCTCCTGATAAGAGACAATAAGTGCCGAAACCGGTGGAGGTGCGTGCTGCACTCTCTGATTGAACTAGAATATAATGCGGCTGTAGTTTCGTGTTGCAACGAAATTGAAAATGGTTATTCATTTTTAATCAAATTTATTATTTTTTTAACGCAAATTTAGTTTGTCAGTTTGTTTACATATTGATAACTGTCAAAGCGTATGTATTTGACTCGCTATTGGTAACTGCGCGTGTGTCAGCTTCATCGCGAATGCCCTATCGCGATTCTATTGGTTAAAAATCTGTATCGTAATGGAAATCTGTATCATAATAAAGTTCATTATGATAAAGGTAGTGAAATCATAATTGATATATTATGTAGTATGAGAATAGAAAAAAAATATTTTGGACTTACCTCATTTTAAAACATTGCATTTTAGGTGCTAATGCAGCCCAGAAAGGAACCTTCCTTATTAACAATTTAAAAAATATATTTTAGAATAAAACACGACAAAAATTATAATCGAGATCAGATAGAAGAAGGTTTGAAATGGAATTTAGGTACTTGATAGTTACAATAATAGTATTTTATTAACTAAAAAGGGGTAGTTCCCTGGGTTGGCTGTATACCTTATAGTTAAACAAACTGGAACATGAAGTAAAAACCACTTCTATGTAAAAGGTATATTTACTAAAAATTTTTAGAATCACAATGGATTCAATAAAGTGAGTTCATCAGAACGTTTTCAAACCTATCGGTCCATCATCAGTGAATTTGAATACTTGCAAAATAGCCCCAGAACCAAACAATGGTTGTGATTATAAATAAATCTACATTATGTTAAAATAAATTTAAAATGGCTAAACGCCGATGTTCAGGGATTAAACCTCTGGGAACATGGTGAAACTCTACCCGAGGACCCAATCAACCATCTTCGGTCAACGTTGACCGAAGACTTAGTAGTCATCGTTGACCGAAGATGGTTGATTGGGTCCTCGGGTAGAGTTTCACCATGTTCCCAGAGGTTTAATCCCTGAACATAGGCGTTTAGCCATTTTAAATTTATTTTAACATAATGTAGATTTATTTATAATCACAACCATTGTTTGGTTCTGGGGCTATTTTGCAAGTATTCAAATTCACTGATGATGGACCGATAGGTTTGAAAACTTTCTGATGAACTCATTTTATTGAATCCATTGGGATTCTAAAAATTTTTAGTAAACATACCTTTTACATAGAAGTGGTTTTTACTTCATGTTCCAGTATTTTATTACTTGTGGTTTTGAGCCTTGAATATCGTAATTTTTTGTCCTTTTCTTATTTAAACTGTTTATAACTCGAAAAGGATTAACTGAATAAAAAAACTGCAAACGACCTTTTTTGTTTATAATGACCCAAAAAATATGAAATAATATCTGCTCCGGTTGGTTTTTATTTTAATTTATAAAAAAAAAGTAATTTTTTAATTATTAATTAATTATAGTTGGAATGTCCGATCCTCTACTATAAGATTTACTCATTTTAACTTATAATAAATGATTTAAATATAACGGAATGTAACTGCAAATATAGAGTGGTAATTTTCCCTTTACGACTCGCAAATATATACTTATATTTTTATTTAATTTAACCTACGCAAAACCGTTTAAGTTACAGCAATGTAAAACGTTACTCTGGGTTTTTATGTAGGGGCAAAATTATACAGGTGGGTTTTATGGGTTACTGAGAGGGTATCAAAGTTGCTTTCCTACGAAGGTAATTAAATCCATTTACTCAGGCTGAAAATCAGTACACACATTCTAAATTAAATATAAATAAAAGTTATTATAGTCGGTCAGCTGTATGACGGGACAGAGCCGGTCGGTCGGCCCCAGTGAATGTACAGGGTTATTCACTATATTTTGACCCCCCTGTAAACTGCTTTATTGAGAGAATTAGAAAAAAATGTAAAATACAAAAGTTATTCGATTTTTAAATTATGATTTTTAATCATGTATATCATACTAGTGACGTCATCCATTTGGGCGTGATGATGTAATCGACTATTTTTTTAACAGGGAATAGGGCAAAGGAATTGCCTAACAGGCAAAAAAGTTTTAAGAATAGTGATTTTAACTAATGGTACCGCAATAATAATTTAATTGAGACTTACACAAAAGTTTGGGGGGTTATGGGAACAAAACCCACATAAAATTTTTATGTGGTACACAAATTTCACCATAATTTTTCTTTAAGATGTTCCTGCCATAAGCATGGAACATGTTTATTTTCAATAAAAAATCTCTAATAGTTTTCGATATATTGGAAAAAATCGATTTTCATTTTGTAACTTTAAAGCGCTGTAACTTTTTTTATGTGCATATTTGTCCTAAGGTAAGTTAGGTTCATTCGAACTGTTGCATTGTTTTTGGTCCAAGAATATATGATTTAGTTTATGATTTGTATTTTTGTTACACCCTGTATATTCGAAAATGACGAACAGAAGATTTTAAAGCAGCAGAATGGCAGTGTCTACTGCTCCGATAGACGGATTGTGTATTTTAGTAATTAATTGGGAAATAGAATTGGGAATATTTTTAAGAAATTAATTAAATTTAAAGACAAATTATCATTAATTAAAAACAAGAAACTGTCAATATTTAAATTTAATCAAATTTAAAATATTTTATGTTACAAATATCTAGGTACATATTTTATGAAAAGAACCGTTCCAACACATGCTTGGGTGTAAAATTCATAAATATTTCTTGTTATATATTATTATCTTACATTGGCTATAAATCTATCACGCACAATCTGAGAAGTATATAAAATACTAACCCATCCGAAGATACTTTATTTATTAAGGTTTACTCGTTTTAACTTATAAGTGGCTTAAATATCACGGAATGTAACTGCAAATAAACAGAGGTAATTTTTCCTTTACGACTCGCAAATACATACTTATATTTTTATTTAATTTAACCCACGCAAAACCGTATAAGCTACAGCAATATAAAACGTTACTCTGGGGTTTTTATGTAGGAGCAAAATTATATAGGTGGGTTTTCATGGCCTACTTCGGTTTCTTCAAAGCTATTAAATAAGACGAAGCGTATTGAAATCTACTTAATCCAATTTATTTTACGCTTTATTTTATCATAAAAATTATAACTCCTTAAACGTTTTTTACAAATCGCTTCAACTCTTTAATATAAATAGAGCTTGATATTGTAAAAATCGAATTGTTTAAACTAAGACAATTTAACATAATATATACACATAGTTTCAAAAGATATGCATCATCTAAAATTATGCTCATTTTCATAGTTGATTTTTTCGAGAACAGATTAACGGATTCCGCCAATTTTTTTTATTTTAGATTTTTCTTCGGTATTAACACATTTGGGTAAAGGTTTACTCAGACTTCTCTTTTGTGCTTAAAGAAGAATAGAAAAGTTTATTTCTGCTGAGTCTTAGACACCCTCCAGCATTTTATTATTTAATTTCACTGATATCTTTAAAAACAAATATAATAGACGGTTTTACTAAACATATTAAGCCAGGAACCGAAGCTTTTCACCTCGCAACTTTTACAGAATGTATCGATTTGCTTGAAAATTTGAGAATATGTAATGGTAGTCCCAGGATCAAAATCTATATGATGTAGAAAGGCGCTTTTACCATGGGTGTGGTTGCCACCCCATGTAGGGGTTGGAATTTTTTATTATATTTTGACTGCAAAAGTTGATAAAAACATTCATTCTAAGCAAAATATATTCGATAAAATTTTTTGATAAAATTAATAGTTTTCGATTTATTCGCTATCGAAAGTGTTTGTTTTGTATGGAAAAATTCAATGTTTTTCGATATACAGTCCGTCTAATTTACTTACCGTTGCACATCATTATTTACGTTAGAGATCTAAGTTGACATTTTTGCCCAATTACAAAAAATCTTGAATTCATTTTAAATCAAATACATCACATAATTGTTGCGGAAGTGGATTATACAGCAAAACAAATTAATATTCAATGTATGTAAATAAATAAAAATTTTAGAAATAGAAAACAAGAATTAAGTTATAATCTTACGTTATAGTATATTAAGTATGGAGAACGGTAAGGGTTTTATACCGATCGAAGACAATTGTTTGGAGGAGGAGCGGAGTGACGACTCCAATTATTGTCTGAGATCGGTTACTCTTAACGTTCGATATGCTTATAACGTTTTTTGCACGATTGATACCATTATAAATTATAAAATTAAACATTTTCGTCATATTGACTAGTTTCATTCATTTTATCAAGATAGATACTTTGGTCGTTAGGTAGTAACTAGGGTGCATAACAACAATGGAGAATTGGGTTTTTATTTAGTTGTCAATAATTTTAAGTACAATTTTGATTATTATAAATTAAAATATGAGCGAAAGTGAATTTGAAGAAATTGAACGGGCTTGGGAAGAAGGGTGTTCCGCAATTATTCCCGAAAAATCCAAAATCCGTTATCAAAATACCTACTAAAAGTATATAAAACTTCGTCCATTACAAGCAAAATCAAATCATTTGTTCTTAAGATACGCCAACGGAAAATGTTGTGCTCAAGTAATAGGGAAAGGGACAATCGGGGGCTGGCCTTCTCAAATTGCCAAATTCTTAAATTTGCCTAATCCCGAGAACTATACTGGCCATTCGTTCAGGAGGACATCAGCAACGCTTTTGGCTAATAAAGGTGTTGATGTCCTCGGATTAAAGCGTCATGGAGGTTGGCGTTCATCGACAGTGGCAGAAAGCTATGTAGAAAATTCTCTTCAAAATAAAATAGATTTTGCCGAAAAAATATTGTGCAATACTAGTAATACTACTAATGTATGCGATTCTGCAGGAGTTTCTGTTAGAAGTGAAACCACAGCCTAAACAAGTGGGATTTCATTAAACAATTTAACAAATTGTACCATAAGTTTCAATATTAATAAATAATTCGTTAGTTTTTTTTATTGTTTCAAGAAATAAATTAAAATTAAGAGATTTTTTAACTCGACGGTAAGTGAATTACTTACCGTCGAGTTGGAGTACTTACCGTCGAGTTGGATTACTTACCGTCGAGTTGCTAGTAAATGTCACCTACTGACGTAAAATCTGTCACGGTAAACAGTCAAAAATGATCAATCGTGCAAAAAAGTACATAATAAAAGCAGTAAATATAAAGAAACAAATACTTACTTGTAGTAAAGAATAAAAACAAATATGAAGTGTCATCACCGCAACTGTCAAATAAATGTTACCAATTTATGCTAAAATATCACCTTCGTTCGATTACAGTTACAGTGTGTTTCGAACAAATGTGCTTCATAAAAACGCTTTATAATCCATTTATACAAATTAAATGAAAAATATTATTGTGTATTTCTTTAAGTTAACATTAATAGAAATCTTTAAATATTATTTCTATGCGTGCATAATAAAATATGTCTAGTGGCTGTAATGCCAGTGTACTCGGCAAAATTATTCTAAAAAAGAACACACCTACCGCCTAAATATTTCAGTGTTGGTATCATGTGACGTCACGGGCTATGACGCGGATGACGTGCAACGGTAAGTAAATTAGACGCAGTATATGTACTCATTTACGATTCACTCAATTTTTGCCCTGGAAAATTTTTTTCAAACCAAATTCTAGGGAATTAAATAACCTACAATTTTATATTGAAACATTTTTTCGTATCTGTGATGCTAATCTTTCTATTCTGAAGAAAATGGCATTTTTTACCAAACTACAAAAATTCGTTATTCGCTTGTAACTCCAGTTTTTTAAAAACTACTCATTCTAAGCCAGTCAAATTTTAAGAATCTAATAATAATACTTAATAAGAATTAATAAGGCCAATGACTAAAAACACCGCCAACTTACATTATTATGCTTCCAATTGGATTTCTCCTTTTTTTTTTTTTTAAAAATATATTGATTTATTAACCGTAACTTTTTTATATTTTATCTTAGAAAGTTTGGTAAAAAATAATTTTGTAGGTTTGTACAAGGTCTATAAGCCTATTGATATTAAATCTTTTTAAAATCCTCATTCGCAAAAAAAGGTGACTTTGAAAGGGTTGGTAAAAGTGGTTTTCGCAAGTTATTACAAGTTTTAATTTTCAATAGCTCACTCAATGTTTGCTGTAAAAAAATTTTTTCGTATCTCTGATGCTGATCTTGCTATTCTGAAGAAAATTCCATTTTATTCCAAACTACAAAAATTAGTTATTCGTTTTTAACTCCATTTTTTTTAAATAATCATTCTAAGTCGGTCAAACTTCTAGAACCTATTAATAATGCCTAAATAAAAAGATCAAATAAGAACAATAACAAATTTTAATTAGGGTGGTGATTAGGAGGTTGCTTGCGATTACTTTTTCGCTGAAAAAAATAGGGTTGAGATTATTTTCATTATAAGTCACATTTTTGAGCTAGAGACTTTTTTTGATTTCTGGAGATAGATATTTTTAATTGCTTTAAATTATTTTGAACAAGTTGTCATAAAAAAAGGCGTAGTTTTCCCTTCTTTTGACTTTGAAACTACAATATTTAGCATTTGACGAAGAAGAACCATCATATAATAAAGTATAGCTCGATTACTATTGGTCTTAAAGAAAATTTTATAAAACAGTTTTGTTAATTATTTTAAAAGGTACGTTTTTGTTAAGTAAAGTTGTTTTGATATAACGAAAACTTATGGAGTTAATAGCAGAAAACTTATTAAAAACATTGATTTTTTCGATATGAAACTAACACTTTCGATAGCGAATAAATCGAAAACTATCAATTTTATAAAAAAAATGTATAGAACGTTTTTTGCTTAGAATGAACGTTTTTACTAACTTTTGTGACTAAAATATAATAAAATATTTCCACCCACGAGATGGAGTGGCAAACACCCCCATGGTAAAAGCGCCTTCGGCATGATATAGATTTTGATCCTTGGACTATCCACTACTTATTCTCAAATTTTCAGGCAAATCGATCTGTTCTGTAAAAATTGCGAGTTTTGTCTTATTTTAAGCTTCATTACTTGGACTATATGTTGCTATAATTACAAGAGTCATAAAAATTCGTTAATATGTTCAAGAAAGAATCAATTATGAATATGAGCATAATTTTAGGTGATTAAAAATTTCTGAAACTATGTGTTTATCTGAAATTAAAAGTGAAGATATTTAATCTAATATTCTAGCAAAAGTTTAGATGGGCAGGATTGTTCCTAGGATTGGCAAACTGTTCTAATTCAAATCTTTTATGCATTAATTGCGCATTCCAATTTATTTTCAATATATAATAATGAAAATTACAATGAGTAAATAGTCTAGGTTTATGTAATTGGTGGGTTGAAGGATATTTCATCATCAACAGCTATCCTATCCATCGTCGGATGTAAACCTGCCTAAGGGAAGGGAAGGAAATACCAGAAACTATATACCAAACACTATATAAAGAGCTTCTTGCAACATAATCGTAAGCCACCATTTTACAAAATTCCATTTTATTGCATGATGTATGTAAAGAAACATACAGGGTGATTGATTAGTGGGGTAAAGCTCCGTAGATCCGTTATAGTAATATATAGCAATAAAAGTTAATAACAAAAATTGTAGTCAACTTTGAGCTTTACGTTACAAAATTAGTTAGAATGTTACATGTTGTTCGATAACACAGTGGCAGACCAAAATTATGTTTTTTAAAAGGAACACCCTATCATCATTCTCTTTGCCTTATCCCTATGCGGGGTCGGCTTCCCTAATTGCATTTCTCCACACAATTCTATCTTGGGCCATATCAATGTTAATCCCCTTTACCAACATGTCCTGCCTTATCGTTTCCCCCCACGTCTTCTTTGGTCTTCCTCTCCTACTCCTTCCAGGAATCTGCACTTCAGCTATTCTTCGTATTGGGTGGTTAACGTCTCGACGTTGAACATGACCAAACCATCTTAACCTATGCTCTCTCATTTTGGCATCAATTGGTGCCACACCTAGACTTCCCCTAATATACTCATTTCTAATTTTATCCTTCTTTGTCACTCCACTCATCCATCTAAGCATTCTCATTTCCGCCACATGCATTCGCTGTTCCTCTTTCTTTTTCACTGCCCAACATTCAGTTCCGTACATCATAGCTGGTCTTATGGCTGTTTTATAGAATTTTCCCTTCAGCTTCATTGGAATTTTTCTGTCACACAACACACCACTCGCTTCTTTCCACTTCATCCATCCAGCCCTAATTCTACTGCATGCATCTCCATCTATTTCTCCATTACTCTGTAATACCGATCCTAGGTACTTAAAACTATTGCTTTTTACAATCATTTCACCATCCAAAGATACCATTTTATTTGTAGTAGCTCCATCTTTAAATGAACATTCCAAATACTCTGTTTTTGTCCTACTAAGTTTTAAACCTTTTTCCTCCAGAGCTTGTCTTAAAATTAAAAGGAACACCCTATATTTTATTTTATATTCGAAATTCTGTTAACTTCCCCATCACAAAAATATAAAGGTTTGTTATGTTATACATGTTATTTACAAAGTTATATAGACAAGGCGAAAACGGCGGGTTCGAAGGGAAAAATATTCCCATGAGATTTTTTTGCATAATAACATTCGTGAGACATCCCAGAATCAGGTTCAAGAAGTCGCATACGTGAAAAGTGGGCCAATTTTTTTTTAACAATTTTTTTTAATCAAATTGCAAGAATCAATATTTTTGGCCCGAACAATTTTTTCTTTAATTTTTTGGACCATTCTGGACAAAAAAGGTCTCTTATAATTTTTCTCTAAAGTTGATCGTTTTCGACTTATAAGCAATTAAAAATTAAAAAAAAAACGAAAAATGTCGATTTTCAAGGCTTAATAACTCGGTTAAAAGTTATTATTATGAAAGTTAATATATGACTAAATCAAAGTTTAAAGCCTCCCCTACAAGATCCTGAAGAAATTTTTGTCAGTATTTTATTACTAAGCTGTTATTTTTAAGTAATAATAATAATAAGCGCCATACACGTGTGCGGCAACTGTAAATGGTGAGTGCGAGAGAGAAGCCATTCCAGCAGTCCAATTGTGCATCTTACTCGCACTCACATTTACAGCCTAGTCAATACGATCTAACCGCTCATTGTTATTCATTAAAAATAACAGCTTAGTAGTAAATTAATGACACAGATTTCTGCAGGATCATGTAGCGGCGACTTTAAACTTTGATTTAGTCACTTTCTGACTTTCATAGTAATAATTTTTAACCGAGTTATTAAGTCTTAAAAATGGCCATTTTCGCGTTTTTCAAATTTTAAATTGCTTGTAACTCGAAAAAAATCAACTTAAGAGAAACATTATAAGATACCTTTTTTGTCGAGAATGGTCCAAAAAATCTAACAAAAATTAATGCGGGCCAAAAATATTGATTTTTGCAATTTGAATAAAAAAAATTGTTAAAAAAAAATTGGCCCACTTTTCACGTGGGCGACTTCTTGAACCTTATTCTGGGATGTCTCACGAATGTGATTATGCAAAAATATCTCATGGGAATATTTTTCCCAACGAACCCGCCGTTTCCGCCTTGTCTAATAACCAATTTTGTATGAAAATCGTAACAAGTTCAACTCCCTGTATAAATAAAAATAAGCACAACAGCAATGGTTTATTAATGCCATCTATTTTTATTTATTGTCAAAATTTTCAAGAATTATTGACATTGCTAATTTTCTTTATATCAAATACAGGGTGAGTCAAAAGGCAAGTACATTATCTTCTCAGTAATGTTAAATGGAACACCTGGTATTTTATATCATTATTAAAAAGTAACATTACCGTACTTTAATTTTTATGTAACATTCCCTATGTCCAAATTTATTAGTTTTCGAGATATTTTCATTTTTCACAGCAAATTATTTTAGATGTCTAAATTTATCCTAGTTTTAAGTAAGCCATGACTGAATTGACAATTGACGATTACTGATTATCAATCCGGTAATCAATGTAACAATGTAGCAAATAAAAAAATAAATTATTAGTAATACATTTTACAAAAAAAACACAACCACATCATGCAACATTTTTGAAACAATTAAAAACTACTTTTTTATGTAAATGTAACAAATAAAGAAAGAAAAATAGTAAAAAATTTTACAAAAAAATACACAAACACAAAATACAACATTTTGTAAAGACAATTAAACACTACTTTTGTATGTAAATGTAACAATGTAACAAATAAAGATCAAAAAATAATTGATCAGTAATACATTTTGCAAAAAAAACATGTTTGAAAAAATTAGAATCTACTTTTTTCAGAATCTCCTGACATTTATGTACGCCTAAAAACGATCATTGAATGAGCTACTTACTCTACGGAGCATTTGTAAATTAACACATCGAAATACACTTTCTATTCTATTTTTTATCTCATCCCTTGTTGTTGGAGGTATTTTATAAAATTAATTATTAACGTAACACCAAAAAAATCAGTCCAGTTTATTAAATTCTGGTGATTTGGGTGGCCACGCTACTGGTCCATTGAGAAAGGAAAATATCTCGAAAACTAATAAATTCAGAAATAGGGAATGTTATCTAAAAATTAAAGTACGGTAATGGTACTTTTCAATAGTGATATAACATACAGGGTGTTCCATTTAAAATTACTGAGAAAATAATGTACTTGCCTTTTGACTCACCCTGTATTTGATATAAAGAAAATTAGCAATATCAATAATTCTTGAAAATTTTGACAATACTTAATAAAATATGGCATTAATAAACCATTGCTGTTTTGTTTATTTTTATTTATACAGGGAGTTGAAAACTTATTACGATTTTCATATAAAATTGGTTATACCTTTGTAAATACCCTATATAATATAACAAACCTTTATATTTTTGTGATCGAGAAGTTAACAGGATTTCAAATTTAAAATAAAATATAGGGTGTTCCATTTAAAAAAACAAAAGTTTGGTCTGCCACTTTTTTACCGAACACCCTGTAACATTCTAACTAAATTTGTAATGTGAAGCTCAAAAGTCGCTAAAATTTTTGTTATTAACTTTTATTGCTATCTTTTACTGTAGCGGATCTATTGATCCCCACTAATCAATCACCCTGTATGTGTTAAGCAACATAAAAATTATTTGGAAATTATTTCATTAGATAGCTGAGTTATTGCTGTATCGTGTTATTGAAATCAACCTTTTCTGTTCATTTTTTGCGCCAAACGTAGTAAGCCACACCAACATGGCGAATAAAAATGGAACATACTATTAAAATCAAAACCTACTGGCAGAGGAACTCAGTCATAGGAAAGATGAAAAAGTCTTCATTGGCCTTACCAGGCTGAAATGGTAGCAAAAATAGCTAGCGGTCTCACCAAAACTTAGAATGCCAGTAACGCTCTAGCTAACATTGTAAACGTCACTTTGGTAACAATTTTTAAAATCTAATTTTCATTCTAAAATTGAATCAAAAGTAATGTATAAAATAATGAGTGTTAAAATTTTGGCGAGAGCGTTTTTGATTTTCTAAATTTTGGCGAATGAATTAGTTTAATTTTACAAATTTTAATTCGGCCGACACTGTAAGAAATTTAACCCATGAACGACCAAAAAAATTTTTCAAATTTTCGAATTATCAGTAGTAATTGCACAAGAGCTCTAAAATTATTGAATTTTTTTCGAGTGACACTTTGACAGTTTTAGTATCACAAGTATCACGAGGCAAAAATTCTATATTAATTTTAGAGATCGAGTGCAATTTGTTGCGATTATTTCATGAATAAAACTGTTCAAAACCAAAATTTTATTTTAATTTATTTATGTAAGTACAAATTAGTACAACTAAACACACCACACAGTTGTTATAAATATTTTTGACGGTTGGAAGTCATCACTTTTATAATTTTTAAAACATTAATTGTCATTAATGCCACTGAATGTATTTTTTCGTAGCAACGAAGGGCATCTGAAGTAATATACTTGACGACGGGAAATTATCAACAATTATCAGTTTAATTTAGATTTCTGTAGCTTTCTATTGGTCAGAATCTCCTATGAATTAAATAATCAGTAGTAATTGCACAAGAGCTCTAAAATTATCAAATTTTTCCCGAGTGACACTTTGACAGTTTTAATTTCACGACCCGAAGGGAAGTGAAATTATGTCAACATGTGACACGAGGGCAAAAATTCGATAATAATTTTAGAGATCGAGTGCAATTTTCTGCGATTATTTCATAAATATAACTGTTCAAAACCAAAATTTTATGTTAATTTATTTATTTAAGTACAAATTACTACAATTAAACACACAGTTGTTATAAATATTTGACAGTTGAAAGTCATCACTTTTATAACTTTTAAATCATTAATTGTCATTAATGTCACTGAATGTATTTTTTCGTAGCAACGAAGGGCATCTGACGTAATATACTTGACGACGGGATATTATCAAAAATTATCAGTAGTAATTGCACAATAGCTATAAAATTATCGAATTTTTCCCGAGTGACCCTTTGACAGTTTTAATTCTTGAGGGCTTGAACAGCTGGGCTTGAACAATGAAAAGACGGCTTGAACATTGAATTTAAGCGAAAAGCAATATTTATTTTTTAAATAAACGTTTTTTTTTCTGTTTTCTGATAAGAGTAAAAAGTATTTTGAATTAAATAAGTTACAAACATTCTTCTTCTTTTGTCAATTAATTTAATTTAAAAAATTGTTTTTGGACACTTTGTATAAATCATTATGTTATTGTTTACATCACTGAATAGAGAATTGAATACTCTTTCAAATGAGCTAGCACTCGATCCCTATTCTCATTTAAAAAAATCATCGATTACGTCATTACTCACAGATAGATGACGTCACTCGTGTGATATATATGCTAAAATATCATAATTTAAAAATAAAAATCGACCTATTTCGGGGTTTTTCCTTAGTGTCGCCGGTTTACGAAATAACGAATTTATTCCTTTCAGTTGTACCATACTGTATAAACAAATATATGAGCGTACAAAATTTAAAACTTTATTGTTTATTTATAAAGCATAACGTAAGCAATTAACGTAAAAAGTGAAATTATGTATAGTTCATATCATTAGCTACAATCCGTAAAAGTGTTAAGTCTCTACATTGTAAAAAACAAATGAATTTAAGCATTTTCCATTAAAACCGTTTTTTTTTATTTAAACAATTAATAAACATAAAAAAATTTTATTGACTATTCGTGTATTGTTCCCGCGAATGCATACGTCTGCAAATTTTCACTCATTTGCATTGAAGAAAAGTCGGTCAAATTAACTTCTAAAGATTTGATGCAAACTATTGAAGTAAACAAAAGCGTTTAATAACAAATAAAGATATAATTCTGAGTTACCACCTTGAAAAAAAAAACAGCTGTGCCTTTAAAGTGCAGGCACAGCACTTGAGAAAGGCACTCTGCCGAGAAATCGGTAGTGACATTAACTTATAATAAATTTTGTGGAAGTATGGAAAACCGAAGTTATCAATGATTTATTATTAAATTCTTTTTACTCCTTGGGTTTATGTATAAAGATTAAATAAAAGCCGTTTTTTAATAAACACAACGATATATTCATTAAATATAAGATTATCAATGTTGTTTTTAATAACTATAGTAGTCACATTTTTCTAGAAGTTCTCCATATAGCCACCAAAAGTTTGGATTGTTCGAATTTTCAACGTCAAGTAAGTATAGCAATCCAATATTACACAAAATTATCTGTTTCTAACATAACTCCGATCTACTCTGCTGGGTTTCGATTGTGTAAATGGCTTCTGGAATTAACTTCATGTAATTAGTCCTATTAACATAAAAGGAAATTTCGTTCTTATGGCATTCTGCCTCCTGCTGAAATTTAAATTCTAGCCAACGCCCGGCAGGAAAAACGTGAAAGTATTTTGCAACATTGAGTGAAAGAAAAGTATTCACAGCCAGTTTTAGTAAATTTTATTAGATTTAAATTATTTATAGATGCTTAATGTTTCTATTTCTATTCGTAACTATACTGTTAAAAATATTTGCTGCTTTTCTATGTATTTTGTAATTTTCTCTAACAATTTACAAATTTTCTATTTTCTCTTCGCGATTTTGTAAATTTGTCATTTTATAAATATTAACTCACTTGATATTCAGTGTCAAATATTTTCTCCTAGAAAATAATTTTCAAATCCATTTCAAATCCTAGGTTAGATTAAATTGTATCAAGTCAGAATAATGAATACATAATAATTAGTAAATAATCACCTAACATAACTTTTATGCTAAATTGATATAATTTCATGTTTGAATATAACTTATAATTTATAATAACCCTACATTATAGCATTCTGTTGTATTTTAAAAAATAGTAGCAATTTACTCTTGAATAAAATTGACATTTTTTACAAACCTGGTATATAGCTTAAAAAATAGTATCTTTAGAAAACTACTGAACAGTGGCGGATCTAGGGGGGATAGGGGTAATTCCACCGGTAACATGTTCCAGAATTATTGAAAAACTTTATTTAACGAAAATAAACTAGATGGAGCCATCAAAACACATAACCAAAGAGCGGATAGTGTGACGAAAAGACGTATGTCCAGAGCACGGGCGCCCATATAAAAATTTTTACGGGGGGGCCAAACGTGAAGATGTTGCACATTATATTTTGTATACTTTGAATAACCATATTATATAATTCAAAGCACCCGAAAGGCCAGGGGGGCCACGCCCCCCCCCCACTGGTATCCGTGCCCATGGCCCAGAGTACGATGCTAATAACTCACGCATTATTACCAAAAATCGATGGATTGTAGAAGGAAGGAATGGTCATTTACACTCTATCTTTAAATTCTTTGCCAATCCTATAAACATGCACCATGCAAAAAAACTAAATGATTTTTACCGTATTGCTGGTGCACTATTAAATAAGTATCACCCACCGATCCACATGCAAGGTGCTACAGCTGAAGCAGCTGAACAGTTATTACAGAGGTTACTAATTCCCAATGTTGTACAAGCTAGAGTTGAGACTGATAATCTGATTAGAAGAAATGATTAATGGAGAAGGCTTCATAATCATGATTTTTCTAACTTTCCTGTTTTCGACTTAGGCTACCTAAAAGACCTTACGATTGGGATATATCAAATTAAACTGGCACCATCTTACATACAAGATAAAATAATAAGAAGAAATGACGAATAGTTTCAAATTGATGAGAATATGGATGAACCGGGATTCATAAGAGTTCGAATAATTTCTAGGTTTCGGCAAGCTACAAAACACCAAGTATTCATTTCCTATACGGTTGATGAAGATAATGATGAAGATGAGCCTGCAGAAGAACCGATTAACGGGTACTACTGTACCTGTCAATCTGGTGCGAGAGCTGTAGGTACTTGTGCTCATATCATCAGTGTGTTATGGTTTTTAGGCTGCTTTTCAAGACATCAACCCAATGTTAAGTATCCTGATAGGTCGTTAGTTAACACGACGTATGATGCATCTAACCGAAATCAGCAAATTGTTAACGTACAAATAGTCGAACATGATTTAAACCCGATTTTTCCATAGAAAATTGTAATTAATATTTAGCATTTTAGAGACTACCAGGTACTTTTTTTGTATTGAAATCAAGTCCATGTTCTTTACCTGTCTTATATCTGATATGAGGAACAAGTTTCATGTCAGCTAATGTATTTTTTTTGTTTCAACAATTTTTTCTTTAATTATTCTGTAACATGTTACGAGTGGAATTACCCCCATCCCCCCTAGGTCCGCCACTGTTCAGTAGTTTTCTAAAGATAAGTCGGACCTGCAGTTTTGCTGGTATTCCATAACTAAGAAGCATTCATGAAAACATGATAATGCCTATATCGAACTAGCAACACATTATATACCGCACTTCTTTAGTTTTCTGAGGACTTCTCGGAGGTTTTCTGAAGACTAAAATACGATCCAACTATTTTTGACCACGAATTCATATACAACACGCAAGTATGTATGATGAACATGAGTTTCTCTTCTTCTAATAATAAATATTTTCGTTCACTTGACCGTAGATTAGTGCACTTAACGTAAACCGAGCACTCGAATCCAATAATTTCAGAAGGCTGTAACTCGAGAATAGTAGTTATTCAGACCCAGGTGCCATGGACTTTTTTAATCTACACATCAACAAGTATCATTGACCAAACTTTCATCAAATTTGACCGGGACCACTTTTCCATAAGGAGTGTTGCGTGGTCCTTTAGCTGACTCAATCTTATTCTCTTATCACCCTGCAAATGACATCCTCTAGCCAGCCATCCTCCAATAGTTGCAAATAGTAGTTTTGTGCACGTGCTTCATTTGGATGAGGTAATTTAAAATTTGACTCTCATAAAATTTTGGTTATAGCTATTGTTTTAATCGGAAATGAATCTTTTGGAGTTCATTTCTTTTCTAAATTTAGTTATACTTTGATGATGCTTAACAATTTTACTATTATCAAGATATTTTTACAGTTATTTTAATAAATATACAAAAGTGTGCTACGGAGTATGTTGTAAAAAAACGTTGGGACTTGTTGTAACATGTTACAAATTGCGCTGAATCTTACTAAGTTTATGATCTACAATATGCCAGGAATATGCCAATATTCCATCTACAGAAAGTGAAGTCTACGAGTTAGGTTCAGCGGAAATTTTAGATAATCAATGTAGCATAAAGCAAGCAAGTAAAACAGCACGGACTGTGTCATGTATCTTTATAACGATATATAAAAAAAGAAAAACATTGAAAGTCTACAAGTGGGCTGTACTAAACCAGGGATAGTTTTTACAGCCGAAGAAGAAAGTAAAATGGCTTCGTATATTCTGAAGTGCACCGAAGTTTTGGACTAATTCCCATGAAGATGTGGAAAACTGCCTTACCAATATGCTGTGAAACTCAGTGCTAAGCAACTTCCTTCTTGGTATCAATGTTATACAGTTGGTCCAGATTGGGTCCAAAATTGTATGCGTAGAAATCTACATTTATATTTAAGAACACCAGAAGCCACCTTATTAAGTCGAGCAACATCTTTCAACAGGACCAACGTTGGTATTTTCTTCGAAATATCCCAAAAAATTCGAATTTTCGGAATGTTACAACCTGCCCCAAGAGTGATGTTGCAAACTAGCCCCAAGCACGGGGTAAGTTGTAACAATGCACTTTTTTTGGTAAAATGCTAGTTGATTAAAAAATAACAGTCTTCTTAACTTTTCTTCAGTTCAATTTTATTCAGAAAGAGTGAAACTAGCGTTTAGTTTTTAATTAGTGATAATTGGAAAAATAGCTGTCAAGATATATCTGATTTTATGAAAATTGTTACAACTAGCCCCCTCCTCCCCTACAGTGGAATACTCAAAGACAGTGCCAACCTAATTATTCTGTGAGTTGAAAATAAATTGTTGAAATTAAATTGCTGGAAAGAATATGTTACGAACTTATTTTCGACGAACATTACAAAAACCTGAAACTCTTAATCCACGAATGGGTTAGGGTTCAGCCACAATATAAAGAGGGACAGTAAAACCTCTTCCATGTCGGCACTTTGATCTCAAGAAGTAATACTGGCAGTACGCAATTAGTAATTCACCAGTGGTGAATGCGGGTCTTCCCTGTTAAAACCCGTACGTTTCTAAGCGGGCCGCATATGAAATGCCTCCCGAAATAGGATTTCTTACCTGTCGATAAAATGGTCACATACGAATTGCCTCCCAAGGTTTAAATAAATTACATGGTTCTAATCTTTATGTGAAGGTGAGACGTTGCCGCATCTTCGTCCCTTTGTAAATTTTTGTCAAAATTGGTATTTTGTTATTTAATTTATTTGATTTTCAACCTTTATGTATTAAACATTATTGACACTAGGCGGTATTTATAAATTTTAACTAACTTATACATATATAACTAGTTTTATAACCATTATAATATATATTTTATTATAACCATTATTTTTTATAATTAATAATTTAACAAAAAAATACAAAAACATATTAAGTATTTTATAGATTTATTAAATATAACATAACAAAAAAACTTATTTGGAAAATAATACAAAATGTGTATAGAAATATAAAATTACAAAATATTTTCCTAAATTTATATGATACTACTTTGACAAATTCTAATCTATTTAATTTACATTCTCTTAATTCTAAAATTTTTTCATTTAGAAAATTTATTTTTGGTGTACTTTCCGCAACAATTTTTTTTTTGGTGTCGAAACAGAATTCATTTTAATGTAGGTATTTATTTGAAATTGTAAAATTACATCAATAAAATTATTAATGTTAGGATGGGGGCAGTAGAAAGAAGAATTATACTTGGAATGAAAACTTTAAAAACATTTTGGACTGGTTTAATGTCTGCCAAATCTATATAAAAAAAATCGCTACCATCTTTAGGATGTAACAATGAAAGACCAAAAATATAAATAAGAAAATGCGTAATTTCGGTTGAGTCAACACCTTCTTTCTGGTATTTTGGAGCTAATCCCAGTGCTTGAACCTTTCTATACCATGCCTGACCCAAATGAAAACGACATCCATGAAAATCTGCTTCAAGAAATCCCTACGAATACTATTATGAATGGAAATTTCAAAGTCTGAAGTTATTACTTTAGGGGATACAGGACAATTAATTTTAAAACATTCTTCTATGATATATTTAAAAGCGAGATAATATGAAGATGACTTTTTATCTTGAAGTAAACAAAAGACAAGAGGAATATAATGTCCATTTTTCAAGCCATGTATACTAAACACTAAACAATTGAGTGAAAAAACGAGGACAGTATTCAAAAGTTCCGTCAACATATCAATTGGAAACAGTCGAAAGAAAACGAAGAATTGAAAAACATGTTAATATAACAATATGATTATCTTTGTCATTTTTAATTATAAAATTTTCATTTCTATTTGTAATAATAGAAGATGAATCGAGAGTTTTATGAAATCCAGATATATTTTTGGGAAGTTTAATTAAATAATTTGTGGTTCTAGCATAATATAAATTTTGTCTTACCCTATTAATATCATTGATAGTAAATGTCTCTATATTTATCTTCCTAAGGTCTTTACAGATGAGCTTCATTGGTGTTTCGCTGAGATCTTCCACGGCTGCTCTTTTTATTGAATTGCTTACGGCTTTTCTATTGTAAACTTCGGCAGACAACTTCTTGTGGTTATGATCTAATATTGATTCAATTATCGTATTTTCACATCCCTGTGTTTTCACAAAAATGCTTTGCAGGTTTTTTAGTACATGTCCACCGTTTTACTGTATCTTTGGCCAACATATAAAAAGATTAAGGTAAAAGTACCTATTCATGGAATAGTTAAGAAGAGATTAGAATCGCAATTGGAATTACCCAGAAAATACCCAGAGAATATAAACAAACAAAAAGATTAAGGTAAAAGTACGTATTTATTGAATTATAAAATGGAATTATAAAATGGAAATGGAAGAGATTAGAATCGGAATTACCCAGAAAAGCTGGATATTAGATTGTCGGGTAACAACTTTCTTTTCTAAAAAGAAATGTGTATGTCGTACTGTGAAATATTTATGTAAAACAAATTTTATGTAGGTACACTGCAATAAGAATTAGAAAAATCAAAATAAATAGATACTACCTATTTAAATTATGATTGCAACATTCTGTCATTATATAGAGATTAAATACACAAAATATCAGCCTAAATGATTAACGAAACGGAGGCAATTCGATTGTATCTGGGAGGCATTTCATATATGAAAATATTTACCTGAAAAAGTGGGAGGCATTTCGATAACGCCGTCTATGCGACTAGCAATGCGAGAGTGGGGCAAAAGCGACTGGGAACATTGCGTGGTCGCCATGCGCGACTAAATATTTTACTTCCAATTTTTCGGAGAGTGGTTCTACTCTCCCTCTTTATACTGTGGTTCAGCCTCTTAACCAATCTGTTTAACGTAATTTATAAAACTGGAACAATTATTTTCCGATACTGGATGAAGTCAATTTTTATCACGTAAAGTACCGTTACTAGAATACCTGCCAATGAGGCAAGGTGGCACTAAATTCACACCGTCAACCACCACCGCAGGTAACAAATATAATACCTACCTCATGAAGAATCGAAGCCGTTTTCGATCTTAGATAAGGTTGCACCGAAAAGACTAGAATCATAAGCAGACTGTATGTCGCCTTAATCGAAGGTTCCAGAACAGAAGTGGAATGGTATATAAAAGAGTTATGAAACGGACTCAGTCGTTACTTTAATGTCGCGTAATTCGAAAAATAAATTGTAAATAAATAGTCTATATGAATTAAAAGTCTAATAAAATAACTCATTATGGTAATCTAAATATGATGAATACTGCATGGATAAGCTTGGTGCCGCATGCATCCAAACGTCCTTGAGAGTCATATGTACCCGTATATACCTACAAGAAATGCGAACAGCAAGTTGATATTACCCAATTCAGCTTCAGACACGGTTTCGGAACTCGAGAGGCTCTATTCTCGCTCAATCTACTTATACAGAGATCCGTGATATGAACGTGAAAATATACACCTGCTTGATAGACTTTTCGTAGAGAACGTTAATATGAATATATATCACACGTGTTACGCTCTCGCGATGTGAAGGACGATCTTATGTTTATGCTTTATATGGTTGGTACAGTATAAATACCGTTGCACGTCATTATCCACGTCAGAGATCTAAGTTGACATTTTTGCCAAATTATAAAAGAAATTCCTGAATTTATTTAAATCAGAAGTAACACATTGATGAAGTGGATTATGCAACAAAACAAATTAATATTCAAAGTAAGTAAATAAATACAATAAAAAAATACAGTAAAGTCCTTTATCAATTATCCACGAGGAAAAAAATTTCCTGTAGTTGTATCATCAGTGTTTACTTGAATCTAAGATGCTAAAGTAAAAAATATTTGGGTAAAAACCCTTTATAATTAATCCGTCATAGGAACATATAAAAATGATGTGAGTTTAAACATTCTTCTTCTTCTTCTTTATAAGCAATTCTGCTTGTTCATTGGCGGATTGATACCTCTATGGAAGGTTGTCACTCCATCTTTTGCGCGGTCGGCAGATACTTCTTCTGCCGATTGGTGATTTATCTCGTGCTATTTTGACCACACGTGTCTCCCCCATTCTGGTTGTGTGGTTGTTCCATTCTTTTTTTCTATTTAGTGTCCATTCGTTTATACACTGAACGTTACATTGTCTTCTAATTTCTTCGCTCCTCTTTCGATCTCTCAGTGTATTTCTTGTAATTCTTCTCAGTACTCTTATCTCTGCCGTTTCGAGTAGTCTTTGTGTTGTGGCTGTATCGGATCTTGTTTCTGATGCATATGTCATTATTAATCTTACACTGACTTTATAAATTCTTGAGTTCATCTGTGTTAATATGTCGGTTTCGCCATATAGTGTTATTAAGGCACCCTGCGAATCTATTTGCTTTTTGTACTTGACTTCTCACTTGTTTGTCTAGGTCTCCGTAACTAGACCAATTCAAGGTATTCTACTTCCTAGGACTAGGACTAATTCCAAGGTATTTTACTTCCATTACTTGTTCAATACTGGTACCATCAATTCCTATTTTGCATCTGATTTGCTCTTTACTGATTACTATTATTTTGGTTTCCTGAGATGAAATTGTCATATTGAATTCTTTTGCTCTTGCCGCTGCCTATATCTATAGGTTCTGTAAGTTGTCCATCTATTCTGACTTGCATTTTGTTGTTTTGGTAGATGTTCTCAATAGTTTTTATGATATCTAGAGGGACTGCTCTATTATACAGAAGATGCATTACATCTTTGAGTCTTACTCTGTCAAATGCTTTCCTTAAATCAATCAGACATAGAAATGCTGGTCTATTGTACTCTAAAGATTTCTCAGTAATTTGCTTTATGACGAATATTGCATCTGTACACGATCTTCCAGTACGAAAACCCTGTTGTTCATCTGCTAAATTTATCCTCTGATTCATTACGTCTTGTAAAATTTTAGTTGTAAGTTTTAGGGTAGTATTTAACAAGTTGTTACCTCTGTAGTTTTCTGGCTGCTTTTTATCTTTTTTTTTTGAATAGTAGAATTAGTTCGCTCGTTCTCCATTCTTCCGGTATTTTATTGTGTTTTATGATTTTGTTAATTAATGTTGTTAATTGTTCTGTCATTGCTGCTCCACAATAGGCAGCAAGTCACTTGTTTCCATACAGCCATGATGTGAACCAGTCAAATTGAGCTCAATGGTACCTTGAGCGTGTAACATTGGATATTTTAAACGTCCATGTTTAAACTCAAATCATTTTTATATGTTCCTATGACGGATTAATTATTACTGGTTTTTACCCAAATATTTTTTACTTTGGTGGTTAGCATGTCAGATCCAAGAAAACATTGATGATGATCGGTCAACCGATTGAAAACTAGTTCTGTTTGTTCTGTGATATAGCCCTGTATAGGGATTTTAACAAATATACCTTTTATAAAGGATTTCATGGTTTTTTTTCCATTATCAAAGGTATATTTATTAAAATTTCCTAAAAAGGGCTAGATTACAAGCAGAACTAGTTTTCAATCCAATAACAGATCACCATCAGTGCTGTCAAGATGCTGACATGCTAACCATTAAAATGAAAATATCAGGGTAAAAACTCTTTAAACTTAATCAGTCATGAAAACATTGACTATAATATAATTATTAAATTAAACATGGATACACAAAAGAGAATAAACTATACGTCACATTAGTTCGATCGCAGTTAAAGTGTAATCCGAGCAAGTGTGCTTCATAAAAACGCTTTAGAATCCACTTATACAAATTAAATAAAATAAGTTACGATATATGCACATAGTTTACACAAATTTATAGGCCAGGAACCGAAGCTTTTCACATCGCAATTTTTACACAATGGACCAATTTGCCTGAAAATTTGAGAATAAGTAGTGGATAGTCCAAGGATAAAAATCTATATGATTTCGAAAGGAGCTTTTACCATGGGGGTGGTTGCCACCCCATCTCGGGGGTGGAAATTTGTAATTATATTTTGACCGCAAAAGTTGATAAAAACATTTTTTAAAGTTTAGTGTTAGTTTTGTATAGAAAAAATCAATGTTTTTCGATATACTCATTTAAGATTCACTCAATTTTTGCCGTAGAAAAACTTTTTTCAAATCATGTTCTTGAGAATTACATAACCTCCAATTTTATATTGAAACATTTTTTCGTATCTGTGATGCTAATCTTTATATTCTGAAGAAAATAGCATTCATTACCAAGCTACAAAAATTCGTTATTCGCTTGTAACTCCAGTTTTTTAAAAACTAATCATTCTAAGCCAGTCAAACTTTTAGAATCTATTAATAATATCTACATAAATAAATAAAAATGAATAAGGCCAATGACTAAAAACACCGCCAACTTACAATATTATGCTTCTAATTAGATTTCTCCGTTTTTTTTTTTTCAAAAAAATATATTGATTTTTTAACCGTAACTTTTTTACATCATATCTTTTAAAGTTTGGTAAACAATAATTTTGTAGGTTTTTACAAGATCTATAAGACTATTAATATTAATTCTTTTTAAAATCCTCAGTCGCAAAAAAAGGTGACTTTGAAAGGGTTTGTAAAGGTGGTTTTTGAATGTTATTACAAGTTTTAATTGTCAATAGCTCACTCAATTTTTGCCGTAAAATAAATTTTTGCTATTCTGATAAAATAATTTTGCTATTCTGAAGAAAAGGTCATTTGTTCAAAACTACAAAAATTCGTTATTCGCTTTTAACTCCATTTTTTAAACTAATCATTCTAAGCCAGTCAAACTTCTAGAACCTATTAATACTACATAAATAAAAAATACCAAATAAGGTTAATGACTAATTTTAAATAGGGTGGTGATTAGGAGGTTGCTTGCGATCACTTTTTCGCCGAAAAAAATGGGGACTGACATTCTTTTCATTATAAGTCACTTAATTTTTGAGCTAGAGACTTTTTTTATTTCTAGCGATAGATAATTAGATATTTTTAAATACTATAAAAAAAATGAATAACCATTTTCAATTTCGTTGCAACACGAAACTACAGTCGCATCATTATTCCAGTTCAATCAGAGAGTGCAGCAAGCACCTCTACCGGTTTCCAAACTTATTAGCCTCTCATCAGGAGGCACATATGCTTCTCTTTCTGACCCAACTAGGACAAACCCCAACGTGCAGTCACGGATGGCAATGAACGAAATGGCAGGGATGCCCCAGCGGCAACCGCTAGCAAAAAACTAAGTTTTCAATCTAATAGCACATAAAACAATATCCAAAGATGTTACTCTACATCCTACCAGATTGAAAACAATGGGAACCTTCTCTGGTAACACCTCCGAGGCTTCTACAACTTGCAATCCATAACGGATGCTGAGACTAAGGAAGATGAGGGAATTTTACAATTTATAATTCACGTCCCATCTGCTCAGCGCGGTAAAGTTCCAACGAGAATGGTTCCCTTCGTACTCCAATCAGAGTAAACATGTAAATCAAAAATGAATAATCATTTTCCCCCCCTTTTGGGGGTAAAAAATACATGTTCGAAATATGTCCGGAAATGGATAAAATGACTAATTCTAAGAAACTTTTAATCTATAAAGTTTTTTCACCAATTTAGTACTTTTCGAGTTATTTGCGAGTTAATATGTTAATTTTTCTACAAAATAACCACGTTTTCAGATGGTTTTTCGCAAATAACTGAAAAAGTAAGTATTTTGTCAAAAACAAAAAAATTTTATCAAAAATATAGCACGTAAAAAAATGAAAAACATGGTATATATATCCGTACCTCAGAGCAAAACTGTATTAAGTCCAAAATTTCAGTTTTTTACTTTTTTAGCTCACTGGGCTTAAAATTTTCCGCTCTATTCATTGGTGTTTCTTATTCGCTGTTTCAACTGAAATTGGCCAAAATAGCCTTGTATGAACAGTATTAAGTTTACACTTCGCTTAGAGCAAAAAAGTATCTTCTGCACTTCAAATGTATTAGATCCAAAATGGTGATACGTTTCCCAGGGCAAAACCATATTATGTCCAACAAAAAGTATTATGTCCCACATAATGCAATTCAGGCAAAGCATTAAGTCCACAATTTTTTAAAATCTGGCAAGTTTGTGCTTCAGAGGGCACAAATTCACCGACAATTTTGGAATCATGAGACAATCATAGATGCAAAAAGACAGTTTTTATGTTCTTATCTTAAAAGAAAGGTGTATAAAAAGAAAAAGAGAACGAACAGGTGCTCAAGATAGGCCATTGAAACTGGAAATATTTTTTACCATTGAAGAAAATAGACTATAGATATTTCTCAATATATTGTTAGATGTAACTTAAAAAATGCAAACAAGTGAAGTTTTAGAATGTGACAATAGAGGAAAGCAGCCATCTAAAAATAAAGTAAAGAATGAAGTACAAAATAGGATTCATGAGCATATAATGGCCTATCCATATGAAGAATCACATTATAGTCGAAGAAGGACGGCGAACAGATATTTAGGAGATCACTAAAATATTTCTACAATCAAAAATGAATAACCATTTTCAATTTCTTCAATTTTTTTTTATTTCTACAATAGTTAGGATGTTTAAGGAAGAATGATATTTGAAAGACATTCCTTCAGACGAAGTAGACAAAATGGCTTTACAATCACATTTTTAATATGGAATTTAATTTATCATTCGCTGTTCCTTCAAAAGATACTTGTGATAAATGTGATGAATTTCTGATCAATCTATTATACAGTCAACTTATGAAGCTAAGTGAGAAAGTGATGGTATACAAATTAAAACATATAGACAAGGAAATGTTAATCAATAGCCCTGGATAAAAAGTTTTAATGATAGATTTACAAAAATGTCTTCCTTTCCCAAAGCTAACTGATCCTCAAAGTTTTTACAGTCTAAAACTCTGGTGTTTTAATTATACAATTTATGATTCAACGGAAAAACAGGCGAACTGTCTGTGAGATGAATCAATTGCTGGTTGGGGTGGAAACGAAATGGCCTCATGCTTGGTCCAGTACATTCATTCATTACCTCAAATCACAAGTTCTATTGTTATTTGGACCAATAATTGCTCATCCCAAAACCGGAATTCACAAATGATTATGTGCTACTTTTATCTACTTTCGAGATATCCACATATAAAAGAAATCACTCACAAATTCCTTTTTCGAGGGCATACGCACATGGAGGTGGACAGTAAACACAAAGTTATAGAACGAGAGGCTAAAAAATGCCCTAATTTTCAAATTATTGGAAAATTTTCGGAAAAAACAAATATTTCGAAGTGTATGAAATGACAATTTCTAATTTTAAAGACTTTAATAAACTGTGCAATTCTTGCGATTCGCCGTTTCAAAATAACCTGGGATTCTGTACTTTAAAACAGACTTCGGTTTGGAATTTAATAGTGTATTTAGACTTAACCGAAGAGTTGGTAGAAGAAATCATCAATCTGTAGAAGATTTTCTGATTTTGTTGATAGATACCTTAAATCCGATAAGTACTAAAAATTCAATGATCTTCCGCTAAAGTGGGTTCCAGCCCGGATTCACAATTTTTTTTCAGACTCTAGTGCATAAAGACACCATTCAAATTACTGATATAGTGGCAGTAGCCCTGCATTTTTTAGTTTCTAATTATTTTTTTATGTACTTTAAAAAGTTATTGTTAATTTTTTTAGTTAATAAAAATCCAGTTGCGTTACAACCATTTCTTTTTTTTTAATTCGAGTTTTTTTAGGTCTCGTTTTAATTGTTTTGTTACAAATACGTCCGTATAATATTTTTAGTTCTTTATATCGAGATTTTTCCTTAATTTTGCAAAATAGGTATGATATTTTTCGTAATAGAGCTCGTAATGGCGTCTTTGCCATAGGATAGATAGCAAAATTAATATTAAGTCACAGTCAAAGATTTACTCTTTAGAGCGAAAATGTGTTAAGTCCATTTTTTCCAAAAACACAATAATTTTCAAAAAATTTTCCTTTTAGTGATAAAAATAACAATGATCATTATTCACATTTATAAGAATTTGCTAAATAAAATTTAATGTATTAAATGGAAAATGTTACAAAACAGTAAAAATAATTTTTATTTTCGCTCTCCTGTAAAATTTACATTTTGTGACTTAATACACTTTTGTTCTGAGGTACGGATATTAGGTCACTATACCTACTAGAAGCAGAGTTATAGGTACCTATTTTTCATTAGCTATAACTCTGCTTTTGCTAGGTATAGAGACCTAATATATACACCGTTTTTTTCACTTTTTTATAAGCTAGAGTTTTACTAAGAATATTTTTTTTGACAAAATGTTTAAGTTTTGATTTAATTGCGAAAAATCGTCTGAAAACGTGGTTATTTTGAGCTTATTATAGAGACCTAATATATACACCGTTTTTTTTTTACTTTTTTATAAGCTAGAGTTTTACTAAGAATATTTTTTTCGACAAAATGTTTAAGTTTTGATTTAATTGCGAAAAATCGTCTGAAAACGTGGTTATTTTGTTGAAAAATGAACATCTCTCTCTCTCTCTTCAATCCTGACCCCCCGGAGGGAGTGTAGTGGTCGACCTGATGTCGTGTATTGTCCGTCTCCAAAGATCTCTGTCTCTGGTCATTTCTTTTAACTCATGCATAGGTCTTTTGCATATTCCCGTAATTTGATCGATCCATCTTGTTTGGGATCTTCCTCGTGATCTTTGGCCTTCCACCTTTCCTTGTATAATGAGTCTTTCCATGTTTTCTGTGTTGGCTCTTTACTGGAGAGCCGTTGTCTAACTTTTAGCTCTCTTAAAATCGAATTATTTGTTCTATGGTCGGTCCAAGGAATTCGTAGCATTCGTCTCCAACAGAACATTTCAGTGGCATCTATCTTTCTTCTTTCCGAATTTCTCAGGGTCCAAGATTCACATCCGTAAGTCAGTATTGGGAATATTAAGCAGTTGATCAACCTCATCTTTAACGCTCTTGAAATTTGACAGTCCTTCCATATTGTGGTCATTTTTGCTGTGGCGACTTTTGCTAGATCACATATACGTTTTATTTCTTCCTGTAGTGACCCTGTGTTTGTGATTAATGATCCCAGATATAAGTATGAGCTCACAACCTCAAACCGATCAATTGTGGTTATATGTGGATGATTGTTATGTAGTCTATCCACTATCATGGTCTTTGTCTTTGATATGTTTAATTGCAGACCAAATATTTGACTTTCGTTTTCAACCAGTCGTATAAGATCAATCAGCTCTGCTTGACTATTTGCAAGAAAGGCTGTGTCATCTGCGAAACGTAGGTTGTTTATTTTATGTCCATTTATTGAGATGCCTTTTTCCGATCCTTCAAGTGCTCTTCTCATAATATGTTCTCCATATATATTGAATAATTGTGGAGATAGTGTACATCCCTGTCTGACACCAAATAAACATATTCACTTGCAAATAACTCGAAAAGTATTGATTTGGTGAAAAAACTCTATTGAAAAAAGTTGCTTAAAATTAGTCAGTTTATCCATTTCGGGACTTGTCTTGGACATATATTTTTTCACACCCGAGATGGGGTGAAACTCACCCCAGGGCGAAAGCACACATTGGCACCATATCTCTTTTTTCATTGACATGTTAACTATGTGTATGCCAAATTTTATGTCAATCCAAGCGGTTCTTTAAAATTTACAGCAAAAACCGTGAAAGAATGTACTATATGCGATGTTCATGAAATTTTGAGGATTCTCCGGTAGACCCATATTTCAAAAACCTCCAATTTATTTACGGTTATAGCTTTAAGGGTCCATGTATAAACTGCATACACAAGACATAATTCTAAGCGTATATAATGAAATATGTGTAGTGGCCTACTTTTTTTGTGGCGACACACTTATTTGCTTACATTAAGTTCTTGTTTGTAGTATAAAGGAATGGCTGTCGAAGGTAGAAAATGATTTTTTGGATACATGTAATTTATACCAACGCTTACGTATTTTATGATAGTTGGTACATATAGTGTCATAAAAGTCGAAAATACCTTGAACGTTTTTATCTTCTAGGTATCTAGATATCTTCTTTCTCAGTTTATGTGGAATAATTTCCTATTTTATTTTATATCCCACATTCAAGCATCTATTTTACGATTGTTTACCTAAGAGCAGATCTATTGTCATAAAAATCGGACGCAATATTAGTAGATAGGAAAGGGCATAAACTGTTTAAGTTCTATATATTTATATTTTCTTTCAACAAATATACTTATTTATAACTTGTTATGGCAAAAAATAGAAAACAGCTTTCTTTTTATTATTGGCTAAGAGCACTTGAGCATAAAAAGGGAGTCGGTTAAATTAAGAAAAGATATTAGTATTCCAAGTAACAACGCTTTATAGCTGTATAACCCTTAACCCTATAAGGATGCTGAAAATTTTATGTGTAAAAAAAGTTACTATACCCTATTCCACGAACATACGCCTGTTTTGGATTATTTCGACAACGAATATTTTACTGTGCAAAATAAGAAGAACGAAAGTAAATTGCAAATTACATTGTTGTCTATTGGAATAATTATTAGCGCCATTTACTTTCGTACTTCTTATGTTGCACAGTAAAATATTCGTTGTCGAAGTAATCCAAAACAGGCGTATGTTCGTGGAATGGCCCATTAACAATGAGGTGCTTTGGCGCAGGAGCAAACAAAAAAAAACTACTAAACAGTATAGACCGTTTTATGGTAATCGATGGAGCATACTTTATAACAACTACAAGTATAGCTTCCCCTCATCTTCCTTAGGATTTTTATACATTTCTATTTAAAACATCGAGTGGAGAACCTTTTGATCGATTTACAAAACGGGATGTCTTAAATATTATTGGTATTATTAAGATTATTAATTATTAGGTAAACTATGGTTTACGAAAAATCAATTTCTCTTTCGAAATATTTGTTATTTTTATTTAGCGTATGGCTCAATACATGGAATAAATATAATAATAATTGTAAAAAAAACGTAAGTACATAATTCAAAAATACAAACATAAGCTTATACAAAAACGAACATAGGCAAAATACAGATAAAATATTAGATAATACAAACAGATAAGGTTATATCTTTAAGTCAAGTTGAGCTATCCATTCAAGGCCTGCAGGCGTAGTTTTGAAAAAGTCTTTTGGGTCTCCTCGGTATGCCCCCAATTCACATGTCTCCACTATGTGTTGGATGGTTTGATCTGGAGCACCACAGTCGCAGCTGGAGGTAGGCTGTCTTCCCTATTTATGTAGGTTATGTGCGCATACTGCATGTCCCGTTCTAATTCGGTTTAGGCTCTTCCATATATTTCGTGGCTGGTCGAAGCGATCAGGCTTTTGGACTGGGTCAATAAGGTTGGATACTTCAGGTGAGGCTTCCTCAGTCCACAGCGTGCGCCATCTGGAGGTAACATTGAAATCATCTGCTGTTAGCTGTTAGGCTGTTCTTATGGGTGGTGTTCTGGATGGGAGTGGGGTTTGCTGCTAAACTCGGGATGTCTTCATGCATTGGTAGGTGCAAGTTGCTATTTACTTTCGAATACTCCGTTATCAAGGCCTTTGTTTTCGTAGAATAGGCGGAGGAATGTGGCTAAGGATGGGAAGCCAATATAGTGGAGTAGTCTTGATGCAACCACTAATTATTCTCATTGCTATATTAAGCTGCGTATCAACTACCTTCACATGACGACTATTTAGCCAGACCGGTGCACAGCACTCTGCCACAGAGTAGACCAAACTTAGCACAGATGTTCGTAGTGTGTCCGCAGATGCGCCCCAGTTGGTACCACAAAGATTCTGGATAAGGTTCTTTCTACTACTTATTTTTTGTGCAGTTATTTGTAGATGTTTTTTAAACGAGAGAGTCCTGTCCAAGGTAACCCCCAGATATTTTGGGTAAGGTTGGTAGGGTAGTGCTACATTTGTCATTTTGACCCCTAATTTTTGGTTTGACTGTTTGTTATTGAGGTGAAAACAGCTTACCTCAGTTTTATTTAAGTTGGTTATCAGGCGCCATTTTGTGAAATATTCATATAGTTTGTTGAGGTCGTTTGTCAGCACGTTTTGAGTAATTTCAAACTGTTTGTGTTATACTGCTATTGCTAGGTCGTTAGCGTAGCCGAAATATTTGTGATCGAGGTCGACAAGAATAATCATGTCATCTAATTAGATGTTACATTATTCAAAAGAAAGAGAGGGCGGCATGTGATTGATGGTTCATGACGTCACGTTTATATGCAATACGCGGTAGGGGTTAAGGCATATTGGTGCTGGTCGAAAAAAAGTTTCACGTCACCAAGCGAAAATACCTCTACTACTAAAGAATAATCAATAAAAGAAAAATACAATACTGGGATCATGTGTTGAGAGGTGCAAGATATGAATGACTTCAAATCATATTGGAAGGTAAAGTACAGGGAAAAATGTTAGTAAAAAGACGCCAGAACTTGTGGCTGCAAGACCTGAGAAGAAGCTTGACCGCTCATCCGTGTAGTAGTTTCCAAAGCTACAATTGCCATTTGGATCGCCAACCTTCGGAAGAATACTAATAGTTTATTCAAAGCAGCAAATACTGATAAACATTGAATGCAGACAAATTAATGGCTGATCCATTGCCTAAGTCAGTATAGCTATGATGATTCACTAAAACCTATTAATTTTTTCTCAGTTTTTTAATTGTATTATACACATGGTATTGTGATCCTATTAACGAATTAATCTTAATTTGCATATA
The DNA here is from genome assembly GCF_917563875.1 of Diabrotica virgifera virgifera. Lineage (NCBI taxonomy): Eukaryota > Metazoa > Arthropoda > Insecta > Coleoptera > Chrysomelidae > Diabrotica > Diabrotica virgifera. The sequence goes on from NC_065444.1 coordinate 31,625,128, forward strand.
TTAAACCAGATTAAATGAAAGCTCACAGTAATTTAGCCTACCAATAACATTTTATACCTTTTGTAATTCGATAATATAATATAATACAGTAACCATTACGATACGTTCTCTTTTAAATTTAACAATTTAGAATCAAAAATCTAATTATGCTGAAACATTAAACCTTTCTCGTTTATTTCGCTCTCATAACGATTTATTATAGGTGCCAAAAATGTTTGCTTTGGCTGGGAATTAAAATGAAATATAAGAGGACTAAAAGGGCGCCACGTGACTCGAACTTTATGTTAAAATAATATAGACACTTAATACACACATCGGAAAGCCAAGGAATATTTTTATAACATAAAATTATCATAAAATCATCAAAAATAAATCATGTGGTTGTTTAATTGCAATTGAATCTATACAGTTACTCATCCAGTAGATTTTTCTGAGTACCTAAAACAAAACAGCAAAAGAAGTGATAATGAGTATTTGGTGACGTTTTTAATAGAAGATGAAAAACTATGGTTTGTAGACTGAATTTTTGTATTGGACAGAATTATGAAGAACCTCAAAGCTAAAAAACTAAGTACAATAATTGGATACGGGAACATGCAAACATTAAAATTACAACAAACTAAGTTTTCAATCTAATATTCTCCTTTTCATGAACATTTTTCAGTGCGTCACAAATTATAGAAAAAAAGGTAAGTCCGTGATAATACACATTTATGACATTTATTCTAACGTGACATTTTAGTTAAATCTGACAGTTGTCAAATTTTATTTTCAATTTGGAATAAAACCAAATCAATTGTGTCTATTGCATTTATAAAATGGTATTTTCTTTCATTTGTATAGTCTTATAAATTGTACAGATTATATTGATAATATTATTATTTTATTTAATAAATAATTCTTTTTTGATTATGGCGCCATCTATCGACAACTAGAATAATCACCGAACTAGAATAATTACCGAAGTATTCCCAGACGTGCCTTTTTTCTGTCACATACAATTTAATGCGTTAGAGAGAAATCGAAAAACTGTGACGCACTGAAAGATGATCATGAGAAAAAGAATAGCACATAAAACAACATCCAAAAATGCTGTTCTACATGCTACCAGTCTGAAAACAATGGGAACCTTCTCTGGTAACACCTCCGAGGCTTCTACAATTTGCAAGCCATAACATATGCTAAGACTAAGGAAGATGAGGGAATTTTACAATTTATAATTCACGTTCCATCTGCTCAGCGCGGTAAAGTTCCAACGAGAATGGTTCCCTTCGTACTCCAATCAGAGTAAACATGTAAATCAAAAATGAATAACCATTTTCAATTTCATTACAACACGAAACTACAGCCGCATCATTATTCCAGTCCAATTATGGCTTGCAAATTTTAGAAGCCTCGCAGGTGTTACCAGAGAAGGTTCCCATTGTTTTCAGACTGGTAGCATGTAGATCAGCATTTTTGGATGTTGTTTTATGTGCTATTAGATTAAAAACTTAGTTTTTTGCTAGCAGTTGCCACTAGGGCATCCGTGCCATTTCGTTCGTTGCAATCCGTGACTGCACGCCTGGGTTTGTTCCAGTTGGGTCAGAGAGAGCAGCATATGTGCCTCCTGATGAGAGACTAATAAGTTTCGAAACCGGTAGGGGTGCTTGCTGCACTATCTGATTGGACTGGAATAATTATGCGGCTGTAGTTTCGTGTTGCAACGAAATTGAACATGGTTATTCATTTTTTATTAAAATTACAGTTTATATAGTTTATGTAGATGATATTGTACAGGTACCAAACAATAAAAATAAAATGCAAAGACTGATGAAGTCCTGAACTCCAGAAATGGTAAAAATTAAAATAGAGAAATATATAAAATAATGTGTGTGTGTACTTTGTACGCACGTAAGAAGTTATACTTGTATTATATGATTTAAACAAAATTAATATACTTTTTATTTATATTTTGTTTAAATATTAAACTAATTTATACTTACTACTTCTCAAACATTTTTATTAGAACAGTGCCAAAAATTAAAATAATAAAAGAATAAAACACATACAAACACATTAAACAAGCCACAAATGATGTCTGAACATTAATTGTCGAAAATTTTTTTAACTAAATACGTATTTTCTGAAAATACAATTATATAATAAATATACTTATAATTATAAAATATATTAAAAAAACAAAAAAGAAAGTTTATATTGGGACTCGAACCAGCGCTGATAAGCGGTGTTGGTATTGGAATTCATTCGCCTTCAACGCTTAGTCACGGACACTATGTGTCATTATTTACGAAGATCGACTGACTAAACGGATTAAACTTGTGATATTTTGATATTTTGAAAATTGATCAAATTATTTTAATTTTGAATTGAAATGATTTAGAATTGAAAAAATACAACAAAACATAGAGTCAGAAAACAATATATTAGGTGAATATTGATAGAAATTTTGATGGTAATCAAATTATATAAATAAAAGTATTACATACTATGTATTTTGGCAGATCAAATAGGTAGGTTTATACCCATGATACATTAACAATTATTACGTACCTGTTGCTTTTAAAAACTATTTAAAAGTCACTACAATATTATAAACTTTTTTGTTTCTGTCCTCACAACAATAAAACTAATATATTATACATTTGTTTACCTTTACCTTTACCTCCAAACCACAGCTGTCCTGCAGCTGCCATATCGGATAATTTTTGACATGTCATTTGAACATCCAATCAGAACAAAGTTATAATGCGCATGCGCCGGGCTGATAGGTTTTAACATATAAAAATTCACCCTCTATCGCCGGTAAAGAAGTATAACTTCAAAAAAACAAAAAGGTAATCAAATAGAAGTCCAGAACAGTAAGCAGATTAAATGTAATTTTCATAATAAAACTTACAAACTAAAACTCTGAAAATTACTTGTTTAATGTTTTATTTTGTAAAAAAAGAATGTGGTTTACTTTGTACGCACGTAAGGAGTTATACTCCAATTATATGATTTCTTAAAAATAATTTTACTTTAAACAGTTTGTGTTATTTTTTTTAAAACATCAAACTAATTTTAAAACTTTCAAAAAAATAAAAAAAGTATAGGATTGCTCCGGATTCGAACTCAAGTACGCTACGAGGTCTGTGTCTATATCGGTTCGGACGTACCTAATGACAATTCACGGTAACAAACAGGCAAGGTGAAGTATAATAAATATACAATAAAATATTTTAGTAATACTCATCTTACTCCTGAGGAAGACCAATTCAAAGACACAAAAATTATAATAAATAGATTTACTATAAACACTAATATATTCTTTTCACACCTTTTCTTGCACTGATATATTTATTAGCCTAATAAAATAAAAAAAAGGCAAAATGTAAATTCGTACAGGTTGAAACAAATTTTATATCAAAGTTTAAGTGTATACAAAAGATATTTTCAAAAAAGTATCCAAATCATACAAGGGGAACATTGTTTAAATAATTAAAAAGGGGTCATTTTTGCAAAAAAATTACTTTTTTAACTGCTGAGGTCATTCAATTACTAATCAAAGTCAATAGGATTATTTTATGTAAATCTTTCACATAAGACTTACTTAATTAAATTTGACCCCCTCTTTATTTAAATAATTGTATATAAAACTTTAAAAACACATTTGCCAAAAATTATTTTTAGCGTCATAAATAAACACTATAAAATATCTTTTTTTACAGAAAAAGTTGTGCTATGTTACCAGTATTAAGCAAAAAAAAATTGGTCAAAAAATATTTAATATTTTTTGAGATATTGAATTTGTTTATTAAACGTTACTATATTTTCAATTGCAAAAACGCGGTTGTTGCCAAAGAAATATTCACCTGAATAAGATCTCGTTATTTTGATTTTTATCGATAATTTCGATAAATGCATTTATAGATTCAAATGTCAACGAAACTCCCCCCTAAAATGGCATTTGAAAATTATTCAAATTTGTTTATATTTTGTTTTTTTAATAACGTCGCGGGGACTAAGTATTTTGAAATACCGTTTCAATAATTGGGTTCCTGGGAATTTTTTACTAATTAACAAAATTTTTTTGTCGTTTTTTCTTCTTCTTTTTTTTTCTTGGAGTTATATTACTACGGGCCCTTTTAGGGTTAAATTTCATTAAGAATATTGAATCTGAGTTGTAGATTCTAGACCTAAAAATATTAAGATTTAACTAAAATCTCTTAAATAAAATGTGGCTACTTACTGAGTTACAGGGTGTTTTATGTAAAAATTTAAAAATTATTGTTACCAAGTAATTTAAAACTATTTGACGTATCCTTATCATACTTGGCAGAAAGTGTGGCTATTATACACCCTACTAAATTGTGATTAATCGTTTCTAGCTATTGCCAGAGGCGTACGACAGGGGATAGTGAATGATTAACCCTTCCCAAATTCTACGCCACTAAGTGAATTACTATTTTAGCGAAATTTTTAGATTCTCCAATACTTTGTATGTAAATAACTTTATTGGTATCGATAAAGTCATCAGTTTGCGAGATATTGGAAGTTTAAAATGAATGAATTATTAATGAATCAAAATAACTATGTTTCATGTTAAACGTCCAATATCTCGAAAACTAATGACTTAATCGTTACCAGTAAAGAGTATATTATTTACACAAAAAGTATTGGAGAATCAGAAAATTTCGCTAAAATAGTATTTCCCTCAGTGGCGTAGAATTTGGGAAGGGTTAACCATTAACTATTCCCTGTCGTACGCCTCTGGTAGTAGATTGAAACTTTTATTTATCACAATTTAGTAGACTGTAGAGTACTCACACTTTCTGTCAAGTATGATAAGGATACGTCAAATAGTTTGAAAGTACTTGGTAAAAATAATTTTTAAATTTTTAAATAAAACACCCTGTAACTCAGTAAGTAACCACATTTTATTAAAGTGATTTTAGACCAATCTTAATATTTTTAGGTCTAGAATCTACAACTTGAGATTCAACATTCTTAATGAAACTTAACCCTAAAAGGGTCCGTAGTAGTATAACTTCAAGAAAAAAAAAGAAGAGGAAAAAAAGACAAAAAAATTTGTTAATTAGTGAAAAATTCCCAGGAACCCAATTATGGAAACGGCATTTCAAAATATTTAATCCCCGCGACGTTATTAAAAAAACAAATTATAAACAAATTTGAATAATTTTCAAATGTCATTTTAGGGGGAAGTTTAATTGAAATTTGAATGTATCTATACATTTGTCGAAAATATACATAAAAATAAAAATAATAAGGTTTAATACAGGTGAATATTACTTTGGCAACAACCGCGTTTTTGCAATTGAAAATAGAGTAACATTTAAAAAACAAACTTAATATCTCAAAAAATATTAAATATTTTTGGACCCTTTTTTTTTAAATTAATACTGATAACATAGCGCAACTTCTCCAGTAAAACAATATATTTTATAGTGCTTATTTAAAACGCTAAAAATACTTTTTTGCAAATTTGTTTTTAAAACTTTATGTTTAATTATTTAAATAAATAGGGGGTCAAATTTAATTTAGTAAGTCTTATGTGAAATATTTACCCTTCAACTTTGCATAAAATAATTCTGTAGACCTTCATTAGTAATTGAATGACTTCAGCAGTTAAAAAAGTAATTTTTTTGCAAAAATGACCCCTTTTTAATTATTTAAACAATGATCCCCTTTTATGATTTGGATACTTTTTTGAAAATATCTTTTGTACCCACCTAAACTTTGATATAAAATTTGTTTCAACCTGTACGAATTTACATATTGATTTACATGTAGTGTAATTTTATTTTACTAGACTATATACACAACTTGAAAGATAGCAACTAAACGCCATGCTGTCTATGTGCGCATGCGCGCATTAATATGAAATTTTACTCTCAATTGCGCCTAAAGGAGTATAACTTCAAAAATATTTATGTATTTTGTCCAAAAACTACTTGTTTCTTTAAAACCTTTTTTATAGAAAGACGTCATTAATACTCTGTTATTGTATTCTACTGGTTAAATCCTATCATTTGAGGCGCCGCGGCGCGCCGGTCGTCATGATTGGATCAATTGGAGCAAAGGTGCAATATATCGTAATGCCATACTTTTAAACAAAACATGACGTCAGAATGATTTATTGATGAAAACCATATATCGACGGTCCCATTCTAATACCCCGTACCTATCTGCAAAAAAAAACAGAATTTCCGATTTTTGCTGCAAACGATTAACAAAACAGTTATCCATCTATACACAAAACCCCGATCTAAACAAAAATTCTAGAAACCTCTAATACAGGTCATCTATTACCATACCTCGTAACTGAATATATCTAAAATTGATAAGAAATTCCCCTATCATAATAATTTGAGTTTGTATTCATAATATCGCATGGTAGGGCTAATTGCCGATACGGGATATTGCTGTAATTTTTATACGAATATTTTTGAAGATACGGGGTATTGTAAAAAACCTCCTACTGTAAAAAACGTGTATGTATATTCTAAAATTGCCTATTTCGTTTTGGATAATATAGTATTCAACAGCGATGCCAAACTTCTGATGTCAAAATGATTATTAATGAAATTGGGATATATATTTTTATGTATAAAGCAACAACAACAAAACTAGGAAAACAGTAAATCAAATATATATATAATATTTTCACTCTGCCATCATTTTGGACTCAACCATTTTCTGGAATATACTTATACAGTGAGGACGTTTGAGTTGAAATAAATTCATTATCTCGAGAAGGGGCGAATTTGGAGAGAAATGCTGAGATAGGTCGATTTTTATTTTTAAATTATGACTTTTTGGCATATATACCCTACTAGTGACGTCATCCATCTTGGCGTGATAACGTAATCTATGATTTTTTTAAATGAGAGTAGCGGTCGTGTGATAGCTCATTCGAAAGGTTATTTAATTCTATATTCAGTAATATAAACGTTAACATAATTATTTATACAGGACGTTCAAAAAAATTTTTTTTGAATTAAATTAATTGAGACAAAAAGAGGAATGTATGTAATGCAGTTATTTCAAAATATATTTGCGTGCGGTCAGAAAACAGAAAGAAATGTTTATTTGACAAATAAACTATAAATAATTGTTTTTCGCTAAATTCAATGTTAAAATTGCCACCAACCTCTCTTAGCAGTTTGAACATTGAATTTAAACGAAAAGCAATGTTTATTTGTGAAATAAATATTATTACCTGTTTCTCTGACAGCAGTAAAATTTATTTTGAATTAAATAAATTGCTTACATTCTTCTTTTTTTTTAAATTACTTTAATAAAAAAATGTTATTTTGTACACCCTGTGTAACTAATTATGTTAATGTTTATATTACTGAGTAGACAATTAAATACCCTTTTAAATGAACTCTCACACAATAACCACTCTCATTTAAAAAAAAATCATCTATTACGTCATGACTCCCAGATAGATGACGTCTCTAGTATGATATATATGTATATGCCAAACAGTCATAATTTAAAAATAAAAATGGACCTGTCTCAGGATTTTTCTTCAAATTCGCCCATTCTCGAAATAATGAATTTATTCCAACTCGAACGTCCTCACTGTATAAATAACTTATTAACAGATAAACAAAGAGAGCTGATATCTTAAAGTAACATCACGGAATCAAATATTAAACTATCGAGTTGATTAAACTTCTTGTAACAAACACAGGAAAAAATGTATTAAGGTCATGTAAAGTGGCATCGATATACAGATGCAACAGTGAAAATTTAAAAAGTATATCTTAAGCCTGAAACATAGAAAATGACCTAGAATGCAAACTTTTACAATAGTTCCTATTGGAATGAGAAAAATCGGCATAAATATTAGTTTGTCTTCTAAAAACGGACTAAAAGGAAAATTCATACATGTTATAGCCCAAAGACATAATTAGCCAAAATCAAAATAAAGCATTCGTGAATTTAGAAATGAGTTACTTCTTTCATAATTTTACCGTTGAAAGTTTTTTCTTTTATTATTTGCGAAATCGATCGAAACCTTGTTGAAAATCATATAGGCTTGGATCCCGCGTACCAAAAAAGTTGATTAATAGCAAGCTCAAAATTTGTTAATAGCTTATCGGTGTCTAGTCGGATAAACTTTGATGTACAGGAACACTGGAACAGGGGAAGTTTTAATTGTGGAAGAGGTTAAAAATTTGGAACGTCAGACTACGAAAACGTCCCAAGTATTTTGTCGGACAGAGCTTCCAATTGATTTGTTACCCTTTCATTAAACTCTCATGCAAAATTCAGACAGCTATTTATCACCAACATAATTCCTGTCATTTGACATATTCTACGGGTCAAACTTGTTTAATTGGTAAAAAAATACGTCTGATTTTTGCATGAGAGTTTAATGAAAGGGTAACAAATCAATTGGAAGTTTTGTCCGACAAAATACATGGGACGTTTTCGTAGTCTGACGTTCCAAATTTTTAACCTGTTCCACAATTAAAACTTCCCCTGTTCCAGTGTTCCCATACATCAAAGTTTGTCCGACTAGACACCATTAAGCTATTAACAAATTTTCAGCTTGCTATTAATCAACTTTTTTTTTGGTACGCGGGATCCAGACCTAATATTGCACTGTATGCATGTCCCCGTGATGCAAGTTTTGATAAAGTTGGGATTTAAGTTATTGATGTTAGTTGATGTAATAGTGTTAGTAACACCAATAACAAAGTCAATATAAGCAAACTTTCAAACTGTACGGAAATTTGTGACTTTAAATTTATAATGAATAGGGAAAATTTAAATGAAGGTAACTCGCCATGTATTTGATGTATTTTGCGGAGATTGTGTACATAAATTTAGCTTAAAAGCTTTTGGTTCAATAAAAGTTAATAAACCATTTTAGACTAGCCAATAAAGGAACCAGCTAAGAGTAAACTGCCAGCGCTATAAATTACGCGAAAGTAATAAATATAGATTTAAAATATCCTTAAACCAATTTAAAAGTGAAAAAAAATGTATACATTGTATTGCTAACATATGTACAGCCCAAGACAGGAAAGGGGTCAAAAATTTCAAGAAACGCCGGCGCTATACCAAAAAACAAGGATCGACAGTAACAAGGACCAATGGAGAGATACCAATATTAGATGGAGATAAGGGTAAGGAAAAGATAAATAAAGGTGTTACTAGTTTTAAGAAGGAAGATACTTTGATAGAATTAATTATTGTTAAATAGAGTCAAACCCGCTTATTGGAATAGCCTTCGTGCCAAGCAAAATATTCCTATAACCGGGATATTCTAATAACCGGTCAGTGGTGGTTAGTAGAAACGCTTCGGGACCTCAAATGTTTATTCCTTAAACCGGGATATTCCTATAACCGTTATTATAATAATCGGGTTCGACTGTAATAATAAAAGAAGTAATAGGATTAATTCTAAGAATAAGTATAAATTTTGATGATCATCATCATCATCATCATCAGAGCCGTTCAATCCTAGTGGTATATGGCAATTAGCAATGCTAGGACATATAGCAATCCTTTTTTCCAGGTGGATTATTCCTGTTTGGTTTATTTCTTAGAGCTGTGTGCCTTTGCAGCGTTGGTTATGTATTTCTAATCTTTTCAGTGTCTGCATCTTGTTTTCCAGTCTTTTATTTCCATTATTTTTATGTCTTCCTCTATCTAGTTTCACCATCTTATCTTAGGTCTTCCTCTTTTTCTTGTTCCCAAGGTGTCCAGTTCATAATTCTTTTTATCATTTCTGTTAGTGCTCTTCTCATTATGTGTCCTGCTCATTCTTGTCCTTTTATGAATCTTGCTATGTTGTCTCCTCCCATTTCTTGTTGAATTTCTTTATTGATCTTTATTGTTGTTTCTCTGTCGCTTGTTCTTTTTGGTACCAATATTTATCTCGTTATTTTTCTTTTTACTATTCTTGGATCATCTTTATCTTTTTGTGACAGCGTCATGGTTTCCATTGCATACGTGATAACTGGTCTGATCAGTGCCTTATACATTTTGATTTTTGTTGGCTGCTGATGTTTTTGGATGTGAGCAGTTGCTTATTCCTTCCAAAAGCTTGATTTAAAGCTTGATTGATGAAAAACAATTGATTTATAATTTTGATACTCAATATTATTAATGAAAGTTTGCATTTAACAAAGGCAGCAGTTAACAAAAAAAAAATGAAAGTGATTGGAATAGGTTAAGTAAATTGGAGAAGGAGACTAGTAATGTAAGTAAGAAGGGCACATCAAAATAAAACGTTAATATGGAAACGTATTAAAAAAATAGAGTGTATCTCTTCATCTTAAAAGAGATTAAATTGACAGCTGAAATGGAAGAAAATAAAGTAAAAATAAGTGTAAGTGAAATAAAGAAGGAAAACGGAAGCTGGCAAATAACAAATAAACATTCGTTAAATTATCTAGGAGTAAAATTGGAAAATAGGGCCAAATAAGTACTGGGCATAATAATAACCTCCTTTTTCATTTATTTAAATTAATTTTTGTCACTATCAAGTTAATTTTTGAACTTCAGTCTTTCAAACGGTGCTTTTTAAAATATTTTTTATATAAAAGAAGTCAGTCGTTAATTGGCAGCCAAAGCGGACGGTTGTCTAAAAAGCTTTGATAACCAAATCTGGTTTCGTTATCCGAAAAACAACTATTTTATTGTGTCCAAAAGTGATGAGTGTTATTTAAAGTGTTTGGAAAACTTTTCACGCGAATTAGATGTACTCGAACATGCAAAGTTTCCGTTGTCTCATAAGAAACATTTATGTCATTTTCAAGAGTGTTTCTGTTCCGCGCGAGTGCTAATTAGTGAAAAAAAAACTCGAACTTTGTGTCAAAACATTCTTCGGTTTGTTGTAAGTGTTGACAACAGTATAAAGGTGGGAATCACCGCTCCAAAGTAACGTATTATTTCATTATTATTATTTAAATAAATATTGCAATTTTATAAATATAGAGATTACAAAAGCATTAAAAAAAGCCGACGGGGGTTAATTTTCCGCAGGGTTGAACTGAAATTAACCCCTCTCGCGGTTTTTTTTTACATAAAATCAAGAAAAATAATAAAAATTAAAAAAAATAAGAAAAGTAGAACAATATTTTATTATACCAAAAACTGTTAACTGTAAATAAGAGGTTAGTGTTTAGATTCAAAATTATTGATAATAAAATATATTATTTAATAACGCATGAGAATATGCTTCAGATCTTAACGACTTTAAACCATGAGTCAAAATTATAATACTCAGTATGTACAGTATCCACAACAGAACATTACTATAAATCCATCACTAAATTCACTAAACCAATGTGCAGGACCGTACGCGCAAATTCAATATGTACCAATTCAACAGTCCTTATATAATAACACAGCTCAGAGTATTCAAAACGTGCAACCGCATTTAGTTTCACAACCGATGCAGCCTTCTACTAGTGCAGCACAATATTATCCTGTACTACCTGTTCAATCGCAATCCCAAGCTGAATCTGCACCAGATGATTGGAAACACGTACGTAACAAAAAAAGAAATCGAATTGATAGCCCGGAAAAATATATTAGAGCAACAAAACAATCCAAAATAGATGATTACTGGTTAAACTCACCAATATCGACCTCCAACAAATTCTCTGTATTACAAAAAGAACAAAACGATGCAAATCAGGATACAGCTACAGAAGAACAAAACGATGCAAATCAGGATACAACTACAGAAGAAAACCAGAGCCAAAATACAAATACAACTACTAAAACGCCACCAATATTTGTCTACAGTGTTAAAAATATTACTCCGCTTACCAAACTAATACAAACGATTGCAAAAGATGCTTATGTATTAAAAACTCTCGCCAATGACCAAGTAAAAATAATGCCTCAAAATAATGAAGTCTACTCTGTCATAACAAAAGCACTAGAAGACAAAAATACTGAATTTCATACCTACCAACTCAAAGAAGATCGCTCATTCAGAGTTGTACTAAGAAATGTACATCCATCTACAGATATCAACGAAATTAAGGCGGAAATCCAAAGCGTAGGGCACGAAGTCATAAATATCAATAACATTCGTCAATCAGGTACTAAAAAGCCATTACCACTGTTCTACGTTGAACTAAAACAAGCCGAGAATAACAAAGATATATATGAGATCGATTCATTGTTGAACTATAAAGTAATTTTTGAACCTCCACATAAAAAACGTGTAGTACCTCAGTGCATAAAATGCCAACGCTACGGCCACACCAAAAATTTTTGCTACCTTTCTCCAAGATGTGTTAAATGCGCGGGTAACCACAGATCTGATCAGTGCTCTTACAAAGAAAGAAACAACCAGGTGAAATGCGTGCTGTGTGAAGGAAATCACCCAGCAAACTATCGTCGGTGCTTAGTCCACAAAGAGCTGCAAAAAAGAGCATTTCCACAACTGAGAAGCAAACCAACAAGTCAGCCTGTCCAATCAAACCAACACTTAGTAGTCCCGAATGTCACCTATGCCAGGTAGCAACCGCTGGTAATCAAATACCATCAAATACAGCTCCCAGTCTTCAACAATCCACTGACATGCTCGAACTTAAAAATATGATCAAACAATTGGTAGAACAAATGAGCACAATGTTAAACCTCTTAACCGCTCTCATTGCTAAAAAACCCTAAGATGGAGGCGTTTCTAAAACTAGCTTCATGGAACGCCAATGGCTTATCACAACATACACAGGAAATCAAATACTTTCTACACCTTCATAAAATAGATATACTGCTAGTATCCGAAACTCACTTTACACAAAAAAGTTACCTTAAAATTCCAAACTATACTATATATACTACTAATTATCCAGATGGATCAGCACATGGAGGCTCTACTATTATAGTTAGAAATACAATAAAACATCATAATGCTGGCGAGTACCAAACAAATCATATTCAAGCGACCAATATTGTGGTTGAAGACTGGGATGGACCACTTACAGTATCTGCGCTGTATTGCCCCCCACGACACTCTATCACAAACGAACAATTTAAAGATTATTACAATTCACTTGGGAGCCGCTTCATAGCAGCAGGGGACTATAATGCCAAACATACCAGGTGGGGATCAAGACTAATCACTCCGATAGGTAGAGTTCTCTTAAATATCATAGAGTCAAATAATATGGATTATTCATCAACCGGCGAACCAACATACTGGCCCTCGGACAGAAATAAAATCCCCGATTTGGTCGATTTTGCTGTAGTTAAGAACATCCCTAGGTCTAATATAAAAGCTACATCATGCTACGAATTATCTTCTGATCACTCGCCTATACTATTCACAGTTGGAACCCAGGTACTTATTAAAGAAATATCCCCCTCACTTTATAACAGACGCACACACTGGCCAAAATTCAGATCTATCCTGGAGAACAAGGTGTCTCTAGACATTCCACTAAAAACCAAAGAGGACATTTTTCTTGCTGTGGAACAACTAACTACAAATATCCAATCAGCTGCCTGGCAAGCAACACCAACAATACAAAATAAATGCATAATAAATGACTGCCCACAAGTTGTCAAAGAAAAAATTTTGCTAAAGAGAAGACTGAGGAAAAGATGGCAACAGACCAGAGATCCTGCTGATAAGCGTAGATTCAATAGTGCATCAAGGGAATTAAAAAAGCTCTTCGAAAATCTCAAAAACCAATCACTTCAGTACTACTTGGAAAATTTAGATTCCACTAAAGATACCGATTATTCGCTATGGAAAGCCACGAGAAAACTGAAACAACCCCAGAAACCGTCACCTCCAATTAGAAAATCGGACAGAGAATGGGCTCGTAGTGCACAAGAGAAAGCAAGTTGTTTTGCAGAGTATTTTTCCGAAGTATTTACTCCCAATCAAGTGAATTCACCTGTGGAAGTAGACGTATTCTCATTTCTTCAAAGTCCATATCAAATGAGTTTGCCTATTCCGAAATTTAAATCGTCCGAAGTCATCTTGGCTATTAATAATTTAAACGATAAAAAATCTCCAGGGTACGACTTGATCAGTGGAAAAGTATTGAAAGAATTACCTATCAAATGCATAAAACTTATAACGTTTATATTCAATGCCATATTAAACTTAGGTTACTTTCCTGATCAATGGAAAGTGTCTCAGATAATAATCATTCTTAAACCGGGGAAACCTCAAGAAGAAACTACATCGTACAGGCCAATCAGCCTCTTGCCAATCACGTCTAAAGTTTTCGAAAAACTATTAGTAAAAAAACTCGAACCCTGGATCAAAAATCTAATTCCAGACCACCAGTTTGGATTTCGATCCCATCACTCAACAATCCAACAAGTTCACAGAGTGGTAAAACATATAAATGCTGATTTTGAGGCCAAAAGGTACTGTTCAGCGGCATTTCTTGACGTTAGGCAGGCATTTGACAAGGTATGGCATGAAGGCCTCCTATACAAGCTAAAAAAGACATTACCGCACAGCTTTTACATTCTTCTTGAGTCATATTTGTCAGGTAGGTGTTACTTTATTAAATACCAAGGTGCAATTTCCAAACTCTATTCTATCAAAGCTGGCGTACCACAGGGTAGCGTACTGGGACCTACCTTGTATCTCTTGTTTACCGCAGATATACCTCCACCTCTTCAGGAACCACTAGAGGAGAGACCACTTACAGAAGAAATGATGCTAGGAACATTTGCCGACGATACTGCAATCCTAGCCTCACACACAGACCCTATTTATGCCTCGCATATCCTTCAAGCGTATCTAGACAGAGTACAAATTTGGTTTTTGGAATGGAAAATTAAAGTGAATGAAGGAAAATCTATTCAAGTTACATTTACAACACGAAGAGGAACTTGTCCTCCTGTAACTTTAAACAATCACCAATTACCATCAGCCAACGAGGTAAAATATCTTGGTATTCATTTGGACAGAAGTCTCACATGGAGGAAACATATCTGGACCAAGAGAAAGCAACTAGGTCTCCAATTCAGAAATATGTATTGGTTAATGGCCCGTTCATCAAGACTATCTCTGGATAATAAATTGCTGCTCTATAAGGCAATACTTATGCCAATCTGGACATATGGGTTGGAACTATGGAGAACAGCCAGTCACTCCAACATCGAAATCATCCAACGCTTCCAATCAAAAACCCTCAGAACCATCACTAATGCACCTTGGTACATCAACAACAGAATTATTCATCGAGACCTTAAAACTGATACGGTACAAGAAGTCATCACAAAACATAGCGCTGCTTACATTGCCAAGTTGGAGGATCATAAAAACCAGTTTGCACTTAACCTCCTAGACAATTCCCAAGAACAGCGTAGGTTAAAGAGGTTCAAACCATTGGACTTACCATTTAGAGTAAACTTTTAAACTAATGAGTTAGTAGTTATGAAATGTAATTATTTTGTACACAACTTTATAAAAATTGTACTTTGATTTTGCCAGTGGGTAAAATTTTCCTTGTCCTTAGTCAATGTAATTACTTTTGTTTATTGTTGACAGTCAACAGATTGCAAAATAATTTTAAATAAAAAAATATATATATATAAAAGAAGAAGCGGTGAATATTTGAAAGGAGAAAGCTAGGTCGGTATCTAGAAGACGTAGGACATCGTATTTTTTAATTTGCATAAAAATGCTGTTATTTCAAATAAATATAAATTAACTTCCTTTATTTTCATGCGTCTGAGTTATTTTAAATATTTTTAAGTTTAAAATGACTTCTGTAAAGCTACTACAAACTTTAGTTGCTTCTGGATAGACACTTTTTATTCATCACCCTTTATTGGATACCAAAGTATATTTATAATACTTAAGACAGTACTTAGTTGTAGACGGTAACCATTGTATTCTACCCAAGGCTTACTTCTCCTCTATCTATTAGCTTCCTTTTATTTTTCGACACCAAATTATTATTATGTATTACACACATACACACTCACAGTATGTCAAGTTTAATTATATGTTATTGCTTGCTTAGCAGAAAACCACTATGTCATCAAATGCACATCGTTTTGTGCTTTACTTTCGCAAGTAAACAATTAATCATAAATATGTTTTGTTATTTACTAATCCATAAAAAAAAATCGTAGTAAAGTATTTCGTATTTTAAAGGATTTGTAAACTAAGATTTTGCAAAAACTACTCTTGATATGTTTATCTCTCTATTTTCACTCTATTTAACAGTTTTCACCTTCACTATTTAAAATTGCATAATAGCGATCTTAATTTGTTTATATACTGTTTATAAGTAAAAAATAAAGTTTAATATTTTGCATCTTGTGTTTATTACTTATTGTTATAACCAAATTTATCAAAGACATTTGTTAGATAACTGTATCAAATAAGATCTTCAGAAAATCCTTACTTCTCTGGTTTATATCATCTCATAATAATATTATGAAAAAGATAATATTATTATCTTTTAACTTCAACCGGGTAACATGCGGAATACAAGATAAAATGTGTAAATATTATTACTTGCATTAACTTTTTGACAACCGAATATTATATTATTATACAAATCCTGGCGGATTTAAAGTAAAAATAAAAAAAAAACGACGTACCTGCATGGGTGAAATAAAATCCTGCTGCTCCAAACAGAAGCACTCCCAAAACAGTAAACATGTCAGACAGCTTTTCACTTTATTATACCTGGTCGTTTTTCAATCTCACGCACAAAAGCTTGCTGGTCAGTCAATGGTTTTTCTCTTTTACATTATTTTCTAAACTGGGTAGATTAGTCATAAAATTGGCACTTTAGCTGGCGTTCCTGCACACTAACTAAAATGTGAATTCACGATAAGTAAATATAAACTAAGAAGGTGCTAATGGAACTGAAACTACCGGCACTTAGATTTTTATTGAATGTTTTTTATAGAAAGATTCCAGTTAATATTATGCAAAGAATGGGACCAGTGGCATGGTCATAGTTATTTAAGCATTTGTGTACCTATAAGATTAATGCTGCAGTTATTACCAGAGAACGGCAGTTCTCGTCAGTGGCGCACAATACCCCTACATGCGACACTATGTATACACGAAATTTTCGATTTTCCAAATCTGACTGAATTTAAAGTCGGACCAAATTCCATCTTAAAGTTTAGGAACAACTCACCATAGTAAAACGCGCCACAAAAGAGCCTCAAAATTCAAACTGTAACAAAGTTACTCTTTTGTGCGCGTTTTATTTCAAATTTAGCAAATATGGAAAAATCTTTAAAACCAAAACTTGAATTTTATTTTCCATCAAAATAAATAGTATATTGTGCAACAAGTGCAGAAAGGTACTAATTTCTCACGAGTTTGAAAAGTTGCGGTACGAGCGCAAGCGAGTGCCGCAATTCAAACGAGTGGGAAATTACCTTTCTGCGCGTGTTTCACACTATACTTTTTCTACAAGCACAGTTTTTCCTAAAAATAAAAATCACAATTTCCAAACGACGATTAATTATAATAGGTACCTATGTGATAAATTTTAAACTGTATTTAATTAATACCTACTAATCAATTTAAATTCCTTATACCTAAATAAATTGCACAGAAATCAGTTAAAAAATTAATGCACCGCCTTAATTTGTTTAAATTTAAACAATTATTACACATTATTTACATTATATTTATGCAGTCACGGATTTACACAAAACCTACTTCATTCGACGTCTCTTGCACAGGTTGCTAAATTTGATAATTATAAAATGTTTAATAAGAATAAAATTGTAAAATAAAACAGTTGTAACATCCATAATTTAGTTTCTATGCTATAGTTAAATATAATAATTGTCTTATAGGTTATATATTTGTCTAAAGTTTAACCACGGATGTAAACAGAATATAACGTTACTCAGAATGCGGTAGTCCACGGATGTAAACAGAATATAACGTTACTCAGAATGAGGTAGTCAACTGTGCAGAAAAGAACTTTGCGGCACAGAAACGTCACTTTGCGGCACAGAAACGTCACTTTTCTGCACACTAATGTCAAATATCTTATACTGTGAGAAAATATCAAGTTTGCTAACATAAAACCGTGCAGAAAAGTGCACTTTGAATAGTGGTTGTAGAAAAATAGTATATTGTGCAACAAGTGCAGAAAGGTACTAATTTCTCACGAGTTTGAAAAGTTGCGGTACGAGCGCAAGCGAGTGCCGCAATTCAAACGAGTGAGAAATTACCTTTCTGCACGTGTTTCACACTATACTTTTTCTACAAGCACAGTTTTTCCTAAAAATAAAAATCACAATTTCCAAACCACGATTAATTATAATAGGTACCTATGTGATAAATTTTAAACTGTATTTAATTAATACCTACTAATCAATTTAAATTCCTTATACCTAAATAAATTGCACAGAAATCAGTTAAAAAATTAATGCACTGCCTTAATTTGTTTAAATTTAAACAATTATTACACATTATTGACATTATATTATTTATGCAGTCACGGATTTACACAAAACCTACTTCATTCGACGTCTCTTGCACAGGTTGCTAAATCCTTATTGGTTATTTGATAATTATAAAATGTTTAATAAGAATAAAATTGTAAAATAAAACAGTTGTAACATCCATAATTTAGTTTCTATGCTATAGTTAAATATTATAATTGTCTTATAGGTTATATATTTGTCTAAAGTTTAACCACGGATGTAAACAGAATATAACGTTACTCAGAATGCGGTAGTCCACGGATGTAAACAGAATATAACGTTACTCAGAATGAGGTAGTCAACTGTGCAGAAAAGAACTTTGCGGCACAGAAACGTCACTTTGCGGCACAGAAACGTCACTTTTCTGCACACTAATGTCAAATATCTTATACTGTGAGAAAATATCAAGTTTGCTAACATAAAACCGTGCAGAAAAGTGCACTTTGAATAGTGGTTGTAGAAAAAATATATTTTCGCGCCACGTAATATTCATATCAGCCCTTTTGTAGTTGGAATAATGTGTGCGCCACTCATTTTTACGGCGTTTAGCGGTTTTTTATTCTTGTCAGTTATACACTAACTTTAATAGGTATTGCTCAATAAAAATTATAAAATTAGCTGTCTTGTGTTTGACAGACTTTAGTTCATGATTAAATTTGTTTCATCTGTAATTACAGTTAAAAAAAAATAGGTATAGCCAAGGAAAGTATAAAAAGGACTATGCATTTTAATAAATAAAAAATTTAATGCTATCCCCTATTTGTGAACACGTCCACACAAACAATTTATTATAATTAACAAACTGGATGGACGATGGACTAGATGGATGCACGAGATGGATGGGTAATATACTCCGTAGACACCCAGATCACGTTGCAAGGGCAGCGCTGGATTGTATTCCTCAAGGCTGACTAAAAGTAGGTAGACCTAAGAAAACTTTGAAAAGAAAAATGCTGGACGAAGGGAAAGAAATGGAAACATTTTGGCTTGAAATCTCACTAGCAAAAATACGCTGAAAAACCATCTCCGTTTTTGCCTTGTGACACTTTTGATAATGTGTTCCTTTTCGGTTTTTCTATAATATTTCGCACACTCTATTCGTGAAATTTATTATTATTAAAAGTATTATTTCTCTATTAGAAAACTACTAAAGAGTAAAATATTGACCAAACAAATGAAAATGAATATACAGGGTGTCCCGAAAAGATTGGTCATAAATTATACCACACATTTTGGGGTCAAAAATAGTTTGATTGAACCGAACTTACCTTAGTACAAATGTGCTCATAAAAAAAGTTACAGCCCTTTGAAGTTACAAAATGAAAATCGATTGTCTTCAATATATCGAAATCTATTAAAGATTTTTTATTGAAAATGGACATGTATCATTCTTATGGTAGTAACATCTTAAAACAAAATTATAGTGAAATTTGTCCACCCAATAAAAAATTTATGGGGATTCTCTTCCCTTAAACCCCCCCCCAAACTTTTGTGTACGTTCCAATTAATTCATTATTGTGGTACCATTAGTTAAACACAACGTTTTTAAACTTTCTTGCCTCCTAATATTTTTTCGATAAGCCAGTTTTTATCGAGAGGCGGCTTCTTTTTCAATATATTTACGTTAAAATTTTATGGGGATTTTGTTCCTTTAAACCCCCCAAATGTTTGTGTACGTTCCAATTAAACTATTATTGTGGTACCATTAGTTAAACAGTGTTTTTAAGACTTTTGCCTCTTAGTATTTTTTTTATAAGTCACCTTTTATCGAGATGTAGCTTCTTTTTCACAATATACCGAAAAATGTAAATTATAAATAAATTTTCAGATTATTAACATGTCTCCATAAATGTACTTAACCATATACAAATATATGGTGGATTCGACAAATATTCAAAATATCTCGATAAACACTGACTTATCGAAAAAGTATTAAGAGGCAAAAAAGTTTTAGAAACATTGTGTTTAACTAATGGTGTCACAATAATAATTCAATTGGAACGTACACAACAGTTTGGGGGGTTTTAAGGGAACAAAACCCCATAAAATTTTTATGGGGTGCACAAATTTCACTTTAATTTTTTTGTTAAGATGTTGCTGCCATAAAAATGCCAGATGTCCATTTTCAATAAAAAATCTCTCAGAGTTTTCGATATATGAAAAAACAGCGATTTTCATTTTGTAACTTCAAAGGGATGTAACTTTTTTTGTGTGCACTATTGTATATAGGTAAGAGAGGTTCAATCAATCTATTTTTGACCCCATAATATGTGGTATAATTTATGACCAATCTTTTCGGGACACCCTGTATATAAAACAATAATAAGACCAATATCGATGTATGCAGCAGAAACGATGACTATGACAAAAAATAAGAAGAGAAATTAAGGATAAATGAACGAAGGATAATAAGGACAATACTGGTCCGGTGAGAATCGAACAATAAGTAAAGAAGGAAAACGAGTAAAGAAATTTTAGAAGAATTAAATAGAGAAGATATAGTAAAGAAAATAAAAGTACAAAAAACCAAATTGCTGGGTCATAGATGGAGACAAGGACCAGAATCATTATCAAAAGCTATGATAATGTGTCAATCAGGAAGAAAAAGGGGACGTGGTCGGCCCAGATCGAAATGGTTACCTGAAGTAGAGGAGGACCTAACAGGGGCAAGAATTACAAAATGAAAAGAGAAGGCAATAGACCGGAAGAAATGGAGACATATTAGTGAACAAATACAATGATCAAGGGGACTGATTTACCCCATAAAATGGATCTAGAAAGCGAAAGCGACTAAACCCCACATGGGGTGTTAAGCCATATACTATAGATAAAGTCCCCCAGGATGAAGTCAGAAAAAAGTTTACTACAGAAAATATAATGGAAATGCATAGCAAACAGATTCTATGATGGGATTTTTGGGTTACTGGATACGAATACGCTATCATAACTGACTTCTAAGCACCTGGCCACGAATGAATGCAAATAGATTATTAGGCGTTTTTTGGGGTCACTGAATACGAATATGTCATCAGAACCGACCCCTGGCCAACTGGTGCCCAAGATCACTGCTAAGGCATGTTAAAGCTCGGTTACCGATAATTGAGAAATTTAAAGAGATAGACGAATTGGTGTACAAGTGGTATACCAGAGGGTGGTGTAAAATTTTCCATCCTCTAAGGGTATACTGAAAAAAATATCCATGTGCTTAGATCAAATGACATCTGTTTTAATAGTTCCTCTTTAATATTTTGCCTTGTTACAGGATAGTATTCAGAAAAACGCAAAAATAAGTACTGTAAAATATAATTTCATTAGGTACAATTATAAATAATACATTATATTTAAATAAGTATAACTGTTAGGTCTATTTAATCAAAATAATGTTTTTATCTTTAATCACAATAATGTTTTTATTTACGCTGCTGCTAAAAGTTGCCGATGTAAGCTCCTTTTTATACTTATTATCAATAAAAGTTTATGAGTTTATGACTCCTCTTACTCGATTGTCGGGTTCTTGTCACAGCCCTGCGCTGTGCTGACAAAGGTTTTTAAATTTCCACGAAATTCTGAACGGCCAAAAAGACTGATGTGGCTTTCGGTATTGTTATGTGTATTTATAATTTTTAGTTTAAACTCTGTAAAGAGAGCACGCATTTATTAGTGACGCTTTCGCTATCAGAAAAAAATTAAGTAAATAAAAATGTGGCGTCCATGGGAGAATAGTGCATTAGACATTGTTGAGAATAATGAAGTAGAAATTGTTGAAGAAAATGAGGAAATTCTACCACCAAATAATCCTGAAAATGTTGCTGGACCAAGTAGAGGAAGTATTAAAAAGCCAGAAAGAAAACATTTATCCAAAGACGCTAAAGAAATTGTGTTAAATGTGTTTAATGGATTATGTGAAGAACTGGAACGGCACGAGAGTATTTTAAAAACTGCGTCTTTAACAAAAGTTTCATGTGCTACTGTATATCGAATTATAAAGGAGGGCATTACAAATAGACAAAAAAGGAGCGACTTTAGACTACATCGATCTATTGAGCAACATCTTTTATGTCCCATTTCAGAAACCATTTATAATATGTTTGCAGGTAATATTATACCCACACTTAACCAAATTTTAGCTGAATTAAAATCTAAAAATATTATTAATTGCTGTAAATCAACTTTAAGAAAATTTTTACTATCAAATGGTTTTAAGTATAAAACAATCAATAAACTACATACTATAATGGAAAGTGCCCGTTTAATAAAATGGCGTAATGAATATTTGGAAAAGATAACCGAGTACAGAAATAGCGGAAGAAAAATGTATTACTTAGATGAAACGTGGTTTGACACTAACGAAACAATTGGCAAAGGTTGGAGTAATGACAATGTAAAGTGCAAAGTTAATGTACCACCTTCCAGGGGCAAACGAATATGCATTTTGCATTGTGGAGGGGAAGATGGTTGGGTAACCGATAGCTTACTATTAAGTGCAAAAGACATTAAAGACAGTTGTTTGGACTATCATCAAGATATTACGGGTGAACTTTTCGAATCGTGGTTTAAAAAATAACTTATAACCAAATTTAGCAGACAACAGTGTTATTGTGTTAGATAATGCATCATATCATTCTAGACAACTTAAAAAAATTCCGAATAAATACTCTAGAAAGGATGAATTGCAAGATTTTTTATTATCACAAGATTTATATTTTGAAGATTGGTACACTAAAGACCAATTAGTAGAGGTACTTAATACAAAATTATTTGTAAAGGAATATATTATTGATAATGCAGCAAGTAAAAATGGACATACAACTTTAAGACTACCACCATATTACTGCGTTTTAAATCCAATAGAGTTGTTATGGTCTCAACTGAAATATAATGTGAGACAAAAAAATGTAAGTCCAAAATGTTATAACACTATCGTGAAACTAATAGATTCTGAATTTAAAAATATCTCTGAGGATAACTGGAAGAAAGCAATAGAGCACGTAAAAAATATCGAAAAAGAATATCTTAAAAAAACATTCCTGTTATAAATAAAATTATTATCAATGTGGAGAACAGTGATTCAGAGGAAGAAAGTGACGAAGTGTAATACCAAGAAAACTTTATCTCAATACTGAGCTTACCCGGAATATTTTCTTACATAATCAGGTGTAGGGATTATCAACATATGTTCAACACCAAACTACTGCTTCAATTTTTTAAGAAAAACGTGGCCTTATTATGAACACTTCACTTATTGTTGCAATAAGTGCAAATCTTTGAAAATCAGTTCGTAAGAGAAAATAATAATATAAGTAAGTGTTGAATAGATAAACTTTTAATTTTTAGTTCAAGGTTTTATAAACTATTTAAATAAGTATATATTTTTTTATCTTTCACTACCTACCGTTCGCTCAATTATTAATTAGTTTTTGTATACAAACCAATTATTGTTTGAACATCTTATAGAAAATGCATTGCAGAAATATGATAAAAGTAATTTAAACTTACACAAAATCATCAAGACATAAAATTAAGCTTTGTTTATAACAATACAAATTTATAGAACCAATTTCTTATAAAATATACCATATTATGTTTCATATAGGTCGGTACTATCCTGTTATTCGTCGGTCATAGTGCTGCTTATCGCATTTTTCTCAAATAAAAATAACCGGATAATACCTTCTTGAGTTTTTGGTCACCACGTCCACCAGGGATCGGTGCTGATGGCGTATTCTTGTTCAACGACCCCAGAAGCCCCCGAGTAATCTGATTTCATCAATTTAATGCCAAAAACCCTCAATACTTCAGATGACGTGCCTTAGCGGTGACCCTGGGCACCAGGTGCTCCTGTGGTCAGTTCTAATGGCGTATTCGTCTTCAGCGAACCCAAAAACTACCCGAGTAACAAAATCTGGCCCTTAATAGGCTTATTTTGCCATTTTTGTGCACTTCAGGATGCATTTTATGCGCTTTAAAATGCAACTATGTACAGTGGTGTTAAAAAGTCCTGCATCACTTAAGCGCCTTATAGTTTTTGAGGTTTAACACAAGTTTTTTGTATATTTTCGCATAGAGTCATTAAAAAATATGCTGAACAAGGAAAAATCGACGACAGACCGTGTATTTGGTGAGGTGATGCAGGACTTTTTAACACCACTGTATTTCCACCTATTTTTCTATAGTAGATTTTCTTCCTGACATCATCTTGAATACAACGCAAAAAGTTGCAAATCTCTAAGTGTTGTATTTAAAAATCGATTTATTTTGTGCTAAATACCCTGGTCTATATAGTTCTCGTTATTTGCTATCCAAACAATGATATTATGGTCTCCTTTCTTCCTCTAGTATTTTTTATATTATACTATTATAGATATTTTTAATATAGGTACATTTCCAATGTCTTTAATATGCTCTCCAATTTGCATCAACACGAATTGCAAATACACCACCAAAGCAGCTATGCTTTTATATCTTGTATGTAATCTGAGGATATCTAGGGTGTCATCTTTTACAGGACATCTAGGTAGTTTTATTATTTGTTCAATTAAATTCAGTGGTCAAATATACGACATGGCTCAAATTATAATATATGTATTTAATATTTAAGTGTATAGCCAAATAATTACTACTTTTAATAAAATATTAACCCTTTTTTACCCTTGAGAGACACTCCTATGGAAAGAATATGATGGTATTATCAAAGCATTATACAACATTGTTGACAAAGATGATATGAATAAATATTGTAATAAAAATGACTATAAAACCGTCTGAATGTATGAATGTGTTCATTTAATTTTTAAAGCAAGCCTTTATACACTAAAGGATAAGCAGTATAAGAACCTTTATTACTATAAAAGTAGAACATAAACATTATTGTTATGGATGTTTTAGAGATGAGTTCATAACCCTTTAAACATATCAAATATGTCATAATAAACTAGGTAATAATAATATTTTGTATTTTCATTTTTAAATAAGATTTTCATTATGTGCTATGTAGGTTCAAGACACGCTAAAAATCAAATTCTAAAAATTTTCATAAGAGGTTTTAAACAGCTATATCTGGCTAACTATTTAGCCAGATTTAAATTTGGTCATTAAAAAGGCTACACTTTAGTAGTTTATAATTTTTTTCGTATCTTCAGTATTTTCGGAGATATTTTGAAGTAAAAAGTAAAAAATACAAATTGCAAAAAATCAATTTTTCTCTAAACTCCAATTTTCCCAAAATTAAGCATTTTAAATAGGTCAAGCTCATTGAGTGTATTGATAATAAAATATAAAAGGAACTACAGAAAAGTGAAGACCAATTTTGAATTAGGAAGGTAGTTAGAGGGTCCTTTTCACTGATTTCTTCGTAGAGAAAAGCAGGTACCGACATTTTTTTTGATTATAAGTCGCTTACTTTTCATGCTAGAAACTTTTTATTATTTTTTAAAGGTCTATTTGTATACCTGAATAAATATTATTTAAGTTTTCCTCGTAAAATGCAAATTTCTCCGATTATTTTTCTTTGAATATTTTAAATTATGCATTTGACGAAAAAAGCTAACCTTTAACATGCCGTATCTCGGTTTGTATTGGTCTTAAAGATATTATTGGAGAATAATTTGGTTTGTGTTACCAAAAGACACAATTTTGATTTCTGCTGTTTTTTTTTTGACGAAATGTATATTTTTCGTGGTATTCTCAAAAAACCCTCTAAAAAAGTCGATTTCTTCGTCGAAAAACTGTTATTTTCAAGCTCGAATAACTCGAAAAATATTAGTTTTACGAAGAATATGTAAAAAACATTTTTTCTTAGAATCACCTTTTCCATCGAATTATATAATTAAAATGTAATAAAAAATTCCGTCCCCCAAGATGGGGTGGAACCTTCCTTTAAGGTTTTAGCGTATGATAGCGGCATGATATAGACAGTGATCATTGGGCTATTCCCTACCTTCTGTGAAAATTTCAAGTAAATCCATTCTGAACGAAAAAATTGCGAACCAAAATGTTTCATTTCCTCAATCGACTATTGGGGCCGACCGACCGGCTCTGTCCCGTCATACAGCTGACCGACTATAATAATTTTATTTATATAATTGATGGATTCGACCGTTACTTGATGGAAGTTCATTTTATCTAACAATAAAACAATGAAAACTTTTGTTTTCTATACTTCCACAAAATTTATTATTTACAACTATGTGACTACAGCTGTTTCGGCACAGTGCCTTTCTCAAGTGATATAATTTACAATGTGTTTGCCTTTTTAAGTCTCTAACTGAAGAGGTTGAGGAGTGGGGAGCTGTTTGTCTCGAGTTGGTCATTCAGAATTATATCCGTATTTTTCAGTTTATTAATTTCCATAGATTCTCAAAAACATAGCTTAAGGCCTTTATTTTGGATATGCAGAATTTGAAACTCTTCATTGAAAGAATGATTATTATCTAGAAGGTGAAGTGCGTATGTAGAAGTGTCTTTTTTTTCTATTGTTTAAGGCCCTTTTGTGTTCTGCTATCCGTTTGTCAAAAGTTCTGCCAGTTTGACCGATATAGGTTTTCGGACAGTCACCACAAGTTAGTTTGTACACACCACTCTGTAGTTGCAATAAAAGCCGGAAGAGAAAGCAACTACAGAGTGGTGTGTACAAACTAACTTGTGGTGACTGTCCGAAAACGTACATCGGTCAAACTGGCAGAACTTTTGACAAACGGATAGCAGAACACAAAAGGGCTTTTAACAATAGAAAAACAGACACTTCTACATACGCACTTCACCTTCTAGATCATAATCATTCTTTCAATGAAGAGTTTCAAATTCTGCATATCGAAAATAAACGCCTTAAGCTATCTTTTTTAGAATCTATGGAAATTAATAAACTGAAAAATACAGAGATAATTCTGAATGACCAACTCGAGACAAACAGTTCCCCACTCCTCAACCTCTTCAGTTAGAGACTTAAAAAGGCAAACACATTGTAAATTATATCACTTGAGAAAGGCACTCTGCCGAAACAGCTGTAGTCACATAGTTGTAAGTAATAAATTTTGTGGAAGTATAGAAAACAAAAGTTTTCAGTGTTTTATTGTAAGATAATTTTATTTATATTTAATTTAGAATGTGTGTAATGATCTTCAGTCTGAGTAAATGTATTTAATCACCTTCGTAGGAAAGCAACTTTGATACCCTCTCAGTAACCCCTGTTTTACGATTCGCTTGACCGACCGCAGTATGTTTCTCTACACACTCACAGTATTCAACTGTGAGAAATCTAGCTTTAGTAAATTCAAAGATATTTTTCAGCGCTGCCTCTCCGTCTATATAATCTGTACAATTTATAAAACTATACAAATTAAAGAACATACCTTTTTATAAATGAAATAAACACATAGGTACGGGAAATTGCATAAAATTTTAAATTCGAAAAAAATGTTTTAAGTCACAACAGAACATAATTTAAAACATGTATCAAAGATAAAAAGTTTGTCTTTCGTTTGGCCCCTAAAGACGATTAAAAATTCAAATTATACTAGCCCGCCCAAAACGCGTCGTGGCGTCGTCGGGCTATATGTTTACAATCTGAACCAACAAAGTAAACAAAATTGTATATAATTTTAAATTATACATTATGAATGTCAGTAGAAAATGCAGTTATGTGACGTTACAAGTGCTTTTGATCGTTTAAAACTATTTTGTACTTTTACAAAATGGTTTTATTTTCCATAGTACCTAAACCTTCTTTCCTTTCCTTCAATAACTATATCAAACTCCAATCTCAACAAACTGGTATACTGAATTCGCTCTATCGAGATTCACTTTGACACTGACGTTAGTAATTTCTTTTTTGGAAAGTTCTGCAGAAGTGACTGGAAATTACTGCACAACCAACGCACCTGCTCAGCCAATATTATTAATAGTAAACAGACACAAAAATAACATTAACCTTACGCCAATCAATAATTATTTATTTACACTATTATAATGTATTGATAACAAATAAGAAAATTATTTATTGTACAAAATAAAAATATTTTGTAGAAATAAACTCCACAAAATTTTATGAGATTAATAGACACTCCCACTATTTCTAATAATTCTTCTTTTTTTAATGAAAGATTAAGTTGATTTTAGCAGTTAATAGTATGAGGTAGGAATTTTTGTGTTGTATGTTTCCTATTCCGAATGTGTCAAAGTGAATCTTGGTAGAGCGAATTCAGTATATATATTATTACAATGACATACGATAAATGTCATTAGAATATAAATATTTTTCCTTTATTCCGCGACGATGACCTGGCCAAATACCCAAGTAGGTGGAGGCCAATAAACTAAATAAGAAGCAGAAGAATATACCTAAATATAACCACAAACGGAACCATATATTTAAACTATGTGACGTCACGGGTTGTTTGAACTATTTTAAAATACAGAAGACTTTAAATTTGTACTTCTAAGGTATTATGAGTTTTTGAAACGTGAAATTTTGGAAATCTAATTTTTATACAAAACTGAACATTATTATGTAATAAAAAATGTGCAAGTTCCCTACTAATTTGGTATTATACCAAATTAAGATTACGATTCTGACAACTGTCAGTTTTAATTAAAATGTCATACTATCATATGATTCTCTACATAATTAAAATCATATTTATATTACATCATTATTGACACACTGAAAGACTGAGAAGAACTTTAAATAATTTAAAGTTCTTCTATACTTATTATAGTCGTATAATATGTAATAGGTAAATAATCAATAAATCGGTAAACCTAAATCTTTTTATTTTATTATAGCGCCATCTATCAACAACTGTAATAACTGTTATACATGTGTATGTATCACGGACGTGCCTTTTTTCTGTCACTTGCGTCACACTGAAAAAAGCCTCTGAGAAGAACCATACTAATAAATATATAAGTTTTTATACACAGCGCTAAGGCTTCAGCCCGTTTCAAAAAATTTTTATTTTTAGACAGCTTTTAGACTCTACAACTTTACAACATCAACTGATAAAAATTACTGTTGCAAACGTGAAAATTTTCTCTTAGCCGCAAAAACATATCGAAAAATAACAGGATTAGTTATTAAAAAGAATTATTTTTTCTCATCCATTTATTTTTTTGGTAGGGCAGCGTTATTTCACGTATTCTTAGCAAAAGTTATTGGTCGTGGGATAATTTAAAAAGTCCGTATGTAATCGGTGACCAATGTGGATATCGATAGGATAATCCATCGTGCGGCTAATTAGATTTTTCATCTCTACAATTTCTCTTTTTTTTTTCAAATATTATACAGAGTGAGTTTTATGTATGGAAACCCTCAATTATCTCGGAAACGGCTTGCACGATTTTTATAGATTTTGGTGGGTAGCAGTTTTCTAATGCGGCCGATATTATAGTGATAATTACATTGTTGTCAGATCTTCCGTTTTTCTGAAAATCTAATTAACTTTCTTATTTCAAATGGAACACCCTGTATATTTTTTGCGTTTTGAAGTCCTGAAGAAATACTGATTATTGTTGATGTTAAATGCCCCATACCTAAAGGCCGAAATTTCGGAGTTATTGCTACATTTCTTAAAAAAAAATTAAACTAATTATAAAAATCAATTTTTTCGGCCCGGGTAGATATTATTTTATGTTCTTTGGACCATTAAGAACAATAAAGTTCTGTTGTAATTTTTCTCTAAAGTTAATCGTTTTCGAATTATAAACAATTTAAAACTGAAAAAAATCGAATAATGACGATTTTTAGGATTCAAAAACACAAATCAAAAATATTTTTGAAACTGCTAAGTACACAAATTCAAGTTCAAGCCTTATTTTATCAGGTATTAATAAGTAATTTGAGCTTGTTTCATTCTAAAATATTGTTTTTTAGTTCTTAATTAACAATTATTAAAAAGCAATGTTTTAGAATAAAACGTGCCAAAAATTTTATAGCGAGCCCCTAGAAGAAGGCTTTAGCTTTTTGGGGTACCTACTCCTCAGTTTCAAAAATAATATTTTTTATTTCTGTTTTTGAACCTTAAACATTATTCGATATTTTTCAGTTTTAAATTGTTTATAACTCGAAAAGGATTAACTTTCGAGAAAAATTACAAAATACTTTTTGTCACCAATGATCCAAAGAACGTAAACTAATGTCTACAAGGGCCAAAAAAAATTGATTTTTATAATTTGTTTAAATTTTTTTTAA
Organism: Diabrotica virgifera virgifera; assembly: GCF_917563875.1. Taxonomy (NCBI): domain Eukaryota; kingdom Metazoa; phylum Arthropoda; class Insecta; order Coleoptera; family Chrysomelidae; genus Diabrotica; species Diabrotica virgifera. The sequence goes on from NC_065444.1 coordinate 31,655,744, forward strand.
ATGTAGCATTTAACTCCGAAATTCCGTAAAGTCGACACCGTAAAGTACAAAAAACCCTCGACACCATAATTTACAAGAGGACGGCTAAGTAAGTAAGTAAGTAAATAACATTAAAACATAATTTTAATTTTGTTTTTAGTATTCTAGTCCATATATGTCCTATAATTTTTATTGGTAAAAAAGCAATAATAATTATAATGAAAATATGTAGTTTTAATCGACTAAAATTATTTAATTTTTTGTATTTATTAATTGCGGCAGCTAAGGTTAAAATGCGAACTTGAATTTTAATAATCATGTTTTAATTAATTGGAAATTATCCCACTAAGGAAGAAACTGTTCAACAACGTAAATATCAAGGTGTAACCAAAAAAGTTGGTGGATTGAAATTAAAAGTGTTTGTTTTATGTTCACATACTTAATTACAATAGCAACAGAGAAGCCCAAAATTAAAAAGTTCACGAAAAAACTCAGTCAGAAGTAATTTTTTGTAAGCTGTACCGTTTATTGAAAAAGCTTTTCACCATGTAACACCTATAATATATTACCTGGACATGTCATCTTCATTTAATATAACAAAGGCCTATCGTACCTACCTGAACCTTAATATAAAAATGTCTTGGTAAAACAATATACATATTCGAGAAGTTGAATATTTCGTAAGCTTGTATTTCGTGTTATAGAAATATATGTACTGAAATATCGTGCTATCGAGCTGACAAAACATTTTAATATAACAGCTGTCAACATTTTGGGAATATTGTTTTTGGTATTGTGATGGTATTGTATTTGAAATCAAAACAAATATATTGAGAAGTCAACGAGTGAACACCTGGCTTTTCCTAACTTTTATTAAAAAACACTCGTCGTTATAGTATATTGTGCAACAAGTGCAGAAAGGTACTAATTTCTCACGAGTTTGAAAAGTTGCGGTACGAGCGCAAGCGAGTGCCGCAATTCAAACGAGTGAGAAATTACCTTTCTGCACGTGTTTCACACTATACTTTTTCTACAAGCACAGTTTTTCCTAAAAATAAAAATCACAATTTCCAAACGACGATTAATTATAATAGGTACCTATGTGATACATTTTAAACTGTATTTAATTAATACCTACTAATCAATTTAAATTCCTTATACCTAAATAAATTGCACAGAAATCAGTTAAAAAATTAATGCACTGCCTTAATTTGTTTAAATTTAAACAATTATTACACATTATTGACATTATATTTATGCAGTCACGGATTTACACAAAACCTACTTCATTCGACGTCTCTTGCACAGGTTGCTAAATCCTTATTGGTTATTTGATAATTATAAAATGTTTAATGAGAATAAAATTGTAAAATAAAACAGTTGTAACATCCATAATTTAGTTTCTATGCTATAGTTAAATATAATAATTGTCTTATAGGTTATATATATTTGTCTAAAGTTTAACCACGGATGTAAACAGAATATAACGTTACTCAGAATGCGGTAGTCCACGGATGTAAACAGAATATAACGTTACTCAGAATGAGGTAGTCAACTGTGCAGAAAAGAACTTTGCGGCACAGAAACGTCACTTTTCTGCACACTAATGTCAAATATCTTATACTGTGAGAAAATATCAAGTTTGCTAACATAAAAGCGTGCAGAAAAGTGCACTTTGAATAGTGGTTGTAGAAAAATGTATTTTGTTTATCAACTGATAATGTTGGTAAGTCGATTCTTAACCAATTTTTACAACTAAAATTAGGCCAGTCGTCGCTGGGCATATTGATTTAAAAGCGTTGGCGCAAAATTTCGGGAGAGTGCTTTTTAAATGCATTCATTTTTTTTCGAATCCTGAGAAAACCAATTTGACTTAAACAATACTACACTAATTAATTAAAACTAAACTAATACTAATTTGAATTTAACTTATTTTTTATCAATTCATTTTTTATATTGTGCGACTTTCATATAATGGATTAATACATATGGACACTAAAACATATGGTAGGGGAGCCCAAGCGGGGATTTTTGCAGTTACTCGAGCGCGTCAGATTAGCATATGGGGGAAACCTGGTACCCTGCAGATGTACCTCTACCATATATTGGCTCTTAACACAGGGGAGTTCGTTAAGGGGGGCCCGAAAAAAAAAATCTATTCTTAAAAAAACTCGAAATTGTCAGATTAAGATAAGGTAAGTTAAGTACATGCAAAAGAGTGTATATTTCAAAAATCTGACGATTTGAGCCGGGCGTAAGGAAATGGGTGAGTCCCAAAGTTTCACAAGAAAAAAGCGAATATTTCGCGAAATGAATGACAGATCGAGAAACTAAAAAATATGTGCCCAATATTTTTTAAAAATCTATCGAATGATACCAAACACGACTTCCCACGGAGAGGGGTGGGGGGTAAATTTAATATTTTAAATACGAATCCCGCGATATTTCGCGAAATGAACATCAGATCGAAAAACTGTAAAATACACTTATTCAATATTTTTGAAAAATCTATCGAATGTTACTAAACACGACCCCCCATGGATGTGGGGTGGGGGGTTACTTTAAAATCTTAAATAGGAACCCCCATTTTTTATTGCAGATTTGGATTCCTTACGTAAAAATAAGTAACTTTTATTCGAAACATTTTTTCGAGTTATGGATAGATGGCGTTATAATCGGAAAAAACGATTGTTGGAAATGGAAAATTAACTTAAAAAATGGCAAGCGCCCACTAAAATGGAAAACTTTACTTAACTTTTTTTGGTTTTAGGACCTACTCTTCACAACCCAATAGGTCCCCAAAGCGCTCGAGTGACTGCACATTTAGCATACTTTGCTCCCCTACCAATATAATGGACTAATTAAACATCTAAGATCTAACAACATCACAAGAAAAACCAAATGTAAAATATACAAGACCCTTATAAAACCGGTCCTTATATATGGATCAGAGACATGGACACTGTCAAAAAGCGATGAGAACCTATTAGGTACGTTTGAAGGAAAAATCCTCAGACAAATATATAAGGGGGTAAACGAAAATTACGTATGGTGCAGAAGATATAATTTTTTAACTATACGCAGCATACAACGAACCAGATGTCATAACATCTATAAAGATCAGACGTCTGCGCTGGACAGGCCATGTTGAACGGACGTTGGAGACTGAAATACCAAAACATATAATGAGGCAGACACTAGTAGAGAGAAGGTCAAACGGAAGACCCAAACTTAGATACGTGGAACAAGTGGAACAAGATCTGAAAACACTTGAGATTACCAACTGGAAGAACACAGCAAGGAACAGAACAGGATGGCGGAAAATCCTAGAACAAACCTTCTTCTTCTTATGCAATCCACTAATGGATGTTCGCGATCACGTTTGACTATTTTTCTCTATCCCTTGCAGTATGTATTAGGTCCCCTATGTTTTTAAGTCCTTTCCATTGTTTGACATTACGGAACCATGACATTTTCTTCTTGCCCACTCCCCTTCTTCCTTCGATCTTTCCTTCAATTTAGGTTTGCAGAAACTTATATCTTTCATTTCTAATTAGCTGTCCTAGGTTTTTCTCTGTTTAATTGTGCATAGCAGTTGTCGTTCTGTACCAATTCTTCTCAGGATTTCTTCATTTGTTATTCTTGCGGTCCAGGGAGCTTTAAGGATTCGTCGATAAATCCACATCTCAAATGCCTCTAGCTTATTCATTGTGTTTATTTTTAAAGTCCATCCTTACATGCCATATAGGAGCACCGACCATATATAGCATTTTGTGAATCTTAGTCTTAGGTTTAGGTCAAAGTCAGAGTTCGTAAAGACGTTTCTGAATTTCATGAATGCACTTCTGGCCCTTTCTATCCGACATTTAGTTTCCATATCCGACAACCAGTCTTCACATAGCCAGGTTCCCAGGTACTTAAACTTTCTTACGCGCTCTACATCTTGGTTGTTATTATGCTAGTCTTGCATTTTGATGTTGACATAATTGACGGCTGATTATAAGGAACTTCGTCTTTTTTATGTTGATGCTAAGTCCCATGTTCTCGCTATGCTCTCCAATTTTATTAAGAAGGTTTTGGAGGTCTTCTATATTGTCTGCTATTAAGACCGAGTCATCCGCATATCTCATATTATTGATCCAGGTACCATTTACTTTGATGCCGCTTTCGCATTCCTCAAGAGCGTCCTGGAAGATACTTTCTGAATATAAATTGAACAGTAGTGGGGAGAGAATGCATCCCTGTCTTACACCTCTGAGAATTTTTTGAGCTTGCGTTGTTTCATTATCCACCTTGATGACGGCTGTTTGATTCCAGTAAAGAGCTTCTATGCAACGAATGTCTTTTTGATCTATGTCAAGTTGTTTTAGTATATGTACTAGTTTATGATGTTGTACTCGATCGAAGGCATTTTCATAATCTATAAAGCACATCATTACATCTTTCCTTTGATCGTAGCCGTTCTAAGCTAGCACTTGGGTTGCAACTAGTGCTTCCCTGGTACCCAGGCCTTTTCGAAATCCAAATTGTGAGCAACCAATAACGTTATCGCATTTTGTGGAGATTCTGTAGTGAAGAACTTTGAGGAATATTTTTAAAGAATGGCTCATCAGACTTATCAGTCCGTGGTCTTGACACTTTGTTGCCTTGTTCTTTTTTGGCAAAGGGATAAAGGTAGATACAAGCCATTGGACAGGGAATTTTCCTTTTTTATAGATTTGGTTGAAAAATCTTTGGAGTATCGTAATTCCCTCTTCATCTAGAACAAACCACGACCCAAAAACGGTTGTCAAGCTACTGATGATGATGAATTCGACTTTCATAATAACATAATGCTTCAATTACGCTATTTAATTCTACTGAGTCAAATGCTTTTTGGGGATTTATAAATACCAACACAGAAGCTCTGTTGTATTCAAGATATTTTAGAATGAGTTGGTTTGCATCAAAGGTAATAAATAAAAAATCAAATAAAGATATGTAATTTTCAGGTAATTTAACTAATTTTTCCCAATTTGTCTTGAAATCTAATAACTGAAAATTACGCTTGCGGTTCCAACGTGTTCATTTAATTTAATTAAATCTTAACAGATGTGGTGGAAACGTTCTCGAGAAAACGTATAAGAGATGGAAAATTAACACTCATTTTTCAGTTACAAATGAAGTCGGCGAAAATACTACGGAAATTCAGCAACAGTTGAAAATCATCCTAGCAATTAAGTAAAATATATGCGTAGTTATTTCAGTAATCCTCTCAGAGTTAAATTACCACATTTAAACATATTTCGGTAGAGTATTTAGAAGATTTATCTAAAATTTTCTCGTTTTTTAAACACATTTTGGGAAATATGTGTAGTTTAAATACGATTATATAATAAGTTTGATTAATTTGATGGTGTCACAGTAGCTTTGTTTGGGTGAGAGTGAAAGATATAATAGACATAATATACAGAATTGGAAACAAGTAAAACTCGAGGAATAGACCCGCAACGTTTGAGCTCAAAAACGAAACAGTAAACATAGGTCTGGATCCCGCGTATGAAAAAAAAGTTGATTAATAGCAAGCTGAACATTTGTTAATAGCTTAACCCTTAAACGCCCAAGGGTGGGTAAAAAATGTCCACCTAATGCGTATTCCCTTGTAATATATTTATTACGTGTTTAAATTTTTTTTAAAATTATTTATTGTTAAAAAGACAGCCCATTATCGAATGTTAATTTGGTTCTACCAATATTTTTGAAAATAAAAGCAGCATCTTGAGTTAAATATGGATGGGCATAAAAAGTACACCCTTGGCAAAACTTGTTACTAAAGGTTTCTATATAATTTCTCGTTGGTATGAAGATAATCCATATAATTATCGATGTATAATTACATAATCTACATAATTATCCGCCATTGACGAGGCTGAAAGAAAGAATATGGAGAAAATCGACAAATCTGAATTACTGGTATGTTAATTTTGATGTACATTGTAATTTTTTTGTAAGGTTTGTAAATTGTTTATATTAATATTTTAGAAGATGCTGTGTTTAATCCATTTTCAACAACTCTCAATAAATATATTAGCTATTTTCGAGGTGGAAATTGTTTACCCACCCTTGGGCGTACATGGAACCTAAAAAAGGTTGGGCGTTTAAGGGTTAAGGGTGTCTAGTCGGACAAACTTTGATAAATAGGAACACTGGAACAGGGAAAGTTTTAATTGTGGAACAGGTTAAAAATTTAAAACGGTCAGACCACGAAAACGTCACATTCATGTATTTTGTCCGGCAAAACTTCCAATTGATTTGTTACCCTTTCATTAAACTCTCATGCAAAAATCAGGCTGTTATTTATCACCAAATGGGAATTATAATGAGTGGAACACGTAGAATATGTCAAATGACAGGAATTATGACAGGTGATAAATGGATGCTTCAGAAGTCAAACGGTGTAAGTCACATTCTCCCTAAAAATGAGTTAGGAGACGTAACACAAATAAAATGGTCAAATATTTCAGTTCACACATATGTTCAGTATACACATATGTCACTAATTTAGATTTTCTTTGATAGATGGCGGTATATGATCCGCCTTCAAATTAATTTTCTAATATTTTCAGAAGTCAGATTAAGTAAGTCATTATAATAATTATTGTAAGTAAGTCATTATAAAAATTGAAGGCAAGTGAAGAAAATTATGTTTTTACGTTTGATCTAGAAAAGGCATTTCCTTTTCCAAAATTGAGTGTGTCAGTGGCTTATTACAAACTGAACATGAATGTTTACAACCTGGGCGTTCATAGTTTTAATACCAATAAGGGTTTTATATACATGTGGAATGAAACTGAGGGTTATAGAGGATCCCAGGAAATAGCAGCATGTCTTGTAAAGCACCTTAAGCAAAATGCTTCTAAACATAAACACATAATTATGTATTCCGATTGTTCTACAGGGCATAATCGAAATATAAAGTTATCCTTAGCTCTCCACAAACTTGTGCAAGACCCTGATATGAAAGTTAATCATATTGATCACAAATTTCTTGTGTCAGGACACAGCTATCTTCCAAATGATGCTGATTTTGGTATGATTGAAAAAAAAGCAAAAAAAAATAATTTATTTAGGGTCCAAGTGACTGGGTGGATATTGTAAAAAATTCTAAAAACAAAAGTGCGTTTCTGGTCACTGAAATGAAGAGAGAAGTGTTTTTATCAACAAAAAAATTGGAGGATCGTATTACCAACAGAAAAATTGATATGAATGGTCAAAAAGTGAACTGGTTACAAATAAAATGGTTACGGTTCAGCAAAAATAAACCAAACTCTATATTTTATAAACAAACATTGCAGGAATGGGTTGAATTCGATGAAATTGATATTTCAAAACCGTTATCAAAGGGAAGGCCTCAAATTTTGTCCAATATAGTTCAAGATCTTTTGTATTCTGAGCGTAGGCCAGAGAAGCAAATTAAAAAGGAACACATGTTTGATCTGTTGAAATTTATTTCACCACATTATCACTCATTCAACAGAAAGTTGCCGACAATATACCAAACGAAAGCTGCCTCAGCAAGGGAAAACGATTCAGAATTATTATCAGATGCTGATGAATACATCGATTAAACAATATATACTCAGTTGTCAGTTGTTTTTCTATTTCGTGTAGCTGTTTAAGTTAAGTCATAAGAATATTTAATTGTTTTTTATTTTCGGTGGACATTTCACGTAAGTCAATATTATTGGTGAAAAGTGGTTATTTTTCAAAAATAATGAAAGTTTTTTAGTTTCCTTGTTTGTATTTATTAATATAGTACTTATATTATCATAAATAAAGACGGTTTATTTATTTCTAATGACTCCCTAATTTTTCTGCAACTATTTTCACAAACATCTTATTATCTCATTTTAAAGATTTACTGACTTACACCGATTGGCTTCTGAGCCATCGAAATAGCAGTCTGATTTTTGCATAAGAGTTTAATGAAAGGTTAACAAATCAATTGGAAGTTCTGTCGGACAAAATACATGTGACGTTTTCGTGGTCTGACCGTTCCAAATTTTTAACCTGTTCCACAATTAAAACTTCCCCTGTTCCAGTGTTCCCATATATCAAAGTTTGTCCAACTAGACACCCTTAAGCTATTAACAAATTTTCAGCTTGCTATTAATCAACCTAACAGAGACATTATAAAACAAGAGAAAAAAGGACATGAATATACGTATTTATAAATGAAGACGTCGCGAAAGCTATATTAGATTAAAGAAGGTATCTAACAAAATACCCGAAAGAAGCAAGAGAGAAAGGACAAACCTCCGACTTACATAAGTAAGAACAGATTAAAAATTGAGAAAGCTTGGTATATCCCAAGAAAATTAAAATATCTCAGAGATATTACAAGTGGAGAGAGCTTGCTTTAATCGATTATGAAGGGAAGGAAAGATTCAAGGAAAAAGAAGCATGGTGAGACACAGAATATAGTACCTGCGCAATTAAAAAGTGGCTGTGGTTTTTTCACTTGCTTCTTTTCATCGTATTTTAATACTTCTTGGAAGACAAATCGAAAGGCACAAAAATTATAATAAATATACTTACTTAAGCCGTCCTCTTGTACCTTACGGTGTCGAGGTAAGTGGAGAAATGAGACGTCTCCATGCCTTTCGGTCGGTAGCTAGTCTTTCTGCTTCTCTCCACCCAATATTTCTTTTTCCGCAAGCCTTTCCAATATTTGCATTCCACGTTCTTGCTGGCCTGCCTCTTCTTCGTTTGTTGTCAGATGCCGCTTTCCATACCCTCTTTCTACCTTCTACAGTTCTACCTTCACTCATTCTCGCCATATGTCCGAACCACGATAACTGTTTCGTTTCAAGTCTGTCTAAGGTCCTTCCAACACCGCACCTTTCACGTATGTCTTCATTTCTTATACGATCACGTCTGGTCACCCCGGATACCGCACGTAAATATCGCATTTCGCATGCTTGGATTTTACTACGGATGTTGTCGTTCACTGTCCACGTTTCACTACCGTAGAGTAGCACCGGCTCGTATACGGTTTGAAATACTTTCATTTTTGTTTTCAGGCTTACTTCTTTCTTCCTAATAAAACTTTTATTTAGTGCATAGTATAATTTTGTTGCACTCATTACCCTGCTGTTTATTTCTGGTTCTATATTTCCTTGCCCATTCATTGTTGATCCTAGATACTTGAAGTCCTCAACTTGTGTAATGGTCTCATTATTCAACTTAACATTTATATTTTCTTGTGTTTTCGATATTACTAAAGCTTCTGTTTTTTCAATATTTATTCTCATCCCAAATTTCTTAAAGGCTTCATTCCAAACATTCACATTTACTTGCAAGTCTTTTTCTGATTTTGCCACAATAACCAGGTCATCGGCATATATCAACTCTGACACGCAAACTTGTCGAAGTTTATACACCCCAACCCTAGTTCTTTTTACCTTACCCCTGCATTCTTTTGAAATTTCGTCCATTAGAGTGATAAATAACAAAGGACTCAGAACACCACCTTGTCTTACACCTGTCCTTGTGTAGAATTCAAGAGATGAGCAATTGTTTGTTCTTACATTATTACGTGTACATTTATATATACTCTTTATTGCTTGGATTAACTTCGGTTTCACATTTCTACGGTTTAATATTTCCCAGATCTTGTTACGTGGCGCCCGATCAAATGCTTTTTCCAAGTCCACAAAACAGAGATACAACTTACTGTTATGCTCTAGGGCTTTTTCTGATAACTGTCTCACCGTGAATATGAGATCGGTTGTACCTCGCCCTGGCCTAAAGCCGCATTGGCTGTCATCCAGTGTGGCCTCGATCTTTTCTCGCAGCTTTTTCTCTAGTATTATTTCGTAGATTTTACTAGCAACTACCAACAATGATATTCCTCTATAGTTAGAACACTTATGTTTATCGCCTTTTTTGTGTAATGGTAGAATAGTTGCTAGCGTCCAATCTCTAGGTATGCATCCGGTACGCCAACAGCTCCTTATGATCTTCCATAGTAATTGTAATCCTTCTCCTTCCATATATTTAATTAGCTCAGCCTTAATATTATCGTGTCCTGCAGCCTTGCCATTTTTTAATTTTAAAATTGCTTCCCTGTATTCTTCGTATGTTATGTCATCATCATCTTGTTGTTCATTTAAATTGTACTCCTCCCTGTCATTCTCTATTTCGTTGTTGTCTCCCATTAATAACTCCATAAAATGTTCTCGCCATCTTTCGGTAATCTCTTCATTTTTTAATAATATGTTACCATCTTTGTCCTCTAAACCTGTTAATCCGTTTGATTTTTTTTGTCTTAGATTTTTAAAGTCCTATAAAGCAACTTCGCATTCCCCTTACTATCACTTTCCATTTTATTTCCAAATTCTTCCCATTGTCGATTCTTAGCTTCTTTAATTTTATTTTTAACCAGTATTCTCTGTTCCTTATATTCTTGATAATTACTTTCACTTTTATTGCTTATATACTTTTTCCACAATTTTTTCTTCTTCGAAACTTCCAATTTTATGTCATTATTCCACCAAGCTGTACCTTTCAGATATCTTCCTTTCGTTACCCCACATACTTTACTCCCAGTTGCGTACACCAGCTCCTTAAAAATGTTCCATAATATTTCTATATCCTCCTCATTTTTCCAATTTGTTTTTCGTATTTCTTCATTTAATTTACGACAGTATTCTTTCCTAATATTTTCAGACTGAAGTTTGTATACTTTAATACTTGGTCGTTCGTAGCGATTTTCTTCATTCTTAATATTAAATGCCTGTTCTCTCCTTGTCTTTACTTTAGTTTCAACGAGAAAATGATCCGAGCTGATCTCATAGCCTCTTTTAACACGCACGTCCGCTATTTCATTTTTGTATCTGTTCTGTACTAATACTAGGTCAATAACGGATTTTTCGTTCCGCGAATCCATCACTCGTGTGTATTTATGAATCTCCTTGTGTTGAAAAAATGTGTTACTAACTTGCATATCATTCATGATGCAAAACTCGATGACTCTTTGTCCATTATTATTCCTGACTATTTCTCCATATGGTCCTATAGGGTAGTCATATTCATTGCTTGACCCCACTCGCCCATTAAAATCGCCTACTATTATGACCTTATGATTTATTTGGTCCATTTCGTCCTGCAATTGTTCCCAGAAGCTATCTTTGAGTTCCTTGGCTTCATTTTCCGATGGTCCATACCCAACAATAATTGTTGTCTTCTCGTTTTTACTCATATCTATTCTAAGGAGTCTTTCCGAAATATTTTTCCATCTAGTGATATTTTTATGCTCATTTCTGTGAACCATTAGGGCAACTCCTGCCCTCGCACGTTCTGACTCATTAACACCTCCAAAAATCATGTAGTGCTCATTTCTCATTTTAATACATCCACTACCTTTTCTCTTTGTTTCAGTTAATGCTAAAAAATCCATTTTTGTGTTTTCAAACTCATCAATAAGTTCCTCTTCTTTACCATTTAGACTTTGTATATTCCACAACCCAATTTTCCAATACTTATTTTGTTTTTCATTTTTTGCATTCATAGTTCTTTCATTGTCTGTATTTTTACGGTTTAGTTTTTGCATATTTTTGTCAAGACTCGCATCGATTTTGTTATATTCTCTCATGTCCATAATCTGTGCCATGTTCGTATCCATATCCATCCTCGAATTTGCATTAACTAGTAGTTTTTTAAACCAGTTGCTGCTACATTATCTCTGACTATTTCTATATTATTCGTACTATGGTTCCATCTCCATTTGGTGTCTTCAATAACGATAAAACCATAACCCATTTTTATTCTTTTGCCATTTGCCTTTTCTTTTGCTGCTATATGTCTAAGATTTTTCTGCATATCAATCTCTTTAAGTGTTAAATCGCATTCAATGTATATGCGGTGTTGTCTATAACTTCTAAGATTACTTTTTGCTTTTAGTACTCTTAGTTTGTCTTCAAACTTACTAAACTCAATAATGCACATATTGTCGTTGATCTTTTGTACCTTATTTAACTCTGCCATTATTCGTAGCTCTTTATTTAAAAAGTTTCCTATTTCATTCTTAAGCTGTTCCATATCAGACGTACTTATTGGCAAACCCTTCATTATTAAATTATTTTTCTTTCTTTCTTTTTGCCAGATTTCTAAAGTTAGCTCTAATTTATCCATTTTTTGTTTCATACTCATCATTTCCTTTTTTAAATTTTCATTTTCTTGAATTATTTGTTTAATCTTTTCTTTGTACTCGCTATTCTCTTTTCTGAGTTCTTTCATTTCTCCTACCAACTCACCTACCATGTTTTTTATATCCTCTAGTTCCTTATCTTTCTTTTTATTATCAGTTATTAACGTTTTCATCAGTTCCGTAATTTCATTCTCTCTACCTCCAGCATTCTTTGTATCGGGAGATCGATATACTTTTCTGCTCTTACTAAAGATTCCGTCAAATTCATTTCCTTTCCTTTTACCATCCTCTGATAAATAAGTGTCGCTGCCGCTGTCAGTCATCTTAATTTCAATTACTATTATAATTAATTGTTTGACTGTATTTTACTGGTATTCCTATTTCTATCTGAATGTTGTTTGTTTTTATTTATAAAATAAATATATGTTTTGCAATCAATTTGCTATTTACAGTAAAGGTTTAATTCAAATTGTTTATGCACGAGGAATTTGACACCGATTTCAACTAGGTCAAATTTATAAAACCATTACTAATTAAAAAAATCACTTACCGCTCGCAAAATGTTAAATCAAAATCCTTCTGTGTCCTTTGTACACAAACAACATTCACAACACTAAATAATCCTAAATCAATCCTAAATCACTTTTAAATCAATTTACATCACATATCTAAATGGTTTTCGTGGTAAAGCCCGAATCCGAGTTGTTTACCGCCGAGTCACATAAAATACGTGCGACCTCCTCGCTTGCTTCAACTCAACTCTATAATAAATATATTTACTACAAATACCGATATATTATATTTTTTACATTTTATTTGCATTTGTACATACGCAAGTTAAAAGATTTACCAACTAACTTCATACTGTGTGTGTGCGCGTAGTTCATACTGTCGTTTTTATCAAAAAGTCTTTCTTCTTCTTAAGGTGCCTATCCGTTCCGGATGTTGGCGATCAGCATGGCTATCCTAACTTTGCTTGTTGCTATTCTGAATAGTCCGGTTGTCGATGTATTAAACCACTTTCTCAGGTTTTGAAGTCAAGATATTCTTCTTCTCCCTGGTCCGCTTTTTCCAAATACCTTGCCTTGAAAAATGAGTTGCAACAAGTCATATCTCTGTTCATTCCTCATAACATGGCCAAGATATTCTAGTTTGCGTTCTTTGATTGTGTTAATAATCTCGCATTCCTTGCCTATTCTACGTAGAACCTCAACATTAGTAACACGATCCACCCACGAAATTCTCAAAATGCGCCTGTAACACCACATCTCGAATGCCTCGAGTTTTCTCAAAGAAGCCTCGGAAAGTGTCCAGGCCTTTACTCTGTATAATAACGTAGAAAATACATAGCATCTGATGATAGAGATTTTGGTAGCAAGAGGTAAATCGTGGCTTCTGAAAAGAGACTTCATCATTATGAACGCTGATCTCGCTTTTGCTATGCGTTGTTTTATTTCACTTGAGTGGTCCCACTGGCTGTTTATGTTGGTACCAAGGCATGTGTAGCTGTCGACCCTGTCAATTAGTTGTTGGTTAACCAAAAGCTGTGTATTTAATATTTCGCGCTTACTGACTACCATGTACTTTGTTTTTTTTTTTCGTATTGAGGGTAAGTCCGTATTCTCTACTTATATTTTTGATATGCGCGACATTATTCTTTGCAAACCATCTAGACTGTCTGCAAAAACTACAGCGTCGTCGGCATATCTAATGTTGTTCAGACGCACTCCGTTGACTAATACGCCTTCCTGTAGTTCTCCCAGCGCTTGCTCGAAGATACCTTTAGAGTATATATTAAACAGCACCGGGGACAGGATGCATCCTTGCCTCACTCCTCTATCTATGGAGACTGCCTCTGTCAATTGGTCATCCACTTTAATATTGGCAGTTTGGTTGTAATACAAATTATATATGATTCTCAAGTCTCTATCATGTACTCCCGCTTCTTTCAAGATGTTTATGAGTTTATCATCTCTTCTATCAAACGCCTTTTTGTAGTCGATAAAACAAATATACACGTCACAGTCAACATCACTGCATCTTTGCAGAAGCACTTGGACAGCTAATATAGCCTCTCGGGTGCCTAAGGCATCGCGGAATCCAAACTGTGTCCATGATATCTGTTCATCGCATTTTTTATATATTCTGCCGTGTATCACTTTCAGAAACGTTTTAAGTAAGTGACTCATTAGGCTAATTATTGTTCTGTAGTCTTCACATGTTTTGGCATTTACTTTTTTGGGCAAAGTTACGAAGATCGACTTTAACCAGCTTTGGGGTATTTTTCCAGTTACGTATATTTTGTTGAATACAGTTGTTATCCATTTTATTCCTTGTTCATCCATAAGTTTAAGGAATTCTACATAAAACTGGTCAGGCCCTACAGCTTTACCATCTTTAGTTGTTTTAATAGCTGACGTGACTTCTTTAATGGTAATCCGGGGTCCTGTTTGGCATTCAGTGTCTTCAATGGTATTCTGCCTTTCATCTGCAAACTTACTTCCACATATTTCTTCCACGTGTCTAGTTTTTCTTCCACAGTTAACAGTGGTTTGCCTTGGTTATCTGCCAAACACCCACCTCTTCTAGGTTTGTATAAGCCTGCAGCTTCTTTAACTTTTTTGTGCATATTGAATGAATCGTGTTTACGTTGAAATTGCTGGATTTCCGCACAGTGTTTTCTTAGTCGTGAATCCATAGCTATTCTAATTGCTTTTTTGATATCTTTATCTATTCTCTTGTATAATGACATGTCCTTATCTTTAGACTTTTGCCTCATTTCCATCATATCTAAAATCTCGTTTGTCATCCACGATTTCTTCTTTATTTTTGGTGGTTTGAGGAATTTCTCACGTATGTCTTGTGAAACTGTATGCAATTTTTTTATCTCCTGGTCCATTACATTCGATTGAATAACGGTATTCAAGTTGTTCTGTATATACCGTTTTACACTCTGTTGTGTGTTTTGGTCTTTTAATAGCCTGATGTCGAATTTTGGATTGACACTACGTCTAACCTTCTTTAGCCTGAGCTTAATTTTGCCAATCAGTGGGTTATGGTCTGACTTGATATCAGCTCTTGGGTATGTCTTGACTGATGTTATGCTGTTACGGAATCTTTTATTACTCATGATGTAATCTATTTGATTTCTCACTATGCGGCCTGGAGTGTCTTGAGGTGATTTCCATGTATATAATCTTCTGTAAGGGAGTTTGAAGTAAGTGTTAGTGATCACAAAAATTCACTCTTAATATTTTTCCCAAATGCGCTTAAAGATATATATATAAAGGTATAACTTCAAAAATAAGACCTTATAATAGTGTATACTCTATCCTCAAAACCTCGTATTTGCAATTGAAAAAAATAAGTAACTTTAATTAAGAACGTAAATATCTCATAAATTATTTAAATATTTTTCAACTAATTTTTTTTTGCTTATATTGGTAACAATACGCAACTTTTCCTGCACAATAAAATATTTATGGAGCTTTTTTATAATAGTCTAGGCGCCAAATAGAGGCCACCGTGTCCTTTTCAATTCTGATGGACAAACTCAACGGTCACGTATTTTTCGAAGATTTATTGATAGTAACTCGGCTTATACGCACGCAAATGAGCCCTAGAGGTTCTTATTTTAAAGCTTAATAAATAGGCTTCCAAACAAAGTTTGTTAAATTACTTTATCTTCATTCGTTTTAAAGTTATACCCATTTAAAGTTATAATTTTCTTAAAAAAATTGTACATTAATTTGTTTATAGGGGTTTTAAGCAAAGTTGAACTATAAACGTTTATACTTTAATTAACAATAATGATAGAAGAACTCGAAAGGAACTTTTTTTTATATTTTTATTAGGCAATCTGTTATAACATAATATAACAATAGGCACATTTTATCTGAGAAATAATGACATGAAGAGGTTGTGACCAGCGCCACACATCTTGATATAGATAATATTAAATTACTGTATTAAATACATTAACTTAGCTACAGTGACAATATTAATGTCTAAGCGGTAAATCTAATGGTGTCTGTCTCTTTAACCGTTTTGTTTCCTGACTGTTGTCTAACAAATTAATTGCAAGCACATTCGCGTGGCTTTCAAGATGTACGATGTATTTTGCACTTAACTCCACTATCACTTCACTGACGGTTTTCGTTTCCAGATCATTGTAAATATCCCTGTTAGTAACAAACCACGGAGCATCGATTATTGAACGTAACACCTTGGACTGGAATCTCTCAATTATGGATACATTCGACTTGGATGCTGTTCCCCAGAGCTGCAGACCATATGCCCAGACTGATTTGAATATTGTGTTGTAGACTAGCAGTTTATTTCTTGTCATGAGCTTAGACTTACGCCCTAGAAGCCAATAATGCTTACTAAATTTTATGCCCAGTTGTTTCCGTTTGTTCCATATATGGGTTCTCCATGGTAATCCCCTGTCCAAGTGCATGTCCAGATATTTTACAGAGGTAACTGAGGGAATTACCTTATTATTTATTGTTGCTGTAGGTGATTCACTGTGACATTTTGTAAAAACAATATGGTTTGATTTTTGTTGGGAACGCGTTGTTCACGCGGTAACTTCTCGAGGCAAATTATAATTTCTATATATACATACGTTTATCTTAAGTCTAAACTTACGAACATTTTGTTCAACTCAAATTGTTCCTTTTGAGTTTTTGTATCATTATTGTTAATTAAAATATAAATTTTTATGGCTCAAATTTGATTGAAACCTTTATAAACAAATTAATGTACAATTTTTTTAAGAAAATATAACTTCAAACGGGTATAACTTTAAAACAGATGAAGGTAAAGTAATTTAGCAAACATTTTTTAAGTCTACTAATTAAGCTTTAAAATGAGGCCTTCTAAGGCTCATTTTCATGCGTAGAAGCCGAGTTATGATCGATAAAGCTTCGAAAAATACTTATTTTGCAATTTGCAATTTGCATTGTGCACTAATTTTTATTTCTTTAGTTCTAATTATTGGATTTAAGTTTAGTAAACGTTTTTTCTTAGTTTTTTTATTATGGAACAAATTTTATTTGAAACATTTTTTTTATTTCTTTTAGTGTATGAGCCAGAGCCGTATAAACAATTAAATTGTTTATAACAATTTTTTTGGCCATTTTGATCGAAATCCACCCTCGAAATTCGTAATCAGCAGCCAAAAATCCATAAGAAATCGTTGAGTTTGTCCATCAGAATTGAAAAGGGCACGGTGACCCCTCTGGCGCCTAGACTATAATGCAAGTAATAATTTTTTGCAAATGTTTTTTTCAAACTTTATTTATAATTATTTAAAGAAATTAAGGGTCAAATTTAATTTAGTAATGTCTTTAATCAAAGCTTTTCCCTTGCAGAAAAAAATCGTTAAAAAGTTCATAAAAACATTTATTACCGCAGCAGTTAAAAAAGTTGGTAAATTGTGTCTAAAAATGACCCATTTTTTGATTTTTTCAACAAAGATCCTATAACCTACACTTTGATATAAAATTTGTTCCAACGTGCACGGAATTATAGGTTTTGGGCCCACACTTTATAACATCATGATTACCTTCCTCATGAGACTTTTTTATTAAGTTATTCTTTTCGACTAGGACAACTTCTCCAATAAGGAAAATTTTTGGAAGGGGTGCAGTTTTTGTGGGATATACTGCTTTCATGCAATGAATAGTAAGAGCGCGTCAGCTGTAAAAGCATAAATATATTATTTATTATATAATATTATTATAATTATTTATAAATAATTGTCGCTCTTGACGGTCCAGTTAGCTGGGGCACACTCGATCGACAAGTTTAGTGGATTTGCGATTTGCGGTCGCTGGTTCGAGCCTCAGCTAGGTCATGAAATTTATAAAAGGCCAACGCCGTAGTATAAAACTCAATAGAGTCTACGGCTTGGTCTGGAATAAACTGGCGTCTGATCGGCCTATGGAGGAGCGGTACGGCAAGAGATAAGGGCTTGCGGCTTGGTGATACTCCTCCATAGATCCCTACCGAAGGGCGTTGATGCCTAAGAACGGTGTATACATTTATAAATAATTAATTGAAAAATCATTGAAATCAATAATTTAATAACTAATAATGCCACAAAGATAATAAATTATCTACTGATTGCGTATTAAAATTGCAAAAATTTATTTAAAAATTTCCGTTTTTGTCGGATGTGTATTATGTGTATTGTAATTTAACGGAGATGATGTAAACTTGATGAGAAGAACTGAAAAAGACGTCACAGAACTGTACGTGGAGCTTGAAGAAAATGCTAAAGAAATAGGGGTGACCGTCAACGTAGATAAAAATAGGAAGGAACCAAAGAAACTTGCAAAATTTAACAATATAGACGACGCTAGTATAGAAGTAGTAGAAGAGCTCACAACCTTGGTGTACAGATCACTGAGAATGGCAGCGGGGTGTAAAAAATGATTAACTATTTAGATGGGAAATAAGCCACAATTAAATTGACAAAATAATTTTATTAACGTTTCGAAGTCCAAATCGGATTTCGTTGTCAAAATACAAAATACTACCTACTAAATTAAACAAAAATGTTGATGCTAAGTAAAAAATTCTTCTAATAATTTATTTAATCTGACTCATTTTTATTGTCAATTCAGACATAAATATTAATAATAAAATAAATTGCGATATCATTTTAAAGTCTTCTACTTTAAAATGTATAATATACGTCTGAATTGCCAATATAAATGAGTCAGATTAAATAAATTATTAGAAGAATTTTTTACTTAGCAAGAATATTTTTGTTTAATTTAGTAGTATTTTGTATTTTGACAACGAAACCCGATTTGGGCTTCGAAACGTTAATAGAATTATTTTTTCAATTTAATTGTGGCTTATTTTTCATCTGAATAGTTAATCATAAAAATGCCACAAGGAAATAGCTTCAGAACAACAGGAGGAAAAAATGCGGAAACAGATAATGCTTGTTAACAATGGGACCCATTTGCGACAATGCTATATCGAGAAAAAGGTACAAACACGTTATACCAATATTACAGAGAACCCTCTATAGCATATTATGCAAAATACAAAGATTCCACTGTACAGGTCACCTTGTAAGAATGCATAACGACAGAACACCTATAGTAGAACGCTTAGAGGAACTATAGTGGGACGTCGGCCAGTAGGAAAACCTAGGAAGAGGTGGATAGACGAAGTGAGAACTGATGCTAAAGAGATATTGGGGGTGAACAACTGGAGGAGAGCAGCCAGAGACAGAGATACTTGGAGGGCCCCTAGTGGAGAGATCTGACAGCACAATCTCCAAGATGAATTAAAAAATATAAGGTGTTTCTGGCAACCAAAAATCTTTTTAAAATTTGTGCACGTGATTTATGTGAGTTGTGTCCCCCTTTTTAAATGTTTTTACACTATTTATGATACACATTAATAATAACAACCGCACAAAAAACCAGGACAAGAAACAACTGTAACTATATAAAAAACAAACATCATTTGAGAACACACAAATAAAAAACAAATATATGTTTCACAATATAACAAATAATCCACATATTAAGAGTAGGTCTTCCCCAAAATCCCGACAGACAAAATCCCGACAGCCAAAATCCCGACGGCCAAAACACCGGCACGCCAGAATCCCGACAGGCCAAAATCCCGACAGGCCAAAATCCCGACATGCCAGTATCCCGACAGGTTTGATAAGTTCCTTTTTAACATATAGTTACATTTATTTCTGGTTTTTTGTTTATGGCCATCTGTTTTTTATTTTTTGTTAGTAAACAAAAGTATTTACCATTTAATATGAACTAATTTTCTAAATAAAATTTCTAACATGGGTACATGAATTAAGTATTCAAGTTTACTTTTATATAATAGATACTATCATCATGTCACTTACAACATTTCATTTCAGTAAGTATAGCTTTTATATTATAAAATGAAGTGTTTAATGAGTTTTTCTTTTAAAATACATAATAATTAGTACCCGTACTTATTAGTAAGCAATTAATTTTCCAATTTCAATACTGTATAATATGATTTGGTATTGAATTTGAAAAGGAAACAATAAATATTCAAAATGTAGTGGTCGGGATTTTTGCTTATGCAAGGATTGTTGCATGTCGGGATTTTGGCCTGTCGGGATTCTGACCTGTCGGGATTCTGGCGTGTCGGTGTTTTGGCCGTCGGGATTTTGGCTGTCGGGATTTTGGGCGCCACCGATTAAGAGCTACTAAACTAGTCTGCTGTTTGATGGAGCTGGTGACATTCATGAATATATTTAGCTGTAGAACAGTTTCGTCACTCATATCTTGTAGTTTGTAATTGTGAAGACTTTTTGTACTGGGCCTGATAATGAGGCAGAAATTGTAAGCCTCGAAACCGGTTGCTCCATGATTTTGTAACAACTATTAAAAATACAAACTTTAAGATTGCAACTACCTATTGACTCAATTTCTATATCCAATAATTGAATTATTTTATTATTATTTATTATGCTAAAGCAACTAGCAAGATCATATCTTCCTCCGATTCTGAAAAACCTATTCCAGACTTGCTGTAGTCTTCGGTTCAATGTGATCAAGACAAAACACGTCGTCGTC
The DNA here is from genome assembly GCF_917563875.1 of Diabrotica virgifera virgifera. NCBI lineage: Eukaryota > Metazoa > Arthropoda > Insecta > Coleoptera > Chrysomelidae > Diabrotica > Diabrotica virgifera. The sequence continues at coordinate 31,676,513 of NC_065444.1, forward strand.
GTCACAGCGACTATCGCAACAATGTGTTCATGACATGAAAAAAACGCTGTCTCTTAGCGCTGTTTCACATTATAAGAATATAACGTGCGAGGGTCAGAACGCACGACGACATTCCAATGGTGGCTCATGTAGTCATATGGAGCCTTTGTCACTAAACGGTGGTTGGAACGTTGGGTGAAGTCGCCGTGTTTATGCCGTCCCTCGCGTACAACAATTCACGCACCCAGTAGCATTGGGGACTTAATGCATCCTTTTATATGATACTGTCGTTTAGTCGCACGAAGGTAGTTTCTTTGGTTGTTTGGTACATTATTTTTATTTACACTTTATGGCTCTTTGAAGTAGGCGCATATATTTTATATTATGATGTCTCAGATTGATAGTGAAATATTAATAACATTAATTGAAGCGAGACTTGTTCATTGGGACAAAACAATAGAAATATATAAATAAAGATAGAAACTTGGCGAGAAATGCTTGGAATGGTGTATGCCGTGCACTTAACAGTAAATTTGACAAATTAGGTGATAAATAAAAAAACACATTTGTGTTTTTATGTTTGTGTAAGTAGTAAGTACAGCAACATTAATTATATGTTACTGATAACAACAGTAATTAAAACTGCTAACTATATTATAATAAACTTTATATTTTACATAGTTGCAATTAACGTTGAGTATAGAGGGTGTTCCAGTTCCATATAAAATTATATAAATCGTATATTTTGGCATTCATAGGACGAACCCAATGAATTCGGTTCCTCTTATTTCTCTTTCTTTGAAGATAAAGTAACCACAACGCTATAATTTGATTTCGCTTCATATAATATAACTATACCTTTTATTCTACGAAATTATATTCAGTTTTATAGGGTAAACGACTCGTTGAAGACTGGAGTAGGGCGGCCGTCACGTCTCGTGTGAAATTATCTAAAAACAACATTTAAAATGAGGGAAACAACATTTAAAAACGACTGGATGACGGAGGAAATACTGTACATGAAAAAGATAGATTGTGATGTTGTTTTAAAGCTATTTCCTTGTGGCATTTTTGTAATAAACTTTTCTAAATGGGAAATAAGCCACAATTAATCTAAAAAAAAATGATTTTATTAACACCTCGACGCCCAAATCGGATGTCGAAACGTTAATAATATCATTTTTTAGTTGAATTGTGGCTTATTTCTCATTTAGAATAGTTTATTACATAGATTGTATGAGCTAATTAGATGAGCTAATCCAAGATCCCACAAAGTAGAACAACGATTATAAAAACAAATTAAGACTTTTAATTAAAAACATAAGAAATAATAACTGACAAAATATAAATTTCAAATGAATTAAATACGCATTACAGTACATTAGGACAAAATTAAGGACAAAAAATACCCATTTGTAATGATATATCGTCACGATACACATCAGACATCATATCATGTACCTACCTCAGCCAGAAAGTATAAATAAAAATAATATACCAAACAACACAGCAAAATATCTTCGTGCGACTCAATTCTTATTGTGTGAAAAGGAAAAGTGAGTCAAAACTATCGCACGAGAAAACCCTCTCACGTTCAAAAGTCTTATAATATGAAACAGCCCTTATATTGCGAGATAAATCGTATCGTCGACGCACCGATTAAATCGCATCAATCTGTTCATTTAGAGACTGATTCTCTTCCGACATATCTCAAATCGTTCGCTTAGAAAAATACAAAACAGATTGTTTACCCATCCTGTAAGAAGTTTGTTTTAAATAGGTAGTCAATAGATAGAACACATTAGAAACATGATTCCGACAAGTATATAGTCTCATCACTTTTATTGCGATCGTAAAACAATTTACTAGACGTAAACAGAAATATGGCTTTTAGCATTTGGTGTGTTCTCTCACACAATGACAATGGATATTATGTTGAAATTTATTACGGCTATTTTCGTAGCTTACTGCGAAAATTAGTTTTTTAGCTATCAACAATTCCCTACACTGTTAACCATTTATCAATACGAGTAGTGAGCGAATGTGCAACATGCCGTTGGGATTTAGGAAGTTGTTTATATTCTGATATTAATCCCAAACACGCCTTACAAAACTATGAAATGAACAGGAAGGACAATTAATAATATATACAGTGTGAGTCCATTTCATATAGACAAGAGAATTACAATTAACTTATCAGTTTAATATTACCTAGGCCTAGGACGACTGGTTTCGCACACTGCATTTATTTACTATGTAACTTTAGGTCTCCGGTAAGGCAACTAAATGTTACAGATACAAAATTGCCAGAATTAGGGCACTGGCATTTAAAAATTTATAATAATTTTCAACTCACGGTTTCAAACCGATACTCAACTCAATTAAGGAGAAAAAATTGGCATGATTCGGACGTCTAACCCGGGTGGACAATAACAGACAAGTGAAAAGAGTGTGGGAAGCAAAACCGATATGGAAGAACAGAACAACCCATTAAATAATGGAATATGACATCTCGCAGATACTACAAAGTAAGGGTAAAGGAAGCAACAAAAATGGCAACCAATAGGAAAGAATGGAGTAAGTTCATTTAGACCTAGACGCAACTCTCGACACCTCGAAAGGTATCAATGGGTCTACTGATTAAGTAAATAAGTACCTAAGCAAGTTCAACTGACAGTACCCTAATTCTGACAATTTTGTATTTGTATAGTTTAGTTGCCTTGCCTGAAAATGCATTGCAAATTTCGTAGGTAATACTAAACTGATTGTGAACAAGTCTATTTTTATTTCCCTTACCTAAAATATAGAATATCTTTGGTTTTAACAACATAAAACCAAAGTTATAAAAAGTGCTAAAAAGGTAGACGGTGAAAGCCAAAAAAGAAATATTTCAACTCAAAGGCAAGAAGAGGATGGTAACATTACAAAAAGACGGAATATTATAGAGAGAGAATATTGTTGTACCTACATTAATCTTCCTGATCCTCTAGGTTGAGGGTAAAGGTACTGACCTCTTTATTTAAAAAAAATCGAAGGCACTCGTGGGAGTGCCGACAGAAGTGAAAACTTCTTATAGTATATAAATTACGAGGTGAATGCTTTTTCCCCATCCAAAAAGAAGTGCTATACCGATCATCATATACGCCATGCGTATGCTCTATGCTATTTATATATGCATACACATAATTTATATACGTACAAAATTTATTTCAGCGAAGTGATGACGGTCGCAAATTCAATACTTTTTCCCCGTCCAAGATGTGCACAACGTCCCTAAAGAAATTTTCAACTCAAAAATGTATTTCGTCGAAGCGATGACGGTCGCTAATTTAATAATTTTCTCCATCCAAAAAGTGCACAACATCCCCCAAGAAGTTTTCACTTCAAAAATTTATTTCATCGAAGCGATGACGGTCGCTAATTTAACACTATTTTCCATCGAAAATGTGCACAACGTCCCTAAAGAAGTTTCACTTCAAATATTGATTTCGTCGAAGCGATGACGGTCGCTAATTTAATAATTTTTCCCCATCCAAAAAGTGCACAATATCACTCAAGAAGTTTTCACTTCAAAAATTTATTTCATGGAAGCGATTAGGAACGCGAAGACGGTCGCTAATTTAATACATTTTTTAATCCAAAAAGAGCACAACGTCCGTAAAGAAGTTTTTACTTCAAAAATTTATTTCGTCTAAGCGATGACGGTCGCTAATTTAATAAATTTTTCCCATCCAAAAAGTGCACAATGTCCCCCAAGAAGTTTTCACTTCAAAAATTTATTTCATTGAAGCGATGACAGTCGCTAATTTAACACTTTTTTCCATCGAAAAAGTGCACAACGTCCCTAAAGAAGTTTCAATTCAAATATTTATTTCGTCGAACGATGACGGTCGCTAATTTATTACTTTTTCCCAGCCAAAAAGTGCACAACGTCCCTAAAGAAGTTTTCACTTCAAAAATTGATTTCGTCGAAGCGATGGCAGTCGCTAATTTAATAATTTTTCCCCATCCAAAAAGTGCACAACGTCACTTAAGAAGTTTTCACTTCAAAAATTTATTTCATCGAAGCGATGACGGTCGCTAATTTAACACTATTTTCCATCGAAAATGTGCACAACGTCCCTAAAGAAGTTTCACTTCAAATATTGATTTCGTCGAAGCGATGACGGTCGCTAATTTAATAATTTTTCCCCATCCAAAAAGTGCACAATATCACTCAAGAAGTTTTCACTTCAAAAATTTATTTCATGGAAGCGATTAGGAACGCGAAGACGGTCGCTAATTTAATACATTTTTAATCCAAAAAGAGCACAACGTCCGTAAAGAAGTTTTTACTTCAAAAATTTATTTCGTCTAAGCGATGACGGTCGCTAATTTAATAAATTTTTCCCATCCAAAAGGTGCACAATGTCCCCCAAGAAGTTTTCACTTCAAAAATTTATTTCATTGAAGCGATGACAGTCGCTAATTTAACACTTTTTTCCATCGAAAAAGTGCACAACGTCCCTAAAGAAGTTTCAATTCAAATATTTATTTCGTCGAACGATGACGGTCGCTAATTTATTACTTTTTCCCAGCCAAAAAGTGCACAACGTCCCTAAAGAAGTTTTCACTTCAAAAATTGATTTCATCGAAGCGATGTCGGTCGCGAAGACGGTCGCTAATTTATTACTTTTTTCCATCCAAAAAGAGCGCAACGTCCCTAAAGAAGTTTTCACTAAATGTTTATTTCGTCGAAGTGATGACGGTTGCCAATTTATTACTTTTTCCCATTCAAAAAGTTCACAACGTCCCTAAAGAAGTTTTCACTTCAAAAATGTATTTCATCGAAGTGATGACGGTCGCTAATTTAATACTTTTTCCTTATCCAAAAAGTGCACAACGACCCTCAAGAAGTTTTCACTTCAAAAATTTATTTCTTCGAAGCGATAGCGGTCGTGATGACGGTCGCCAATTTAATACTTTTTTCCATCCAAAAAGTGCACAACGTCCCTAAAGAAGTTTTCAGTTCAATACTTATACGTACAAAATTTATTTCGCCCAAGAGATGACGGTCGCGATGACGGTCGCGAAATAAATCCTTTTTCCCCATCCAAAAGCAGGTTTTACATTTATTTTAAATTTAAATACTTCTATACAATTTATGTACAGATACACATAATATAGATACGTACAAAATTTATTTCGCCGAAGAGATGACGGTCACGAAATAAATCCTTTTTCCCCATCCTAAAATAGGTTTTACATTTATTTTAAATTTAAATACTTCTATACAATTTATATATACCTACATACAAATAATTTATAGCATAAGCGATGACGGTCGCAATGACGGTCGCGATGAAAGTCGCGATGACGGTCGCGATGAAGGTCGCGATGACGGTCGCGAATTGAATGCTTTTTCCTCTATCCAAAAATCGCACAACGTCCCTAAAGAAGTTTTCACTTAAAAAAATATTTAAAGCATTCATGGGAGTGCCGACAGAAGTGAAAACTTCTTATAGTATATAACTTTCAAGCTCAATGCTTTTCCAAATCCAAAAAAAAGTGTTATACCTATATTATATAAGCGTTGGGTACGTTCTATACTATTTTTGTATACATACAGATAATATACATTATGTACGTACGAAATTTATTTCGGAAAAATGATGACGGTCGCAAATTCAATACTTTTTTCCTATCTAAAATGTGAACAACGTCCCTACAGAAGTTTTCACTTTAAAAATTTATTTTGTCAAACAATGACGGTCGCTAATTTAATACTTTTTCCCCATCTAAAAGTGCACAACGTCCCTAAGAAGTTTTCATTTGAAAAATTTCTTTCGCCGAAGCGATGATGGTCGCTAATACAACACTTATTCCCCATCTAAAAAGTGTTTAACTTCCCAAAAAAAGGTTTCGCTTCAAAAATTTATTTCGTCGAAGCAATGACGGTCGCGATGGCGGTCGATAATTCAATATTTTTCTCCATCTGAAAAGGGCACAACGTCCATAAAAAAATTTCACTTCAAAAATTTATTTCGTCGAAGCAATAACGGTCGCTAATTTAATATTTCTTACCATCGAAAAAGTGCAAAACGTCCCTCAAGAAGTTTTCACTTCAAATAATTATTTCATCGAAGCGATGATGGTCGCGATGACGGTCGTTAATTTAATACTTTCTCCCATCCAAAAAGTCCACAACGTCCCTAAAGAACTTTTCACTTCAAAAATTTATTTCGCTGAAGTAATGACGGTCGCTAATTCAATACATTTTCCCCATCTAAAAAGTGCACAACGTCGTTAAAGAAGTGTTCACTTCAAAAATGTATTTCGTCGAAGCAATGACGGTCCCGATGACGGTCGCTAATTCAATATTTTTTCCCCGTCTAAAAAGACCAAAACGTCCCTAAACAAGTTTTCACTTCACAACATTATTTCGTCGAAGCAATGACGGTCGCGATGACGGTCCCTAATTCAATATTTTTGCCTATCTAAAGTGTGCACAACGTCGCTAAAAAGTTTTCAATTCAAAAATTTATTTCGCAGAAGCAATGGCGGTCGCTAATGCAACACTTTTTTCCCATCTAAAAAGTGCACAACGTAAAGAAGTTTTCACTTCAATAATATTAGAATTATTATACGTACATTATAATAATACACGTACAAAATTTATTTCGTTGAAGCGATGACGGTCGTGAAATCAATCTTTTTTCCGCATCCCAAAATAGATTTTACATTTATTTTAAATTTAAATACTTTTATACAATTAATGTATACAATCTCATAATATAAATACGTACAAAATTTATTTCGCCGAAGAGATGACGGTCGCGAAATAAATCATTTTTCCCCATCCTAAAATAGGTTTTACATTTATTTTAAATTTAAATACTTCTATATAATTTATATAAAATATATACATACACATAATATACCCATATATGTACAAAATTTTAACTATTTAATGGGAAATAAGCCACAATATTATTAAAAAAATGATTTTTATTAACGTTTCGACGCCCAAATCGGGTGCCGTTGTCAAAATACAAATACTACTAGTAGTATTCATTCATATATTAATAAAAATCATTTTTTAATAATATTGTGGCTTATTTCCCATTAAATAGTTAAAATTGTAAAAATGCCACAAGAAAATAGCTTCAGAACAACATGTACAAAATTTATTTCGCCGACGCGATGACGGTCGCGATGATGGTCGCGAAATCAATCCTTTTTCTCCATCCTAAAATAGGTTTTACATTTATTTTAAATTTAAATGCCTCTACACAATTTATATATACATACACATAATATATAGCATAAACGATGACGGTCGCAATGACGGTCGCGATGACGGTCGCGATGACGGTCGCGATGACGGTCGCGATGATGGTCGCGATGACGGTCGCAATGACGGTCGCCAATTCAATGCTTTTCCCCTATCCAAAAATCGGACAACGTCACTAATGATGAAGGTCACAATGACGGTCGCGAATTCAATGCTTTTTCCCCTATCCAAAAATCGCAGAACGTCCCTAAAGAAGTTTTCACTTCAAAAATGTTAAAAAGCCAGTAAAATATCTCCGAATGAATAGGAAAAACGAAGGCGACATAAGCTGTGAAAGGGGCAAGCGATTTTTGGATCATGTACGTTCATTCTCACCAACAAAATAAATTAAATACTATAGGAAATTAAAATAGTTAAAAAAGATGTAGCCATCCTACATAAACAGAAGTAAAGAAGAAGGATCAAAAATAGGACAATTCGACCAGTTCTATAGTGTAGTGACTAAAGACAAAAGAGCCCAACAAGAAGTATCAATAATGATATCGTAAAATGAGGCTACTTTGTGACACCTCTTTATGTTTTGTGATGATATCGTACATACATTTTCGGTTTATTATAATTTTAAAAATACCATCTGACTCAATTTTTCCTCTATGTTTCTTTGTGACACGTAAATTTTTCTGCGTAATTTATATGGAATTCTAACTGTGGCACAAAAAAGCACCCGTACATTTTGCACAAACAACATTTTAATATTAAATGGAGGCAACATATTGTGTTAAAATATAAATTTACTTTGGTAGAAATATCTTCTAAAAATTCTTCTAGATAAGTCAAATTTTGCGCGCCGCCAAACTAAGCTCGGCTGTTTTGACGATAATCAAATCAGCTGTGGTATGACGAGCGAAGTTGCACTAAGAACTTTGGTTATTGTCCCCTAGATAACGCACATAGTCTACTATTGAAATAATATTTATTTATGTACCAAGTCAGTAAAGTGACTCTTTATCGAACGAGTCTGATATTACGAGAAGACCGAGCGTAGCGAGCGAGGCGAGTAACAGACGAGTTCGATAAAGAGTCTTTACTGACGTGGTGCATACAAAATTTTATCGCCAACAATTTGATATTGGTTTTAACACTTACGGGCAATTTACAATTCAAGAACTTTTAAATTTTAGACGTAATAATAATTTCATGGCAGTGCTGACAAATAAGTTTTTCGAGATTTCGATTTTTAATCAATAGTTGTCAATATAGAATAATTACTAAATCGCTAAAATAAAATACCAGCTTTTCGAAAATGTGAAAATATTTTTCTACGGATAATATTTTTTTATATGAATATAATTACAAAATACTACAGAATTTCACTTCTTGACATAAAATGTAATTGATAATATCGCAAATTTTGTACAATATTTTTAATAAATAGAGTAAATAAATGTTAAGTTATTTCAAATAAATAATCGATTACTGCCATCGACCACTTTACATTCAATATCGGTTAATTGGATTAAAAATCGCGGCAGGTAAAGTAAAATTCTTCTTTCAGTACAATAAAGTGTTACTTTACTGTCGCAAATGGCGTCAAATGAGTACAATAATGAATGACTTTAGTGACGGTTGGCGATAAAGCATTTTAACTATTCCAGCATTTCTAATGGCTCAGCCAAGTTAATAAATTTAACTTTAGACGCCACTGTCAAAAAGTAACCAGATAAGTCACAAAGTAGCCTCACTTTGAGGTACTTCGGTAGAGATGGTGGTTGTGGGCAAAACGCCAACAACTCCGTTATTCCGTTTTTTTTTTACTTACGGTTTAAACTAGCGGTTATAACTGGTCGAAAAAACCAGTTAGTCCAAAAACCGATGTTCGGTTTTTTTAATCAATAGCCAATACCCAATAGGTTACAATACCACATTTACACTACACTTTAGTTTGCGATACTCCATTAGAATCGATATCGATACCATATCATAACTATATAAAAAGGTAACAATAAATATACTGAAAATTGAACACTCCCGTTACACTCCTTAAAGGTCGACAGTCAAACTACAAGGACAGGAGGAGATTGATTTTCTTGGTTTTCCAATATCATTGCACAATGATACCTGCTCCTAGGTGAAGTGAGGAGCAGGTTTCCGCACCATACGTTTTCCAAAATTATAAAAAGCCAAAATTCTGAAAGCAATCGTTTGTTATCCAAGATTCTTTTGTTGAACGCTTGGTACAAAAAGACAGCGGAAGGAGAGGAGCTAGTATATGAAGGTGTTGGGAACGCAAGCTGATGTTAAACTCACCTTCACACCATAACTACCTATCTTGAAGAGACACATTGCCTAAATAACGAGGGTTCATAACGTTCCGGATTCGTATTGGGTACTGCTGAGTGAGATAGGGAAGAGGAAATGAAAGTTCGAACTAGCCAATTAGGATCGAAAATAGAAATCAATCATCAGTGTTGTCAAATTGGTTTCGGTTTCGGCTTAAAATTTTTGTTTCGCCCGCGAATCTTTGGATGTTAATTTGACTACCTTTTCTTCCATGCAAATGAATGAAAATTTGCAGACATATGCATTCGCGGTGACAATACACGAATAGACAACAAAAAATTTTTGTTTATGTTTATTAATTGTTTAAATAAAAAAAAAACGATTTTAATGGAAAAAGGCCTAAATTCTCTTGTTTTTCACAATGTAGAAACTTGAAACTTTTACGGATGGTAGCTAATGATATAACCTATACATAATTTCACTTTTTACGTTAATTGTTTACGTTATGCGTCATAAATAAACAATAAAGTTTTAAATTTTGAACACTCATATATTTGTTTATGAAGTACGATGCAAGTGAAAGGAATAAATTCGTTATTTCGTAAAAAGGCGACTTGAACCCTGGAATGCTACCTGGGGTACACTTGTACCCCAACCTTGTTTGTAAGTTACACCAATTTGCAGTAGTGGGTGTAGAAAATATGAAAATAAACTTGTGAATAATAATATAATAAAATATTTTTGTATACAAAATAAATTCTTAGCATGTTATCTTAGGATTGTTTTTGTCATAAGTTCTTAAAACATACATATTATATAAATATTTTAGGTCGATTTTATTTGGGGTACCACTGTACCTCGATGTAGCAGATTGAGTTCAGAAAATAAGTGTAGCAATCCAGGGTTAAGGACAAATCCCGAAAGAGGTCGATTTTATTTTTAAATTACGATATTTTGGCATATATGTCATACTAGTGACGTCATCCTTCTGGGCGCGATGACGTAATCGATGATTTTTAAACGCTTTTATTTAGTTCAATAGATTGCGTCAAATTTTTGGATGTTAATTTGACTACCTTTTCTTCCATTCAAATGAATGAAAATTTGCAGACATATGCATTCGCGGGAACAATACACGAATAGACAACAAAAAATTTTTGTTTATGTTTATTAATTGTTTAAATAAAAAGAACAATTTTAATGGAAAAATGCCTAAATTCACTTGTTTTTTACAATGTAGAAACTTGAAACTTTTACGGATTGTAGCTAATGATATAACCTATACATAATTTCACTTTTTACGTTAATTTTTTACGTTATGCGTCATAAATAAACAATAAAGTTTTAAATTTTGAACACTCATATGTTTGTTTATACAGTACGATGCAAATGAAAGGAATAAATTCGTTATTTCGTAAAAAGGCGACTTTAAGGAAAAATCTCGAAAGAGGTCGATTTTTATTTTGAAATTACGATATTTTGGCATATATGTCATACTAGTGACGTCATCCATCTGGGCGCGATGACGTAATCGACGATTTTTTTAAATGAGAATAGGGGACATGCGATAGCTCATTTGAAAGGCAATTCAATTCTTTATTCAGTAATGTAAAAATGTATATAATTATTTGTACAGGGTGTCCAAAAATAATTTTTTAATTAAATTATTTGACAAAAAGAAGAATGTATGTAATTTATTTAACTCAGAATACATTTTACAGTTGCCCGTAAACAGAAAAATGTGTATTACAGAAATAAAAATTGCTTTTCGATTAAATTAAATATTCAAGCCAGCTCCCGCCAGCCACCTGCCTCTTGGAAGTTTTAGCATTCAATTTAAGCGAAAGGCAATGATTATTTGTGATATAAACATTTTTGTCAGGTTTATGAAAGCAGTAAAATGTATTTTAATTTAAATTTAATAAGTTACACACATTCTTCTTTTTTTAAACGCTTTTCTTTAGTTCAATAGTTTGCGTCAAATCTTTAGAGGTCAATTTGCCTGCCTTTTCATCAATGCAAATGAATGAAAATTTGCAGACATATGCATTCGCGGGAACAATACACGAATAGTCAATAAAAAAAATTTGTTTATGTTTAATAATTGTTTATAAAAAACGATTTTAATGAAAAATGCTTAAATTCTCTTGTTTTTTACAATCTAGAAATTTGAAATTTTTACGGATTGTAGCTAATGATATGAACTATACATATTTCACTTTTTACGTTAATTGTTTACGTTATGCTTCACAAATAAACAATGAAGTTTCAAATTTTTTGCCGATTCCTACTACTTTTTATGTTTGTATATCATATGTTTTATATACATATTTTAATAAACATGACGGTATATTTTAATGTTTGAAAAGTGTAAGACTAAAAAGTAAAAAATAAAAAAATATGAAAAAAAGTTTTTAGGAAACGCTTTTTTTTAGTTCCGGGTGACTAAAATTATAAATATTAAAAAATCAACTAAAAAGCAAAAAATAAAAAAAATTGAAAAAATCCAACACATTCGTTAAAGAAAAGCGTGGGGCGAAAACCGTTTATTCGATGAAGACGCCCCACGCTTTTCTTTGACGAATGTGTTGGATTTTTTCAATTTTTTTATTTTTTGCTTTTTAGTTGATTTTTTAATATTTATAATTTTAGTCACCCGGAACTAAAGAAAAGAGTTTCCTAAAAACTTTTTTTCATATTTTTTTATTTTTTCTGAATTCAGTATTTTTTTCAGAAGTACTTATCCGATTTTTCACCGGTTATTACTATATAAAGAAAAACCAGTTATAACCGGAACAATAAACAACCTGAGAAACCGATTATTGCCGAGTAAAAAGCAGGTTTTAGGTCATAAACGGTAGGTTTTTCCATACCTACACGTAATGGTTTACGAAATCATATCACTGGGAAACAATCAGTCACAGAAGAATAAAAAATAATATATCTATCCACAATTAAAAAGTTATGATAGTAGAAGTTTATGGAGAGAACAATGACGCCATCTCTGCTACAAAAAATGAATTCTATAAACAATTAAAACATGAAATTGTAAAAATTGAAATCAGTAGAATAATATTTTTAAAATACGCAAAAAGTCAGATTATTTGAAAACAAAAAAATAAAAATATCATTCAATAAAATTATACAACGTTACTTCAAAATGTAAGCTTCAATAAATATATTTTTAATCGGTTTTTGTCGCATTGTCTTTATCCTTTAAGCGACAGGAGAAAGTGAGCAGAATTTATTGGGAAATATTGTTCATGCATCGGAGGAAAATAAAAATTTTCGATTTATTGTAAGACTTAAGAGGTATATTGGAAATACTATTGGATTCGTTTTAATATTAGTATCAAGCATTTATGAGAAATGGAGCAGTAAAAAATGCCTTAAAAATATCTTTCTTGAAACAAAATAAATTAATTATTTTAAAAAAGGTATATTTTGTAAAATAACGTGAACATATTTTAATTATTGATTGATATAAAATTTATTTTTATCATTGTCCTGAAGTTATTTTCTTGTAGAATTGTATATTTGGAATCTACTGGAATATTTTAGAATTATTTTTAAAGTAAAAAAAAATAATTTACACAGCAATAGTTATAGTCTGAGAGGTAGTGTCGAATTTTTACGGTGATTTTGGCACGGATTCTATGAATTTATTTTGGTGGTTAGTACTTGTTTGATAACGAAAATGTCTGTCAGCTGGCACGACTCCAGGTCTTTTAGGCAAGAAAAAATAAAATGAAAGTAGATGAAAAAAACCCTAGAACTTATATTATGTCAAATATTTATCTCCATACATCATACATCGACATTGGTCTAAGTAGATAGGATACCTGGATTTCACCCAGGAGGCTCGGATTTAATTCCAGTCCTCGGAAATCCTTTTTGTTTTTAAAATTGACATTATTCTGACATCAGTTTACATTGACTCTGGTCAAATTTGACGTTACCTCTCGGACTATTACATGTGTACCTTCCCAGTAATTTAAAAGTTAAATATTTTGTAACGTTACAAACGTCACATCTTTGCTATTTTATTTTTAAATAATTATTTTACTTTATTTTCTTTATTATTTCATTAATAATTATCATCTGTATTCGTTTTACCTTGCTTTTTCGTTAAAAACTTGTTTGACGCCCGTTCTATAGGTAACTCTCTTTTCATCTAACATTTAAATCATCAACTGAACATATAGTCCGTCCGCTATAACTTTTCCCATGCGGTACGATCCATTTTCAATCAAATTAAGTCAAAACAGAAAGTGAAACGTACGCCGATGTGTGTAGTATATAGTATACAGTATACAAAATGTATATACACATCGACGTTCGTTTCAATTTAGGTTTTGACTTAATTTGATTTAACATGAATCGTACCGCATGGGAAAAGTTATAGTGGACGGACTATACTTCATAATCTTACATTCTAGCATCAGCAGTGGGATTACGAACAATCGATACGAATCGTATCCGCCATGTTTTACCTTAGCTCCTTATGGTAAAACATGGCGGATACGATTCGTATAGAGTGTTCGTAATCCCTAAGCTGATCTAATCTTGTGTTCCATAGTCGTTATTTCAAATTCATGTTCTGTGTTGTGTGTTTCGCTGATATGACAGTGACACTTCATCCCTACTCCCTGACACAAACTGAAAATGGAAGGGAAGTATTAATTTATTTAAAGGCATGAAATTCGAATATTAGATTTATCTATTTCCAACACTTATTCTCTTGAGGTGAGTTTTTCATACCTAGCTTTTTATAATTTTTTTTATAATGATTTTTTTTTCATACCGAACCTTCCATGTCGAAAAGCACATGTTTCATATTTTACATTCTCGCTATTGATATGCTTTTAGTAATCAAATTTTAACTAGTAATAATTATTAATCTTGATTCCATTTAATTTATTCCTTGACATCTGCTACTTTTTGAATACTTTTTGGCAAGGGTACCTTTTCTTCTTGATGTCAAACTTATACACGTTTTGTATTCTAGTTTTTGAGAATAAATCACTTTTCTCCATTCGGGAGTCACCTGCCTTTATCACCGGTGATGCTACTCATCAGGCAAAGACAAGACAACAAGATGCATCGAACAGACAGCAGCACCCGACATCTCTAGTTGCAGTGACCTAGGGTCACAACATCTGCCCAGGTCTACAAGTCTATAGCTGTATTATCCGACATCAAGAAGATCTACCATCAAATACCACAAGCCATGCATAAGTATAATCTACAAATTGTTAGTTTTTGGCAAGAATTTGAATATATTTGTTAATGCATTTTTTAAGTGACATTTTTATTATATCTTTATGAACAATAAACATGATTAGTTAAAAATATTGTTTTGTGCTTTCATTCCAAACTTTCATAGTTCATTTCTAAGATTAGGACAAGACGAACACACACCTTGAGAGACTGAGCTAGGTTGGGCTGAACGATAACTATCTTGGTTGCTTGAAATATTATTTTCGAATGGTATTTCAATTAGCTGGGGTAGTCTATCGCCTTTTTTTCGTTTCAATTTGCTAGTGTATGTTAATTTCTAATAAAATCGTCTTTTTAAAGTGCCCTCTCCTCAAAGCAGGTTAGCTGCTACAATTAAACTCTTGTCTGCCTTCAGCTGTTCAAAATTTAGCCCTGTCAAAATTAGTTGAACATATTGCTTCTTATTATTTTTCAGTATGTGGCCTAGGTATGATGTTTTTATAACTTTCACTGTGTTGAATGATATTCGTTCTTTGTCTATATCCTATACAGCACTTTTTCATTTGAGGTATGCGATGTCCATGAAATTTTGAGGATTCTCCAGTAGATCCACATATCAAAAGACTCCAATTTATTTACGGTTGATGTTTTAAGGGTCCACGTTTCAACTGCGTAGAGAAGAGAAGACCAGACGTAGCATTTCGATAAACGTAGTCGAATTTCTGGTTTTTTTCGAGAATCACATAGCAGTCTTTTGATTTTTTCGAACTGTTCTGGTCTATTCTTTTCTCCATCTTATTTATAGATCAGGATTTAGGTTGTTATCTGTAAAACACTCTAGGTACTTAAATTTATTGACTTGTTTTAAAATGTGCCCGTTTATTGTGCAAGGTTGAGGTACACACTGGTTTTTTCGGAATGACATCACCTTGGTTTTCTTAATATTTATTTTCATATAGAATTGCT
The DNA here is from genome assembly GCF_917563875.1 of Diabrotica virgifera virgifera. Lineage (NCBI taxonomy): Eukaryota > Metazoa > Arthropoda > Insecta > Coleoptera > Chrysomelidae > Diabrotica > Diabrotica virgifera. The sequence continues at coordinate 31,692,231 of NC_065444.1, forward strand.
CAGATTGAGTTTGTCCTGTCGATGAGTCATTGCAGACCCAAGTCTGAATCCGCAATCAACACCGTATCATCGGCGTATCTGATGTAATTCATGTAATTCAAATTTATTCAAAAATATGTGTGTACAACATTTTACATTTAGATCCTATATTATTAGTGTCGACTGACTCAGCACCATGCCTAGGCAAGAGTTGCCTGTTTCGCACTGTACTATGTCAATCGAAACTGTATCAATTGTACATAAAAGTAGTATTAAAGTTGGAACTAAGAAGTAACATACCTAACTATCGAAGAGATAATGCAACAGAACAAGACGGACGGTAAACCTCTCTAGCTGCTGAATACTTTGTTAATTATAATATACACCATATATAATATAATATGTTAATTATATATACCAATATACACCCAAATTTTACTCTGATTATGCTGTCGTTCATACATTAAGACATTGCGTCCAAAAATAATTGTAAGTGGGTTTTTAGATAGGTTTTTATGTATTTTTTAAATTTAAATAATTTAGGTTCTTGTTTGATATGTATAGGAATTATGTTATAAAATTTAGGTCCAAAGAACATTAGGGATCCTTGTGTTACTGGATTTTTTGAACTGCTGAATACTAATATCCATATTTGTTACTGATCGATTTAATCGATTGTTTTGAAATTTAAATTTGTTTGAGTTTATATAAACATTTAAACACAGTTGTAGATGTAGAGGGATTTAACACTAAATATCTTGGATTCATCATATAATTTTTTTGTGGGATACAGTTTTCTTTTTTTAAAAATTATTTTTAATAGAGTATTTTGAACTGTTTCTAAAATGTTAAGAGTTTTGTTAAACGCGCCACCCCATGCCACAATACAATATCTTAAGACTCATTCTGCAAGCGAGTTATAAACCATGATTAATTTTTTCCTGGGTAGAATATCTCAAGATATAAAATTTATGCATTAGAGCTCTTATTCGTTTACTGACATGAGTGATATGGTCTGACCAACGTAAATGTTGATCTATGAAGACACCTAAATACTTTATAGAGAAAACTTTTTCTATTGAAGGACAGTCACAATTTTGTCCTTGACATTTTTCGTTATGCAATTTTATATGAAAATTTGTAGGTTGGTCAACAATTGTTGGGCTAAGGGCGATATATTGTGTTTTATTAATATTTAATGTCAGTTTGTTAAATTTTAGCCACAAGTTTAGCTGTTTTAGGTTCATTTCAGAGCTGGTTTTAACCTCCTCCCATGTTTTCCCATATATAATATTGCCGTGTCATCGGCATAACAAACAATGTGGCCGTTGAAACTATTAATTCTTGTGATATTGTTCAGATAAATATTAAATAAAAGTGGTCCCAATACTGTTCCTTGTGGTACTCCGAATTTTATTATAGATTCAGAACTCAACTCTGGGCCAATTTTTACTCGTTGAGCTCTTTCCGACAAATAATCTGCTATTAGATTTAGTGCAATTCCCCTAACCCCATAATTACTTAGTTTATCTAAGAGAATTTTATGAGAGACCGTGTCAAACGCCTTAGCTAAATCAAGGAAAACCACTAAGCATTTCAATGATTCATCCACAGCTCCTATCACTTTCTCCAGTAGGTCAACTACAGCACTTTCTGTACTTGATTTTTTTACAAAACCAAATTGCTAATCTGAAATAACCTTATTTATATGAAAAAATTTAAGCAACCTTTCTTTTAGGTCCATTTCAAATATTTTAGCAAAATTATTTATTAAAGAAATGGGCCTATAGTTGTTCAGTTTACTCGAATTTTCGGATTTAAAAATGGGGGTGACTGTAGATTCTTTCCATTGTAGTGGTATTTTACCACTTTGAAAATACAAATTTATAATATGAGTTAAAGGCTGTGAGATTAGATCATGGATGTTTTTTATTGTTTTAGCATACAATTATCTGGTCCAGGAGCACAGTTATTTTTTAACTTTGATATTAGTATTGTTACTTCATTTTTAGTTACTGGTTTTAAGAATAAGCTAGATTCAACCTTATCATTAGCAATAAAATTATCAGGTATACTTGTCACCGGTATTCTATTTGCCATATCAGCACCAATATTAGAAAATAAATTATTAAACATATTTATCTGCTTTTTCTTTGTTATTACTTACAGTTATATTGTCATTAATAATTGATATGTGTCCAATGTTTTTAGATTTTTGATTTTGACCAGAGATATCATTTATAATATTCCACATATTTTTTGTGTTTCCACCAGCTTCATGAATTTTATTTTGATAAAAGTCATTCTTGGTTTTTTTTAGTAGACTATTAAGTTTGTTTCTATAATTTTTATATTCAGCATTAAGTTCTGGTGAAAATTGTTTTAATAATTTGTTTTTAAGAAAATCTCGTCGTTTGATTGACGATATCAGCCCCACCGTTATCCAGGATTTTATTTTTGATATTTTTTTATTCATACTTTTTACCTCCGTAGAGGTTTGTATGTAATTATTTAAGTTATTTATAAATGTATCATATTATCCAACTTGAGAATATATTTTGTTTATATAAATATCATTCCAATGTTCATTTTTTAAAAGCTGTTGTAGTTTTCGGATATTAAGGTTTTTAATTATGACTGGAGATTCAGGTGTAGGGTCTTTTTTTTAGTTTCATTATTTACCAAAACGGCTGGAGTGAAGTGATGAGTCATGTCAGTGTGAAAAACGAACGGATCAATACTAATTTGCTGTTTTAGATTAGCTTGTGTTTTTATAAATATATGATCAATGATTGATTTTGTATTTATTGTCACTCTCGTTGGCTTGTTTATATAGGAAACAAAACGATTAGAATTTAATATATTCAAATAACTGTTTGTATAAACTTCATCTTTTTTTTAAATCACTATTAATATCACCTGCAAATATTTCAATATTTTGTTTTTGTATTGTTCCAAAATATTCACCCAAATCCCCTAAAAATTGTTTAATATCTGTTGATGGAAGCCTATAAAAAGCCGTTATACCTATTTTGCAAATTGTATTAGATATTTTTTTACTAGAAAACGTTACACTTAAAAATTTACTTTCATTGATGGGTAATATATTTGCCGAGGCACCTAAATTATTCCTAATATAAACAACAACACCATCACATTTATTAGCTAATGATTCATTATAATGAATAGTAAAACCTGGTATTATATAGTTACTAAGATCAGTTATTTCTCTAGTTTCTGACAAAATTATAACATCGAACATGTTTTTGGACATTTCAATGTAAACTAGAAGTTCCTGAAAATTTTTTTGTATAATTCTTATATTAAAGTGAAAGATGCCTAAAGAGTATTTATCGCCGTCAGTGCTATTCTGCATGCTATCCTCAAAATTGTTAAACACCATTGTGTTTATCTCATCATTATCTAAAATATCCAAATAATCAATCATTATTCAGATTTCTACGTCTGAACTCCCGAAATAACAAAAAGAGAATAAAAGAAAAATTATCTTACAAGTGCTAAACTGGTTAATGCAATTATGTAGTACGTGAGAGAAAAGTATATAATATAAAATCAACACAAAAGCAGTTAATACTGAACAGATAGAACACTTCATTCTGGTTCATATTTTGTAGAAATAAGTAGATAAGAACAAAAAAATATATATATGAAAATATAAAAAGAAAATAAAAACAATAAATTACCACAACCTAATTGAATCAAAATAAATACCTGAACAATATGCAGAGATAACTAATTAACTAATTTTTCAAATTCGTCTTTATTTCTTGCAATCATCACTTTACCGTCCTTAGTAATATGAAGTTTACCATTATGAGACCATACATTTGTTAAACCAAATTTTTCTATAGCGTGGTTCAGCATCTTGACTCTTACGGGGGTTAAATCTTCACGTAAATAAATAACCCGTAATAATGGTAAGTAATACCAGTGCCTTTCAATAACTTTTTTTTCTATAAATAAATTTTTTAGCAGTAAAATAGTTTAATTTTAAGAAAATGCCTCTAACTTTATTCTGTTGCATCTTACCAATTCTATAGCACGACACAATATCGTTATCTGACAGGGTAATAGACATTTTTTTGCTGAGTATATTTATAATTTCTTGGGACGTATTTTCTTGAGGTTTCTCTTTCATACCAAATATTCTCAGGCTAGTTGCTCGCATGGATTGGTCTATCTGGTCCATTTTCATTTCCATTTTGCTTTTTACTAAATCGGCGTTGGTAAATTTATCTTCCAATTTCAGCATTTTGTTTTCAAAGTTTTCAATTTTCAATTCATATATTCGCTTCAACTTCGCCACTGATTCCTCAATCGTTTTTAGTTTCTGTTCAATTGTGTTTATAACTGACCGAGAAACTTGCTTTGAAATATCACTGATAAGATTATCGCTTTTTATACACTTACTCTTGTTCTATTTCTTCTCGGATTTCTCTGTAATCACCATTGTTTTTGTTGAAATCTTTCACTCACTAATAATATACGATGTGTTACTTAGTCTTTCAAATTTTAAATAATTAATTTGCTGCGGTTACCACTTTATTTTTGAATTTATCGGGAGCTCAAACAACTAGCGACTATTCAGAACCAACCATATATCGACTCTCAATGTTTACACCAATCACCTTAACTCCATTCTTGGACTCGTCCAGTGCCTCTTTAAATCGAAATACGGAATAGGAGGTTAAATAGCAGTGCTGACAAAACACATCCTTGTCATAAGGAAGCTAGAACAAATAAAATAATAGAACGAATAAATAATTCCTGACAATAAATCCCCACAAATTATCCCCGGACAAAAAATCCCCGGACAAAAAATCTTCGGACAAATAATCTCCGGACAAAATATCCCCACAAATTATCCCCGGACAAAAAATCTTCGGACAAATAATCTCCGGACAAAATATCCCCACAAAAAATCCGGGATAAAAAATCCCCAAGAAATATTTGCTGCCGAATAGTTGTCTAAAAGTTTTCCCGAAATTTTACCAAATTTCGAATTCCAATTCCATGCTGAAAACTTAAAATTTTACATGACAAAGGAGTGTGAGTTTTTTAAAAAATCGTGGAAGATATGGGGAATGGGCTAAGGCCCCGTTCTCATGACAGGCGCTTAACGCGCGTTTTGACAACGCTTTATTACAACTACATACATTTTACTTGAGACCGTTCACACGCCAAATGACCTAAAACGTGCGTTAGCATGATGAAGGTCTTAAGTAAAGTGTATGTAGTTATAATCGGGCGTTATTAAAACGCGCGTTATCAAGCGCCTGTCAAGAGAACGGGGCCTAAGGTCGTTCGCCATATCTTCCACGATTTTTGAAAAAACTCACACTATTTTGTCATGTAAATTTTGAAGTTTTCAGCATGGAATTGGAATTCTAAATTTGGTAAAATATGGGAAACTTTTAGAGAACTTTTCGGCAGCAAATATTTCTTATGGATTTTTTGTCCGGGATTTTTTGTGGGGATATTTTGTCCAAAAATATTTATGGGGATTATTTGTCCAGAGATAATTTGTGGGGATTTTTTGTCCGGGATTATTTGTCTGGGGACTATTTGTCCGAACCCCTATAAGAATACTCCCACAAAAGTTTTAAAACAGTTGTACTCTATATAAATTAATAATCGTGAACATTAAAAAAACTATTTTTCGTAGTAAAAACAATAAATCTACATAGGTACTCTTTTTTTATATATAATGTTAAAATAATAATTCAATAGCTTCCAATTACACCTATAATAATAGCAAACCTTTAACTCTATTATAGTCAATAGTGTGTGAATCAAGTGGATATAAATTTAAAGTAAAGCTGTTTTTGATAACCACATTTTACCTTTCGTAATATAAATTCTCCCAGAGGATTAGAATAAGTTAAATTTACTGTACCTACTAGACAATTTCGATTTCTACTAGCTAATAGCTAGTGCGGAACCGAGCACATTATTGGTGGAAGTTGTAATAAGCTAAATCCGCCTTGCAGCTTGGATGATTAGTTACCGAAAACGTAATCGATTACAGTTTGAAATATATTTCAGCTTCGGCTAAGTTTACCCAACTTAGAAATACCGGTAGTAAACTGTCTCTGTTACTGTGGCGAGAAGGTGAGGCACTTATATTTACTGCCAAAATACAAGAGGAAATCAATAGGTATAGTTCATTTTAATAACGATAAATAAACATATATTGTTAAATAATTTTTATAGGGAAAATTTAGAGAATTAATTTTATGACAAAGACCACGAGATCGTAAATTTTCATCGCCCTGTATATAGCCCGTAAGCAGTGTTTAGCCGTAAGCAGTGTTTCGTGGAAAGAGGAAATGTTAAGTGGTAAAGATTCTACGAACGGACTTTACAAATTAAACAATGAACTAAAATACGCTCAGATTAGAAAGTAAATGTACTCGCGGTTAGAATAGACAATAGAATGTTTCTACATGGTTTCCTAGATAGAAACGACGGTAAACAATTTGTTTATTTTTAGAATATAGGATTTTTCTAAAATGTAAGAAAAACATTAATTTTAATATCTCCTGGAAATTTGACAAGACAGAAACTTTGTATACTTGTATACTTTGTATACATACTTGTTCTTAAGAAATGAAAGTAGGAATGTAATGTGTAGAGAGAATGCTTGTGATTGGCGAAGAGATGGATGGAGGGAAAACAGAGTGGTTGAGTCTCAGATTGATGAAGGAAAAAGATTCACTGTGTAATTAAGATCGGAAGGGAGCAGTCCAGTTTGAAAATTAGTAATTTTGTGTAAAGTGGTGAATTTGGTGGCCGAGCAGATTCCTGTTGAGACGAAATCGTGATCGAGTCGAGAAGTACAATCTCCTCGTGTCCGAATAGATTGAATAGATTCCAGTTTCTGTCTGGAACGAGTAGCCGGTTTGTATCAATTTTGCACAAGATATCGAGCTGAGAGAAAAAATCTTGGAATTATAAAGATTGATATTGTTTGTATCGAGTCGGAGACTAAATAGAGGAGAGATTCCGAGCGAGTGCTGTTTTTTTGTGTTTTGTGAAATAGTTTGGAAGAGAAAGACCGTAGCAGCATCCGAGGAGCACGTGTAGGAGAACCGAGGACAACACAATCTATAAGAAGAAGTAAAGAAGATAAAAAAGGTTAGTCAGATTATTTGTGAAAAGGAGAGAGTTATTGTATATTACATACCATATTAGTTTTTTGTCAATTTAACAGTTTTACAGCATAATTTATTCATTCATAAATTCATAGAAGAGATAAAGGTAAATTAAATATTGTTTTTTTACAATATGTAATAAGAACAGTCTACCGAATCATTTAAATGAAAATTTGTTAAAAGAAAAAGAAAATAGTAGAATTAAAGATTATTTTTATTAGATAAGAAATTTTGACAACAGAATAAAGTTTTGGCATACATTTTAAATCTTATTTTTAGGGCCGGTTGTTCGAACGCTAATCAAGAAGTTGATTATAATTAAGTCCCCTTAACAACCATCAAATAACAACACCCGTACATTCGTAAAACATTCGTACGTCAATCAGTTGATTGTAATCAATTATGTTAATTATCATTATGATAATTAACATAATTGATTGATTAATTAATTATTAATTATTACACAAAAATTATTGTTAAACAAAGATAAAAACGGCTACGAAAAAGGACCATGATGATAGGTACATGGAATGTACAAGGAATAAGGGGTAAAACTGAAGAGATCATCAAAGAAATAAAACAACTTGGCCTCAACATAGTGACCCTCACTGAAACAAAGAAGAAGGGCGTTGGATCAGTAATGATAGGAGACTACATACACCTGTATAGCGGCGTACCAAAGGAAGAAAGAGCTAAGAGAGTGGTATCCGTATTTATTAACAAAAAGTTTAAAAGGAAAATAACCAGCAGGACTGCAATAGATGAAAATATCCTGCAAGTAAATATGACCCTACACCATAAAAAAACAACAATACTAGCCATAAATGCTCCCTCAGATGATGAGAATGTAACCACAAAAGACGAATTCTTTGCAAAATGAAACGAAGTTATCACGAGAATGGGAAATAACCGAGAAATATTTTTATTAGGCGATTTTAATGGAAGAACAGGAAACAAGCGCCACAACAATGTAATTGGACCTTATGGAGAAGACGTCGTAAATGATAACGGAGAAAGACTTATTAATCTGTGTGAAAGTAATAGACTCAAAATAACTAATGGATATTACTGTCACAAAAACATACACAAATATACATGGTTTCAACCAACAAGGAATCTTAAGTCGATAATAGATTACGTGATAGTTAAACAAAATTCACAAATACTCATTAGTGATATTAGAGCTATGAGAGGAGCAGTATGCGGATCAGATCACCACACGGTCAGGGCGAAAATTGTTTTCCCATATAGATTAAACGAAAGGGGCTCACCAAGCCAAGACGAACAGCTTTAAGAAAGAATTGAACTTCCTCAATACAATATGTCCAGTTTAATTCATGAGAGCACCCGTACACTATATAATTATTAATTAACATAACAATTATTAACATAATTTATTAATAAATCTCATAATTGTAATCAATTATGTTTTCAGCAACCCAAAGTTGACATTGACAGTTGGTGACAGTAATTAAATATTTGATAATGATCAGTTGATTCCATTTTTGATTAGCGTTCGAACAACCGGCCATTAGAGTATAGAATCTAAATAAATATTATTTATAAAATTTATATGATTTTGAGTATATTTATTTTCCTTGTTTTGTCCTGGATAAAGTAAGCAACTAAAGATACTAGAAGCCACAAACCGAAGGTAATGCATTAAAAAATTAAAATAACCCTGAGAATAAAATTTATTAGAAAATTTAATTTAATTTTGGTTTTGTTTTACATAAGTAATAATTAAAGTAATTAAGTAATTAATCAAAATAAGAATATGGTGATCAATCTCATAACAGAGAGAAAATACAGAGCATAATAATATATATTATTAAATTGTACTGATAGGTGGCATGGTATACACCATATTAAAATAGGAAAGATCAGCGATAGTTAAAATGTTTTTATATACTTTTGTTATTTGTCACTTTGTCAAGTAAAAATTTGTAATCGATTTTAAACATACTTCCCGACTAGCTAGAGATCTTAAATTTTCAGAATAGCTCAAAACTTGATGACAATGCACTATTCAACAGCTTTTACATGGAAACATTGAGTTTTATTATTCCAAAATATCATAGTTATTTTAATACTATTTTATCAGAACTTATATGCCAAGTATTTATCTCCATACTTAACATCCAATATGGTCTAGTGGCTAGGATACTTGCTTTCACCAAGGAGGCTGGGATTCTGTTACCTCCTTTTTTAATATTGACTCCTACTTTCTTCCTACAGACAGAGATAAAACAGGGTGATACACTCTCCTCAAAATATTTGTAGTCCTCCTGCAAGATATTCTTTACAACATTGAATGGAGATCGGCTGGAATCAACATCAATGAAGAGGTTAAATCACGTATGTTTGGGAACGATGTATTGATTTCAGATAATATTCAGAAAGCACGATATACGTTGAAAATTTTGGGACCGTTATTCTTAATTGTACTTGTTAAAAAATTAAAAAATCGAAACGAAATCAATATTAATCAATCAATCAATTTTAAGTCATCTAAGATTTGCTGATGACATAGTACTCATAAGCAGCGATACAAAGGAACTAATCTACATGCTAAAGGAGCCTACAAAAATCTGAAAAAATTGGTTTCAAAATGAATATAAATAAAACAAAAGTGATGACAAATGAAACAATCAAAATCGATTTAAATGAAAGTGAGACCGAAAGTATATATGTATACCTAGATCACACCATTAAATTAGGCAACAGAATCAAATGGCAGAGATAACTAGAAAAACCCGAATGACTTTAACCCACATAACAATTTCATGTTCTTAGTAGATTCATAGAACATACTTTTCAGAAAAATATATACTGATAATATGCGTAATTACCATTGCGAATGTGCAGAGCAGATACTGAGTATGTACTACATTAGAGTACTTAAACGTTCTATGTATATACTTAGAATTTACTACCGCACTTCTTTTCAGTATATACCAAGAACATACTTTTTAGAACGTTCTAAGGAGGTGCTATAAACCTTCTATGTATATTCTTAGAATATACTATCGCACATATTTTTAGTATATGGGAAGAATATTCCAAGGAAGTGCAATATACCTTCTAGTTATATACTTAGAAGGTAATATCGCACATATTTTTAGTATATGGGAAGAATATTCCAAGGAACTGATATATACCTTCTACTTATACATATACTTAGAATGTACTATCGCACATATTTTTAGTATATGGGAAGAATATTCCAAGGATGTGCTATATTTCTCAGAAATATGTTTTCAACATCACCCAATCTCATCCTAGGTTCTACTAATATAATATATTTACATATTCTAATTGCATATGAGAATGTAGTTATTACATTCTACAATATTACGTAAAAAGTAAGTATAAAATATATAAACTTTAGTTAGTTATACAGTGCGTCCATAAAGTAACGCATAAATTCGTTATTTTGTAAACCGGCCACTTTGAGGAAAAATCCCGAAACTGGTCGATTTTTATTTTTTAATTGCGATTTTTTGGCACATATATCATACTAGTGACGTCCAATCTGGGCGTGACGACGTAATCTATGATTTTTTTTAAATACGAATAGGGGTCATGTGGTAGCTCATTTGAAAGGTTATTCAATTCTCTATTCAAAAATATAAACATTAACATATTTATTTATACAGGGTGTTCAACAAAAAAAGAATGTGTGTGTACTTTGTACGCACGTAAGAAGTTATACTTCTATTATATGATTTAAACGAAATTAATATACTTTTTATTTATATTTTGTTTAAATATTAAACTAATTTATACTTACTACTTCTCAAACATTTTTATTAGAACAGTGCCAAAAATTAAAATAATAAACGAATAAAACACACACAAACACATTAAACAAGCCACAAATGATGTCTGAACATTAATTGTCGAAAAATTTTTTAACTAAATACGTATTTTCTGAAAATACAATTATATAATAAATATACTTACAATCATAAAATGTATTAAAAAAAAACAAAAAAGAAAATTTCTATTGGGACTCGAACCAGCGCTGATAAGAGCGGTTGGTATTGGAATTCATTCGCCTTCTCCGCTTAGCCACGGACACTATGTGTCATTATTTACGAAGATCGACTAACTAAACGGATTAAACTTGTGATATTTTGATATTTTGAAAATTGATCAAATTATTTTAATTTTGAATTGAAATGATTTAGAATTGAAAAAATACAACAAAACATAGAGTAAAAAAACAATATATTAGGTGAATATTGATAGAAATTTTGATGGTAATCAAATTATATAAATAAAAGTATTACATACTATGTATTTTGGCAGATCAAATAGGTAGGTTTATACCCATAATACATTAACAATTATTACGTACCTGTTGCTTTTAAAAACTATTTAAAAGTCACTACAATATTATAAACTTTTTGTTTCTGTCCTCACAACAATAAAACTAATATATTATACATTTGTTTACCTTTACCTTTACCTCCAAACCACAGCTGCCATATCGGATAATTTTTGACATGTCATTTGAACATCCAATCAGAACAAAGTTATAATGCGCATGCGCCGGGCTGATAGGTTTTAACATATAAAAAAATCACCCTCTATCGCCGGTAAAGAAGTATAACTTAAAAAAAATTTAATTAAATTATTTGAGACAAAAAGAAGAATATATGTAATTTATTTAATTCAAAATACGTTTTCCTATTGTCAGAAAATCGGAAAAAATGTTTATTTGAAAAATAAACGTTGATTTTCGCTTAAACGAATATGTTCAAACTGCTATGCGGCAGGTGGGTGGCAGCTTTAACATTGAATTTAAGTAAAAAACAATATTTATTTGTCAAATAAACCTTTTTTTCCAGTTTTCAGGAAACAGGAAAAAGTATTTTGAATTAAATAAATTACAAATATTCTTCTTTGTGTTTGAAATAATTTAATTTAAAAAAATTTTGTTTGATCACTCTGTATAAATAATTATGTTAATGTTTATATTTTTGAATAGAGAATTTAATATCCTTTCAAATGAGCTATCACATGATCACTATTCTCATTTAAAAAAATCATCAATTACGTCATCACGCCCAGATGAATGACGTCACTAGTATGATATATATGCCAAAATATCGTAATTTAATAATAAAAATCGATCTGTTCCAGGATTTTTCGTCAAAGTCGCCGGTTTACGAAATAATGAATTTATGCGTTACTTTATGGGCGCAGTGTATAGGTACCTATGTATAATAAATATTATATGGGTAAGTAATGTAAGTATATACAGGGTGTAACAAAAATACAGGTCATAAATTAAATCGCATATTCTGGGACCAAAAATAGTTCGATTGAACCTAACTTACCTTAGTACAAATATGCACACAAAAAAATTACAGCCCTTTGAAGTTACACGATAAAAATCGATTTTTTCCGATATATCGAGAACTATTAGAGATTTTTTAATGAAAATGGACACGTAGCGTTCTTATGGCAGGAACATTTTAAAAAAATATTTATCATTAAATTTGTGCACCCCATAAAAATTTTATGGGGTTTTGTTCCCTTAAACCCCCCCCCCAAACTTTTTTTTACGTTCCAATTAAATTATTATTGTGGTACCCTTAGTTAAACGCAATGTTTTTAAAACTTTTTTGCCTCTTAATATTTTTTCGATAAACCAGTTTTAATCGAGATGCGACTTCTTTTTAATATGTTTACATAAAAATTTTATGGGGATTGTGTGCCTTTAAACCCTTCCAAATGTTTGTGTACGTTCCAATTAAACTATTATTGCGGTACCATTAGTTAACAGGATGTTTTTAAAACTTTTTTGCCTCTTAGTATTTTTCCGATGAGGCACCTTTTATCGAGGTGTGGCTTTTTTTCTAATATGGTTCAAAATATACCTCAAACTGTAATTTATAAAAGAAAATTCATATTATTACCAGGTCTCTACAATCGTACGTAACAGTATACAAATATGTGGTGGATTTGACAAATATTCAAAATATCTCGATAAAAACTAGCTTTTCCAAAAAGTATTAAGAGGCAAAAAAGTTTAAAAAACATTGTGTTTAACTAATGGTATCACAACAATAATTTAATTGGAACGTACAAAAAAGTTTGGGGGGTTTAAGGGAACAAAACCCCTTAAAATTTATATGGGGAGCAGAAATTTAACTATAATTTATTTTTAAAATGTTTCTGCCATGGGAATGCCACGTGTCCATTTTCATTAAAAAATCTCTAATAGTTATCTCTCTAATATATCGGAAAAAACTGATTTATGTCTTGTAACTTCAAAGGGCTATAACTTTTTTTGTATGCTCATTTGGACTAAGGTAAGTTAGGTTCAATCGAACTACTTTTGGTCCCAGAATATGTGATTTAATTTATGACCCGTATCTTTGTTACACCCTGTATAAAATATAAGTAATATATTTATATGGTGCACATAAAATAAAAATGCTGCTTATATATTATATACTAGCCAAATATATATAATATGTATGTAAATTACTAAAATTTATAGGTATCTATATACATACTTTTACTTATTAGGTATTTAGGAAATATTGAAGTACCAATATGAATTTATTATTTTCAAGCTGTCCGCAAGCAAAATAAAAAAGTTACTTATGTAGGTATGTTCTTAAAAATGTTTTAGACCTTGTAGCTAGAAATACTTCGTCTTCGCTTCGTCCTAACAGCGTAGACACAAATGCCTAACTAAAACTAACTGTACTGGAAACTATTTTCATATTTTGCCCTTGTTACCTACCCCCTTCCCCTGTGCAGGTAAATATGCAATGCAAGGGTCAGAATGACAATGAATTGAATAAATGGCCGTTTCCGGATTCCCGTTTCACGTTGTTTGGTTGTGGACCTAAAGCTTACCTGAATGTAATGTACTTAAAAATAAAATTATACGTAAAAATACTCATGGTATAAACTCAAATCAAAATGGTATATTCATTTCAATTGAAAACGAAACGAAAATTTCTCATTTTTCTTCAATAGAATTAAGTTTTAAACTTTTTTACCATGCAATTAAAACGGTTTAAAAAAATGAATTAGATAGTTCAGTAGTACCTACCAAAATACCTAAACTTTATTAATTATTCTTAACGAAGTTGATAATCTATAGGCTAACATTATTCTTCTTCCTATAGGTACATACAGTATATTCTTTTTAAGATATTTTAAAAGTATATACAAGTATGTGTTAAGCATATACTTTTGAATATACTTACGCATATACTAAGAATATTCGATTAAGGTATATTCTAAGAATAAACTTTTACGAACATTCCGAAATACTACGTACACGAATGTGCTCAGTATATTCGATGCAAGAATATTCTTTGAAGCACATGCAAAGAACATGAAATTTAGAATTTTTTTATGGTACATGCTATGCTTGTACTACGTATATACTAAACAGGATATACTTCGACGAATGTTGGTAGGATATGCTTAGAACATGATGCGAACATTATTGTTATGTGGGAACAGCAGTAGGAAGACTCAGTGATGTGCTTAAAAACAAAAAGGTACCAATAAATATAAAAAAAAAAGGTATTCAACAGTTGTATTCTACCAGTTATGACATATGGAATGGAGACCGTGACACTTACAGATTTGTCAGCCAATAGATTGCGAACGACATCGAGGGCGACCGAACGAGCTATGTTAGGAGTATGTCTGAGAGAACATATACATCATGAGGACGTGCTAAGTAGGACGAAGGTGGAAGAATCGCGCAAATGAAATGGAACTGGGTAGGACACGTAGCGCAGAAAAGCAACGAATGGTAGACGAGAAACATTGTATTACCATGCCCCGGAATCTTATATGAACAAACTGGGGAATTTCTCCCATCACGTTCACACTGGTCAGCTAATAAAGAGAAATGACAGCCTATATCGCTCACGAAGACTTTAAAAAGTCATTTATGTTAACACCATACCTGAATGTCACAATTAAAATAATCAAACGAGGCTTAACTCGGCAATATCAATTCTGTCAAAAGTAATGACAGTTAAGTGTAGTTTTGTTTTAGTTACGAAAGAACTTTTGTGTTGTGTTAATAAAAAAACTAAACATGGTTTATTATTGTTGTGTACCGTTGTGTACAAATCAATGAACTGTCAATACGAATGGAATGGTCCCGTCCCATTCAAATAGTGAAGCAAGATTGACGCCAACATACAAGAGAGAGGTCCTGAGAGAGACAGAAAAGAATCAGGTAAAATTTGAGAGGCCGTATAATATAGCAACTTAAATCGGGGAAATGGACCTCATATTTGACAGCAAAAATAACATATTATTTTGTAACTTGAGAATTCCGAATAATTTATGAGTATTACTAAGATATAATTTAATTAAAATACTTTAACAAGCTTAGTAAGTTCTGGTATTTTATTTTAATAATATAAGAAGAAAATAAATAAAAAGATGTGTATACACCGTTCTTAGGCGTCAACGCCCTTCGGTAGGGATCTATGGAGGAGTATCACCAAGCCGGAAGCCCTTATCCCTTCCCGTACCGCTCCTCCATAGGCCGATCAGACGCCAGTTTATTCCAGACCAAGCCGTAGACTCTATTGAGTTTTATACTACGCCGTTGGCCTTTTATAAATTTCATGACCTAGCTGAGGCTCGAACCAGCGACCGCAAATCGCAAATCCACTAAACTTGTCGATCGACTGAGCCCCAGCTAACTGGACCGTCAAGACCGACAAATAAAAAGATACTTGTAAAATAAGAAGATATTTTAATTAATAACGAAAGGGCCCGCAAGAGGCGCTGAACGGATGAAATTAATGTTTGTCCATTTGAATTTCCCGCCAAATGATGATTAGTTAACACACTGGTCGCAAGTGGCGAAAGGAACGAAATTTTTACAGTGAGTTACCTATCTATCCGGTAATACTATATTACAGTCCGTCTAATTTACTTACCGTTGCACGTTATTATCTACGCCAGAGATTTAAGTTGACATAGTTGCCAAAGTATAAAAAAATCATAACTCCATTTTAAATCAAATAGATCATATAATTATTGCAAAAGTGGATTATACAACAAAACAATTTAATATTCAATTTAAGTAAATAAAAACATTAGAAATAGACAACAAGAATTAAGTTAAAATCTTACGTTAAAGTAAATAATAAAAATAATAAATATAATAAGACAAATACTTACCATTTACAGTAAAGAATAAAAAAAATCTGAAGTGTCATCACCGCAACTGTCAAATAAACGTTACCAATTTATTCTAAAATGTCACCTTCGTTCGATTACAGTTTCAGTGTGTTCCGAACAAATGTGCTTTATAAAAACGCTTTATAATCCATTTATACAAATTAAATGAAACATATTATTGTGTATTTCTTTGGGTTAACATTAATAGAAATCATCAAATATTATTTCTACGCGTATATAATAAAATATGTCTAGTGGCTGTTATTCCAGTGTACTCGACAAAATGATTCTAAAAAAGAACACACCTACCGCTTAAATATTTCCTGTTGGTATCATGTGACGTCACAGGCTATGACGCGGATGACGTGCAACGGTAAGTAAATTAGACGAAGTATATTTATCTATGCATTGTACATTGGAGACCACGCGACCACAGTCGTAGTAGAGGAAGACCACAAAAAAGATGGCTAGACGACAGCAAAGCAAGAATGAGGAAAAACTGGCACCAAATAGCATAACACAGAGAAGAATAAAGAACTCATGGGGAGGCCTTTGTACAGGAGTGGATACAAACAGGCTGAAGAAGGAGAAGGAGATGAAATAATTTGTTTCTCATTTTGAACAATGAAATCCCTCTTTCGTAGTGCTACATTTGAAAATTTTACCTCACCCTAATAATTAATCTAATGATGATTTTGTAAGCCAAAAGCGCTCAGCTATACCTAAATGCTTTACACACTTTTGTCTATGGCCATGCCATTAAATAAAAAAAGATTTTTTTCTTTTCAATGCATTCATGTGTTATCACTGTTATCAGTGTATACAAAACATAATTCTTTAGCAATTAATTACTAAATTGCTTTTTAAAAACTCCTGTATATTACACTATATCGAACAAAACAGTCAGCATCACCATGGACGTATTGATATTTAAACAGATGTCCCGAATGAGATGGAAACGACTTTTACATATTTATCATTCCAGATACATTATGTCTAGGACATTTGTTACAGGTTCAGAACTCGCTTCTACAATAATTTACGGGTACAAATGTATGTTGTACTATTGTAGCTCTCTAACTTATATTTTGTTATAATATATGAGCCATGAAAAATGTAACATTGGCACAGTTAAATTTCTTATGAAACCGAATAATATCAACAACTATTCTATTACATTTGAAACTAAGCGCAGGCAATGAGATAAAAGTTAACTGTGATAAAAATAATACTTCAATGTTTTGACATGTACAGGTACAGTGTATCGCATCCGGTAATTTATTATAAAATTTTACATGTGCATACATCGGAAACCTCTCTGTGATAGAAAATCTATGCACAGACAGATTGTATTTGATACTGTGACTTCATGTACACTTCGCGTCAAAAAAAGAACTGGTACAACTCATAACCGAAACATAAACTATAACCGAAAATCGTGTTTTTCAAGTTGTGTAAGTTGATCTTGTCACAAGTGTCATTCTAATTTCTAGGGCAACGTTGCCAGTTCAACGAAAATATTATATCAAACTAGATAAAAACGGGGCTGAGCGACAGCCCGCATTTTTTAATATACCTACTAACAACTAAAACAATGGTAATTTTCCGTCATCTCAATTAAGTATCCATACATTGATTCGTGTTTTATTATAATTTATGAAAATATTTCAATTCAAAAATAATGATAGATATAAATCTTGACATGACTTTAAATTATTATGTTTAATGTCAAATCGAGAGGTGTGATTGGTTTCTCGTAAATTGTAGGACAAAACTGCATTAAGTTGTGTAGAATAAATAAAACACACTGGAAAAACTGAAATTTAATTTGAAAATTTAATTTGGAAATTAATACAAAATGAATAACTTTTACAGTGAACAAGTATGGAATTTAAATGTATTACAATTCGAAATATACATTTTAAACTTTATATTTTTGTATTTAGATTTAGTGCAATTCCGTTATCTGTGATGGCAACAACGAAGTGATTCACGAACGATAATTGTCAGTCTGAACACAGGTTTACATTGGGAAAAAAAAGTGTACCAGTTTTATATGACGCGAAGTGTACCTACTAATATGCTTTATGCCATTAATTTCAAATATATTTTTATATTTGAATGCAAATACCAGGCACTCATAAATGTCTCTTCCTGGTACACTCATTACTAGAGTCCGGATTTGTAAGCATAATGCTTATGGTAAATAATACAAGCAGGACTGTTCTCTTTTTAAATATGAACGAAATATGCAAAAATAAGTCATTTTGACACCACTTTTTTATGCCTTTTTTACTTTTTCCTTAATTTTTATGCCTTTTTTAAATCTTTGTGCTTATTTGGTGCTTTTTTTTAAATACTATTATCATTTTTGCATTTGCGAACAGCAGCAATTTAATTTTAATCTATGCAGTGCAATGGTGGACTCTAATCTCCCACTAAATAAATTTCAAAATGCAAGTTTTAAATCATTTTTGGAAAAGTACTGTCAAAGACATGTGCCGGATGAAAGTACTCTGCGAAAAAATATGTTAATTGCGTTTACAAGGAAACCAGAAAAAAAGTAAAAACGAAGAAATCTTGACGAAGAGTTATTTAGTGTTATTAAAAGAACGAGAAGCGACAAATAACAATACAGTTTCAAGATTCGTAAATGAAGCTTTAACAAAATTTTTATCTTCCCGATGCTCTGTGCCCGCCAACAAAATCGTATTCTACTACTATTCTAATGCTTTCCCACGCTGAACCAGATATGATCAAAACAGCATCAAATCTTAAAGTGTTTTATCCAAATCCAAATTATTTTGGAACAATAAACAATAAAATATTTGGAGAAACAGGTAATGTCATTAGTTGAGTCGATCCAAAAAATAAACAATTAAAAAAAGAATCCCTGGACAATTTTTTCAGATAGTATTAACAAAAGTCCAAGATGTATTAACAAAAAACGAAGGGTTTTAAAAGATGAAGAAAATATTTTCAGTTTTAAATGGATAACACGTTGAAGATATAAATATGGATCTGACAGTAGTGGCAAAGTATAAATATGCACCGATAACCAGTGTTGTCGTTGAGAGAAGCTTTTCGATATACAAAAATGTTTTCAGTATTAGGCTCCGAAACTATTATATATTTTTTTTCTTATACAGGGTGTTTCATTAATAATTGTCCATATAGTAGCTGGAGAAACCTTAGCTCAAAATACGAAGATTTAACCCAAAACACTTAAATAAAATGTGGTTCCTTACTGAGTTACAGGGTGTTTTATCTAAAAATTTAAAAATTTGTTTTTGCTCAGCATTTTAAAACTATTCGACGTATCCTTTTCATACTTGGCAGAAGGTGCGACTACTATACACCCTACTAAATTATGGTACACAAACGTTTCTAGCTAGTACCAGAGGCCTACGACAGGGGATAGTGAATGGTTGACCCTTCTCAAATTCTACGCCACTGGAGGAATTACTATTTTAGTGCCATTTTTAGATTCTCTAATACTTTCTACGTAAATAATGTACTCCTCATTGGTAACGATAAAGTCATTAGTTTTCGAGATATTTGAAGTTAAATATGAAACGGCACAGTTATTTTGATTATTTATGATATGATTCATATGATTAAAATTTAAAAATTATTTGTAGCCAGTACTTTAAAACTATTTGGCCTATCCTTATCATACTTGGCAGAAAGTGTACGTACTGTATACCCTACGAAATTAAGATACAATAATGTTTCTAGCTACTACCAGAGGCGTACGACAGAGGATAGTGGCTGGTTGACCCTTCCCAAATTCTACGCCACTGACGAAATTGCTATTTTAGTGTAATTTTTGGATTTTCCAATACTTTTTACGTAAATAATATACGCTTCATTCGTAATGATAAAGTCATTAGTTTTCTAGATATTTGAAATTAAAAATGAAGCGAATCACTACATTAATCAAAATAACCGTGTCGTTTCATTTTTAACTTCAAAGATCTCGAAAACTAATGACTTTATCGTTACGAATGAAAAGGATATTATTTTCATAGAAAATATTGGAGAATCCAAAAATTAAACTAAAATAGCAATTTCGTCAGTGGCGTAGAATTTGGAAAGGGTCAACCATTCACTTTCCCCCGTCGTACGCCTCTGGAAACAGCCAGTAACGTTTTTTTAACATAATTTAGTAGTTTGTACAGTACCTATACTTCCTGCCAAGTATGAAAAGGATACGTCGAATAGTTTTAAAATGCTGAGCAAAAATAGTTTTTAAATTTTTAGATAAAACACCCTGTAACTCAGTCAGGAAACACATTTTATTTAAGTGTTTTAGGTTAAATCTTCGTATTTTGTGCTAAGGTTTCTCCAGTTACTATATGGACAATTATTAATGAAACACCCTGTATACAGGGTGTCCCGAAAAGATTGATCATAAATTATACCACAGATTCTGGGGTCAAAAATAGGTTGATTGAACCTCACTTACCTATATACAATAGTGCACACAAAATTAGTTACAGCCCTTTGAAGTTACAAAATGAAAATCGATTTTTTTTTCATATATCGAAAACTCTCAGAGATTTTTTATTGAAAATGCACATGTGGCACTTTTATGGCAGTAGTATCTTAAAAAAAATTAAAGTGAAATTTGTGCACCCCATAAAAATTTTATGGGGGTTTTGTTCCCTTAAACCCCCCCAAACTTTTGTGTACGTTTCAATTAAATTATTATTGTGGCACCATTAGTTAAACACAATGTTTTTAAAACTTTTGGGCCTCTTGGTACTTTTTTGATAAGGCAGTGTTTATCGAGATATTTTGAATATTTGTCGAATCCACCACATATTTGCATATGGTTAAGTACAATTTATAGAGACCTGTTAGTAGTGTGAAAATTTATTTTTTATAATTTACATTTTTAGGTATATTTTGAAAAAGAAGCTACATCTCGATAAAAGGTGACTTATGAAAAAAAGACTAAGAATCAAAAGTTTTAAAAACACTGTGTTTAACTAATGGTACCACAATAATAGTTTAATTGAAACGTACACAAACATTTGGGGGGTTTAAAGGAACACAACCCCCATAAAATGTTTACGTAAATATATTGGAAAAGAAGCCGCATCTCGATAAAAACTGGCTTATCGAAAAAATACTAGGAGGCACAAAAGTTTTAAAAACGTTGTGTTTAACTAATGGTACCACAATAATGAATTAATTGGAACGTACACAAAAGTTTGGGAGGGTTTAATGGAACAAAATCTCCATAAATTTTTTATGGGGCGGAAAAATTTCACTATAATTTTGTTTTAAGATGTTCCTGCCATAAGAATGATACATTTCAATTTTCAATAAAAAATTTCTAATAGTTTTCGATATATTGAAAAAAATCAATTTTCATTTTGTAACTTCAAAGGGCTGTAACTTTTTTTATGAGCACATTTGTACTAAGGTAAGTTAGGTTCAATCGAACTATTTTTGACCCAAGAATGTGTGGTATAATTTATGACCAATTGACCAATCTTTTCGGGACACCCTGTATATTTTCTTAAAAAAATTGTTTGTCAAAATTTATATGCTTATTTTCATGCTTTTTTGTATAATAAAATGCCTTTTTTCATAATATCGTTATGCTTTTTAAGCGCTTTTTTTGGGTTTCTTTATGCTTTTAATTCCGAACTCTACTCATTACATCTAATTTCTTACTAAATATCATTTTCTTTGCAGGAATCTCTAGATTTCATACTTCTTATAGATATGTATCCTCAGAAATTTGATGTTAATCACTAAAAATATTCCCTCCTACTGTTTCTTAACATTATTTAGTGTGGTACTCTTTTTCATTTTAGTTTTTTAAATCATATAGTTTGTTTTTTCTTAGTTTACTTTCAAAATGTTCATATGTAAAGGGCTTATCGGAAAAATTGAAAAGGATAGGAAATATCACATCACACAACTTCACAATAAAGTTGAAAACAACCGACACATATATCTTGTCTATCTCGTCTATCGACGAGATATATCTTGTCTAAAACCAAAACCAATGACACAAAAGAAAGAGCTGCATCTATAAAATACACTGTGAATGTAACAACTTTTATGTAGAAACTTTAAGACTCCTAGATGTCAAGATAAACAAGCATTAAACATACATCAAGAACAAGAGACTCCGACAAATTTCAGGTATTCAAACATGCCTGGGACAACTCACACAGTGCAATAGAAAGATGCATCAGTAATTATGAAAGAAACAGACATCAAAAGGAGAATAGTTGAAGAAACAGCTCTCATCCTACTTAATGAAGAAAAATGTGTAGAAAACCCATCAGTAGATTGCAGCAGGCTTTGGTTGACAATCAGCCGTGTGATGGATGACCAAAGTTATCTTTAACGTTTGAGTTAAAGTTATGATTACTCTCAGGAATAACAATACCCATAACTATTTAGGTAAAATTCGGTGTGATGTATCCCTCACAGTTATGAGATAGTTATTTCGTCAACGTTATATTAGAAATAACATTTGAGGAACAAAGTTTACAGTAACAAAGAGAACCTTACGTAGAAATATTACAAGTTGGAGTGAGAGCGAGAGATTGTTCGGAACATGCTACAGGATGGGTAGATGACAGTAAAAGTAAATACCCGTCGTCGGCCACCACCGATGACCAAACAGCAAACAGCTGATTAGGTTCGGTGGTGTTTAAAACGGTAGATAGAAACATGGTTGCCAGATTAGTGTATTTTCCCACAATTTTGCGGTAATTTGAAAGCGTTTAGGGAAATTTTTCTAAGCAGAAATTATAGTGGGATTTTTTGTCGGCGGAAAATTTTGGAGGATTTTAAGGGGTGGGTCATAGTAAATTAAATTTGCGAATGTACGTAGAACTGTATATTATACTTCCATATAATCGAAGACGATAGGAACTATGAATTATTTCCAGGGCTCTCATTGATAAGTAGTATAATTTTGGTTTACTGATGTCTTCATTTGACTGCTAATTTATTAAAATGCGGCAAAAATTTAAACTTGGGGTATTTGAGCTTCAATTTGAGGGAATTTCAGTTTCTAAGTGGGGGATTTATAAAATATCATCTGGCAACTCTGGATAGACAGTTCACTAGGTACTTAAAATAAAATTTCAACTTATATCTCTCGATTTGACTTTTGTATAATTTTCAAAATTGTATTACTTGATTTCTGTCTAAAAACAAGTCAAAAGATGAACCCAACCTTACATGACTACAGAATTATTTTATAACTTGAGGTTTAACGTCGCGGTATAAAGTGGCAGTTGATATATCAGATAACTCAAGAACTGTCAATAAATAATATGATACATCACACCAATTCGACGATTATAACTTAACTACAGGATAACTTTACGTTAAAAATAACTTCGGTCATCCATCACACGGCTGAATACTAAAAGAAGAAGCCAACGACAAGAATATACCAATAGTAGCCGATAAAGGAAGTCGCAGACATATAATCTACAATTTATACATAATACATCTCAAACACACAATACACAAACATATTATAATCAACGTAAACACACAACATATAAACAAATAATATAAACAACACACACAAAACAGTTAGAATTTAATACTCCAAAAGTAAAGACGCGACACCCAAATATTTTAATTAAAAGCAGGTTATTGCCTACAATACTTAGGCCAAGTAAGTCAACCATAAATTTTAAAAAACACAACCTACAAATAACTTTGTGGTGACACATTTTCGCAGAATTTTTAAAATCTTTTTTCTTTTTTGTCTATCTTTTTTTGAAAACGGTTTCTGAGTTGAGTCGGTTAATCCTTCTTGATGTTTTAATTAAACCTAGAAATTTTTAAAAACAGTTTGCAGTCAAGTTCACGTGCAACCATTTTATTGGCTTTTTATAAACCAAAAATATTTATTTTTTTATTGCTATACGCTTCACGTTTTTACTCGTCTATTAAAAATTGATTGAAATTTGCTTCTTTGAAGGAAACTTCATTAATGATGTATGAAACATAATTACTGGCGCATAATTGGCGCTAACACCTTATATTTCCCGGGTACCTACTTTTTATAAAAATGTAAAGCTATTTAACCAGAATATTTTCATCTTATAAACACGAATACTGCTTTATTAAAAAATAATTCCTGGTCAAAATTAATTAATTAACATATACATATTTCTAATAGTATTGCTAAAATGTTGAGAAATTATTAAATGTGTAGGGGGGACTGAGGCACAATGAAACACAAATGTTTTTACTCATAGCTATCCCAACTGAGACATTTTTCAACTTTTTATTTTTTTCTTGTTACCCTAGGATCTAATCTACTATGTAAGAAATGCGTCAACCATTATTTTTTGCATTATGTGTGACCGTGAGCGACCATTTTCCAAAAAATTAATTTTATTTCATTGTACCCCATACCCGGGGTAGGTACAATGAAACATAGCAAGGGGTACCATAAAAAGACTGATAAAACAACCATATTTAAATAAAGAACTATTATTTTTCCAAATAATTTAAAATAGGTAGAATTTGGCCTCGTAGTCTCCCTCATTTTCTTTTGGGCTTCTAGTTTTTAGTTCAACTAAGACATACTCATCTAAAACAGGAAGACGGAACAATTCTGAGAAGTGATCAGGCTCAACAGCAAACAAATTATTATCCATGTTTATATCATCGTCCCTGTCTACATCTTGAACGTCTTCATCGTCATCCTCGTGAATGACCAATAAATGTCCCTTGTTTGTGCAAGTTTTTTGTTTTTGGTTTAAAACAACCTTCTTTTTGCTGAATTCCTCTGGAGAGTGGAACCGGCTACTTATTTTCAGCAATGGCTTTAATGTCTGGAGTGCTCGTAGCTATTATATTCTTGCTTTTCTTCCTCGACTTTCGATCAGTTTCTCGCTCACCTGCTTTTGGATAACCACAAAAACCTTCAGTAGAAAAGAAAGCTTGATTTGGAACTTGGATGCTTCTGGATCAAGACAACTGATGTCTGCAGGATTTGAAGCAGCTCCTTCTTATAGAGAACCATTGGGCGACTCACGTGGCACAGTATAAACGTGTGTCATGGGTAGTTGCAGTGCCATCAGGAGGTCGATCATTCACATAATTGCATAAAGAAGTCTCCTTCGGTAAAAACATGGCGATCCAATGGATGTATGCCACTTTTGTTAATCTTGAAATTATATTGGTAAGGCGCCACTCTTTTTCGACGAGCTGTGTTTACCATGAATGCTGTACTATAAATTGGTGCGGTTTTCTCAGGGTTTTTGAATAATCCAAGAGTCAAAAGCTGCTTTATATTAGGTCTTAAAGAATCCAAAGACAGCAATATCTAGTGGTTGTATTTTACTGGATGAATGAGGAGGTAAATTCAAAACTGAAAGGCCATTTTCCTTGCATAGCATGAGAGTTTTCAGGGACATGTGACTTTCTACTTTGTCGTAAATTATTAGAGCAGGGTTCTCTCCAAAACTGCAGGTGTAGCGAATGAAATGATTAATAACTTCCAAAAATAGTTCTGATGTCATCCAACCAGAAAGGATGGCTAAGACTTGTGCACCTAAAAATTCCCCATTAGTCATATACTACTCAAAATAAACACGTAAAAAATCTTCACTGGTGGAATAGTGCTGCCAGTTGCAGAAATTAAAGTCCGAAGAACTATGATGATCGCCGGCCCCCATGGCACTTGAAGAGGAAAGGTAAAATATCTGGGAAGCATTTCTTGTGGCTACCAGAGGAGCCTTTTTTTTCTAATCTAGACTGACATAATTATTGTTTCGTCGAGCGGTCATATAGGGGAGAGTTAGACAAAACGGGATACCATTCTTGTTTATTTTTATTACGAAAAAAAAGTTAAAGAAATTATCATATTATTATTTTTTATACGTATAACATTTATTGAAGCACACAAACAACATATTTTTAGCTATTTTTAATGACTGGAAAATAATAAAAAAAATATTTATTAAAGTCCTGCACATTCCGTTTTAGCATACCATGGTTGGATAAAACGGGATAGGTTCACAAAATTTAATTTTTTGTATAAAATTATCTAAAAAGTATATTTAAGTAGATATAAGACTGCAAAAGCAAAATTTACCTTTTAAAAAACAATATCTTCAGTATTCAGAAACTTAAAAATAGGCCTTTTTTATGTTTTATTGCAAAATGAGAAATAATACCTTTTATTTAGGACTAGGTACCTATATCAGAACAAAACTCACATAAAAATATGTTGTTCTTTTCTGCAGTATGAAAACACGCTGTGTTGGGATACACAGCATCTCAGTAAACATCTTCTTAAGACAAACTCTTTAATAATTAAATGCCCGTGGTAAAAACAAATATGTTTGTTTTTAATAAATACGATTAACCTAGATTACCACATCGATACATGCTAGTATTTATTAAAACGCAGTAAGCAGGTGGTGGTACTAATAGAAAAATTTTCTTCCTTTTCCGTAGTCAGAAAATTTTCGGAAGGAAAGGAAGATGTGTTGGGATACAAAGCATCTCAGTAAACATCTTCTTAAGACAAACTCTTTAATAATTAAATGCCCGTGGTAAAAACAAATATGTTTGTTTTTAATAAATACGATTAACCTAGATTACCACATCGATACATGCTAGTATTTGATACAAGGTCAAGTTGCAATAATAATCAATGTATGTTTGTTAGCAGTCAGCAGTTTTGAATCACTCTCACTTTTGCTTACCAAAACATAAAACAAAACAATCGACCTTTAATTATACTTTCACGGGGAACAGATAAATCAATTAGTAGTTGAGATTCCAGCGAGTAACATCACATTAAGCAAATAATATACCACCAGCTACTTACCGTTAAATACTCCACGTATAAATAAATGTATTAACTGTGAGAGTTATTTACTACATCAACCCTTATGGTCGGGGGTAACCAACCCCTAATTATCTAAGGTGGCTCAGAAGCCAGGAGCCACCATAACGCTTTATCACTATTTAAAAAATTAATAGGCCAACAAATAAATAGGTGGATAAAACGGTACATAACAAACTCTATTCCATTTTATCCAACTTATTAGTGTCCCGTTTTGTCCAACTCAGACATTTTTCAAAAGAAAAATGGCTCCTGCCTAAACGTGAAAGTAAAATTAGATAGACTACACATGAGAATATCGTTAATGAGTGCTTAAATAAATGTAATAATCACCGGAATTATATGTTTAGATATGTAGGCAATATAATGTAGAAAACAACGCACTTAAAAGTACAAAGTACCAAAAAATAGAGTCAAACAATTCTAAACACAACAACTTTTCATCAAATAATAGCATCGAGGTAAAACGAACTGAGAATGTTAAAATGACGACTGAGAACAAGTTTTCGTCGTTGTCCGATTGATAGCAGCACTAGTTGGGTCTCTAAGCTAGGTATCCCGTTTTATCCCACTATCTCGTTTTATCTAACTCTCCCCTAGTAGTCTTACGATTTAGTGTCGTATGTCGTAGTCGATTAGTGTCTACAATTTACTAAACATTGTCTTTGTCGACCTACTTTGAATGGTCATCAACACAAAGTAACAAAATTCTATTTAAAATGGCAGCTTTTATTATGTTTTATTTTATACCCTTATTTCATTCAATATTGAAAGTGTCGCTCGCTTCAAATAAATAAAAACGTTAAAAATCAGCTGCTAAACCTCGCAATAATGTTAAATAAACCGTGAAACTAAGCGAGGATAAAAAAGTAATGTGATTTACTAAGCTTCCTGGTTTTATGCTCGATCTGATGTGTTTATAAAATATAAAATCCATTTGAAATAGAATTGCTTTTAAATTAAGAGAAACGGTTGAAAGATGGAATAAATATTTTAAAAGAGGGTAATGTGTTTCCGAGGAATTCTGATTGGTGGCGCTAAAAGAAATAAATTTTTATTTGTTTAAGTGTCTGCTAATTTTAGCAGTTTCATAAATTAATATTCAAAAATTTAAAATAGAGTAAATCAAAACAATTAGATACTATGAACCAATATATGGAATGATGTACGTGATATATTAATAACATATTCGAATTCCGGAAATTGCTTCATCTCCCGAGGTTACAAAAACTGTCTATATCACAAAAAATATCTGTAGATATCAAACAATCTACCCCAATTAATATTCTTTCAGGTGTACCCAAGGGTCAATCCTTTCTCCATTTTTGTTTTTAATTTACATTACTGATATTATTAACTCTTTCCAATATTGCAGCATAGTGTTTACGCTGACGACACTCAATTGTACCTTAGTTTTGATAAAGAAGATTTATTTAATGCTTTGGATAAAATTAATTCCGATCTTGAAATAATAAAAGAACTCTCTGACGAACACATCTTAAAACTTAATTCCACCAAATCAAAACCATTATGTATCGCAAATGATGTCCAACGTCAACTTGTAAAAAACAATTCAAACATAAAAATCGATCATTCGATTCAATTGGTTAGTTTACCATTCACAGCTTCAGCTAGAAACCTTGGAATTATATTTGACGAAAATTTAAGATTTCAGGAACATGTCATAAACATTAACAAAAGAGCTTTTTCATCGTTGAAACTCATTTTTATGAATCGTCACATTTTAAGTAAGGACTTAAAAAAGCTTCTTTGTGAGAGCCTTGTCCTGTCTCATTACTCTTTTGGTGATTTTATTTTTATGCCATGTCTATTGGAGGCGGAAAAGAATAGGATACAGAAAATGCAAAACTCCTGTTGTAGATTGATTTACAGGATTAGAAAATATGACCACATTTCACATAAAATAAAAGAATGCGGTTGGCTTAATATGAAAAATAGAAGCACATATCATCTAAGTAACTTTATTCACAAGTTACTTCTGATGCCAAATGCCTCCAAACGCCTCAAACAAAAGCTCGTCCGAAGAAAGGAAATTCATATGCGAGACGTGAGACTGAAAGACACTTTCACAATGCCACAACATAGATCGGCTTGGTTCCAAAGGAGTTTTACCTACAACGCAGTAAACCTGTATAATTCAATTCCTCATAATATTAAAATATATTCAATTAGCCAATTCAAGTATAAATTTCGTTTATACCTTTTTGATAAGCAATAACATTGCTTAACAATTATGTGGTGCATTAAGCTGCATGGACATGTTTTTGGTTGGGCTGTTTTGAAGGAATTTTTTTCTCAATGATGAGTTTGAAAAAATATTTTTTTTTGAGTACTTGGTTAATATTTTATTTTTTTCCCACCTTTTTTTAAGTTACGTTTCTTTTTAATTAGTTAGCTTAGGTTTATTTTAAGATTAATAGTAAAAGCGTCGGGGATTAATATTTGGCTAAGTAAGAGTAGCTTATAGTTAGACTTCGCCAGATGTTATCCCAATAGGGTTTAACTTTTTTGCTTTTGTTCTATATTTTTAAATGTTGCTTTAACTATATGCTTATTTGTTTTATATACCAAATGAATAAAAAGTCTTTATTATTATTATTATTATTTTATCCCTTGAATAGATTTACTCCAGTCGTCAGAGACGAAACTGCCACTCAACCTCTAAAAATCATGCAAAGAAGCTGAATTTTGCTGAGAATGAAAATTTTGCGACCCCAAAAAATGCAAAATAGCGTGCCACTGCTATCCACGAACTTCACCTTAAAACCCATCTCGTATGGGGGAGGTAAGCCCTAGGAAAAGATGTCTCAAGAAAGAAATGTAGTTGAGATAATTTTGATCATAAATGTTTATTAACACTTGGGGTGTAAAATGAACCGTTCTCGCAGAAACAACTCTTGAAGTGACCGGCCATTTTAAATGTCAGTTAAGCGAGCAAAATTTCTTTTAAGCAAAATTTGTATCAGATTCGCCAAGCAGACTGAGGCGCACGATTGACAAATCTATAGTGAATAGAAAAATAAAAAGGCTGACGTCGTAGCCTAAAATTCTAAAAAATAATCTACGACTTGGTCTGGAATAAGCTGGTGTCTGATCGGCCTATGGAGGAACGGTACGGCAAGGGATAAGGGCTTGCGGATCGGTGACACTCCTCCATAGATCCCTACCGGAAGGGCGTTGACGCCTAAAAACGGTGTATATATATATATATATATATATATATATATATATATATATATATAAAATTTGTATCAACTTGACGGTAAAACTTGAATATTTTTGGTCTGAGTGTCCTATAATCTAGTCGCAATATAGGGGTCCTGTGGGCACTTTTAATTCACCGCGATTTCATGGTGGTATTGTAGGTTTTTTGGGGTCGCTGAATCGAATGGAAGTGGTCTGGAAGCACAAATCTGGTGCGTTTAATTGTTATTAACAAATTATGTTAAAATTAGGTATTTTTCGGGAATTATTAAAAGCCCTGTAAATAAATTGATGGTGTTGAGGTCTTCTCTGGTGTTTCTTTGGTCGCTGAATCAAATGCGACTAGTCGCGATTACTCAAAATGTGTTCTTATTTTGTTAATTACAAAATAATTGTTTATTCGCCGAAAAGCTCCAAATGCGTTATCTACAGCAAGTTTATAGCCTTTTTTATAGTACGCCAAATCGATTTCCATTGGTCGTGGTAACTTAAACCACGTTCCGACTTTGTTATTAATAAATTATTGCAAAAATAACGGTTTGTAGTACGTTTACTCACGGTTTTTGCTCTAAATTAAAAAAAAAACACTTAGATTAACATGAAATTTGGCATACATGTAGCTAACATGTCAAACAAAACAAGTGATATTGTGACGATGTCTGCTTTTATCCTGGGGGTGAGTTTCACCCCTTCTCGGGGGTGAAAAAAGAAACCTTTAAAATAAGTCAGAAAGTGGATAAACTGATTAATTATAAGCAACTTTTGTTCTATACAGTTTTTTCACTAAGTCAATACTTTTCGAGTTATATGGTTTTTTTGTTGAAAAATGAACATATCGCACCCTCAGTAATAAACTGCGCGTCATAGAAAACGGGCACCCTAAAAAATGGGTCATTTTTGATGTCGCGTATCTCCTAAGCCTGTTGTCCGATTGAAGTTATTTTTTGAATATGTTATAGCCCTATTCTTTGTCAATATCCCTGTAAGAATATTTTTGCAAAACAGGTAAATGTTCATTGTATACCGGGTGTACGAATCAAACTGTGTTTTTTTCTCAAAGTTCGCAACACCCTGTGGAATATTCTAGTATTTATAAAATACTGAAATTAAAACCCAACTATAGCCTCAGGTTTTCTTAACATTCTGTTTTTTGATTCATTCGCTTATGTTGGATAATACAAAAGTTATGTACTTTAACAACTAGGCATGCTCTTTATCAGTACAGGGTGTTTCTAAAGAAGTACGACAAAATTTAAAGGATAATTCTGCATGAAAACATAATGACCGGTTGCTTTATAAACATATGTCCGCAAATGCTTTGTTTCCGACATACAGGATGTTGAATTTTTTCTTACAAACTGACGATTTATTTATTGCCCTAAAACCGGTTGAGATATGCAAATGAAATTTGGTAGGTTTTAAGACGTAATTTTTGAACATTTTTTGACATACAATTAAGAATTTTTTATTCACCATTGGCGTGCATACGAATAATACGATCGGTCCTATTACCCGTATGCGCTGCAATAGTAAATATAAAATTCTTAGTTGAATGTCAAAAAATGCGCAATAAGCATCTCTTAAAACCTACCAAATTTCATTTGCATACCTCAACTGGTTTTAAAGAAATAAATAAATCATCAGTTTGTAAGAAAAAATTTAACATCCCGTATCTCGGAAACGAAGCTTTTGCGGATATATGATTATAAAGCAAACTGTCATTATTTTTAATGCAGAATTACCCCTTAAAGTTTGTCGAACTTATTTAGTCCCTAAAACCCTTTACACTTATAACACCCTGTACTGATGAAGGACATGGCTTTTGTATTATCCAACATAAGCGAATGAATCAAAAAACAAAATGTTAAGAAAACCTGATGCTATAGTTGGGTTTTAATTTTAGTATTTTATAAATGCTAGAATATTCCACAGGGTGTTGCGAACTTTGAGAAAAAAACACAGTTTGATTCGTACACCCGGTATACAATGAAAATTTACTTGTTTAGCAAAAATATTACTACAGTGATATTGACAAAGAATAGGGCTATAACATATTCAAAAAATTATTTAAATCGGACAACACGTTTAGGAGATACACGACATCAAAAACGACCCATTTTTTAGGGTATCCGTTTTCTATGACGCGCAGTTTATAATGGCACAACTGAAAACTGTGATTTTAAATGATATGGGCACAAAATGAAATTCTCTACCGGTTAGCGTTGACAGAAAGAGAAAAAGAACATGAATGATTCGGTAAATATAAATATTTGTGCCTCTTTCTTATTCTCCCCGGTCACCACTGGTTTTTACTGCTACAAGGGAGCAATCAATAACATCTCATTCTATGAAGAAAATCCTGGTGAGTTTGTGTTTAAACATTTTGTATTATATAGAACAGTTTTTAGTTGAGTCGTTACATTATGCAAAATATAATAAATAAATTGGGTCTAATTCATAATAAATCGCTATTTTGCATAAACGATGACACCGCATCAATAATATAAGGGATCAAATTCAAACAGTTCTTTATTTTGTTATGTTTTTTGTACTATATGGGACTAGCTTGAAAGTATTTTTTCAATTACATGAAATTAATGGAATTTATTTATATCAATATTTTTTCTTATTACTATTTATAATATATTGCAATTATCAAATAACAAATCTGCCAAATTTCACATTTCTAACTTAAATAATAAGCATGTTATTTGAAAAAATAGCTGCGATGTTGGAAACAAGAATCTTTAAACGCGATTTCCCAAAAATCTACTTTTTTGAATTGTGCCTCTATATTACTGAGGGTGCGATATATTCACTCGCAAATAACTCGAAAATTATTGACTTGTGAAAAAACTCTATAAAACAAAAGTTGCTTAGAATTAATCAGTTTATTCAATTCCAGACTTATTCCGGTTTCTTTTTTCACCCTCGAATCGGGGTGAAACTCACCCTCAGGAAAAAGCACACATCGGCACAATATCACTTGTTTTGTTTGACATGTTAGCTACGTGCATGGCAAATTTCATGTCATTCGAAGTGGTTTTTTAAAATTTAGAGCAAAAACCGTGAGTAAACGTACCATAAACCGTTATTTTTGCAATAATTTATTAATAACAAAATCGGAACCTAGTTTAAGCTACCACGACTAGTGACAATCGAATTAGCGTATAAAAATACTATGAAAAAGACTACAAACTTGCTGTAGATAACGCATTTCGAGCTTTTCGGCGAATAAACAATTATTTTGTTATTAACAAAATAAAAACACATTTTGAGTAATCGCGGCTAGTTGCATTCGATTCAGCGACCAAAAATGTACCAGAAAAGACCTTAACACTATCAATTCAGGCTCAATTAGACTCAAAATGAAAATAATAAAACGCAGAACAAAAGATGTAAAAATCGATACAAGTAAACTAAGAAACCCACTCATAAAACAACGCCTGACAGATGAAATTAATAACCGTTTAATGAATGTTAAAGAACAAATCCAACAAAATACTGAAACAGAGACAAAATGGTTATTAATAAAGACAGAAATAGATAAATGTCAAAAAGAAATTCTTACACCAACCAGATACAAAAAGAAACAATGGATGACGGAGGAAATCTTAGATTTAATGGAAGAAAGACGTCAGCATAAAAACAAAGATAATCAGATGTACAAAAATATGGATAAACAAATAAAATCCAAAATTAAACAGGCTAAAGAACAGTGGTTAAAAGAACAATGCGCAGAAATAGAAGAACACCAGAAAAGACATGATAATTTTAACACACATAAAAAAATTAAGGAATTAACGCAGATCAACAGAAAAAGAAAACCGGGAATACTAAAAGATACAGATGGGAAACTTGTGTTGAGTACTAACGAAAAATTAAAGAGATGGACAGAATACATAAATGAATTGTTCAAAGACAATAGAACAGAGCAGATGGAAGTCGAAGTAGAAGATGATACGGTTTTGAAGATATTAAAAGAAGAAATTAAATCGGCATTAAAAAACAGCAAAAATGGTAAAGCAGTAGGTCCAGACCAAATCCCAGTAGAAAGCTTAAAATGTATAAATGATGAAACCTTAGACATTATCGTAGACTTGTTTAACACAGTGTACAAAACAGGAAACATACCAAAACAATGGTTACTCTCAACCTTTTGTGCTATCCCTAAAAATACAAACGCTAAAGATTGCAGTGAATACAGAACAATATCATTAATAAGTCACATTCTCAAATTATTCTTGAAAATAATACATGGTCGTATAAACAAAAAACTAGAAGAAGGAATAGATGATAGTCAGTTTGGGTTCAGAAACGGACTAGGAACCAGAGAGGCGTTATTTGCTTTTAATGTGTTAGCTCAAAGATGCATGGACATGAATGTGGATGTGCATGTTTGTTACGTTGATTTTGAGAAGGCTTTTGACAAAGTAAGACATGAAAAATTAGTCCAAATTCTAAAGACAAAAAACATAGACAAAAGGGACTTACGAATAATAACAAACCTTTACTGGAATCAAAGAGCACAAATTGTAATAGATAACGAACCCAGTCCAGAAATTGAAATCAGGAGAGGAGTTCGGCAGGGATGTATTATGTCTCCATTACTCTTTAATGCATATAGTGAAGCCATTTTTGAAGAAGCATTGCTATCTCAAAGTGAAGGAATAATAATTAACGGAAGATCTATTAATAACATAAGATATGCAGATGACACCGTGATTATAGCAAGCTCTGCTGAACAACTCCAACTACTACTGAACAAAACAAACAATTTCTGTAAAGAATATGGACTAAAAATGAATATAAAAAAGACCAAATACATGATAATAACTAAGAAAACAAACGTACAAACAAGCATACATTTGGGAAATGTACCGATAGAAAGGGTTGATAAATACAAATACCTAGGAACCTGGATTTCAGAGAAAAATGATCAAACAACAGAAATAAGGACCAGGATAGAAATAGCAAGAAATGCGTTTGTAAAAATGAAAACAGTTCTCTGCAACAAAGACCTTAGCTTAGAACTGAGAGCAAGAGCTTTGAGATGCTACGTATTTTCGATACTACAATATGGACTTGAAAGCTGGACATTAAAGCAAGAACACATAAATAAGCTACAGTCATTTGAAATGTGGTGTTACAGAAGAATGCTTAGAATAGCATGGACACAGAGGAAAACGAACACGGAAGTACTGCGAGAAATGGGTAAAGAATGCGAAATAATAAACACAATAAAAATAAGAAAGTTACAATATCTGGGACACGTAATGAGGGGACCGCGATATGAAATGCTAAGACTGATAATACAGGGAAAGATAAGAGGCGGAAGGAGTATAGGAAGAAGGAGAGTGTCATGGTTAAAGAATTTAAGGGACTGGTTTAGATGCAGTTCTATACAACTCTTTAGAGCAGCGGTGGATAGAGTAAAGATAGTGATGATGATATCCAACCTCCGATTAGGAGACGGCACTTGAAGAAGAAGACTATCAATTCATTTACAGGGCCTCTAATAATTCCTGAAAAACACCTAATTTTACCATAATTTGTTAATAACAATTAAACTCACCACATTTGGGCTTCCAGACCACTTCCACTATAATACCACCATAAAATCGCGGCGAACTAAAAGTGCTCACGGAACCCCCTATGTTGCGACTAGACTACTATAGACAAAACTCAAAATACAGCAAATAGAAGAGTGCAGCTTTCGTATGTAATTTCGTTTTGTCGCAAATGAAATCAGTTTCAATAAAGCTGTGAAATAAATAAACTTTTCGTGATTCTTGCGATTTGTTACGATGCTCATGTAATCGTAATCAATATACATTTATCACTTCCATTGACCAGTGGCGTAACCAGGGGAGGAGTTTTGAGGTGTTGGAAACCCCCTCCTCCCATTGGGATGTACTTTGACCTCTACACGCTTAACTCCATTACGATTCCATACCCCTCAGCGACCCTCCAGTAGTTGTAATCCCCCCTTAGGATCATCCTGGTGACCCGTTGCCTTTGACTGATCACTTGGTGGCTGAAAGAGGACCCGTCTACGAACTCTTTAAAATCTTAGTAGCCTTCACTAATAAGAGGAAGCCTCCTCAGCGAGCTAAAATTATTTGGAGGAAATAAATAGAACGAACCAATAAGGGCAAGAAGCAAGGGGTAAGCCTGGATTCCAAACTCAATTGAAGCACTCATATTAACAATACAACAAGCACAGAGCTAAGAGACTCTTCTGGAACAGAAGACGAGTTGAAAGTAAAATCTTTGGTTTAAAACCAAAGGTTGCCTGTTAGTTATACACATCAGTGATACGACCGACATTTACTTATGGTTTAGTACTTTGGCAGAAAAAGACGGCTTTGCTATTTTTCGCGACCTGCTACTGATGTACTATTACTTCATTATAACTAGCTAAATTATGATATTATATTATTATGATATAATCAAGCGTAATGTATGCCATTTATGATAATATATGACAAATACTAATAGTGGCCTATAATATGTTATATGCAATTTCGAGTGTTTTCCTAAAGCATAACTATTTCTATTATTTACACGTAATTAAAATTTCAAACTTTCAATAAATATTGGTCATTGGGGCCTCTGTATTATTCGTGGTAGTATTTTCAGTTTTACAAATTGGTTACATAGTCTGGGCTGATTATCGGAGAATAGGCCATTTTTGGGAAAAGTTATTTACCAGCAATTTTATTGCTGGAATCGAAGCTTATGATTATATATATTAATAATATAGTTATGCAAAGTCCGCAGATAGTGTGCTACTTTTTTTATAAACAAAATGGCGCCCGAAAATCGTGTTTTTTTCAATTATTGCCCTATAACTCCGAAGATTTTAACTTTACAACAAAAATACTAGAATAAAAATTCACCGTGATTAAATTCTGCATAGAGACGTGTTTTTCCGGATCTGCTCCGACGAAAATTTTCGTCGGAAAATGCAGATTTTCCCAACAAAATCTTTAATTTTCAAATAAAGCTTTAGATAAGTAATTATCTACTAATAATTAAGTACTTTGGTGACTTAAAAGCCTTCTTGGTTTAGATTATATTTCCAAAAGCTGGTGAAAATTAAACGAATATTTTAGCAACAATTTAATTGTTAATTAATAATTTACGGTCGCAATAATAACCAAAATAATTATGATACACTGATCAAACTTTGAAATCTTATAAATATGAGAAGCCTATTTAACATTTTGTCGACAAAATATAAATTTTTAATTTTTTTGCATAATCTTTAAATGTTTAAAAAAATAGTTATAAACAAATTAACGTTTCTCAAAAAGTTTTTATTATATTATAATTTTAAAAAATAACTAAAATGCGCATTTCAAATATCTTGAAAATGAATGCTTTAAAACTTTCTTGCAACCATTTGCAAAAAAGTTATGAAACAACAAAGTTACTATAGGATTGCTACGGTGTTTATAATTTTTTTTAATTCTTTCAAAGCTTAGAAGTGAGTTTAAAGTACAAGCTAATTATTTACAAAAAAATCGATTATCAGTTTAATAGTTATATTTTAATTAAAGATTATACATATATTTTTTTGTAATTTACACGCACGAAAGTAGAATCATACAGTACTGTAGCCAAAAATTTTCACTCGGAGCGACGACCGGCCGCGCGAGACGTACACTTTTATAAATAATACATGCTGCGTGTTAGTCGCTTCGAGTGAACATTTTAGCTCCGACTCTGTATCAGGCCTACTTTTGCGCTAAAAATTACAACAAAAAGTATTTTTAATCTTTGATTAAAATATAACCATTGCACTAATTTTTAACATTCTTTGTAAGTAATTGGATTGTACCATAGGCTCACTTTTAAGCTTTGAAACAATTAAAACAAATTATAAACAACGAAGAAATCGTATATTTACTTTGCTGTTTCATAACTTTTTTGCAAATGGTTGGAAAATTTTTTTAAAGCATTCATTTTCAAGACCTATGAAATACGAGTTTTAAGTATTTTTTAAAATTAGAATATAATAAACAATTTCTGAGAAATGTTAATTTGTTTATAACAATTTTTTTAAAACATTTAAAGGTTATGCAAAAAAATGAAAAATGTATATTTTGTCGACAAAATATTAAATAGGCATCACACCTTAACAATCTTTTTAAGTTTGATCAATGTCTCATGATTATTTTGGTTGTTATTGCGACTGTAAATTGTTAATTAACAATTGAATTGTTGCTAGAATATTCGTTTCATTTTCACCGGCTTCTGAATTTATAATCTATACCAAGAAAGCTTTTATTTCACCAAGCTATATAATTATTAATAAATAATTACTGGCCCAAAAAATTTATTTTAAAATTCGAGATTTTGTTGGGAAAACCCACATTTTCCGAGGAAAATTTTCGTCGGAGCAAATCGGAAAAAACATGCGTCTATGTAGAATTAAATTGAGGTGAATTTCTATTTGAGTATTTTTGGTGTAAATTTAAAATCTTCGGAGTTATAGAGCAATAATTAAAAAAAATACGATTTGTCGGCGCCATTTTGTTTATAAAAAAAGTAGCACACTATCTGCGGACTTTGCATATCTATATTAATAATATATAGGATCTTATAATTCGATTCCAGCAATAAAATTGCTGGTAAATATCCTTTCTTTGTACTTTACTAATTATACCAGCGTATTATAACTATTTTTTTTTCAAAATTTATAGATTATGCAAAAAAAAAGAAAAATTTTGATTTTGTCGATAAAATATTAAATAAGCATCTTATCTTTATAATCTTTATAAGTTTGATCAATGTATCATGATTATTTTAGTTATTATTGCGATCGTAAATTGTTAATTAACAATTGAATTGTTGCTAAAATATTCGTTTAATTTTCACCGGCTTCTGGAATTATAATCTATACCAAGAAAGCTTTGATGTCACTAAGTTATTTAATTATTGATTAATAATTACTTACCTAAAACTTTATTTGAAAATTAGAGTTTGAGTTAGGAAAACCCGCATTTTCCGAGGAAAATTTTCGTCGGAGCAAATCGTGAAAAACATATCTGTATGCAGAATTTATTTGGGGTGAATTTTTATTTGGGTGTTTTTCTTGTAAAGTTAAAACCTTCGGAGTTATAGAGCAATAATTGAAAAAACTACGATTTGTCGGCGCCATTTTGTTTATAAAAAAAGTAGCACACTATCTGCGGACTTTGCATACCTATATTATTAATATATAGGATCTTATAATTCGATTCCAGCAATAAAATTGCTGGTAAATAACTTTTCCATGAATTTTGCTAATTAGCCCAGAGTAACATTACATTTAAAGATGTTTATAAAGATAGTCAAATTAAACAAAAATATTTTAACAAAGGAGCAAATTATAAAAAAATGAGAAGAGTCCCTGCACCAGAGATTTGAAGTTAGAGCTAAGAGTTAGGTTGGTTAGATGCTACGTTTTCTCATCTTTGTTTTATGGAGTGGAAGCTTGGACCTTGAATGCGGCATCAATGAAAAATCTAGAATCATTCGAGTTCACAGAATATGTCACAAACAAAGAGGTCCTGAGAAATATGGATAAAGAAATGGAAGTCTTAAATACAATCAAAACACCAGAATATTGTAATATCTTGAACATATTACACGTGGAGAGAGATACAACTTGATTCAACTAATTATGCAGGGAAAGATCCAAGGAAAAGGAAGTACATATAGGGAGACGTAGAATATCATGGCTGCGCAACCTGAGAGAATGGTAAAGATCAAATGAACTTTTCAGGGCAGCTGTCTCTAAAGTCCGAATAGCTATGATGATTGCCCACCTCCGTCACTGAAATGGCACTTGAAGAAGAGGATTAAAATAATTAAAATCCATAAGGAAAAGTTTCCTGTAGTTGGCTGTATACCATTAATTACAAAAAATTGAAGAAAATTCTTCTGTGTAAAAGAGCTACAATTACAGAACAGAACGTTTTCGCTCTAAAGAGAGCATCATCAGTGTTCTTTGCCTAAAATAAGTATAACCATAATTAGTGAAGACAAAGGTAAAAAATTTTAAAGTTGAACAAGATAAAAATTAGGTTATACTCACAAGCTCTACATGCTAAACCACCAAAAATACATGGGTTAAAACCCTTAAATGTCGACTAAAAGTCTTACATTGAAATGTATACTAAATTCTGGTGATGGATAAAAAATATAAAGATACCCTAAGGTATAGTCATATAATGCCTTAGGGTATCTTTATATTATAATAAGTAAATTTCATTAAGATCGGTTCAATATATTTCGCAAAATAAATTTTGCAATCCAGCTTTCGCATAAAAAAATCATTTTTTCAAAATGTCACAGGACTGAAAATAAAACAGGTAGCAAGTTGAATTTTTTTACATATAGAATAATATTGTACCTTTCACTTGCAATTTGCAAAATTAAAATAGAGTAACTACCAGGGCGTCAGGAATTTTTTTAAATAAACATTAATTTTTGGTGCTACGCGCAGGACAGCCGTGTTCGATTCACACAAGTTGATTTCCACCAAAATTTCTTCCAATCTTTATCTAATATATTTCCTTACTCTATATTTTGTTGTATTATAATATTTTAGTTCCACAAAAATCAAACTAATTTGATTATTGTTTGTGAAATATTGTTTAAACAATTGCATATGTTTAAAAATAATAAACTTTTATTCTCTAAGTTAAAATATATGAACAAAGAAAATTTTTGCTAAAAAGTGTTATTTCAAAGGACAGAGTATGTGTTTTTATTTTGCAATAAACAAATTAACGAAATACACTATGTACTAAACTCGAAACACTCGAAATGTACTAAAAATAATAATTTATCAATCATTATCAAAGGTCATTGGAATGCCCAATCAGAGTAAACGTATCCGCTGTCGTGCGCGAAGCACCAAAAATTATTGTGTATTTAAAAAAATTCTTGACGTCGTGGTAGTTAACCGATTTTAATTTTGCAAATTGAAAATGAAAGGTACAGTATTCTTCTACATATAAAAAAAATTCAACTTACTGTCTGCTTTATTTTCAGTCCTGCAACATTTTGAAAAAATGATTTTTTTTTGCGAAAGCTGCATTTCAAAATTTATTTTGCAAAATATATAAACCGATCTTAATGAAATTTGTTTTATTATATCATAAAGTTTTTCTGGGTGAAATATGAAGGTCGTAAGTGTAGCATAAATGGTTGAAAAACGTAAAATGCGAATACTTGTTTTTATGGTTTTCTCGCAATTATTGCTATTTTGTAACAAGGGTGACAATTTTTAAAATTTTTAGCTAACACCATATTATAGAAAATTTAATTACGCAACTTTTATGTTACTGTAACTTTTCTTAAAAATGAATACTTTTAAAGTTATAATCAAAAAAACGAAGAAGAAAATCGAATCGAATTTAAACAATGTTCCGGACCTTTCTGAGTAGGAGGACAACTCAAATATTATTATATAAGTTATTTTCAAGCAATTTCTGCAAAAAAATATGAGTCACCTCTCAACATCCCAATGTACTAACATTTTTACAGATACAGGTCTAATGGTATGGGAGGCCAAGCGGGGATTTTTGCAGTTACTCGAGCGCGTCAGATTATCATATGGGGAGAAACCTGGTACCCTGCATATGTACCTCTACCATATATTGGCTCTTAACACAGGGGAGTTCGTTAAGGGTGGCCCGAAAAAAAAAATCTATCCTTAAAAAAACCCGAAATTGTCAGATTAAGATAAGGTAAGTTAAGTACACGCAAAAGAGTGTATATTTCAAAAATCTGACGATTTAAGCCGGGCGTAAGGAAATGGGCGAGTCCCAAAGTTTCACAAGAAAAAAGCGAATATTTCGCGAAATGAATGACAGATAGAAAAACTAAAAAACATGTTCTCAATATTTTTTAAAAATCTATCGAATGATACCAAACATGACTTCCGACGGAGAGGGGTGGGGGGTAAATTTAATATTTTAAATACGAATCCCGCGATATTTCGCGAAATGAACATCAGATCGAAAAACTGTAAAATACATTTATTTAATATTTTTAAAAAATCTATCGAATGGCACTAAACACGACCCCCCACGGAGGTGGGGTGGGGGGTTACTTTAAAATCTTAAATAGGAACCCCATTTTTTATTGCAGATTTGGATTCCTTACGAAAAAATAAGTAAATTTTATACGAAACATTTTTTCGAATTGTGCATAGATGGCGTTATAATCGGAAAAAACGATTGTTGGAAATGGAAAATTAATTAAAAAATGGCAAGCGCCCACTAAAATGGAAAATGTTACTTAACTTTTTTTGGTTTTAGGACCTACTCTTCACAACCCAATAGGTCTCCAAAGCGCTCGAGTGACTGCACATTTAGCATACTTTGCTCCCCTACCATAAGAAGAGAGCATAAAATAATAAGGAAACTGTTGGCCTTCGTTGATGTCACATGACGGATTAGAGTTTAATAGAAAAACAAGGTAACATACAAAGGCTTTAGGCTTTAGGTCACAGAGACTGACGAGTCCTACCTAAATTAAGAAGAAGGGATTTTTTTGAATATATCTTTTTAATTTTAATCACAATTTTGGATTTTAATACCAAAAGATGTATTTATTACCGTCATTTTCTTTAGGTTTGTTCGTAGTACGATCCAAACGATTAGCAACCGTTGCCAACCATCAGATGCATGCGCAGTTAACAGTTCGCGCAGCGCAGTTAACAGTTAGAGATCGTAGACTACGAACACGCATGCGTCTGATGGTTGGCAACGGTTGCTGATCGTTCTACGAACAAACCTTTTATCTCTATGTCAATCCAATTTTGTTTTCGAAAAGTTGTCGTTCTCGTCCTACCTTACTGATATAATGGTAGGGGAGCCCAAGCGGGGATTTTTGTAGTAGATAGATAGATAGATAGATAGATAGTGTTATGTTCGTGTAAAACTCCCTTAACCATGAATGTAGGTTGGTACTACTGTCATCTGAACGACAGCTGTCAGATACTTAATACTGCGATAGAAAATGGAAACCATGTGCATAATTCTTTAAAATAAAGTATTTTACATCGAGTATTATTTCATTACAAATACTTACGTCCTTTAAGTACAAAGGACTTGACATTTGGCGACGAGGATAATGGATACAAATATTACAGACACTACATCAACTACAGCCGGTACAAACACGAGTTCCTCGACTACAACTGCGATAGTTGCACCTGCTACAGCTCCAGTAATGTCTACACAAGTTTCTACATTCCAGTTTTCCGTTGAACCTTTTAACCAGACAGCTACAAAATGGTCCAGGTGGGTAAAACGGCTGGAAGGAGCATACAAAGTTTTTAAAATTCCAGAGGAAATGAAATTGCCCTATTTACTACATTACATGGGGTCGGAAGCATACGATACACTGTGTGATAAACTAGCTCCAGAGGTCCCTGAAGACAAGTCATATGAGGATACAGTTAAGTTAATGGATAATTTTTACAACCCTGCACCACTTGAAATTGCTGAAATATTTAGG
Organism: Diabrotica virgifera virgifera; assembly: GCF_917563875.1. Taxonomy (NCBI): domain Eukaryota; kingdom Metazoa; phylum Arthropoda; class Insecta; order Coleoptera; family Chrysomelidae; genus Diabrotica; species Diabrotica virgifera. Next base: position 31,736,187 of record NC_065444.1, read on the forward strand.
TTTCAATCAAAAAGACAAGCAGAAGGCGAAAGTATACAAGAATACCTACATTCTCTACAGAAACTTGCCATAAACTGCAACTTTTCCACATATTTAAAAAGTGCTATACGAAATCAGTTTGTTTTTGGTTTACAGTCAAAGAGGATTCAAGCCAGACTATTAGAAACAAAGGGATTGGACTTGGACCGAGCCGTAGAAATTGCAGCAAGCATGGAAACTTCAGAAAAGGATAGTAATCAATTTTCTCACAACAATAATTACAATCAGGCTAGTATAAATGTTTTAAATGCGAAAGCAAAAAGTTCTCATAAAAATACAAACACTAGTAAATTTAATGATAATAATACAGTAAATAATCATAGTAGCTCTCCTAATAATACTTCTACAATGTCAAATAACCCTAATAGGGCTTGTTATAGATGCGGAGACACCTCGCATTTAGCCGATAAATGTAATAAAAAGCATTTAATCTGTAACTTTTGTAAAAACGTCGGACACATTCAAAAAGTTTGTTTAAAGGCACAACAAAATTCACACAGGCAAGTAAATTCAGTAAACTCTGCTCAAGAGGTCTTAGAAGTAAATGCTGGAAATTGCAAAGATAAATTTTTTATAAATTTAAAAGTGAATGGTAATATTTTAAATTTTGAAATTGATTCTGGCGCTGCTGTTACAATCATAAATAAAAATATATTTGAAAAATATTTTCCTGCATTACAATTACAAAAATCGGATGTTAAATTAACTACATACTGCAAAAATAATTTGAATGTTTTAGGTTTAGTTTCAGTGGAGGTTGAGCACCAGGAATTAAAGCACACTCTAAAGTTGTATGTGGTGGATGGTGATGGCTACTCACTGGTTGGTCGAGAGTGGATACATGCTCTGGAAATCAATTTACATCAGGTAAATACAATTCTACATGAAAATTTTGAAATTGCAACTTTGTTAGATAAATATAAACATTTATTTGAAAAGTCAGTTGGTGAAATAAAAGGGTTAGAGGCTGAAATTTATCTAAAACCTGGTACTAAAGCAAAATTTTGTAAGGCCCGTCCTGTAGCTTTTGCATTACGCCCTAAAGTTGAGGCAGAATTAGAGTCCTTAGTAAATCAGGGAGTCTTAAAGAAAGTAGCATTTTCGGACTGGGCAACTCCTATTGTTCCTGTAGTTAAACAAAATGGGGACATACGCATTTGTGGTGATTTTAAAATCACATTAAACCCTTGCATTGAAGTGGATGAATACCCTTTACCTACACCAGATGACCTACTTTCCCAATTAGCAGGTGGGGACAAATATACAAAAATAGATATTACGAAAGCTTACTTACACTTGCCAATAAAAGATGAAATGAAACATTTACTTACATTAAACACCCATAAAGGTTTATTTCAACCAAATCGATTAATGTTTGGAATTGCTAGTGCTCCTGCCAAATGGCAACGTTTAATGGAGCAAATGCTACAAGGAATAGATGGTATTTCAATATTTCAGGATGATATAAGAATTACAGCTCCAAATAATACCTTACATTTACAAAGACTTGAACAAGTTTTAAAGAAATTATCTGAACATAATTTACATATAAATTTGGATAAAAGCGAATTTTTCAAAGACGAGATTGACTACTGTGGATATAAGATGAGTAAAACGGGTGTGTCTACTAGTGCAGATAAGGTAACTGCAATTGCAAATGCTCCAATACCTACAAACAGAACTCAAGTTCGGAGTTTCTGTGGCCTAATTAATTATTACAGACGTTTTTTAAAAGATACTTCTACAATTTTACAACCATTAAATAATTTACTTAAAAAGAATGTCAATTTTAAATGGTCGAATACTTGTCAAACTGCGTTTGACAAAGCAAAAAAACTCATTTGTTCTAGAAATGTTTTATGTCACTATGACCCAAATTTACCATTAGTCCTAGCAACTGATGCATCACCCTATGGGGTAGGTGCAGTACTTTCACATATCTTTCCAGATGGTACAGAGAGACCCTTACAGTTTGCTTCTCAAACTCTTACTACTACACAGCAAAGGTACTCACAAATAGACAAAGAAGCTTACAGCATAATTTTTGGAGTAAAAAAATTTTACAATTATCTATGTGCTAGGAAATTTACTTTGCTCACTGATCATAAACCGTTAGTTCAAATTTTTGCACCTGATAAAAGCCTACCAGTTTTAAGTGCAACAAGAATGCAACATTATGCAATTTTCTTACAAGGTTTGAATTATGACATTCGTTACAAAAATACAGATTCTCATCTCAATGCTGACGCACTTTCACGTCTACCTATAAAATCAGAACAAAATTTCACACATGATGAGCCAGATATTTTTGAAATAAATCAAATTGAAACTTTGCCTACAAATATTAGAGATCTAGCTTTTCATACAAAAAATGATCATACCTTAAAAAAATTACTTGTTGGGTTAAAAACAGGAAAACCTGTTGATAAACGATGTAGCTTCAATATAAATCAAGCTGAATTTTCATTACAATCTGATGTTATTATGAGAGGACAAAGAGTAGTTATACCTACTAAATTGAGAAATAAAATTTTGACAGAATTACATACTGCACATTTTGGAATAGTTAGAATGAAATCTTTAGCTCGTAGTTATTGCTGGTGGCCTCACATAGACCAGGATATTGAGTCACTTTGTAAAAATTGTTTAGAGTGCAATAAGCACAAGAACAACCCAATTAAAGATAATTCTCATATATGGGAGCCACCAAAATTTTGTTTTGAACGAGTGCATGCTGATTACGCTGGACCTTTCAATGGAGGTTATTATTTTATATTGGTAGATTCCTTCAGTAAATGGCCTGAAATTCATTTTACAAAAAATACTACTACAAAAACTACTATTGAAATTTGCCGAAAAATTTTTACAACTTTTGGTATTCCTAAAGTTTTTGTTACAGACAATGGTAGACAATTTGACTCTCATGAGTTTAGAACTTTTATGAAAGATAATGGAATTACACAAAAATTTACTGCACCCTACCATCCTGCAACTAATGGACAGGGAGAGAGATATGTCCAAATACTGAAAAAATGTTTAAGGGCTATGCGAAGTGAGGGAAATGACAGGGAGTTTGAATTATGTAAGCTACTTATGCAATACCGCAGAAGCCCACATACAGTTACAGGTAAAAGTCCCTCAGAACTTATGTTAGGAAGACAAATAAGGAATAGATTAGATTTACTTAAACCTTCATGTAGTGATAGAGTTACCTATACTGATATGAGTCTAAGAAACTTTGATATAGGAACTAGGGTTTCCGTGAGGGATTATTTTCATTCTAAATGGCAATTTGGCATTATTGCACTCAGATTAGGGTTATTGCATTATTTAATTCAGTTAGATGATGGTAGAACATGGAAACGTCATGTAGACCAAATACGGCAAATTGGGGAATATACTCCATCTCAAAATAATCCAACATGTTACATTCCGGATACCATTACTCACAATTTGATTCCGAGGGAGGCATCAATTCCAGAGCACAGTGTCTCACCACCACCTACCGAAGTGATTACTGATGAATCCGAAATTTCAAACAATATGGAAAGTTCGAATAGTGTACCTGGGGCTCAAACTGAAACTGAGGAACCCATTTTAAGGCGTTCCACTAGAGTAAGGAAACCTGTTACCAGACTGAATTTGTAAGTACTTTTACTTCTAGTTAACTTTTGTAATTCATGGTCAAGGGAGGAGGTGTTATGTTCGTGTAAAACTCCCTTAACCATGAATGTAGGTTGGTACTACTGTCATCTGAACGACAGCTGTCAGATACTTAATACTGCGATAGAAAATGGAAACCATGTGCATAATTCTTTAAAATAAAGTATTTTACATCGAGTATTATTTCATTACAAATACTTACGTCCTTTAAGTACAAAGGACTTGACAGATAGATAGATAGATAGATAGATAGATAGATAGATAGATAGATAGATATGTTTATTGTTTCTAATGAAAAATCATATAACAAGAGGTTGAGTACAAATTATTACACATAAATAGTCGACGCTTAATGGAGATTTAGTTACAATTATTCATTTAATATAAATGAACGCAATCTGAGTGCATTAATAAAAAATGTACACAGTTCCTTAATCTCAGTGGGAGAATGGGTTGTATTTAAAAACAGAAAAAAGCTCTCGGTATTCTCTACAAATGATCGAATAAGGGGTGATCTAAAACACGAGTATAATGGACATTCCAACAAAATGTGGGAAAGAGTCTCTAATTTGTGTAAATTACATATTGAACAATTTTCAGTTTGGTCGATGTGATACGAAATCCCTTTATAATAAAATTTTATGTAAAGTTTAGAGCAAAGTCTAATTTGTGAATAAAGTCTTGTAATATATATGGGAGTTTTTATTTGTAAATAGCTTTGCGGTTGCCTATTGTGTGAGAAATGTTTATAGTACAAAGAATAGCGAGAACTTGTTAATGCTGATAAGTCATCTTGGAAGAGTTTTTCTTTCATTTTTAATAACAAACCGTTTCTTTGATGCCTCAGTAACCCCCCTGATAAATTTTCCCAAGTTTCTTTTGCATCAATTTCAGAAAAATAATTTTTTAGCTGAACTACCCAGTTATAATTCTCATTATTGTCATTATTGTTACATAGCTGACGAAGACGGTTATAACAAATTCTTGGATACCTAGAGGAGTCCATAAGTAAAATTCTCTCAAGCCAATTAAGTGATATTTTAAAAATTAAGTATTTTAAGTGAACTTGGCCAACTTCTAGCCTAACATAAGTATTGGGAATATTTTTTGGTAGATGCAGCAGTCTCTTAAAGAAATTAGTTTGAATTTGTTCTAGAGTATTTGAGTAGCGCAGACCCCAGACAGATATACACTGAGAAAGACAGTTTAAAATAATGGAATTATATAATGTAATTCTCGTCTCCCATGAATTTACTATTGCATTAGACAAGAGGTTCATTACTGCTCCTATAGACTGCTTGGCTCTAGCAATCGTAGTAACGGCCATCTCTCGAAATAACGAGGAACTACTAAACGTTACACCCAGATAATTAAATTTATTAACGCTTTCAAGTTTTTGACCATTTAGTAGGAATCTTCGCTCTTTGGAGAAATGGCCACCCCTCGAGAAGACTAAGATTTTGCTTTTGGAAGTGTTTATAGTCAGTTTATTCTGTGAGGTGTAGGTTTCCAATATTCGTAATTTGCGGGTCATGTCAACTTCTGATTCTCCTAATATTATCAAATCGTCGGCATAGAGTAATAGAAGGATATCAGTATTACCATTAATATTAATTCCCTTTGCCCCTGCCTCCCTAAAAAAGGCCTCCACATCTGAAAGAAAAATTGAGAACAAAGTCGGGCTTAAGCATTCTCCTTGAAGAACACCTTCCGTTATTTTATATTGTCGTGACAATTGTGAATTTGATTAGCCGAAAGGTAGCCGATGCGTGCAGGAATCTAATTAATCTAATAAATTTAGCGCTAATGCCACACTGAAAAGTTTGTTCCATAACAAGATAAGTTCGACTGAGTCAAATGCTCTTTGGAGGTGTATAAAAGCAGCGAAGACTTTTCTTTTCTTAAGTCGCAGTTGTAGCTGAACAGCTGAAGTGAGGGTAAATATATTATCTAGACATCCCCTGCCTTGACGAAACCCATTTTGACATTCTGGAATAACGGAAGTATTGTCCAGCCATATCGTTAATCGATTAGATAATATCTGCGTGAATAGTTTAGTTAAACAGTTTACTAGAGCAATTCTTCTGTAATTCTCTGGATCTTCACGGGAACCTTTCTTGTGCAACATTGTTAATATAATATTAGACCAGGCTGAAGGCATAGTTTTTAGGATTTTTGTAGTAACTCTAGCGCGTCAGATTATCATATGGGGAGAAACCTGGTTGAAACGCGGCCGCATCCTGCCCTTTCGCTTACTTTATCCGGCCCGTTAAAAAAACATACAAAGGATTTTTTTAATCTCTTTTATGAGATTTTGTTGATATTACCGGTATTAGTGTGCGTAGTGTTCATATAAATAATAAATAATGTTGTTCTGCAGCTATTTCCTTGTGGCATTTTTATAATTAACTATTTAGATGGGAAATGAGCCACAATTAAAGTGAAAATATTATCAATATTATTATCGGGTATAATATCACAAGAGAGTGCAGGGCCCCCGTAAGAACTACTGGCGCCTGTGTGCAAAAAAGGATTTTGGCGCCCCTTGTCATTTTATATGCATAGGTATTTTGATATTGTTTTTTTATTTATTTTTTTGGTGTCCGGACAAATAATCCCCGGACCAATATTCCCGGACAAAAAATCCCCACAAATTATCCCTGGACAAAAAATCCCCGGACAAATAATCCCCGGACAAAAAATTCCCACAAAAAATCCCGGACAAATATTCCCCAAAATTTATTTTTGACAAAATATCCCCACAAAAATTCCCGGACAAAAAATTCCCACGAATTATTTGTTGCCGGATAATTCTCTAAAAGTTTTCCCGAAAGCTTACCAAATTTCGAATTCCAATTCCATCCCGAAATCTTCAAATTTTACATTAATCGTCCAACACTACATGGAATACAATTTTTTACACCCAGCTCGACCAAAATGGCCGAGTTGGGCGTACAGAGGAAACTAACTGCGGTAACGCAAATGCATCTAAGTAACTCCTTTGTACAAGTTAGAATAGTGGGAAAAATATCAAACCATTTCTGCGTAAATTCTGGACTGAGACAGGGAGATCCGTTGTCAGCATTGTTGTTTAATCTGGCCTTAGAATATGTGATGCCAAAAATTTATCCAAAAATCAAACCAGCCATAGCTACTCGGGGAGAGGCCAGATGGGAGAAGGTCTGTAGGACGGCCTAGAAAAAGGTGGAAAGATGCAGTCAGAGGAGATTTGGAGAAAATGGGAGTGAAACAATGGAAAATAGTGGCACAGGACCGACAAACATGGAAGGCAAAAATAAACGCGGCAAAGACTCTCGAAGAGTTATAACGACATTGATGATGATGATGACTAAATATTTTTGACGCTAAATGTACAAAAAGGAACAGATTTTTTGGATTACAATCAAGATTATCGTTGTCAAGACCAGCAGTTATCATCGAGAATACGCAATGTACTGGACATACTTATTCAAAACAGAGTGAGCAAAAGATTTAAGCCAATAATTACAACATGATTCCCACAGCCTTAGCTCATTCCCCATGTCATTCTCTCCCACGATTTTTGAAAAAACTCACACTTTTTTGTCAAGTAAAATTTGAAGTTTTCGACATGGAATTGGAATTCGAAATTTGGTACTTAATCGAAATTACAATGCATGCTTAATATCAATTGCTATTCATTATTTTCGTACCGAAAAGCGGTTTCATGGCGATTGCTATCTACCTATACTGATTGCATTCACGGGAAAACTTTTAGAGAACTATTCGGCAGCAAATATTTCTTGGGGATATTTTGTCCGGGATTTTTTGGGGGATATTTTGTCCAAAAATATTTGTAGGGATTATTTGTCCGGGACTTTTGTAGGGATTTTTTGTCCGGGGATTATTTGTCCGGGGATTATTTTGTCTGGGGATTTCTTGTCCAGGGATAATTTGTGGGGATTTTTTTTTCGGGATTATTTCCGAGGATTATTTGTCCTAGCTTCAATCCACAGGGTGCCAAACGGTGTCGTGGTTGAAAAATTATTTAAAAACATTTTTTTCACAAAAACCTATTCACAAAAAAAATTTGTTTCGAACAAATTTTTTTTAGATAACTTGGTTCATTCTGAGTAAAAAAGGTCCCTTGTCATTTTTCTCTAAAATGCATTGTTGTCGAGTTATACGCGATTTAAGATTTGAAAAATGCGAAAATGGCCATATAACTCGACAACAATAAATTCTAGAGAAAAATCACAACATACCTTTTTGCTCAAAATGACCCAAATTATCTAAAAAAATTGTTCGAAGTAAAAAAATTATTTTTGTGAATTTGTTTAAAAAAAATTGTTTAAACATTTTTCGACCAAGGTACCGCCTGGAACCCTGTGGATTTGTTATAGGACCTTTTTTGAGTAAGTTTTTGCAAAGAAATCTAATCGAAATAACTTTGCTAACGTGGGCAACGATAGTCTTGACTATAGCGCTAATTGTTATAATTAAAAATAACAGCTTTGTAATAAAATAGTGTCAAAAATTTCTTCAGAATGTTGAAGGAGGGGTTTTAAACTTTGATTTGGTCGCTTTTTGACTTTCATAATAATAATTTTTAATCGAGTTATTAAGCCTTGAAAATGGTAATTCTCGCATTTTTAAAATTTTAAATTGCATATAACTCGACAAAAATCAATTTGAGTGAAAAATGATAAGAGACCTTTTTTACTCAGAATGACCCAACTAAAAAAATTTGTTCGAAATGAAAAAATTATTTTGTGAATTTGTTTAAAAAAAAAAATGTTTTACCAATTTTTCGTCCACGGCACCGCTTGGCACCCTGTGAATTTGTTATAAGGACCTCTTTTTGAGTTAATTTGTGCAAAAAAATCGAATCGGAATAATTTCGCAAAGGGGGCGACGATGCAGTCCGGTCTAATTAGTTATTCGATAGGTATGCGATTTTCAAATATTGTCGATTCATCATTTAACCACCGCAGAATCGTTCACTTATCGATGAGATAGTATTACCACCCACACACTCTTGCTCAACCAATGTGTTTGGAATTTTTCCACGAAATCAGCGCATAGTTAGGTATTTCTTATCTACAGTTGGGTGTTTGTTATTTTTATAGAGGGATTTTTTATTTTATTTTTATAGAAAGACTAAAAATGTCATCCAAGATCCAAACAAAATAAAACTGAACTATTTAATTTCTCAACTTTTATTTTAAAATTAATGTTTGCTTTTTTATTTTTTTTTTTTTGTAAATATTTTTGCACTTTTTGACCCTCGGTTTTGGCGCCTCTAATGGACGGCGCCCGTGTGCATTGCACACTTTGCGCCCGTGTGCATTGCACACTTTGCACATATGGTAGCGGGGGCCCTGAGAGAGTGAGAATAAATTAAAAATAATGCGACCGTTTTTCGAAAATTTGTTGTCTGGCAATAGACACGAGAGCCCGCAGGGCTCGAGTGGCTATTGCCCAATTAGAACAAATTTGAGTAAAAATGAAGCACTATTTTCTTATTTATTCTTACTGTCGTGTGATATTCGTAAGATTATTTTTTAATACGTATATTATGGATATTTTCTTAAATGTGACAGTTGCCAAAACTAGGAAACTGGTTGCCATTAAACAGAAACAATCTACTTAAAAAAATTATATCGGTAATTTTCTACAGTAGATAATTCTCAGTATAATTTTAATCTGATTGGACAGAATTAAACACGTGATCAAATATCTTACTATACGATTGGAAGTTAAAATCATCAAAAAATAATCAATAAAATTATTTTTTCACTTTAATTGTGGCTTATTTCCTATCTAAATAGTTAATTATATAAATAATAGAGAGTATAATAATTTCGAACAGCTGTAACCATATCACTACTTTACTATATATAATTGAATGGGCACTACTCTCACTCTTCGAGGCAGTGATGTTTTGGTTTCAGCCAGCTTATTTGTCGTCTTCCAGGACCCCTTTTTCCTTCGATTTTACCCTTTATAATCAGCTGCAACAGTTCATACTTATCATTTCTGTGCTAAAAATATGATATCTTTCTCCTTTTAAAGATAGTCAAAAATTCTCTGTCTCTTTTCATTCTGTGTAGCACCATTTCGTTTGTAATATGATCAGTCCATGGTACAGTCGAACCCGCTTATTAGAATCCCTGTTATAGGAATATCCCGGTTTATGGAATATAAATTCAAGTTCCCGAAACATTTCCATTTACTCCTTAATAAATTTATCTGTTTATTGGAATAGGATCTAACTAGGTAATACCACTTATTAGCATATTTTGGAGGTCAAAGAATATTTTTTTTTACAATTTACTAAAAATTTAAATTATGTTTGGTATTATGGTTTGTCGTCAACGGCCGGTAGTGCTGGATTAGATATTATTAGGGTAATAAATATTTATTACTTTGTTAGGAATACCAATTCGATCTTTAGCATAGCCGACAAATGCATGGGTCATAAAATAATTTTTATTTGTCTACACAAAAGCACTGTTGCCTGTTATAAAATTGTTTGAAGCAGTTTAGTTAGAATTCACTCAGAGAACAAGAATGTATTATAACAATACATTTCTTGACGCCAATAGAACTTCTATTCAACCAATGGATTAAGGATTAAGGATGACCACACGGATTAACAACGAAAAAGCTATAATTACCAATAATTTCTCAAGAAAAAAAAAAGTAATTTTGTTATATAGGTATGCATTTTAATAAGAAAATATTTACCTATCTACATATTGCATACATTTCATATTAATTATATAATGTATTCATTCACATACATGTAATGTAATTTGGTATTTAACACATACATAGATAAATACTAGTTACACTAGTTATTATTGACGTAAAAAGACCTAAAACCATTTACATACACTGAATATGTAGGTACATATAATATGATATACATATTGGCATAGTATGTAATAAAACTACATATTGGCATAGTATGTAGAACTACACATTGGCATAGTATGTAAATAATATTATTACGTATATTCGGTAACACTTATTTCGACTAGCCACCAATGATCGGTTATTAGAATATCCCGGTTATAAGAATATTTTTGCCTTGCACAAAGGCTATTCCAATAAGCGGGTTCGACTGTATTTTCAAAATTCTCCTAAAAAGTCACATTTTAAAAGCTTCCAGCTTTCTTGTTAAGTCAACATTAACAGTCCAATCTTCGCACCATAAAGAATGATTTCCATGCGATATCGAATTTGCAGATTGAGTCTTTGGTTACTCAGAAATTTCATCTTCAAAAAGGCTGCTCTTGAATGCCGTATTCTTGATCGAATTCCTGATTTCGGATTTAACTCTTTACTCTTCCGCAATACAGAATCCGTTTGTCCACTTGTTCAATATCTTCATTTTGTATCTGAATCCTTGTTATGAATAATACAATGGACCATATTTCTTTAAAAATTACGTGACATATTTTACTCGGCACAAATTATTTGCATGTACATGTACACAATAGTAAGACAATGTATTATTACTATTATTATCTATTATTAACAGTCTTTCTTTGTTTTAAAATGATACTTATAGTATTTTTGTCAACGATCGAAAACATCTTCCAGAATAAAAATAAAAGGGGAAGGTGAACTGGCTGACCCAACTGAAGCTGGCGCAATGGGATAAGACAAGAGGATTTTCCGAGTCCTTTAATGTTCAACCTGATCATGGATGAAATAATAAAAAGAGTAAGAACTAAAAAGGGATACCAAATGGCAGAAAAATAACTTAAAATAATCTGCTATGCAAATAATACTAATCTCTCAGAGTGAAGATGATTTACAACAATATGCTGCACCAATTTAATGAAACCGCCAGAAAATTTAACAAGTTAATTTCCCCAAAAAAGACTAAATGCATGGTTATAACAGCAAATCAAATAAGAGGTAAATTAGAGCTGGAGGGTCAGATAATAGAACAAGTGATGACGTTTTAGGCATCACACTATCTAGCTACGGAAAGCTCGAAACAGAAGTGGAAGATCAAGTGAAAGAGCAAACAGAGCCGCAGGTTGCCTGAATGACACAATATGGAGAAATAAAAATATCGGAAAGAAATGAAAGGCAGAACTTACAAAACATTCATCAGACCAATAATGACATACGCGGTAAAAACACATGACACAGAGAGAACCAAAAGATTACTTGAAACAGTGGAGATGAAAACCCTTCGAAAAATCGATGGTAAGACACTATGGGACGGAGGTAGAAGTACAGAAATAGGACAAGATGCAAGGTGGAGAACATTAATAACTAGATAAGAAACAGAAGAGTAGAATGGAATGCCCACGTAAGCCGAATTACAACAAATAGAGCACAGCGACAGACGGTTTCCCAATAGAAAGACGATCAGTGGGAAGACAATGAAAACAATGGAACGACAACTTACTGGAGGCACATTGAAAAAACAGGGTCCTGCTTATACAAAAAGACGAAGAAGACCTTTTTCAAAAAAATTTCTTGGTAGTGAAAAAATTCCACCAAAAACATTCGCGTGTACACAGCGCAGAGTGCGTACGTGATATATAGTCCTCCGGCCCGGGAAACATTTTGAAAATTTCATTTTGGCCCGCGCTTAAAAGTATTTGCCCACCCCTACTGTAGATGTATCTCTTCCATATATTGGCTCTTAACACAGGGAAGTTCTTTAAGGAGGGCCCGAAAAAAAAGTATCCTTAAAAAAAACTCGAAATTGTCAGATTAAGATAATAAGTTAAGTACATGCAAAACAGTATATATTTCAAAAATCTGACGATTTGGGCGTAAGGAAATGGGTTAGTCGCAAAGTTTCACAAGAACAAGTCATCCATCCGAGCGTCATGACGTACTCGATTATTTTTTAAATAGGAATAGCGGTCGTGTGGTAGCTCATTTAAAAAGGCGTTCAATTCTTTATTCAGTATTATAAACATTAATGTAAATATTTATACAGGGTGGCCAAAAAAATTTTTTGAATTAAATTAATTGACGCAAAAAGAAGAATGCATGCAATTTATTTAACTCAAAATACATTCTACTGCTGTCAGAAAATAGAAAAAAAAATGTTTATTTGGCAAATAAACATTGCTTTTAGCTTAAATTAAATGTTCAAACTGCCAATAGGTAGGAGGGAGGCTGTTTGTGATTTAATTTAAGCGAAAAGAAATGTTTATTTGTGAAATAAAACTTTTTTTCTATTTTCTGACAGCAGTACAATGTATTTTGAGTTAAATAAATTACATACATTCTTATTTTGGCGCCAATTAATTTAATTCAAAAATTATTTTTCGGCAACCCTGTATAAAGAATGATCTTAATGTTTATATTCCTGAATAGAGAATTGAACGCTTCTTCGAATGACCTACCACACGGCCCCTATTCCCATTAAAAAAATTATCGATTACGTATGAAATATATGCCAAAATCGTCCATTTTAGAAAAAAAGAATATATTCCATAATTTAGCCCCTCTCTGTATAATCTACTATAAAAAATCTTTCATGTCAATTTATTTAATTATTAATAAATAATTACTTCCCTAAAATTTTATTTGAAAATTGCAGATTTTTTTGGGAAAACTCGGATTTTTCGAGTAAAATTTTTGTTGAAGGAAATCGGAAAAAAAATAACTTTGTGCAGAATTAAATTACGGTGAATTTTTGTTTGAGTGTTTTTGGCTTAAACGAAAAATCTTTGGAGTTACAGAGGACTAATTGAAAAAAAAAGAAGACTTAGGAGTGCTAATTTGTTTATAAATAAAATAACACACTTTCTGCGGACTTGTCATACCCCATATTACTAATAATACATGCAATCTTAAGATTCGATTTTAGCAATAAAATAGCTGGTAAATAACTTTTCCCAGAAATGGCATTTTTTGATAATTTTTCCAGACTATTAACACATGTTGCCGTGGTTGCGTAGCCAATAAATCCAATAAACCGGAGCGCCAACCCAAATTCTGAGCAGTGTCAAAATGATAACGTTAATATCCCCAGTTGTAACCCCAGTTCTATCGAAATGAACGATAGATCTAAAAACTAAAAAATACGTGCTCAATATTTGTCAAAAATCTATCGAATGGTACCAAACACGGCTCACCACGAAGAGGAGTTTACTTAACTTTTTTTGGTTTTAGAACCTACTCTTCACAACTCAATAGGTCCTAAAAGCGCTCGAGTGACTGCACATTTAGCATAATTTCCTTCCCTACTATAAAAATTTAATACTCAGGGACCTTTCACATTGGGATAGTATCATTCCTACTGAGATATTCCTACTATCAAATTGAGATCAAATTTATTAAATTTATTAAATAAGGTAACATCACTTTACAAAAGAATGTACGCTTGACATATTGTCAAGACCTTTAAAACCCTATGTTGGAACGTCAGCTGGCAAGAAGTTATTTTGAAATATAATTATAGATGTCTGTAATTGTTAAGTAAATAATTATTATACGGATTTGCCATTCGTAAGCGACAGCAAGATATTTGTTCAATCGGAACTACCGAAATCAATAAACATTTTAATTTGATTAGCAATCAAGTCAATCTTGATTGTCAGCTTTGCTTAGTTAGATGCGGAAAATAATTTGGTTCGCTTGTAAATGAAGTTATAGCCATCAACTTAATCAAGTTTACATGTTTTAAGAAACTGTTTCGGTTTTTAGAAGATGTTTCTGGTCTATTTTATTCCACACTTGATTTCTTGTTTAATATCTAATCTCTAATCTCCTTACAGACCAGGTGCTCCCTAAAATCTACTTAATGAACTTAATAGATGTAAATTAGATGTACCTGTTCTCAGAGAAATCAGATGAATAGGAACTGTAGGCTAAAAAAGACATGTTATACATTTTCAACACCTGCGATACTAAAAATAGTACGTTCTTTAACGGTAAAATATCACAAAACCTCTAAATTTAAAAAAAAAAACGCTTTAAATGATATGATATTTGGTATACCCATAAGTAACAAGTCAAAGAAAAAAAGTGATATTGTGCCGACGTATACTTTTGCCCTGGGGGTGAGTTTCACCCCTTCTAGGGAGTGAAAAAATATACGTCCTAATTTAAGTCCGGAACTTGATAAAATGACTCATTCTAAGCAGTGCCGGATTAAGGATCTTGAGGCCCCTAAGTTATGAGGCCCCTTAAGAAAAAGTTACTTTTTTTATGGTTTGAGATTTTTGGTATCTCTAATCATTTTTAAGTTATACCGTTTTTTGACACTAAATTGTTTATAAATAAAAATGGCCGCCAGATCCTACACAGGAAATAGTTACAATTTGCTCTTATAGGCATTACTTGTCGAAAAAACGTTTCAGTGTCCTTGCTCTTGAAGTGTCATGGAAAAAACCTTAGGTATTACCCTGGACTATGTATATGTACATTTTATTGAAAATAACTTACCTGGTTTAAATATTGTAGAGATCAAAATACATGCTTAAATTCCAATATTATACCCAGCACAACAGATAAATAGTACACTAAGTCAAAAATTAAGGTGTCTAGCGATCACTTAAAGGTGCCCTAGAGTTATTAGAATAAAATATTAATCAATCTGATGTGCAAATTTATACAATCAACTATTGCACCTAACTACACGATCACAATTATTCTCTTCCAAAGAACAAAACCAAACTAAGAAAAGATGGCTTCGATATAAATATTAGATTGAAAGAACCATCGATAAAACCACCCAACGCCAATAATATTAAGTTTTAATATACAATAGAATTATAAAACTTCATGGAATGTACGTGAGAAATGTCCAAATTCAAATAAATTTATTATGGTTGATATAACCTTACCCCATTGTAGGTATAATACTTATATGTATTGCTAAAATCTTGTATTTACGAGGTTACCTGAAATGTTTTTCAACAGTTTAGGTATAAAAATAGTTTTAGTGGTTATTACTCAAAACAGATACAACTCGTAGAAACATATTGTTAAGATTATATTGTCAGTTGGGTAAAGGTAAAAATTTGGCAAATTTTTATATTTTAACAATTTTATAGTTTTCGTTTTGGGCCCTGCGAGGGCTGCGATGCCCCCTTTGGGGTCAATGCCCCTAGGCAACTGCCTACTTTGCCTAATGGTTAATCCGGCACTGATTCTAAGTAACTTTTGTTCTATAGAGTTTTTTCACCAAGTCAATATTTTCAATATATTTGCGAGTGAATCTGTTCATTTTTCAACAAAATAACCATGTTTTTAGACGGTTCTTCGCAAATAACTCAAAAAGTAAATATTTTGCTGAAAAAAATGTTCTTATCGAAAATATAGCCCATAAAAAAGTGAAAAAAAATGGTGTATGTATTAGATACTTCGACCTAGTAGAAGCAGAGTTACAGCTAATGAAAAATAGGTTCGTATTCGTCAAATTCCAAATCTAATATTTTAACGTGAAATAACCAAAAAATGAAGCACTTTTGTGAAAAACTCATTATAACTTTTTCAAAGTGTTTAAAACAACCTTTATTTTGTTTTATAAAAAAATTTCTAACATTAAAAGTAAACAAGTTTCGCTCAAAATAAAGTTGGTCACTTTTTCTTTGATAAAAATATCGGGAAAATCACCCCCTAATTAGAGTCTCAAATGAACCTATTCGTTACCATTTCACAAGTTGCTTTACTGGTCTATGTACTGTATATATGATCTGTAAGTTTCATTGATTGAAAGTTCTTATTTTTGAAAGGGCTTGAACGAGTCACTGATCACGAGTGTATGCAAATTTATAAACACCAAATCTTAACCAATCTTTGTCTTACAAAAAATTAAAAAAATACAAGATGTTCAGAAAAGCTAAGCCGACTTTTTTATTTTTTGAGATTTTTGATACCTCGAATAAATTTTAAGTTATTTTGAAAGAAATTTTTTTTCTCAAAATTAAAATTTTTACAATTTTACTTTAAAACCAATTTTTTTCAAAAATAAGCACGATGAATCGATGAAACTTACAGAACGTATAAACACAACATAAATAAAGCAACTTATGAAGCGGCAATGATTAATTTTATTTAAGCTGCTAATTAGGGGGGTGATTTTACCGATTTTTCTTACCAAAACAAAAGGGACCAACTGTATTTTGAGCGTAACTTGCTTACATCTGACGATAGAATTTTTTTATAAAAACAGAAATAAAGCTTTTTACTATTTAAAAAAGTTTTAATGAGTTTTCTCCAAAAATTGCTTCATTTTTTGGTTATTTCACGTTGAAAAATTCTATTTGGAATTTGGCGAATATGAACCTACTTTTTTTAGCTACAACTCTGCTTCTACTAGGTCTAGAGACTTAATGCATACACTATTTTTTTTTCAATTTTTTCAGGATATATTTTTGCTAAGAATGTGTTTTTCGATAAAATATCGATGAATTATTTGCGAAAAATTGTGTAAAAACGTGTTTTTTTTTGTTAAAAAATGAACATATTCACTCGCAAATAACTCGAAAAAAATATTGATTTATTAAAAAAACTGTATAGAACCAAAATTACTTAGAATACGTCAGTTTATCAACTTTCGGACTTATTTTGATGGTATGTTTTTCACCCCCGAGAATGGTATCACCCCCAGGGCAAAAACACACATCGGTACAATATCACTTTTTTCTTTAACATGTTACCTATGCTTATGCCAAGTTTCATGTCAATCGAAACGGTTCTTTAAAATTTACAGCAAAAACCGTCAAAGAATGTACTAAAATCATACTTTGGGAACCCAGATAATCCCCTCCCTCTCTCTTTCTGTCTCTCTCGATCTTTCTCTCTGTCTCTATCTTTGTCTAGCTCTCTCTCTCTCCTCCTTCATACTATGCCTCCAACCTTTCCGATCCTGCGCCGATCGTCTCTAGGTCCTCATGTCTAGCAAATTTTGCGCGTCTGCTGCCACTTCATTTTCCCATAGGTTCCGTGGCGTTCCTTTTGGTCTTGCGTCCTGCATTTTATTATCTAGGGCTCTTTTTGGAAATTTTTTGGTCTCTATTCTCACTACTTGTCTAACCCATCTCTTTTTAATCTCCCAAGTCTCAAAAGTTTAATGAATTTACCAACTGTCTCTTTGAACATTTGGCAAAGTTCATGGTGATACCTGGATTTCATTACTCTGTTTTTCTTAAAAGTTTCAAATATTGCTTAGTCGCAAAAATTATACTATGTAATTACCAAACCAGGCGAGCATCTGGAAGATGTCAAATCATATCGACCCATAAGCTTACTGCCGATAGTTTCAAATATCCTAGAAAATCTGATACTCTCAAGAATTCAACCACTCGTATCAGATCGATAAGTAATCCCTGCACACGAGTTTGGATTCAGATCCCAACACGCAACCATAGAATAGGTTCATCAGATATGCAGAACTGTTAATCGAGCATTGGAAGACAAAATGTACTGCACTGCAGCCTTTCTAGACATCTCGCAAGCATACGATGAAATCTGGCACACAGGCCTTCTATACAAATTAAGAAAAATGCTTCCTCTCATCCACCTCCTAATTTTAAAATCCTACCCCTATAACCGTTACTTTTTTGTACAACATAGAGATGAGCGCACGTCTCTATTACCAGTTGGATCCGAAGTTCTACAGGACAGTGTTCTGGGGCCAGTGTTATACCTATTGTACACAGCGGACTTACCAACAAACTTTCAAACCACGACAGCTACATATGCAGATGACACAGCAGTGATGTCAGTACATCAGGACACACGAATAGCTTCTCAACTTCTGCAAACCAGCCTCAACAAAATGTAAACTTGGCTAAAACGGTGGCGTTTTCAAACAAATGAAACAAAGTCGGTTCATATTACCTTCACAAACCGTAAAGGTCACTGCCCGTCTTATATATCAACAACCACCAAGTAAAACAGCAAGCAACAGTCAAATACCTTGGAATGTACCTAGACCAAAGATTAAACTAGAGAACACACATTTTTATGAAGCTAAACAACTTGGTCTCAAATTACACAATCTATACTGGCTGATTGGTCACACATCATCACTTTCGATGAAAAATAAAGTACTTGTTTACAAAGCAATTTTGAAGCGAATATGGAGTTACGGGATCCAACTACATTTACTCATTGTAACTTGTTTTACTGATTGTAAATAAATTGGGAGGTTAAATAAAAAAAATATTGCTTGGAACTTTTCTTTCAAAGACTTTTAACTTTTTTTTTGTTTTTTGTCATCACCCATGTCCTGCATCTATAATATACTATTGGTCTGATAACAGTTTTGTAGACTCTGGTATTTGATCTGCAGTGTGTTTTTGGATCGTGGAACATGAGCGAGCAAAAACTAAGCTTTGTCTCCATTTATTATTCTCATTTGCATTTCTGTTTCTTGTGTCCATACGTATTCTTTTTCTCATTAGCATCTCTCAGTTCGTCACAGTTTTTCGATTTCTTTCTAACGCATTGAATTGTATGTGACAGAAAAAAGGCACGCCCGTGATTACAGGCATTTATAACATTTATTCTAGTTGTCGATAGATGGCGCTATAATCGAAGTAAAAATTATTTACGAATTACAGTAGAACCCTTCAAATCCGAACTAATTGGGGGAAGGCCTGTTCAGATTCCGAAAAGTTCGGATTATCCGAAAATTAGCTTAATAATAAATAATTCAAAGCTTTTGTTGACGTTGGTTTTGAGTCGCTGTACCTCTCTTACTGTCTTCGTCTTCCACCCATCTCCAAACGTTTTGCTACATCAGAGGCTGGAGTGAAGGAATTTGTGATGAAATTAAAGCTGTTTTCCTACCACCAAATGTGACCCCATTATTACAACCTGTGGACCAGGTGTCGGCAGTTTCCAAAACTGTTTTATAGAAAAAATTTGGTACGGAAAGGTGAGGAAAGTTCCATTATTGACAACCTGAAAAAATCACTGTAAAAGATGTTAAGTATTGGATGGCTGAGGGCCGAGACAACTGCCCTGAGATTTTAATTAGAAGATCATACGTATTCATTTTTAAGAAATTTTAAATGTCAAAATCCTATTATAGTGCGGAAGATATGTGAAACAATTGCACATTTAATGATACAAGCATATAATTTGGACCACATATACTACATATAAAGGATCAAATTAAGATATGAGGCCATCTCAGATTTTGCCTTTTACAAAAATGGCGGGCATTCAAAATGGCCCCTATACATATGTGTTTAATAGTACCATAACTTTTGAACGAAAAGTCTGATTTCAACCAAATTTGGTATATACGTTCTTTTTTTGATTTACAAGATGGATGTGGTGAACCAGAAGAATCGGTTTACCAAAAGTTGTGTTTTTACTGGTTGTTTATGTAAAAATATGTTTTTTTTCAATTTTTTCCCTCTGTATATATTAATTTTTCAAAAAGGTAATACCGCAATCGAAAAGAGCGTAAAAATATTTTGTAGAAAATATTTTGAACTTTATAGTTATGTTAATTATCATTTAATAAATGCATAACGTATCTTCACATGTACCTATGTGTGGCAGATTCGTGCACATATTATCAGAATTATTGTGAATTTAATGGTAGAATCATATACTTTGGACCACATATACTACACACATCAAGGTTTAAAAGATATAAGGCCATCTCAGATTTTACCTTTTACAAAAATGGCGGGCATTCAAAATGGCGACTATACATATGTGACTAATAGCACAATAACTTTTGAACGAAAAGTCTGATTTCAACCAAATTTGGTATATAGGTTCTTCTTTTGATATGTAAGACCAAGATCTTGAACAAAAAGAATTGATTGATCAGAAGTTGTATTTTTCCTAATTTTTATGTAAAAACATGTTGTTTTTTTACCAATTCTTTCACCCTGTATATATTAATTTTTCAAAAAGTTAATATCGGCGATGAGAAGAGCGTAAAAATATTTTTTAGCAAATATTTTGAACTCTTTGGTTATGTTATTTACCAATTGATAAATGCATAACGTATCTTCACATGTACCTATGAACCTATGTGTGGCAGACTCGTGCAAATAATATAAGAATTATTGTGCACTTAATGCTAAAAGCATATAATATGGACCACATACACTACACATACAGAGATTCAAATTTAGATATGAGGCCATCTCAGATTTTGTCTTTTACAAAAATGGCGAGCATTCAAAATGAATCTGCCGCACATAGATAGCTACATGTGAAGTTACGTTATGCATTTATTAAAAGGTAATGAACATAACTAAAATGTTCAAAATTTTTCCTAAAAAATATTTTTACACTCTTTTCAATGGCGGTATTACCTTTTTGAAAAATTAGTATATACAGGGTGGACGAATTGAAAAAAAGAACATATTTTTACATAAAAAACAGTAAAAACACAACTTCTGGTAAACCGATTCTTCCGGTTCAAAACCTAGATCTTACACATAAAAAAAAAACCTTGATGCCAAATTTGGCTGAAATCGGATTTTTTGTTCAAAAGTTATCGTGCTATTAGTCACATATCTACAGCCGCCATTTTGAATGCTCGCCATTTTTGCAAAAGGCAAAATCTGAGATGGCCTTATATTTAAATTTGAACTTTTGTATGTGTAGTATATGTGTTCCAAATTATATGCTTCCATCATTAAATTCACAATAATTCTTATAATCTTTGCACGAATCTACCACGCATAGGTACATGTGAAGATACGTTATGCATTTATTAAATGGTAATTAACATAACTAAAAAGTTCAAAGTATTTCCTAAAACATATTCTTACTCTCTTTTCAATGGTGGTATTACCATTATGAAAAATTAATATATACAGGGTGAAAAAATTGAAAATAGATTATTTAAATAATATAAATTGTTTTACATAATAAACCAGATAAAACATAGTTTCTGGTAAACCGATTCTTCCAGTTTACGATATCGATCCTGTAAATCACAAAAGGAACCTATGTAGCAAATTTGGTTGAGATCGGACTTTTCATTCAAAGATATCGTGCTATTTGTCACATGTGTATAGTCGCTCATTTTGAATTACCGCCATTTTTGTAAAAGGCAAAATCTGAGATGGCCTCATATCTAAATTTGTACCTTTATATGTGCATTATATGTGGACCAAATTATATGCTTGTATCATTAAATGTGCAATTCTTATAAAATTTTGCACGAATCTGCCGCACTATTAATCGTACATTGTTCAGTTATCTGGCTTTACTCTGTATAATAAAGATGTTTTTAGGCTTTCATCTTAAATTTTTAAAAAATTTTCACTTTCCATTGGTTCGGATTAGCGGGGTTCTACTGTATATAATATATCTACGAATATCATCTGTATTTACAATGTGTGACTATACAAATCAAAGAAAATACCATTTTATAAATGCAATAAACACAATTGATTTGTTTTTATGCCAAATTGCAAATAAAATGTGACAACTGTCAGATTTAACTAAAGTGTCATGTCAAAATAAATGTTATAAATGTGTATTATCAGAGGCTTACCTTTTTTCTATCATTTGTTATATCCTTTCTCATTTCTATCACTAAAAAATGCCC
Organism: Diabrotica virgifera virgifera; assembly: GCF_917563875.1. Lineage (NCBI taxonomy): Eukaryota > Metazoa > Arthropoda > Insecta > Coleoptera > Chrysomelidae > Diabrotica > Diabrotica virgifera. The sequence goes on from NC_065444.1 coordinate 31,758,400, forward strand.
ATTAAAAGAAAGGACTATACCTTGCAAATATGTTAATCTTTCTACAGTTTGAATATCGTTCTCTAGTTCAACTGTGCGTCTCTTGCTGGGTTAGCTTTTTTGTCTTTTGAATATTTTTTTCTACTCTGGTCTCTTTTGTCCCTGTTTAATTGCGAATATATTTCTGCCGCCCCTTCAAATCTGTGATACATAATGCTGATGATGTCGGCAATCTGTATTGATTTATTTTTTAGTAGATTAACCCTTCCTATATTCAACTGTTTTATCGCATATTCGAGGGACTCTCTATTACACTCGAAAACAATTACTAAATGCATTGTTATAATTTCTTCTTTTTCTTCCTACTTTAATATGCTTATGCCGGTTTTACTTCGGTGTTTAGCCTCAATTGATGTTATCTGACCATATTTTCCTCGGTCGTCCCAATGATCTTCTTCCATTTGTCGATTTGTCTCTTGCTATTCGTACTATTCTTTTCTCTGTCAGTCTTTCTATGTGTTGATTCCATTCTATTTTTCCTCTTTTGATCCACATGTTTGTTTCTCTATACCACATCTCGCTCATACTTCCTCATTTCTTACTCTGCCTTTTAGAGTTTGGTTTGTTATTTTTCGTAAGATTTTCATCCTGCTGTTTTCAGCAGTCTTTGTGTTTTTGACGGATCTGCACTTGTTTCCGCTGTGTACGTCATTATTGGTCTTTTTGTTGATTATATATCCTGGTTGTCGTTTCCTTTGTGAGGTATTTCTTTCCACAGATTTTGTTGTTCAGATATCCTGCTGCCCTGTTGGGCATGTTCACTTGTTTTTGTACTTATTCTTCCACTTTTCCGTAGCTTGACAGTTTTATTCCCAAGTATTCCGTTTCCATCACTTGTTCTTACTACTTACTTAAGCCGTCCTCTTGTACCTTACGGTGTCGAGGTAAGTGGAGAAATCAGACGTCTACATGCCTTTCGGTCAGTAGCTAGTCTTTCTGCTTCTCTCCACCGAATATTTCTTTTTATGCAAGCGTTTCCAATATTTGCGTTCCACGTTCTTGCTGGCCTACCTCTTCGTCGTTTGTTGTTAGATGCCGCTTTCCATACCCTCTTTACAGTTCTACCTTCACTCATTCTGGCCATATGTCTGAACCACGATAACTGTTTCGTTTCAAGTCTGTGTAAGGTCCTTTCAACACCGCACCTTTCACGTATGTCTTCATTTCTTATACGATCACTTCTGGTCACCCCGGATACCGCACGTAAATATCGCATTTCGCATGCTTGAGTTTTACTACGGATGTTGTCGTTCACTGTCCACGTTTCACTACCGTAGAGTAGCACCGGCTCGTATACAGTTTGAAATACTTTCATTTTTGTTTTCAGGCTTACTTCTTTCTTCCTAATTAAAATTTTATTTAGCGCATAGTATAATTTTGTTGCACTCATTACCCTGCTGTTTATTTCTGGTTCTATATTTCCTTGTCCATTCATTGTTGATCCTAGATACTTGAAGTCCTCTACTTGTGTAATGGTTTCATTATTCAGCTTTACATTTATATTTTTTTGAGTTTTCGAAATTACTAAAGTTTCTGTTTTTTCAATATTTATTTTCATCCCAAATTTCTTAAAGGCTTCATTCCAAACATTCACATTAACTTGCAAGTCTTTTTCTGATTTTGCCACCATTACCAGGTCATCGGCATATATCAACTTTGAACGTAGACTTGTTGAAGTTTATACACCCCAACCCTAGTTCTTTTTACCTTACCCCTGCATTCTTTTGCAATTTAGTCCATTAAAGTCATGAATAACAAAGGACTCAGAACACCAGCTTGTCTTATACCTGTTCTTGTGTAGAATTCTAGAGATGAGTGATTGTTCGGTCTTACATTATTAAGTGGACATTTATATATACTCTTTATTGCTTGGAGTCTTTCTATGTGATGATTCCATTCTATTTTTCCTCTTTTGGTTCACATGTTTATTTCCTCTATACCACATCTCGCTCATACTTCCTCATTTCTTACTCTGCTTTTAGAGTTTGGTTTGTTATTTTTCGTAAGACTTTCATCCTCCTGTTTCCAGCAGTCTTTGTGTTTTCGACGGATCTGCTCTTGTTTCCGCTCTGTACGTCATTATTGGTCTTATTGTTGATTTATATATATCCTGGTTTTCGTTTCGTTGTGAGGTATTTCTTTCCACAGATTTTTTTGTTCAGATATCCTGCTGCCCTGTTCGCCATGTTTACTTGTTTTTGTACTTCTTCTTCCACTTTTCCGTAGCTTGACAGTTTTATTCCCATGTATTCCGTTTCCATCACTTGTTCAATTATTTTGTTATTTTAGGACCAGTTTACATTGTCTCATTGTTTCAACTTGAGTACTATCCGTTGCAAGATAATTCGGATGGAATTCCCCAGATTAAGAGATTGGGCCGATATCAAGCACAAAATGACTGTACTCCCTTAATGCTGTAACGAATAGTCACCATTAGTCTTTCGTTACGTAAGGTTCAATTTTAAATTCTATCCAAAGTATAAAGGTACTTTACTACATGATAAATCTGATTAAATCCGAAATATCTTGCAACGAATAGTAACGTATTTTGATTTGGGAAATTAAATAACCAAAATAATAGTCTGTAAACAGTTGGTGGTGTATTATTCACAACACATTTAACGAAAACATATTATGCAACGAGGAATCAGTTTTAGATATTGTGCCAAAGCTTTTAGTTTTAAAATGTTAAAACTTTTGAAACGTAAATTAAGTTACACACTCAAACTTACATAGCAAGCGTAGAGAGAGCAATAGTTGCAGTTATAGAACTAGTTAGAAACAAAGACATCTCTATGTGGATATGTAATTTCCAACAAATAGCAAGCAAAAGTTTAAAAGCATAAACTATGGCCGAGAATGCGCTTGAAGCAATACTCTTCTATTTGTTCAAATTCCTCTCTTAAAAATAATTTTTGAATAGAATAATTCGAAGAATTAAAAAACCGACCTCTATACTCTATACAGTCTGATGGAAAAGTATGGAATAAAATCATTATTTCAGAAACAGAGGAAATTTAAAAAAAAATCTTAAAACAGATCAATTAAAATTTTTTGAATGGCCATCAATGATTTCTATATTACATGTTTTGGACATTAAGTACAAACCGAGGTCACGGGACACCTCATTTGAAAGAAATCCTAATCGGCTTTACAACGATGTATTATTCGAATATTTATTTCTACAGGTATACGGATTCACTTCATATGGAATAATAAATGCATTATTTCAAAACAAAAGCAAAAATGTTGTGCTGCGTCACAAAAAAATAATACAAACTGCGAATTTGACCCCTTAAAACTACTCTCATCCCAACTCCTGTTTCCGTCCCTGGAGAGTTTGCTTAGTTGCGTCATGATTACTCATGATCTACTTACTCCCAAATTTTGGTTCACTATCTCGATTACGAACGTCACAAAAAATCCCTGATAATTTTTATATAAAGCCCTGCCCCCACCCCTTTGTCGGCCACGCAGCGTTCCGCCCCTAGATATTTTACTTAGTTACGTCATGAGCTACTTATTATCAAATTTTGGTTCACTATCTCGATCATAAGCGTCACAAAAAAATAATAATAACCGCGACCCCTGATAACTAACCTCGCCCCCCACTCGGGTTTCGGGCTCTGGGTATTTTACTTAGTTATTTTATGGTCTACTTATTCCCAAATTTTGGTGCATTATCTCAATCACGAACGTCGCAAAAACCCCTTATATATTTTATATTCACCCCTACCCCTACCCCTTTGTCGACTTCGCAGCGTTCCACCCCTGGAGATTTTACTTAGTTACGTCATGACCTACTCATTCCCAAATTTTGGTGCAAAATCTAGATCATGAGCGTCACAAAAAAAATAATAAAAACCGCGTTATTGACGCCTTATAACTGCCCTCGTTCCCCACTCTGGTTTCCGGCTCTGGGGATTTTACTTAGATATGTCATGGTTTACTTATTCCCAAATTTTGGTGCACTATCTTAATCACGAACGTCGCAAAAAACCCCTTATATATTTTTTATATTCACCCCTACCCCCACCCCTTTGTCGCCCATGCAGCGTTCCGCCCCTAGAGATTTTACTTAGTTATGTCGTGACCTACTTATTCCCAAATTTTGGTGCACTATCTCGATCATGAGCATCACAAAAAAATAATAAAAACCGCGATTTTGACCCCTTATAACTAACATCGTCCCCCACTCTGGTTTCCGGCCGTTGGGGAAAGTCATGTACACAACTAATTCAACACATCCCCATATAGTTTTTCCATATTACTTATCACGCACAAAATCCGCTTCTATTTCTCCGACTATATATTATATATAAATATAATATGTATGAATTTTTTGAACGAACAGAATTAAAAAATCGTCTACAATGATTCGGAATATTCCAGTCAAAACTAGACTGTAATTAATCAAAAATGTTTTCTATTTTTGTACATAAATGCAAACGTGATTAATCATCGTATGTTTTTCGGATTAACTTTTATCTTAAAAGCTCACTAAGCCTATTATCTATTTTATATAGGTACCAATTTATCTTCTACTACACGAATATTACATGAAAACATTATTATCCATGAATGATTTTTGTAGCATAAGGTCAGGCAGGTATACATAATTTTCTAATTTACACCATTTTTAAAATACTCCGCAACACTCCTTATGGGAAAGTGGTCTCGGTCAAATTTACCGAAACTTTGGTGAATGATAGTTCTTAGTGAATAGATTAAAAAAGTCCATGCCACCTAGGTCTAAAAAACTATTATTCTCGAGCTATAGCCTTCTGAAGTTCTTAAATTCAGGTATAATACTCGGTTTACGTTAAGTGCGCTAATTCACGGTCAAGTGAATGAAAATATATATTATTGAAAAAAGAAAGACTCATTTTAGGCCAGGGTAATAAGACAAAAATATACCCTGTTCGTGACACTTCAGCAGCCAGGGTACTGAAGCGTTTTTTTGACAGGTAATACCTATAGGAATAAATTATAACTATTTCCTGCGTAGAATCTGGCGGCCATTTTTATTTATAAACAATTAACTGTCAAAAAACGGAATTTTCCCGTTTTTTTTTCAAATCAACGGAAAACAGTGAAACTTATGATTTTTTAGTACAAATATCTTCGAGAATATGGAAAAAGCTTTAACATGACGTATTACAAAGTTTCATGTACTCATTTATTGTTAATATAATTGCGAAAAAAGGTCGGAAATGCAAAAAATATCTATTTGTATAACAAGGGAGGAAAGTGCTACTTTTCCTCCCGAGAATGAAGTTTACTGCCCGACGCGTAGCGGAGGGCAGTAATCATTCAAGGGAGGAAAAGGCACTTTACTCCCATGTTATACATATGGTTTTTCCACCTTCCTCAAATAACAAGTCATTTTTTCATTTTTACTTAATTTATTTATGTAACTAACCAACAAAATTTATTAGAACTAAAACTAACAAGTACGTACAATATAACTGTCAACTGTCAAATATAAGTCAAATTAATAATGTAAACATTGTTAAATCAAAATAACAATTTACTGTTTTTTACCATTCTGCAAAATACAGAGTGTTTTATAAATAAACGTTAAAATGTATAGAAACTTAATAGAAAATAGATATTGTACAAGGCGTCAATAAGTTACATTTCATGAATGAAATACCATGACGTCACTTTTACTTTTCCTCCCTAGGGAGGAAAAATATTTTCCTCCCTAGGGAGGAAAAGTACAACTTTGCTCCCTACAATCAGGTCCGGAAAAGTATACTTTCGGTAGAGGTAGGTGGAAAAAATATTTTCTCAATAACTGTTGTAAGAATTTAGTGTACATCTTTGAAATTTCTGTCAAATGAGGGTTCTTTGGTGCTTAATATGTGATAAAAATTCCAAAGCGATTTATTCAATTATTTAAATTTTATTCAAATTGTTTATCCCAGAGAGCATTTTTTTGCAATAGCATAAGTCAGAAAAAAATGACCTTGGAACCATTCCACAGGTGTCAAATGAAAGAGCATGAGCTACATTTTAAACATGGTTTAAAAAAGTGAATAAAAAATGCGTTTATTAGTAATAAATAATTATGCAAATGTATCGTCAATTTTTCTTTATATACTTTTTGAATAAATTTTTCCAAAAAAATTAACTTTTTTACCCTGTTTTAAGTGCACAACTACCAAGTAATGTTATCTATATCATAATTGATAAAAAATTGTAATAAATATGTATAATTTCTTATATAACAAAATAAAAAGTTTATAATGTAAGATTTACGATACTTTTGCATAATTATTTATTACTAATAAATGCATTTTTTATTCACTTCGTTTAAACCAAGTTGAAAATATAGCTCATGCTCTTTCATTTGATACCTGTGGAATGGTTCTAACGTCATTTTCTTCTGACTTATGTTATTGCAAAAAAAATGCTCTCTGGGATAAACAATTTGAATAAAATTTAAACAATTGAATGAATCGCTTTGAAATTTTAACCACATGTTAAGCATTAAAGAACCCTTATTTGACAAAAATTTCAAAAATGTATACTAATTTTTACAGCAGTTATTGCGAAAATATTTTTTTTGCAATTCCGACCTTTTTTCGCAATTTTATTAACAATAAATGAGTATATCAAACTTTGTAATACGTCATTTTAAAGCTTTTTCCATAGTCTCGAAGATATTTCTACTAAAAAACCATAAATTTCCCTGTTTTCCATTTATTTGAAAAAAAAGTGAAAAATGCCATTTTTTGACACTTAATTGTTTATAAATAAAAATGGCCGCCAGATCCTACGCAGGAAATAATTACAATTTGCTCTTATAGGTATTACCTGTCGAAAAAACGCTTCAGTACCCTGACTGTTCAAGTGTCATGGAAAAAACCTTATTATCCTGGACTATTTGCTTTATTCATATTTACGTGTTGCATGTTATGTATTCGTGGTTAAAAATGCATCGTATTTTAATCTTTAGAAAACCTCCGAAAAGTACTCACAAAACTGAAGAAGTGCAATAGAAAATGTGTTGCTACAGCGGCATAAGAATTATCATGTTTTCATAAATGCTTCAGAATTTTCCAATACCAGCATAGCTTCAGTTTCGCCTTATCTTTAGAAAACTACTGAACAGCGGTGGATCTAGGGTGGAATATGGTAATTTCCCCGTAACACGGTCCAGCATGATAATTGTTGTCACTGTAGCAGCACATTTTCTATCGCACTTCTTCAGTTTTCTGAGGATTTTTCGGATGTTTTCTGAAGACTAAAATACCATGCATCTATTTTTGACCACGAATTCATATGCAACACGCAAATAGGCATGAAAAAAATGAGTCTGTCTTCTTTCAGTAATAGATATTTTCATTCACTTCACCGTGAATTAGCGCATTTAACGTAAACCGAGTACCGGAATTTAAGAATTTTAGAAGACTGTAGCTCGAGAATAATAGTTTTTCCACCTACCTCCACCGAAAGTATACTTTTCCGAACCTGATTGTAGGGAGCAAAGTTGTACTTTTCCTCCCTAGGGAGGAAAAGTAAAAGTGACGTCATGGTATTTCATTCATGAAATACAACTTATTGACGCCCTGTACAATATCTATTTTCTATTACGTAAGTATCTATACATTTTACCGTTTATTTAGAAAACACCCTGTATTTTGCAGAAAGGTAAAAAACAGTAAATTGTTATTTTGATTTACCAATGTTTACATTAATAATTTGACTTATATTTGACAGTTGACAGTTATATTGTACCTACTTGTTAGTTTTAGTTCTAATAAATTTTGTTGGTTAGTTACATAAATAAATTAAGTAAAAATGAAAAAGGACTTGTTATTAATTTGAGGAAGGTGGAAAAACCATATGTATAACATGGGAGTAAAGTGCCTTTTCCTCCCTTGAATGATTACTGCCCTCCGCTACGCGTCGGGCTGTAAACTTCATTCTCGGGAGGAAAAGTAGCACTTTCCTCCCTTGTTATACAAAAAGCTATTTCAGACCTAGGTGCCATGGACTTTTTTAATCTACTCACTGAGAACTATAATTGACCAAAGTTTCGTTAAATTTGACCGGGACCACGTTTCCGTAAGGAGTGTTGCGGGATCCTTTGTCATAATATAAAAAGGTACCAAAGGTAAAGGAGGATGAATAAGGAAAGAGAGTTTATGTTTATAATAAAATACCGGAAAACACAATATTTTGGTCATATCGTAAGAAATCAAAATTATGAATTGCTCCAACTTATAATCGAAAGCAAAATCAATAGCAAAAGTGGACCAGGAAGAAGATGCAACTCTTGGCGTAAAAATCTACGACGATGGACGAATATGACCTCCATAGAACTATTCAGGGTGGGTGCAAATAAGATTAAATGGGCAAATTTAATGGCCAACATCCTTAAGGATAAGGTACCGTCAGAGCCGGCCCGAGGGACTTGCGTCTAGAAAGCATACCAACAAATCAGGCGATTCGGTATCGATATCAAATTCGATCGATACGATCGAATTGAATGTAGTAGCTCGGAGTTTTATGTCATCGGGAGAACAATAACATAACCTAAATTAAATTAATATTAATAATGATATTAATAATTATAATTAATGGTATGGTAAATAGTTGTGACATAAATAAATGGAAGAACTAACATTATTTAAATTAGTTGCAACACATTAGATTATGCATTTTAGGTAAAAATGCATTGCCTAAATAAAAGCAGTGGAATTTCTTCCAACAGGTATTCAGTTGTCTCTTTTAATCTATTTGTATCTCATAATGTTTTTAAACTTATAGGATTTTAGATTGGGGTAGAATGAAAACACTAAGTAGATTTGTGTACTAATGACTGAAGAAAGGAAAAATGCAAGTGCATATTTGATGATAACATACTTTAAAAAGTCTATCAAACCAAGTACACTTGTTATGTATAATATTAATTTTAGGGCTCTTATTGTACATTATAGTCCAATTATTAGATCAGATTTGTATACCTAGTTTCTTCCATTCACCATTTTAGTAACTTTTTTTGGAAAACATGAATTTAACTGTATTTTAACAAATAAAATTAGGCTTGGTATTACTGACCACATTATCATAATTGAACATAATGGGTGATAATGGCGTTTAAAACATTGTCATGGCAGAATGTGTCAGTTAAAATGATATTTTTTCATTTCTAATTTAGTCTTATTTTGTGTTTATGACTATATTAAATAAATTCCAAATTTTCATTTGTTTTTCATTAGGTATATTAATTTTATTTTTTATTATCTTTATTATTTATATTAAATGTACGAAGGTTGATTTAAATGTTTATTGTAATAATATGCAGTGCTATTTTTGTAACAATAGAGGTTCCGGTACGCAATGTTCCGGGGGGTCCATAAAGATGGTCTGCCCCTGGGAAAACTTTTTAAATTTAGCCTCAATAAGGGCGTTTTGAAGCAAGGAAAAAATTCAAGAATTTGTTTATAATTTGGTTGTTCTTTTTTTATTTTTTGTCCCAAGAGGTGCCGGTACGGCGTACCGTCACAAAAACAGCACTGATAATATGTAATTATTTTAAGTAATTTATTTTAGTACAAGTTTAAAAAAAAGTAAAACAAAAATAAAATTAATCTCAGAACTTTATTAACATAAAAAGAAAAGACTGTTAACAGAGTCATATTAATCACTTCTCTCCTATCGCGCTACAGCCCAAGTCGGGCCCTGGCCTCCCCTAGCATCCGCGTCCAAGTATCTCTGTCTCTAGCGGCTCTCCTCCAGTTGTCCACCCTCAATATCTCTTTAGCATCTGTTCTCACTTCATCTATCCACCTCTTCCTTGGTCTTCCTACTGGCTGATGTCCCACTGTGACCTGCCCAGCGCAATCTTTGTATTTTTCATATTAATCACTTAGTGAGGATATAACGATTTAGAAGAGAATAATTTATAGCAGTGTATAGAAATGAAATGTCCGAGTGATTTTGAAAAAGCATACGATATTGCACATGGGAAGATTATTTGGTAGACATTGAGTGAGTACAACTAGTAATGCAGAATCAAGTATGGTCAAAATGACACATCATACATGCAAATAAACACATGATGGCTTATTCACAGCATTCTCATAAAAAAAATAGAATGCTACAAAAACATCTTGAAGGAAAATAAAAAAGGTTTATTTAAAAAGTAACTGTTTTCTAGGAAAATATAGAAATTGAAAGAACATATCAGGCAGTTGTTATTATAAGAACTTTCAAAATACCATTTATGAAATTAGAATAAGATGCATCATATTTTTGAGAGAGAACAGTATATTATGTTAAGATAACTGTTTACTTGGTTTAATAGAGATAAAATAAGTATGATACATATATGATGGTACATCTTCAAGAAATACAGGCAGGTATACAGCGGATCACTTAGTCACAATAAGTTGGTGCAAAAAAAAAAGAAGCCTGTGATAAGGAAATATAGTAAAACTTGTTTTTTGGATTCTTCTTATATCAAATTGCATATCCTTCTTGGTCAAAGTTGCTATTAAAAAATACTATAAGGTGATTTCGTAACGTATTGTATATTTAATTGTGTTCTTTAGTTGTATTAAAGCAATGTTGACAAATTAACATCGAATTGTTTCCGTTTTGCAAAAATTTACTTTATATTGACAAGATTATTGAAACAGTGAAAAGGCATAGGACACAGTTCCTCTTATAAAACTTAAAATGACTCCACAAATTTACACATATATATTTAATAATAAATGTTTGAAATTCCATACTTCCTATTTTTATTATTTTATTTTGAATATCCTTGTCAATTCCCATTTATTTTTTAGTTATTTATTTTCATGTTCATTTGTTTTCATAATGTTCATTTATTTTAAGTCAAATTATTGCTTCTTCAGAACATATCCCTTGCAACATTTGGCCATCATATCTCTCCTCTTCACTATTATAACTATATCACCAGAAGAGGACACTGTTCGGCTCTTCATCTTATGGCCTTTTGTAGCACGACATTAAATAGTATAATAGTGAATATGCCTATTTGACCCATTCATGGTTTGGCTTCTTTTATCATACATGATTTTCATTGATTTTCGTTTGTTTCGAGCTCCTGTCATATGTTGTATAATCTGTATATATGAATATTATACAGATATATATGTTTATACGAATATTATACAACATATGACAGAAGCTCGAAACAAATGAGATTCGATGAAAAGCCCTATTTGGTAATCATATGAGTTTTCCACTACTTGTTTGGTTCTGTGTATTGCATCTTCTTTTATACATATAATAGTTGATTGCACTTTATAGGACATATTGAGAAGAGCTTCACCTCTAGAATTGTTAAATTCTCTGGTATTGCCTTACTTGTGTATCAGTTTGTGACATTTTTTTACTTCTTTGCTATATCTTTACTGGGGCCTCGATTTTTGACCCTTCACTTCGTTATTGAATGTATGCGCTTCGTATCTCTTTAGTATGCATAGCGAATACATTCGATAATGAAGCGAAGGGTCAAAAATCAAGGCCCTGGTGCTTTGTTGCATCGTGATTTCATTAATGTCATCTCTGGCGGGATCGTCTATTTCCACATTGGTCCACATCTACTTTTTTCTTGTTTAATAGTAGTTTTTGAAGTTATTCCTCTTAAACTGACATGACATATATTTTACTTCTTCAGTAACACTTCCTTCTTTATTTTTAATATCTTCTTTTATCTTTAATGCTACTTGTGTATAGTTTACAACTGATGTTTTGTTCTTTGGTTTTTTGATAGAACATTTTAAGTTGTTAGTTTTCTATCATTTTTGTTTTGGTTTCCTTTCAATTACTTTTTTTCATTAAGTTTCTCTTACTACCGCTTTGTATTGTTTTGCAACAAGTTAGGCATTGTATATTAATGAATGAATATACTAAAAAAATGAATTATGTTAGGATTTATTACATAAATAAATAAACACAAGTAAATACATAAATAAAAAAATAATTATTGAAAAAAGAGGGTTAGGTTAGATGTAAGAAATAGTTAAAAATAGAAAATAGTATTAAATACGATTCGATTGTCGATACTTTTCGATGTAATCGAAAAATCTGATTTGTATGAATCGATACCGATCTGCCTGATTTGTTGGTATGCTGTCTGACGCTAGTGGCCCGAGGGCCGTGCGAGCCGTGCGCTCGAACAGGGCGCCAAGGATTTGGGGCGAATTTCCCCCCTCCCCAAAAAAAAATTAAAAGGGATAAATTATTCAAATTATGTCAAATTTTTAAGCCAATTATTCATTCATTTATGATGAATTAGTAATATTTCAGAAAGCCTTAGTAAGTTTAAATGTTTTTATAGACAAAAAGACATAATTGGATCATTGTATGTGTGGTGGAATACTGCGCATCCTGCGCCATTTCTTATACTGAGCGACTGGGGACTGGGCGGTGTGTCACGTTGCTCTTTGCATTGTGTACAACGCGCTTTGTGAATGTAGTTAAAACCAAACAAGGCTAGACGCATATGCAAGAAATAAAGCTACAAGTTTGGCCAAAAGTTGAAAGAATTCCGATATTCATCTGCTGCTTAGTAACGTGGCATATGATTTTGTTTAAGATAAACCTTATCAGCAAGAAACTTCAAGAGGTTGACATCACCATCATCGTCAATTGCGCTACAACCCTTCGTGAATCTTTGCCGCGTTTAATATTGCCTTCCATGTTTGCAGTCCTGTGACACTAATTCCCATTGTCACACTCCCATTTTCCCTAGTTTGACATGGACATAGCAAACCCTCTTGCTTTGATTTCTTCAACAAAGCAATTTTTTCAAGAAACAAGAAGTGATGCAGGATTCAACAGAATATTAGTCGATTGCAGGGAAGTGGCCGGAATGATTGAAGTTGATCCAGCATTCTCTAAAGAAAGTGAACCGTGGCCGAGAAAAAAGAAGAAAATATTTTCTTGTGAATCAAGTGATGAAACAATTCTTGATCCTGAGATCGTGTTCTAAACTAAATTCTTCTACGCGGTCTTGGATCAGTGTATCTCTTCTCTAGGAGGCAGATTTGAGGAGCTTCAAAACTATCACCAACTGTTTGGGTTTCTACATTCAAAGACCACAAGTGATGACAAAACCTGATTAAAATGTGGCAAGGACGTACACATTGCTCTCATTGATGGCCAGCACAGTGACATTGATGGTCTTCAAATATATTCTGAATTGAAACTTATCAACAGCATGATTCAGAATGTCGAAAAAGAAGACAAAGGCAAAATCAAAGGCCAATGTTGAGCTACTTAGCAGACAACGGATTTGTGAAGAACTTTTCTAACCTGTGTGTAGCACTGCGAATCCTTCTTACTCTCAGTGTATGTCGCGAGTGGAGAAAGCAGTTTCTCCAAGTTGAAAATAATAAAAAATTATCAGAGGTCTTCAATGTCGCAAGACAGATTGGTGGGACTAGCTTTGATGTCAATTGAGTTTGCAGTGCTCGAGAATATTGATGTTAATGCAATTGTAAATGAGTTTGCCCAGAGAAAATCTAGAAAGGTTAACTTTGTTCAACTTAGCCTATAACATAATAACACAATGTTATATCTCATTGCCTTACAAGGCCTAACACTTTATGTCCACAGCTCAACATTGTTATTTTTAAATTTAATTCATTTTCAAGTTCAATTGTTATTAATTTAAAACTATTTTTTTATTCAAACTGGAACATGAAGTAAAAACCACTTCTATGTAAAAAGTATATTTACTAAAAAATTTTAGAATCCCAATGGATTCAATAAAATGAGTTCATCAGAACGTTTTCAAACCTATCGGTCCATCATCAGTGATCTAAAATCAAATAAGTAATCCCACTATTAAAATTGAAAAGATGGTTGAAATTGTGAAAGTTAAAAAATGTGGTTATGATTACTTACTTGAATACTTGCAAAATAGCCCCAGAACCAAACAATGGTTGTGATTATAAATAAATCTACATTATGTTGAAATAAATTTAAAATGGCTAAACGCCGATGTTCAAGGATTAAACCTCTGGGAACATGGTGAAACTCTACCCGAGGACCCAGTCAACCATCTTCGGTCAACGATGACTACTAAGTGTCAAAGCTATGTAAGGAAATGCTTGATGTGACATTGACAGTTAAGGAAGAAGGTAGTCGATTTTCTAGGAAATTTAAAAACAAAGTCATGATCCAAGACGAAGATATGGTAAAACTTTTAATATCTGAAATTGTCTGTTAATTAAATCTATTGTTTTTTAAAATTAAAAGATAATGTGTTTTACAAAATAAAATTATTTTAACTGTAGGTAACTACAAATTGACTGTATCAAATAAAATTAACCTGATCAAAAAATTACAATATGATAAAGTGAGCTGATTAGTAGTAATAACAGAAATAAAATTAAATAAGTGGTGTTATAGAAGAAGTTTTAAATTTTGAAAAGGGATATTATTATATCAAGAAATTTATGTCCCCAGTATGTGTATTGATGGTTGTATAGGTAGAAGGGAAATTATTGTTTGGATGTAGGTGAAAATTAAAAAATTTATATAGATTGGAGTTAAGATAAAGTCAATCTGATAGTAGAAAATGTGATTCAGGAATGCAATTATTATTTTTTTTTTTTTTTTTTTTTTTTATTGACATCCCAATGTATTACAATCTGCCGTTTTTTACAAAGTAATAAGCATTAAATAATATTTATGTCGGCTAAACTATTGACATGTGGCGAACATACCCATTAATATGCCGCTCTTAATGTTAGTCTACTAAACTATTATTGGTTCTGGGAAAACATAAATAAGTACTACACTTTTTTTTAGCTCACACTAAATCACTGGTCACTTTACGTTTTAACCTGCGCACTGCACACATCTGCATCAAGTTCCTTGCTAGGTGGTTTGGGTGTTCCCGCAATCGGTCCTTGTATTTTTTTATTCGATATGTAATTTCTTCCTTTACATAAGTTACCTCTGCATCTCGATGTACGGCGTTGTTGGTGATGTACCAAGGTATATTTAAAATCATCCTTAGTATTTTGGATTGGAACCTTTGTATTATTTCAATATTAGAATTTGCGGCTGTTCCCCACAGTTCTACCCCATAGGTCCAAATTGGCTTCAACACCGCTTTGTATAGGAGTAATTTATTTTGTGTTGATAACTGGGATTGTTTTCCTATTAGCCAGTATATGTCTCTCACTTTATGGCCCAATTGTTTTCGTTTGGAAAATATGTGTTTTTTCCAGGTCAGTTTTCTATCCAGGTGAATCCCAAGGTACTTTACATCGTCTTTCTGTGGTATTTGTTTGCGGTTAATACATACAGGTGGACAGGTTCCTCTACGGGTTGTAAATGTTACATGTATTGACTTTTGCTCATTTGGTTTAATTCTCCATTTTTGTAACCATTTTTCGACTTCAGTTATGTTATTTTGTAGTAGTTCTGATGCGATGTTTGGATTCTTGTTGGAGCATAAGATCGCAGTATCATCTGCAAATGTAGCTGTTGTTGTGGCAGGTGATGTTGGAAGGTCGGCAGTATAGAGTAGGTACAGGACAGGACCCAGAACACTTCCCTGGGGGACACCCGCTGTTATGGGTTGAAGTTCTGATATTTCATTGTCGTATTTGACTCTAAAGCGTCTATTTGTAAGGTATGACTTTAGTAGTGTGTAATAATTTAGAGGCAAACAACTCCTCAGCTTATAGAGCAACCCCTGGTGCCATACCTTGTCAAACGCTTGTCCTATGTCTATGAATAGGGCGGAGCAATATCTGGATGCTTCGAGGTCTTTATGGATTCTATTTACTAGTCGATGTACTTGTTGAATGGTAGAATGTTTCTGCCTGAATCCAAATTGGTGAGTTGGAATTATTCCCTCGTCTTCTAGGAGAGGTGTTAGTCTTGTTAATAAAAGTTTTTCGAACACTTTGGATAGCACGGGGCAATTATTATGGAACAATTTTTATGAAATTGAGAAAATTCTTGTGACAAACTGGTGAATATGTAAAATTGATAATAAATAATTGTAGGATAAAAGGTTGCCCAGTTGATACAAACTAAAATTTAATTAGTATAGAAAACAATAGGTGTAATGAATAAAATAGAATTAATAAAACAAAATTAAGAGAATGAATATTGTTATAATTTGATTAAAGAATGACTGAGTTTAACTGTGATAAATGAAATAAAGTGATGAAATGTTAGATGTGGAGATAAGAAATATATTTGGAAAAGGTCAAAGACAAAAAGCAAAGGAGTGTGATGTAGGGTCAAAGCATAGGTGAAATGAGTGAAAGAGAAAGATTGGAGAAGTTGGGTATGAGGGTTGAACTGATGAAGAAAAGAAATGAAAGAAGTGTGAAAAGGGGGTATGGTAAATTAATTAGGTTTTGATTAAGAGGAGTTCATGTGGTTAGTAATGATTAGTATGTGTAAAGGAGTTTGGAGCCAGTAAGGGAACGAAGAAGATAGTTGACAGTGGGTAAATAGGATGAAGAAGATAGCAGATAGGATAGGAAAAGGAAGGTATAACAAAGTAATAGGAATTATGAAAATAATTGACGGTGAATGGGGACAAAATTGCGGTTAAGTGATGTTTGTCGGTTAACACAATTGGGACTTTTCTTTAGGTCTTTGACAATTTCCAAATCCTCGTATAAGTCTAAACGGAGTGTATTTTTTTGTTGAATGTTGTGTATCAACTGGACCCCATCAGGAATCTTAAGTTCGTGTTTATTGACTTTTAAATGGTGTGAAAAAGCTGAAGTGGTATCTCTCTTACTGTGTTCTGCCGATCGGGTGGAAAGAGATCTATAAGTTCTACCAATGTAGGTAGCATCGCAGTCTGAACAAGAGAGTCTGTATACCCCACTACGGCTCATGTAATGGATAGGGTCTTTGGTGTTAGTTAAGCTTTTATTGAGGGTGTTATTGACTTTAAATGAGATTTTGATGTTATCACAAGAATTAGAAATGATTTGTTTGACTCTTTCAGATAATTTGGAGTTATTAAACGGTAAGGAGGCATAAATTGGAGTAGTTGTGGAAGATGATGAGAAAGCGGATTGTTGAAGTAACTTAAGTTCTCTTTTCTGTTGAAGTTTATGGATGATGTCTGGGTCATAACCATTGTTAACTGCAATTTGTTTGATGATGTTCAGTTCTTTGTTAAATTCAGTTGTAGATAGAGGAATAGAGTTTAATCTATGTATAAAACTACGAAATGCAGAAAGTTTATGTGAAAGAGGATGGTTATAAGTGGAATGGATAACGTGATCAGTCTGTGTAGGTTTACGATAGATACCAAAGTTGAAGTGGTCATATAGTCTGGTAATAGATATGTCCAGGAAGTTAATGGAGTTAGAAGATTCTAGTTCCATGGTAAAAGTGATTTTAGGATGGATTAGATTGATTTTATGAAGTAAGTTGTGAGCTGAGTCGGAGTTACCAGATATGAGGACTAAAATGTCATCTACATAACGAAACCAATGTAATATCTCTGGATTTTTTGTAATATGATTGGATTCTAAATGATCCATAAAGACATCAGCTAAGAAAGGGGATAAGCAACTTCCCATTGCTAAACCATCTGGTTGTTGATAAAAGTTGTTGTTGAAGACAAAGTAATCTTGAGATAGGCAGATTTTGAGAATGTTTATAATAGACGAAGTGGTAGTGGAGGTCACCGAATTATTTAAAAGAAGCGAGTTGACCAGACTAATCGATTCATTTTTTGGGACTGAAGTGAATAAATTGCTAACATCAAAAGAAAGCATGACGATATTCGGATTAAGATTGACAAGTTGAAGTTTTTCAACTAATTGGCGAGAATTCAAAACAGTAAACTGTGGGGTGAACTGTGGAGTAAACTGTGGTTACTGTTTTGAATTCTCGCCAATTAGTTGAAAAACTTCAACTTGTCAATCTTAATCCGAATATCGTCATGCTTTCTTTTGATGTTAGCAATTTATTCACTTCAGTCCCAAAAAATGAATCGATTAGTCTGGTCAACTCGCTTCTTTTAAATAATTCGGTGACCTCCACTACCACTTCGTCTATTATAAACATTCTCAAAATCTGCCTATCTCAAGATTACTTTGTCTTCAACAACAACTTTTATCAACAACCAGATGGTTTAGCAATGGGAAGTTGCTTATCCCCTTTCTTAGCTGATGTCTTTATGGATCATTTAGAATCCAATCATATCACAAAAAATCCAGAGATATTACATTGGTTTCGTTATGTAGATGACATTTTAGTCCTCATATCTGGTAACTCCGACTCAGCTCACAACTTACTTCATAAAATCAATCTAATCCATCCTAAAATCACTTTTACCATGGAACTAGAATCTTCTAACTCCATTAACTTCCTGGACATATCTATTACCAGACTATATGACCACTTCAACTTTGGTATCTACCGTAAACCTACACAGACTGATCACGTTATCCATTCCACTTCTAACCATCCTCTTTCACATAAACTTTCTGCATTTCGTAGTTTTATACATAGATTAAACTCTATTCCTCTATCTACAACTGAATTTAACAAAGAACTGAACATCATCAAACAAATTGCAGTTAACAATGGTTATGACCCAGACATCATCCATAAACTTCAACAGAAAAGAGAACTTAAGTTACTTCAACAATCCGCTTTCTCATCATCTTCCACAACTACTCCAATTTATGCCTCCTTACCGTTTAATAACTCCAAATTATCTGAAAGAGTCAAACAAATCATTTCTAATTCTTGTGATAACATCAAAATCTCATTTAAAGTCAATAACACCCTCAATAAAAGCTTAACTAACACCAAAGACCCTATCCATTACATGAGCCGTAGTGGGGTATACAGACTCTCTTGTTCAGACTGCGATGCTACCTACATTGGTAGAACTTATAGATCTCTTTCCACCCGATCGGCAGAACACAGTAAGAGAGATACCACTTCAGCTTTTTCACACCATTTAAAAGTCAATAAACACGAACTTAAGATTCCTGATGGGGTCCAGTTGATACACAACATTCAACAAAAAAATACACTCCGTTTAGACTTATACGAGGATTTGGAAATTGTCAAAGACCTAAAGAAAAGTCCCAATTGTGTTAACCGACAAACATCACTTAACCGCAATTTTGTCCCCATTCACCGTCAATTATTTTCATAATTCCTATTACTTTGTTATACCTTCCTTTTCCTATCCTATCTGCTATCTTCTTCATCCTATTTACCCACTGTCAACTATCTTCTTCGTTCCCTTACTGGCTCCAAACTCCTTTACACATACTAATCATTACTAACCACATGAACTCCTCTTAATCAAAACCTAATTAATTTACCATACCCCCTTTTCACACTTCTTTCATTTCTTTTCTTCATCAGTTCAACCCTCATACCCAACTTCTCCAATCTTTCTCTTTCACTCATTTCACCTATGCTTTGACCCTACATCACACTCCTTTGCTTTTTGTCTTTGACCTTTTCCAAATATATTTCTTATCTCCACATCTAACATTTCATCACTTTATTTCATTTATCACAGTTAAACTCAGTCATTCTTTAGTTCATCTACTCAGTCATCAGATTGACTTTATCTTAACTCCAATCTATATAAATTTTTTAATTTTCACCTACATCCAAACAATAATTTCCCTTCTACCTATACAACCATCAATACACATACTGGGGACATAAATTTCTTGATATAATAATATCCCTTTTCAAAATTTAAAACTTCTTCTATAACACCACTTATTTAATTTTATTTCTGTTATTACTACTAATCAGCTCACTTTATCATATTGTAATTTTTTGATCAGGTTAATTTTATTTGATACAGTCAATTTGTAGTTACCTACAGTTAAAATAATTTTATTTTGTAAAACACATTATCTTTTAATTTTAAAAAACAATAGATTTAATTAACAGACAATTTCAGATATTAAAAGCTTTACCATATCTTCGTCTTGGATCATGACTTTGTTTTTAAATTTCCTAGAAAATCGACTACCTTCTTCCTTAACTGTCAATGTCACATCAAGCATTTCCTTACATAGCTTTGACACTTAGTAGTCATCGTTGACCGAAGATGGTTGACTGGGTCCTCGGGTAGAGTTTCACCATGTTCCCAGAGGTTTAATCCTTGAACATCGGCGTTTAGCCATTTTAAATTTATTTCAACATAATGTAGATTTATTTATAATCACAACCATTGTTTGGTTCTGGGGCTATTTTGCAAGTATTCAAGTAAGTAATCATAACCACATTTTTTAACTTTCACAATTTCAACCATCTTTTCAATTTTAATAGTGGGATTACTTATTTGATTTTAGATCACTGATGATGGACCGATAGGTTTGAAAACGTTCTGATGAACTCATTTTATTGAATCCATTGGGATTCTAAAAATTTTTAGTAAATATACCTTTTACATAGAACTGGTTTTTACTTCATGTTCCAGTTTGTTTAACTATAAGGTATACTGCCAATCCAGGGAACTACCCCTTTTTAGTTTATTTTTTTATTATTACGTTTGATAAATAACCGTAGTCATTAAATTTGTATAACTATTCTCCAAACTGTATTCTGTAGTGGGAGCACGCAAAATAGAATTCTATTTTAGTGACGTCACGTTGCCTAGCAACTGTCGATTCTCCCATTATGAAATTCTATTTTGTGACGTCAGCAAAATAGAATTATATTTGGCGTGGTCTGGGCCCAGGAGTTGTAAATAAAATCTAATTGTATAGATTGTATAGATATAATTCGCAAGATCAAGAAGAGAAATGATAGAGGCATTTAATCAAATAGAACGAGCTGCACAAAATAGTGGCCTTAAACTCAACCAGAACAAAACCAAATATTTAAGTAAAAACACAGAAATAAGGCAGCCACAAAATATAACAGTAGGAGAATAAAACATTGAGGGGGTAAAAAATTTTACATACTTGGGATCCCTAGTCACATCTGATAATAACGTAGCAGAGGAAGTGGAGAGGGAAATATTTATTGCCAATAAAAGTTACCATGGCTTGATTCGGCAACTAAGATCAGATAACGTCGCAAGGAAAACAAAATGCCAAATATAAAAAAACCTTAATAAGACCGGTACTCACATACGGCTCAGAAACCTGGACACTCACTAAAAGAGAGGAAACATTGCTATCCACCTTTGAAAGAAAAATCTTGCGACACATATATAAGGGCACAAAAGAAAATGGAATTTGGCGAAGAAGGTACAACTTTGAACTATACGAAATATACCAGGATCCGGATATCATAACATTCATTAAAATAGGACGGCTGCGTTGGATGGGACATGTAGAAAGAATGGAAGAAGGCAAAATGCCAAACAAAATATTCAAACAGATGCCAGTAGGGAAAAGAACAAGAGGAAGACCGAAGCTGAGATATTTAGAACAAATAGAAAATGATATAAAAACCTTAAAAATAAAAAACTGAAGAAAAAAAGCACGAAACAGATCAGAGTGGAGAAGAATCCTGGAACAGACCAAGACCCAGAAAGGGCTGTCGAGCCAATGATGATGATGAAATAACCATAGTCATTAAATTTGTATAACTATTCTCCAAACTGTATTCTGTAGTGGGCGCAAAATAGAATTCTATTTTAGTGACGTCACGTTGCCTAGCAACTGTCGATTCTCTCATTATGAAATTCTATTTTGTGACCTCAGCAAAATAGAATTCTATTTGGCGTGCTCTGGGCCCATGAGTTAATAAAATCTAATTGTATAACTAAGTTATATAACAAGTCTTGTCAACTTAAGTTTAAATAAAACATGTTGTATACTAACTTACTTTTACAACCATGATTTTCCTATAAAGTTAGTCTGAAAACCATTTGCCCCGCGAGGGGGCGTCACAATAGTAATTCGCACGGGTGAAATATTACCCACGGGCCGACTCTGGGTACCGTAAGAAGAAGACGATATATATAAGAAATAGTTTATGCCCATGTTTATGCTGTTTGTAGCAAATTTTTATAGTGTATTTATAAAGAATAAAAGTGTTCAACTATATTACAAATTTGATTACCTTCGGTGTTAAATCTGCGACAGATGAATATTACATTTTCAAAGTTTCCCATTGCATTGCAACAAAGTCATTTTTGCCACCTACATTAATATCACGATATATTGTCAAAAAGCTGTATATTTACTGGTAAAACTTTGCTTGATTAAAACTATTTAAATCCAAATGACAGAGAAATAAAAACACGAGTGTTTTGTTTAACTTTTATTTTTATACTCATATACAGTTGAGTCCGCGAGTCTTTACCCGTGCGTCATTAATACCTGGCGAGATAAAACACATACTTTTTATCTAGCATCATTCTCTTCCACGCATGAAACTCATGACAAACCAGCTGCCGTTTGTTATTAAGTAAAAACACATGTTATTTTATGAACCACCTAGACTCAGTGCATTGAAAAGAGATAGGTACAAGAAAGGACGATTCGGTATGTTTTCATATTTTAAGCACAATTTGTGTGACGTTTCTGCTTTGTTTACTTTTGTGGCTGTCAGTCAGTTGAATTTTTTGCGGTTTTTGTCGAATTTTTGCGTTTTGAAGTTTCTTTATATTACACAAACAGTTGTTTTCACAACCAATTTTATATTGGGCTTTAAAATTTTAAGGTAAAAAATTATATTTTGGCAATTAATATTTAAAACATACAAAGCTAACGTCATTCACACAGTAAAGAAATGATTGTGTTTAGATTTCCGTCAAAGTGAATAAAATAACAAAAATAAAATATGTCATTGAATTTTTTTATAAATTGTTTATTTATTTATTAATCAATAATAATAAAAGAATTTATTAAGCTACTTCAAATGTAGCTGTAATTCTGCACAAAAATTTTGAAGCAAAACTTACATTTGACATTCTATATATTTGATAACGTCAAATTTTATAATAACACCCGTAATCGGAACAGTAGCCACTTTCTGTCAGTGGTTGTTGCGTGAAATAGATTTCCGACTTTTTCGTATGCTTTAAACATTGATATAAAAACACCCAGGATAGAACCTATGAGCAAAATTCTGGCGTCCAAAGTAGCTGATAAATAGTAGCTAATAACTTGACATAACAATGGCCGACTCTTGGTTTCCGGAATAATTTCTTGATTTACCAACAGGTATGCATTAAATTATTGACTTAATATTTCCTTAATACATAATGTTACCTGTTTTACAATGTATTTTACATTAAAATATGTCACCAAATAAAATATTTATTATTTATTAACCACAAAAACACCTGTCAACGCCAACATCACGTCAGAAATTGTAAACAGTATGTGACGTCAGTTCCGTCGCAAATCAGATGCATGTAAAATTATACACAGTTAGACCGCTTGGCTTTAAATGATGACGCACGGGTAAAGACTCGCGGACTCAACTGTAGCTAAAAATATTTTGCAATCGACTCCTGCACACCTATAATAGGATTTGCTTAGGGCACAAACAATATAAATTAAATAAATAGTGTATGTACATGACTCTTGTCTTGCAAGTACTTACTTTTAACAAATAAAAGTTGTAAATAAATTATTGTGATGCCGTTTTATACAGGGTGTAACAAAAATACAGGTCATAAATTAAATCACATATTCTGGGACCAAAAAAAAATCACGATAAAAATCGTTTTTTTTTTTCCATATATCGAAAACTATTTTTCGAGATTTTTTAATGAAAATGGACACGTGGCATTATTATGGCAGGAACATTTTAAAAATAAATTATAGTTAAATTTGTGCACCCTATAAAAATTTTATGGGGGTTTTGTTCCCTTAAACCCCTCCAAACTTTTTTGTACGTTCCAATTAAATTATTATTGTGGTTTCCCTTAGTTACACAAAATGTTTTTAAAACTTTTTTGCCTCTTAATATTTTTTTGATAAACCAGTTTTAATCGAGATGCGGCTTCTTTTTTAATATGTTTACATAAAAATTTTATGGGGGTTCTGTGTCTTTAAACCCCACAAATGTTTGTGTACGTTCCAATTAAACTATTATTGCAGTACCTTTAGCTAAACAGGATGTTCCTAAAACGTTTTTGCCTCTTAGTATTTTTCCGATGAGGCACCTTTTATCGAGATGTGGCTTATTTTCTAATATGGTTCAAAATATACCTCAAATTGTAATTTATAAAAAAAATTTCATATTATTACCAGGTTTCTACAATCGTACTTTACCATAATATACAAATATGTGGTGGATTTGACAAATATTCAAAATATCTCGATAAAAACTAGCTTTTCGAAAAAGTACTAGGAGGCAAAAAAGTTTTAAAAACATTGTGTTTAACTGACGGTACCGCAATAATAATTTAATTGGAACGTGCAAAACAAAAAAGTTTGGGGGGGGTTTAAGGGAACAAAACCCCATAAAATTTTTATGGGGTGCACAAATTTAATGATAAATATTTTTTTAAAATGTTCCTGCCATAAGAATGCCAAGTCTCCATTTTCATTAAAAAATATCTAATAGTTTTTGATATATTGGAAAAAATCGATTTTTATCTTGTAACTTCAAAGGGCTGTAACTTTTTTTTGTATGCTCATTTGGACTAAGGTAAGTTAGGTTCAATCGAACTATTTTTGGTCCCAGAAGATGAGATTTAATTTATGACCTGTATTTTTGTTACACCCTGTATATTAGTGTAATTAACCATAAAAACTTTATTTCTCATAGGCAGTTTCTATGAAAAATAACATTCTGTAAATGTCAGAAAGTTCCAGATCTAAAACCTTGTTTGTTCTTCTGCTAATATTATATAATTTTATTCGGTTTGTTTGTTATCACTTTTTTTTTGTGTGTGAATTTGATGGCCTTGGCCGAGCCAATTAGCCATACATTTTGTTAGTTTAAAAACAATTAAATTTGTTTTTTCAATCAGAGGAATTTTTTCTGTATTTCTAACTCTAAATACATAACACAATAACATATTACAATTATTATCTAAATAATACACTGTTTTGGTTGTAAATATTTTTTTGTACATATTTTTTTTTATTTTTTATATCTTTAATTTTTTCTTTTTATTATTTTTTTATTTTAATTTTTTATTAATTGTTTTTTTTTTACTACGTTAAGACAAAAACCCGATTCAACATCTCGGAGGTTTACATCTTCTTATTATTTTTTTTTGCTTTTTTCTTTTTCTTTTCTCTTTTTTTTCTTGTTCTTTTCTTTTTTTAATTATAATATACAATAATTACTTAAATCTAGAGGATTTAAAAAGATAACAACAAGAGTAACATGTTTCTTTTGTTTTAACAAACATGCCTGTTTTTTTTAACAAAATTACTTAAATACAGGGTAAAGTTTATTGCTACAATCTATATTTACAGTTTTTGATTTTGATATGTTCGTACATTGTTTTTAATGTATCTTCAGAAAATATCAAATTGTTCAGGTAGACGGGAAGTGGAATTTTTAATATATTAAGGGCCGGTTGTTCGAACGCTAATCAACAATGATAACTATCAAATATTTAATTTCTGTCACCAACTGTCAATGTCCACTTTGATTGGGTTGCTGAAAACATATTTGATTATAATTATGAAATTAGTTAATCAATTAACATAACAATTATTAACATAATTGATTAACTAATTTCATAATTGTAATCCCTAATTATGTTTTCAGCAACCCAAACAAAGTTGACATTGACAGTTGTTGGTGACAGTAATTAAATATTTGATAATGATCATTTTTGATTAGCGTTCGAACAACCGACCCTTAGATTATCATAAAATTTGTTTATATTTACTGATGGATGTGAACATTCGAGAAGAATATGTAGTAGATCACCTTTTATTCTACACTCGCAGTTATTAGGTGACTCTATGAGACCCAAACTGTACATATGAAGGGGGTAAGATCATGATTACATCTCAATCTACATATTTATAATTCTTATGAAATGGCGATTTGATACAGAGTGAAACTATCTTTTAATGGGAATTTCAGGCTGCATTTGTTTGTAATTACTACCAGTTCTAATGTTTCGATAATACCTTTGCCAATTTTCTTTTTGGTGTTTTCTACTAATAATATCAATATCCGAAATGGGTAGTAAGTTCACGGGAAGTTCTTCGCCTGTTTCTAGGGCGGATTTGGCTAGCCTGTCTACTATTTCGTTACCCCTAATGCTTGCGTGTCCCTTTATCCATGATATAATGATGTTTTTTGCTAAATTTGCAATTTTATTATAAAGAGTCATAATTTCCAGTTCTACATGATTAGTTGTTGGGACTTAGGTACGTTAGTTTTTCTATCAACGACACTCTTACTGTCTGTAAATATTATGCAGCTATAGGGTTTACTATTATTATGCAGCTATAGTTATCAGTTATCACTTTGGTTGTTAGTTTTAATGTTGTGTTTAATAAATTAATTTCTCTGTAAGTCTGGAGGTCCGATTTGTCTCCCTTTTGAAGAGAGATAAATCGAAACGATACGATCAGTAAAAGTTTTCATGAAAGAATATTTCTATTAAGTATAATGTCTGAATAATAGTAGGGGAGTGAAGTATGTTAAATGTGCAGCACTCGAACGCTTTGGGGACTTATTGGGTTGTGAAGAGTAGGTCCTAAAACCAAAAAAAGTTAAGTAAAGTTTTCCATTTTAGTGGGGACTTTTCATTTTTAATTTAAGTTTCCATTTCCAACAATCGTTTTATCCGATTATAGCGTCATCTATCCATAATTTGAAAAAATGTTTCGAATAAAAGTTGCTTATTTTTACGTAAAGAATTCAAATCTGAAATAAAAATTGGGGCTCCTATTTAAGATTTTAAAGTAACCCCCACACCACCTCCGTGGGGGTAGTGTTTGCCATCATTCGATAGATTTTTCAAAAATATTGATTAAGTGTATTTTGCAGTTTTTCGATCTAATGTTTAGTTTGCGAAATATCGCGGGATTTGTATTTAAAATTTTAAATTTACCCCCCACCCCTCTCCGTGGGGGGACATGTTTGATATCATTCGATGATTTTTGAAAAATATTGAAAACCTGTTTTTTAGTTTTTCGATCTAACGTTCATTTCGCGAATTATTCGCTTTTTTTGTGAAACTTTTTAACTCGCCCATTTCCTTACTCCCCGCTCAAATCGTCGGATTTTTGTAATATGTTCTTAACTTGCCTTATCTTAATCTGACAATTTCGAGTATTTTTAAGGATAGATTTTTTTTCGGGCCCCCCTTACGAACTCCCCTGTGTTAATGTTAAGAGCCAATATATGGTAGAGGTACATCTGCATGGCACCAGGTTTCTCCCCATATGATAATCTGACGCGCTCAAGTAACTACAAAAATTCCCGCTTGGGCTCCCCTACCATAAATAAAAGCCTATGAATAATTAATCCGTAATATGATATTTGTCCTAATGGTAATTAAATAAAAACTCTTCGGATTACATAACAACATTGACGCCACCTTTCAAGGATGAAGAATGTTTGTAATTTTAGACGATCCTAAAGGAAATTAATTTGTCTTGACATTGACGTTATAATTAGTAAGTTCTTAGACTGCGATTGTTTTCGCAGGTTATAACTTCTTGATTATGAAGATCAAATATCGGGAGAGTATTCTGTTTAGTCCTTGGGCCCACCACTTAAAAAAAATTATTACCTCCCTCATGAGACTTTTTTTATTCAGTTATTCATATCGAGTTGGACAACTTTTCTATTTTGAAAAATTTTCGGGAGGGGGCGTAAATATAGAGGTTTCTAAACTTTGCTGCCTCCGACAGCTTGAGTAGCCTTAATTACCAGTTAATTGTAAATATTTTTATCAAACAATCCTGCAAAAATCAATCTTTATGATGCGTGCGGCCCTCCCCCTTTATGGGGGGCGCACTATGAAGTCATAAACTACGATTTTTTTTGCAGGGTTGTTGCAGGTAAAAATACTTACAATTTACTGGTAATATTGTCCGATAAATTTTTAAGGGTACTCCACCGATCACCAATTTTTAAACCTCTATATTTACGAAACACCCCCTCTTGAAAATTTTCCGAAATAAGTAAAGTCGTCCGATTCGACTTAAATAACTCAATAAAATATCTCATGAGGGAGGTAATATTTTTTATCGCCAACCGTCAGTAAAGTCATTCATTATTGTACTAATTTGACGCCATTTGCAGCAGTAAAGTAACACTTTATTGTACTGAAAGAAGAATTTTACTTTACCTGCCGCGATTAATCAAATTAACCCAGATTGAATGTAAATGGTCGATGGCAGTAATCGAATGGCGAGAATCTGAGTGAACTTAAAATTTATTTACTTTATTTATTAAAAATATTGTACACAATTTGCGTTATTATCAATTAAATTTATGTCAAAAAGTGAAATTATGTACCTAGTATTTTGTAAATACATTCATATAAAATAAATTAAAACTTTACCGATTTAGTAATTATTCAATATTGATAACTATCGATTAAAAATCGAAAACGGCTATCTTGCAAAACTTATCTGTCATCACTGTCATGAAATTATTATGACGTCTAAAATTTAAAAAGTTCTTAAATTGTAAATTGCAAGTAGGTAAGTATTAAAATGAATAACAAATTATTGTAGAAAGTGAAATTGTAGATAAAATATATTTTGGCATTATCCAAGCTGGCAGGCTTTCAGTACATACTTCATTTACCAGTTTTTCATTCAGGGTTTATTAAAATTAAAGATGATTAATTTTATGAAATAATAAACATACATAATCAAATTAAAAATAATGTGTAGTGTTATAATGAGATTTTAAAGAAGTTAAATAAACGACACATTTTATTCAATTTATTTTATTAATGTTATATTATTTTTAAATAATTACAGAGCCCAAACTCGTACGTAGACAACTTTAAGGTGCGAATCATCGGAATGCAAATTCCAAGTTGATTTCCAATCAAATTATATTGGCGATAAAATTTTGTATGCACCACGTCAGTAAAGACTCTTTATCGAACTCGTCTGTTACTCGCCTCGCTCGCTACATGTACTGACTTGGATCATAAATTGCTATTTTAATGGTGGAATCAAATAATATTGGTAAAATTGATTTATATTAATACGAGGAAAAAAGGTGGAATCATTGCATCGCGATGGTTCGCCTTAAATAGGCAGGGTTGTTAATATTTGTTTCAGAGTTGTGACTGCATAGCTCCACCGAGGACGCATGAGATGCAGAAATAGCTATCTAGAGATGGTGGTCCAACTCTGAATCAAATTAAAACAAAACTGCCGTTATCTCTTCTTCGTTATCTCTTCGTTATCTCTGATTTATATTAGATAGATAATAAATTAATTAAAAATATTAAACATTTTACACATTTTATTATCAAAGGGGGGATTTATATGGTTTATATTATTCAACCTTCTCCTGATTAAAGTTCCCTCTCCTATCGGAGGTTGGATATCATAATGGCTATGGTCACTTTGCTGCTGCTCTGAACAGTTGTAATGAACTACAGTAAAACCATTCTCTAAGGTTCCTCAGCTAGGAGATGCGTCTTTTTTCTATGCTTCTTTTTCCTTGGATCCTTCCTTGCATAATAAGTCTCAGCAACTCATATTTTTCTCCTCTGGCAATGTAGCCCAAATATTCCAGTTTTCTAGTTTTTATACTGTTCATAATTTCTAACTCCTTATTTAAACTCGTAGCACTTCAACATTGGTAATCCTTTGAACCCACTAAATTTTCAATATTCTTCTGTAACACCACATTTCGAACGCTTCTATTTTTCTTATGTATTATCTCTTCAATGTCCAATGTCCAAGTTTCCATTCCGTATAGTAATATAATTATTCAACCAACCGACAGTAATGTCTTAGAGTATAAATAAAACATTTATTTAACTTCATCAACCGCTTATACCGCCTAAAAATATTTTGATTTACGTTACAACTAATTTCATTGAATATTGGCAATAGGGGATAATTTTTAGCCCTAAAAAAATAAAAAGCATATATATTGGCACAGGGTAGACTTTGAATTATGAGTTAAGGCCATCGGTACATTTCGCAAATATTTTACGGCTATCCCTACTTTTTCTGTCTTTACACGGTAAATTACGTGTAGTAAAATTCACACTGGTATGGATATGTAAATATTACTAGAATGTCATTCTACTTGACAATGTCATCATTAACTTTAAAAAGATGGCTTTTGAATGTTCTTGAATAACTGTTATTTTTATAATTGCAAATTATTAATTCAGTTAAAAAATGTGATAATTTTTTCACTAACTATGTATTCAGTGATTGAAATAATTTATATGTACAACAAAAACTAATACTCAATCGAGAAAAGAGGAAAAGTATTAAAGTGATTCTTTAATAATATATTGTTACTATGGAACGCTTACAATTTTGAACATCTTTAACAAAAAAAATACTTGGATCACAGAATATATCCTGATTTATTCTCTGCTTGGATCTTCCATAAGTAATAAACAATAACGTTTTATTAAGTTCACGTCTTAAATCAATTATTTATCAAATACACTATCAATCTAATCAATTTAATCAACAACTCAAAATATTCCCGATGTCATGTCAAATATTTAAAACTGTCACTGTTTTGTCATCATATTCTATTTGATTCAGTGCGTTGTATGACAAAGATAGCGAATGTTCGATGTGGAAAATATCACCACGGACATGCTGTCCATTTTTTTCGAATCCTGAAAAATCTAATAAATATTTTTAAAAAATTTCAACGCAGAATGAAATACTAAATTATTATCGAGGGCCGAAAGTCCCATAGAATAAATAAAAAGTTTCTTTTGAATGAGATATTTGAAACTAAAAATCACACTACATTTTCTCTTAGTTTTTCACCCCTGTAACTTATTAAAATAAACATTATAGAAGTTTTCAGGGACTTTCGGCCCTCGGTAAGAACGAAATATTTCATTCTGCGTTTAAACTTTTCAAAAATACTTATTAGTTTTCTCAGGATTCGAAAAAAAATGAATCCCCATTTAAATACCATTACAACCGAAAATACGTACCCATCCCCTTAAGAGTGTAGGCGCAAAATTTTGGGCCAATTTTTTTAAATGCATTCATTGTTTTCGAATCCTGAGAAAACTAATAAATATTTTTGAAAATTTAAACGCAGAACAAAAGATTACATTATTACCGAGGGCCGAAAGTCCCTGAAATCTTCTATAATGTTTATTTTAATAATTTACAGGGGTGAAAAAGAACAGAAAGTTAAGTGTCATTTTTTTTTATTTTAAATATCTCATTTGTAAGTGACATTTGACCCAGGGTAATAAATCTTTCATTCTGAGTTTAAATTTTTCATTCAATATTTATTAGTTTTTTCAAGATTGGAAAAAAATTAATGCATTTAAGAATCAATGGTCCAAAATTTTGTGACTACGCTTTTGATAGAATATATTTACAAAATTTCATAAAAATATATGCTTCAGGATAGAAATCAGAGGTAGGTAATATCCTATTTTTGCTTTCATTCACTGGAGTAATTGAAGAGAATCAGAATTTAATCTACCCTAAACTATTTTACATAACTCTTTTGTTGGGTGTGAAAAATACAACCCATTTAAATGTCTTTAAAAAACAAATTACCCTTCCAACGCATAAATAAAAAAGAAAAGGATAGGACAGCAGCAAAAAGAGGGCTAGAAAACAAATTAGTTGCTCTACAAAGCGGTTTGGGACTTATTGCGGCAGAAGATCTAGTACAAAAACGGCCAAAAAGTTTAATAATGGAAAACTCAATATGTTGTTAAAGTATGCATTCTCTCAAACGATTTTGATTTTTTGAATAATTTGCGTTTAAAGCTTTTGAATTCTTAATAAACGCAAATGGATTACAGTAATTTCACCAGTTTTGATACTTTGATGTATATTCAAAAATATATTTTAGGTATAATATACAGGACGTTTGGTAAAGAATGGACCATAGCTTAACCTTAGGTTCCTGAGGTTAAAATAGGCCGATTTAAGCTAAGTTATCTTAGTACAAAGTTTATAATAACCGAAATACAGTGTGTCAAAGTTAAACTTTTTTTTTATTTATTATTGAATATTTCCTGACAGGTATGAGATAACAACATGAAATTTGGTATGTGGGGGTTTTTTGGGTCGGGAAAACTAAATTCCCTACCAAAAATTATGTATTGCCCAGAGGGCGCCACATACGCCTTTCAGCACTCATTTATTACGTTCAATTTTTTTATCCCTCACTCTGTATAATTTCGACATTAAAATTTTTATTTTCCTATTAGTTTTACTTAAAAAAGGTATACTTCTTTCATCTCCCTAAACTCAACCGTTTTCGAGATAAACGCATTTTAAATCTGCGATACACCATCATTTTTAGCATATTATTGTAGTTCAACCCGAAAAATAACTTAAAACCATAATAATTGTGCCAGTTCTCAAATTTATGTCATTACATCGCAAATTCCATTTGAAGAAATTTGCGATACATTTTTGGATAATTTTTTTGATTGATTGTCTTTTGAGAGATTGTCTCAATACAATCTCTCAAAAGTTAGCGTAAGATGATTTTCTATTGCCATAAACTTTGTGGGTAGAACTTAATAAAATAATTTTTAAAAAACGAATTGTAAAGGATTACAAAATATTTTCAAATAAAAAGTCTGTTTTAAGTGAAGCCCATATATTTGCTTTCGTGAAGATAAATAGAAAATTGAATTGTTTTGAATCGTATATCCATTTCAACGACATTGTAGCAAAAAATGTAAGTGAAATTCAAATGAAAAATGATTTTAAATTTTCTTGAGTTTTCAATAAAAAACACCGAGGAAAACTCGCATGCAAATACATCTATTCTGCATCTATTCTATAAAAAAAATAATATTATAACGTCAAATTTTAGATGATATATCTTTAAAAATGATCGTTAATAGTACAACGAAATAATATATCCATATGGCAATCCCAAATTGGTCGGACCATCTAGTTGGTGATCGTCCTCTGGATCTTCCCCCCGGAACGTTTCCAGAAACAACTAATCTCTCCAAACTATCGTCACCTCTGCCAACCACGTGACCGAAGAATTGCAGAATTCGTTGCAAACATATTGTGGACAACCTTTTTTTGGATTGGATGACAAGGGGTATAAAAATAGATGGAGAATACCCCTAAACAACTTACGTTTCGCCGATGATTTAGTCATCATAGCTGAGGATCTAGGTATGGCAAGGGAGATAGTACAGGAACTCATTGTGACTGCAGAAAATGTTGGTTTAAATATAAACATCTCGAAAACAAAAATAATAACAAATTTGATACCCAATCAGAACATCAGTATTGGTGGGAAAGGAATAGAACTTGTAGATAGATATAAATACCGAATTTTCTGCTTGCCAGTTTAGAATTTTATACCATTGGTGTAGTATTTTTCTCATTAATATATTGTATAATAATAGTGATAGTATGCGGCCCTCTCTAGTTTTTTTTTAATATTTTTTTTTTATTTTTAATATACAGACTTCTTATTAGATTAATTATATGGTTAGGTATTATTCCCATATTTTCCATTATATTCCAGAGCGGATCCGATTTTACTGAATCGAAAGCTTTTGTGTAATCTATGAAACGGAGCAACATTGGTATGTTTTATTTCCCGCGTTTACTAATCCTTAAATATGTAATAATATAGTCATTTTTCTGTGATATGCATAATTATCTTACTAGACCAGAGAACTAAGGATTTTCCCGTGACATCTGTTGATACAGGTATCTAAGAACTGCAATGGGTAAATTTAGTTACAACAATATCCATTATAAAAATTATGCAAAAGATCAAACGTACTTTTTCACTTATAAACAATATAATATATACAATTAAAAATCGCTATTTGTTTTTGAATATTAAAAGTGGAGACCGGTAAGCTAAATGGAAAGGTGATACAATTTTGCTGAAGAAGTATAGGAAATTCTTTAAAATAAGTCTTTGAAAGGTTATTTTTGTTAATTTGTTGCTTAGTTATTGGGAAAATAGTTTTAAAAGTTGATTTTTTGAAAATCAATAATAACTTTTTTAAAAATAACCAAAAAAATTTAATGTCGCGTGAGTTTGGCAACAATACTGCAAGTATTCAGTTATTAAAATTTCAAGAAGTTTCACTTAATAGTTATTGCAAAATTGAAATTGTTTATCCCAAAAAGCTGTTATCTATGGCATTATTATGCATAAACTATTAAATCTACATAGATTCTGAAGACATCAAATCAAAGAAAACGGCACATTTTATCAAATTAGATCAGTTTTTGATTAAAAAGTTTTTAATAAATGTTGTAAAATAATTCTGAAAAAGTAGTGTTATTTTAAGCTTATAAACAATTAAAATAACTCAGACGCATTAACATGTAGGGAGTGAATTTTTTTTATTTGGCATGTTGGTATTCTTATACAAACTGAAACAAAAATATAATGCCCTACGACCCTTAAAACTCGAGTTAGCCACTTTTTTTCAAAAATTCACCAAGGCTTTGTTTATAAACATTAGAAAATTTAAAAAGCAACATTTAAACGACTTAAAGATCATGTTTCTACAAAAAAAAAATTCAAAACCATTCTTGTAAAAATGAGCTGTCCATGATGCGCCAAAAATGAAGGGTTTAAAAGTAAAGCGATTCTTTCCCTCTTGATTTTATTATCAAAAACTTAATTCAGAACTACACATTTATAAAAGTCACAATACCTCCGGTTGTAATCAACGAAAATTGATGTTCTTTTTGAAGTGAATACTTCTCATCGCTTGATATGGAAATTTGTCGCCAAATAATAAATTCTTATTTGGCGTCATAAAAAAATCGTGACGCGAGTGGTAAGCTTGCGGTATACCATAATATACATATTACAGTGCGTCCATAAAGTGACGCATAAATTCATTATTTCGTAAACCAGCGACTTTAAGGAAAAATCCCGAAACAGGTCGATTTTTATTTTTACATTTCGATTTTCTGGCATATATATCATACTAGTGACATCATCCACCTGAGCGTGATGACGTAATCGATGATTTTTTAATGAGAATAGGGGTCATGTAATAGCTCATTTGAAAGGGTATTCAATTCTCTCTTTAATAATATAAACATGAACATAAATATTTATACAGGGCGTTCAAAAATTTTAATAAAATTAATTGAGACAAAAAAAAGAATGTATGTAACAGAAAAAAAATGTTTTTTTGACAATAAATATTGTTTTTTTTTTGCTTAAATTCAACGTTGAAGCTGCCACCCACCTGCTTCTTGCCATGTTGTCAGTTTGAACATTTCGTTCAAGCGAAAATCAATGTTTATTGACCCAAACCCAGCAAATATCGCCACACCACCCCACTAATTTAAAATTCGGAATCTACATGATTTAGTTTTAGCATAAAAACATGCTTCGCACTAGATTAAAAAAAAACAGAACAAATCAACCCTAAAGAGTTGAAACCACCCCGAACCGAACCAATGGAACTTTACCATAATTTTAATTACCATTAAATAATGATTTAATTTTACAATAAAAATACGCATCGCACTTTATTTTTTGGAAAAACTGGATAAATCGACACCGTATAGTGTTGAAATTACCCCAAACCCAGCAAATACAGCCAAACCACCCCACTAATTTAAAATTCGGAATCTACATGATTTAGTTTTAATATATAAACATGTCTCCCACTAAATTAAAAAAACATAACAAATTAACCCCAAAGGGTTGAAACCACCCCGAACCAAACCAATGATGTAAAATTCGGAATCTGTACTTAGGTTTACGATAAAAATACGTATCGCACTTTATTTTTTGAAAAAACTAAATAAATCCACCCCTATAAGGTTGAAATGACCCCAAGCCCAGCAAACACTGCCAAACCCCCCACTAATTTGAAATTCGGAATCTAGATGATTTAATTTTTGTAATAAAATATGTCTGTTTCGCACTAGATTAAAAAAACAGAACAAATCAACCCCAAAGGTTTGAAACCACCCCGAACCGAACCAATGATATAAAATTCGAAATCTATACTTAGTTTTACCATAAAAATACGTATCGCACTTTATTTTTTGGAAAAACTAGATAAATCTACCACCATAGGTGAAATGACTCCAAACCCAGCAAATACCGCCAAACCACACCATAATTTAAAATTCGGAATCTACATGATTTACTTTTAGTACTAAACCATGTTTCCCTATAGATTAAAAAAAACAGAACAAATCAACCCCAAAGGGTTGAAACCACTCCGAGCCCAACCAATAATATAAAATTCTGAATCTATACTCAGTTTTACCATATAAATATGTGACGCACTCTACTTTTTTTAAACCGCAAAATCAACCCCAATGGGTTGAAGCCACCCCCATCCCAACCAATAATATAAAATTCGGAATCTATACTTAGTTTTATTATGAAATCATACGTGTCGTATGTACCATAATTTTTGAAAAAAATTTAAAAATCACCCCTATAGTGTTGAAACCACCCCGAAGCTAGCCAATGATAGAAAATTCGGAATCGATACATATTTAGTTTTACCTTAAAATTGTCGCACCATGTGTCGCACTATATTTTTAAGAAAAACTTAATAAATCACCCCTCTAGGGTTGAAACGACCTAAACCCAGTTAATTATTTAAAATTCGGGATCTATAGTTGAAATCACCCTGAAACCAGTCAAACAGTAGAAAATTCAGGATCAAGTTTACTATGAAAGTATAATATGTATACGGTATAACACCTGCCGACATAGGGGAGATATGTCACCTGGTGATTTGTCCGCCTTCCTGGAAATGGCAGGATGGATAATGAACTAAGGACGACAACCCCCTGGGAGGATGCACAATGGGTCATTTGTGGCCTAAGTGATGTGGGACTTGACTCACCCTCCCTACTCTACATATACAGATGTATACGGTATATAGCAAGCTTACCACTCGCGTCATGATTTTTTAATGACGCGAAATACGAATTTAGTATTTGTCGTTAAATTTCCATACCAACCAATAAGAAGTATTCACTGCAAAAAGAACATTAATTTTGGTTGGTAATAACCGGAGGTATTGCGCCTTTTAAAAATGTGTAGTTGTGAATTAAGTTTTTGATAATAAAATCTAGAGGGTAAGAATCGCTTTACTTTTAAACCCTTCATTTTTAGCGCATCATGGACGGCTCATTTTTACAAGAATTGTTTTGAATTTTTTTTGTATAAACGTGATCTTTCAGTCGTTTCAAAGTTTCTTTTCAAATTTTCTAATGTTTATAAACAAAGCCCCGTCGAATTTTTGAGAAAAGAGGCTAACTCGGGTTTTAAGGGTCGTAGGGTATTATGTTTTTGTTTCAGTTTGTATAAGAATACCGACATGTCGGATAAAAAAAATTAACTTCCTACATGTTAATGCGTCTCAGTTATTTTAATTGTTTTTAAGCTTAAAATAACACTACTTTTTAAAAATTATTTTACAACATTTATTATAAACTTTTTAATCAAAAAATAATCTAGTTTGATAAAATGAGCCTTTCTATTTGATTTGGTGTCTTCAGAAATTATGTGGACCTAATAGTTTACGCATAATAATGCCGTAGATAACAGCTTTTTGGGATAAATAATTTCAATTTTGTAATAACTATTAAGTGAAACTTCTTGAAATTTTAACAGCTGAATACTTGTAATATTGTTCCTATACTCACGCGAAATTAAAGGATTTTGTGTATTTTTAGAAAAGTTATTAATCATTTTCGAAAAACCAACTTTTGAAGCTATTTTCCCAATAACTAAGCAACAAATTAACAAAAATAACTTTTCAAACACTCATTTTAAAGAATATTCTATGCTTCTTCAATAAAATTGTATCACCTTTCTGTATAGCATACTGGTCTCCACCTTTAATATTTACAATGAAATGGCGATCTTTAATTGTTTATATATTGTTTATAAAATAAAAAGTATGTTCGATCTTTTGCATAATTTTTATATTGAATATTTTTGTAACCAAATTTATCCAAAGCAGTTCTTAGATACCTGTATCAACGGATGTCACGAAAGAGGCCATTTAATTGCTAATTTCTCTGGTCTATACACTGTCTTATTAAGGTGCCCAACTGTACTCATTTACTGAGTTTTGTACTCTTTTTTCGCAAACCATACTCTTTTCAAATCCTGTACTCTGAAAGTACTCATTTGTATAATTTTATACTCATTGTGAACGGATAGAATGGATAGTGAACTTTAGAGAATTAAATTGTTTCAAATGGACCCTTCTAAACAGTAAAATTGAATGGAAAGAATTTTCTTCAGCAGTCGAATTTGTAATGAAGGAAGTAAAAGATATTGTTATTAATGACCATTTTCTCTTTGAAGAAATTCGAAGAGTAAATTTATATATAAATGAACAAAAATTGAAGAAATGGAACAATGAGAAAATAGAACTTAAAAAAAGATGTGCAGAAATCTTTCGGCATTTTAGAGTAGAATATATCCCACATGAAAATTTAAAAGTTTTAATAGAAATTTGCTTATGTTGTCCAGACCCTAATTAATGCTGCTGTTGAAAGGGTATTTTCACTAGGGAATGATTATTGGAGCAGTGAGAAGTCGCAACTTTCTGTAAAAACATTATCTGCCGTCTTAACAGTCAAATTTAATATGCAAAATAAAAGTTGTTCGGATGTGGCTACATTATTATC
The DNA here is from genome assembly GCF_917563875.1 of Diabrotica virgifera virgifera. Lineage (NCBI taxonomy): Eukaryota > Metazoa > Arthropoda > Insecta > Coleoptera > Chrysomelidae > Diabrotica > Diabrotica virgifera. The sequence goes on from NC_065444.1 coordinate 31,797,147, forward strand.
ATAGCAAAAGCTCATTTAGCAAAAAATGCAATCCAAAGAAAAATGTGTTTTTAAAAGAAAATAAAATCTTTATCCTTTTTCCTTGTTTTTTTTTTTGTTTCGCCTATGAAATACAGTAGACTCCCTCTATAACGAGAAATGAAATGGCAGCCTAATTACCTCGTTATGAGAGAATCTCGTTATATCAGACAACAGTAATATTGATATGTTTTGATATCTCTTACGTAGTTTATTAGGGGTCGATGGTGAACAATGAGACCTCGCCATCGTAAATTGTAAATTTCCTACAATAATCAATATCGGTCGATACACAGGAAGAAGTTTATTGCAGGCGGCGAAGCATATTACAGCACTTGCCTCGATAATACCACAGATGTTAGGAATTTCTATATACAGCCAGTTGGGGTGTTTATTAATAGCCATTACTGCCCTAAAAACAGGTAAAAAACATATTCTTCGGTTTCATTTTTCCTCGTTATAACCAAATATTCCTCGTTATAGAGGGTTATAGTTCAATAGGAATTTCATGGGACACATAATGTACCTCGTTATTAGCGAAACCTCGTAATATCCGTGTTCGTTATAGAGAGAGTCCACTGTACTTGCAAAGTGTACTCTTTTTGAACAAAATATAATTGGTCACCTTGGTCTTACAGACTAAATATACATTCCATTGTTTTATAAATAACTATTTATCATATTCTAAATCTACGAATGTTATTGAATGACCGAGAACTGCAGAACTACCACATTTCCAAGATCACGATTTTTAAATTAGATAAGAATATCCAGAAACAACTATCAAAAACAATACTTAACAAGTAATTCTGGTCACGAAACTCATTCAAATAATATTTTAAAATAAAATGCACTGTAATTAGATCCAATTCAATGTACATATTTAAATTTTGCCATTTAATTACTATTCGTATTTTAGTATGCTTTTGAAATTATTTTCTTGTGGCATGTTTCACACTAGATGGCATGTTTTATTATTATTTGTTTTAAAAAAATACAAGCTGTTTCAATGTTAGAGGAGAAAGTTATAATATGAGGTGATTTCAATGCACATGTGAGCCAAGCCAAGGCAGGATACGAAGCAATACATGGGGGATTAGGCTTTAGAACTACAAATGAAGCTGGAGATGATATGCTTAAATTAGCAACAGCACTAGATATGGCGATTGTTAACACATTCTTTAAAAAGAGAGAAACTCATCTTATTACGTTCAAAAGACATACGTGAATGCAGGGACTGCTAGGTAATATGTAGTTAGTGAGACAGTAAGCCAACAACATAAGCTGCTTGTTTTGGACATTGAAGTAAGAAGGGAAGCTAAACCAAAATATCGGAAAAGACCACAAAAAATCAAGTGGTGGATTCTAAAAGATGAGAAGGAAGGCCTATTCAGGGAAAGAATAGTAGACAAAATATGTTGGAACATGAAAGGAAACCCTTATACAATTTGGAGAAAAATGGCCAGTAGTATTAGAGAGACTGCTATTGAAATACTTGGGAAAACGTCAGGAAAAAAGTTTGAGGATAAAGAGACTTGGTGGTGGTCAATCGAAGTACAAGGAAAAATAAAAGAGAAGGGAAAATTATATAAAAAGTGGCAAGAAACCAGATCCGACACAGATCTTCAAAACCATATGATGGAGAAAAAGGAAGCGAAAGTAGAAGTAGCAAAAGCCAAAGCAGAAGCGTATTCAAACCTATACGATCAACTTGATACCAGGGAAGGCGAAATGAAGATATATAAAATAACCAAACAGAGAGCAAAGAGAGCAAAAGATTTTAATCAGATTAGATGTAACCGAGATGAAAATAATAAAATACTAGTTCACGAAAAGGATGTCAAAAAGAGATGGAGAAAGTATTTTGACAGCTTATTAAATGAAGAATTTGACAGACAGCCTGTAGAGTCAACGGAGACAGTGGCAGCAATGGTCACCAAAACAACAAACGAAACTGCTTAGCCACACCATGAAAATATGGGAAAGGGTAATTGATAGACGGATACGTGAAGAGACCGAAATATCCGAGAATCAATTTGGCTTTATGCAGGGCAGATCAACAACAGATGCAATTTTCATTATAAGGCAGTTGATGGAAAAATACAAGAGTAAAGAAACAAACGCTCATATGGTATTCATTGATCTTGAGAAAGCATATGATAGAGTTCCTCGAGAGATTCTGTGGTGGGCACTCAATAAGAAAGTGAGGGAGTAACGACTAGTGTTCGGACAGATGTGGGAGAGACTAATAAATTTCATGTGAAAGTAAGATTGTACCAAGGCTCGGTGCTTAGTCCGTATTTATTCTCATTAGTTTTGGACCAGATAACAGCGAAACTACAGGGTACAGGAAACTACAGGGTAAAATTCCATGGTGATTAATGTATGCTGATGATGTCGTGTTAGTAGGAAATAGTGAAAGAGACTTAGAGCAAAAACTGGAACAGTGGAGAAAAGCTCTGGAGGAAAAAGGTTTAAAATTTAATAGAACAAAGACAGAGTTACTACAAATAAAATGGTATCTTTGGATGGTGAACTGATTGTAAAAAGCAATAGTTTTAAGTACCTGGGATCGGTATTACAAAGTAATGGAGAAATAAATGGAGATGCATGTAGTAGACTTGGGGCTGGATGGATGAAGTGGAAGGAAGCGAGTGCTGTGCTGTGTGACAGGAAAATTCCAATGAAGTTGAAGGCAAAATTCTATAAAACAGCCATAAGACCGGCTAGGATGTACGGAACTGAATGTTGGGCAGTGATAAAGAAAGAGGAACAACGAATGCATGTGGCGGAAATGAGAATGCTTAGATGGATAAGTGGAGTGACAAAAAAGCATAAAATTAAGAATGAGTATATTAGGGGAAGTCTAGGTGTGGCACCAATTGATGCCAAAATGAGAGAGCATAGGTTGAGATAGTTTGGTCATGTTCAACTTCGAGACGCTAATCACCCATTACGAAGAATTGCTGAAGTGCAGATTCCTGGAAGGAGTAGGAGAGAAAGACCAAAGAAGACCTGGGGGGAGATAATTAGGCAGGACATGTTGGAAACGGGGATTAATATTGATATGACCCAAGATAGAATTGTATGGAGAAATGCAATTAGGGAAGCCGACCTCGCATAGGGATAAGGCAAAGAGAATGATGACAAGCTATTTCAATGTTGTTGCTAATTCATACAATAAGATGAAAGCAATAATGCAATAGAAAACTGGAAAAAATTTAGAACTATAGTAATAAAATGCTACGTATTATATGTCGTTGTGTTTTCTTTTATATGAAGTTGAAGCCTGGATAATTACAGACACAACTGAAAAAAGAGCAAGCAAGCCAGCTTTGAGAGGTGGTGTTATCTAAGGATGTAGGAAATATCATGGACACAGACACAACACTTAACAAACACGGAAACGTTAACAAGGATAAAAAAGGAAAAGGAATCCACAATTACAATAGAACTAACTCTTCAGAACCGCTGCAGACAGAGTTAAATAGGCTGTGATGTTCGCCAATGTCCTTAAAGAATGAGGCGCAAGAATAAGAAGAAGATAATAATAATAATAATATACTGTTAAATAATTTTTATGGGAAAATTTAGAGAATTAATTTTGTGTCAAAGACCACGAGATTGTAAATTTTCATCGCCCTGTATATGACCAAAAATTGTTAATAAAATAATTTAGCCGTAAGCAGTGTTTCGTGGAAGTGTAAAAGTTGAGTGGTAAAGTTTCTACGAACGGATTAATACATTTCAAAACAATGAACTAGAAAACGGTAGTTTTAGAAATTTAATGTGCCGCTTTGGAATGGACAATAGACCATGTTTCTAAATGGTTTCGTAGAACGAAACGATTTTAAACAATTTTGTTTAGTTTAGAATACAGGTTTTTTTAGAATGTAAGTAAAATTTAATTATAATATCTTCTGGAAATTGACAAGACGTAAAATTTGTATACCACATTATTTGTTCTTAAAAAAAAAGTAGAGATATGATGTATGGAGAATGCTTGTGATTGGCGAGGAGACCGATGGAGGGAGAATAGAGTGGTTGATTTTCGGATTGATGAGGGAAAAAGAATTCACTGGGTAATTGAGATCGAAAGTAACCAGTGCAGTTCGAAAGTAGTATTTTTGTGTAAAGTGGTTAATTGGTGGCCGTGGAAGCAGATTCGTGTTGAGACGAAAACGTGATCAAGTCGAGAAGTACAAACTCCTTGTGTCCGAATAGATTCCAGTTTCTATCTGGAACGAGTAGCCGGTTTATATCAACTTGCACGATATATCGAGCTGAGAGAAGAAATCTTGGAATTATAAAGATTGATATTGTTTGTATCGAGTCAGAGATTTAATTGAGGAGAGAATTCGAGCGAGTGATGTTTTTGTTTGTGAAACAGTTTGAAGGAGAAGGACAGTCGCAGCATCCGAGGAGCACGTTGTGGGAGAACCGAGGACAACACAATCCATGAGAAGAAGTAGAGAAGGTAGAAAAGGTTAGTCAGATGATTTTTGTGAAAAGAGAGAGTTGTTTTATATTACATACCATATTTGTTTTTTGTCAACTTAACAGTTTTACAGCATAATTTATTAATTCATAAATTCATAGAAGATATAGGTAATCTATTAAAAAATTGAAAATTAATTTTTTTTTATATAATAATAAAAACAGTTCACCCGATCATTTGAATGAATTTTGGTTAAAAAAAAAGGGGATAGTAGAATAAGTTTATTTATTAGATAAGACATTTTTAAAACAGTATAAAGTTTAGCACACTTTTTGAATCTTATATTATTTATGGTATAGTATATAAATAAATAATAGTTATACAATTTATATGATTTTGACATTTTATTTGTTCTGTTTTGTCCTGGATAAAGTAAGCAACGAGAAATACTACAAGCCACAAACTACAAGTAATACATTAAAATTAATTAGCCCTGAGAATATTTTTTATTGGAAAGTTTTATTCAATTTTGGTTTTGTTTTTGTTTTAAACGAGGAATACTAGAAGCCACAAACTAAAGGTAATACATTAAGATCAATTAGCACTGAGAATATTTTTTATTGGAAAGTTTTATTAAATTTTGGTTTTGTTTTCATTTTAAACGAGGAATACTAGAAGCCACAAACTAAAGGTAATACATTAAGATCAATTAAATCAATTAAGTAATACATTAAGATCAATTGAAAGCTATAGGAAATTGACAATGTATGAACACCAAATATACAAAAATAAAATACCTCAAATTTACACTAAACCTCCTGAAACTCTCTTTTCCAAGATAATACAAACAAATTACATGGATTCAAACCTTCCAGGCAGTATTATCAACAAAATAATTAAAGACAAGTGGCCTATGTTTCAATATATTTTTACTGACGGCTCCAAAATTCAAAATAGAACCGGAAGTGCAATATATCACTGGAATTCTGAATACAAAGAATCATGCCGATTGCCTAATGAAGCTTCAATATATACTGCCGAATTATCAGCTTTATTACTTGCGCTAAAATATATAGCCTCTGTTGGTATGGACAATTAAATCATTTTCACCGATTGTAGAAGTATTGTGGACAAACTCACTTCTATCCAATCGACAAAAAGTCTAAACCACATTGAGATAGAAATTAAGAGTCTATATTATGATATTACTTTTTCGGGCAGTTCAATTATTATTTGTTGGGTTAGAGGACATTCTGGAATATTTGGAAATGAAGAAGTCGACAAATTAGCTAAATCTGCAGCTTTAACCAAACGAAACATAAACAACATACTTCTACCAGTAACCGATATAGATAATATCAGTAAAAACCATTGCAAACAAAATTGGCAACGTGTATATAACCAAAGTACAACGGGAATAAATTTTAGAAATTGCCAACCACTAATTCCCAATGAGAGATGGTTTAAACAAGAATCAAATAGGCTATTTATAAAAACAATAAACAGAATGAGGTCAAATCACGCACTAACCCCAGCATACAAACACAGCATAGGTATCAGTGATAACCCATATTGCGCCTGTGGTGGAATGGGAGATCTACAGCACCTAATATTGGAGTGTGGACAGTACAGACAAAATATTAAAGTGATGTATGAAAAGTTAATTGATCTAAATTGTCCTTTAGCTGTCAATTTAAACGAAATTCTTTTTCCAAAAAATAAGCAGACGTTAAAATGTCTTTACGAATATGTAACGTCCTGTAAATTTAAATTTTAAATAGGCTTAGATAATAAAATTAAAAATTGTAAAAATATCACACAAAATTGAAAAATGTATTCATTAATATATTATAACACCCTGTAAATTTAGATAATAAGTAGGCTTAGATATTAACTTAAAATTGTTATTGTAATACCATACAAAAAAAACAAATAGTCTGGCTAATTGGCTATGTCAAAGCCATTAATAAAAAAAAAAAAAAAAAAAAAAAAAAAGTTCAATTAGCCCTGAGAATATTTTTTATTGGAAAGTTTTATTAAATTTTGGTTTTGTTTTCGTTTTAAACGAGGAATACTAGAAGCCACAAACTAAAGGTAATACATTAAGATTAATTAGCCCTGAGAATATTTTTTATTGGAAAGTTTTATTAAATTTTGATTTTGTTTTCATGATTAGCAATTAAAATAATTAATTAATTAATCGAATTAATGAGATGCTGATCAATCTCATAACAGAGATAAAATAGAGAGCATAATAATACCTATAGGCCGATGAAAATCCGTATACAACAGTAGTAGAAACACGATTTTTATAAAGATCATTGACTAATGTTTAAGTAGAAATTATCGTAGATTGTTTATTAAGACAATTTTAACTTACTCAACGATTAAACGATGAAAAGTTACCCTTATTTTCTTGAAAATTAACTTTTACCTCCTCTTTGGGGAGAGAATTAGAAGATATAAGTATGTACTTTACTCATGATGGTGCTCCTTCACATTTTTAAGATTGATTATTTACTTTTTGTAGACCGTTGGATAATACTTGTACTTATGTACACGTGTACTACTTTTATGTAATCGTCTATAGTCTATGGCATAACTGTTACAAACACATTTTAGTAACTAACGAATTGCAGTTACAGTGAGGGCTCGTTTATTTATATATAGTCCAGAGAAATAAGATTTTTCTCGTGACACATCCCCCTCCAGGCCGAAACCAAATTTTTTGAGTAGTATGGGCATCTACATTAATATCCTATATGTTTCTTGCAGCCGAATTTGATTATATACATAGTTATATATAAATGAAGATAAAAAAATGGTAAATTTTCGCTTTTTTGTATATTATTAAAAAGGGAAGCATTCTAAACAAATTTGAGAATAAGAAGATTTTCAGATTTTATAAATGTTCATAACTTATGTAAAAATTAAGTTAGAACCTTCTTATTACACAGAATGCTGAGACTTCTTGTGCTTAAATTATATTTTAAATTTCAAAGCAATTAGTCAAATAGTTTAAAAGTTATTTAATCTGTTTATCCCAAATTCATTTTTTTGCAACACTATGTCAGAAAATTATGAGGTTACAGTAATAATTCGGACAGTTTATGAAAGAAAACCATTTATACTATTACCTTAATTAAAAAAAAGTGTAATTTTAGACAAAAAGTAATTTTAAACAGTGTACAATTATTTTGCAAAAACATTTCGATTTTTTGCTAACTTATAAACAATTAGAATAACTTTTAACTGTTACACGTAGAAAAATTATTTTTTTAAATTTAGAAGGACTGAATTTTTATACACATTGAGAAAGAAAAACAATTGTCCTAGGACAATTAGGGACAAAGTTAGCCCCCCCTTTTTTTAATTCACATGTTTTTGCAAAATAATTTTGCAATATTTATAATTATTTTTTGTAATTTTTTTAATTAAATTAATAGTGTAAATCTTCTTCTTTCATAAACCATCAAAAGTATTACTGTAAATCATTTTCTGGCTTATAGTGTTGCAAAAAAAATTTATTTGGGATAAACAAATTAAATAACTTTTAAACTATTTGGCGAATTGCTTTGAAATTTAGGTTATGATTTAAGCACCAGAAGACTCAACATTCCGTGTAACAAGAAGGTTCTAAGTTAATTTGTACATAAGTTATGAATATTTATAAATACTTAAAATTTGTTATTTATTTTGAAATTTTCTAAGCATCCAATAAGGATAGACATAGTTATTCAGCGAACGCCATATTAAAGTTATTTATACAGTTTATGAGTTTCTTACTCTCAAATTTGTTTAAAATGCTTAACTTTTTGGTAATAGACGAAAAAAGCGAAAATTTACCGATTTTTGATCGTCATTTGTCTATAACTATGTATATCATCAAAATTGGCTGCAGGAAACATATAGGTTATTATTATAGATATCCATACTACTCAAAAAATTTGGTTTCGGCCTGGAGGGGGTTGTGTCACCAACAAGATATTTTTTCCTTTTTTCTCTGAACTAATAAACTTGTAGTCTGAAATTAAAAAAGCATCATTCACAAATTAGATTAGATAGATATATACAGTGAGAAATAAAGTCTTACTCCCCTTGTTGCTAATTCGTTAATTTGACAGATACCACAACCCTTAATTTTTTAATAACAAAGAGTTTACAATTCATCTAAAAGATTATCAAAATTTTATTCCAAAATTGTGTTAACAGGAATAATTTTTGATAACTTATTATTATTTCTCCTTCTTTCCATTTTTGGCTTGCATTCTAGTGCATCTGCCAGCACAAGCTTAACGTTTCAGTTGACCTTGTTCACGGCAATATAAAATATATGCAATATGTATGTAAGATATTGATTAATTTGATATAATCGTATTGGTGAAAATGTTAGTAAAAAACAGGTAGCAAAACAAATGAGTTTAAATTTTTATCTATCCAGAGTAGAGCATGTTGTTTTCTCCTACTTGATCTTACGGTTCAACAGCCTAATTCGAGCCTGTGATCTCTCAGCAAACCTCTCCATTATTTACAGTCTGTAGCCATTCTTTCCCCAAGAAAATTAAAATATTTTATGTCGAAGTATATAGTGAATATTTTTACAAAAATACAATTGATCTATATGTTAGATATTATTCTCTATGGTCTCTTTTTTAAGTTAGATATACTCAAAAATACCAGACAAAATAAGGTAAAATTACAACTTTCAAGCAATAGAAATGAAAACGATTGCCCTAGATACCAAATAATTAAAATTGAGAAAAATCTAGGTGTTTTTTGTAGATAAAGTATACAATGCTATGATCGGAAAAATATAATTTAAGCAGTAAGCAAACACAAGATAATCTCAGTAATAACATATTATATAGTTTTTTAGAATATAAATGGTCTTCTAATCCTCAAACTTATAATATAATATAACTTATGGTCTTCTAATAAATAAAAGGGCTTATTGCAACTTTCACAATAACAGTATACTTTTAAACTGTACAGTAAAAATACTTATATAGTGTACTACTTATATAATCACAACAAGAGGTGCAAAATGAAATTGTGAATTACTATTCATATATCTTTGTTATAGTATAAGAGCTGTGAGACATTTTTGAGTAGGTATTTTAGGCAACCTGAAAATTTTTCAGGTGACTTTTCTATGATAGCCTAATACAAAAATGCCGGTCTGGCTGGAGGGTAGCGGTTATTTTCCCCAAAAATCCCCCCCAAAGTTAAAAAAAGGGCAAAAATTGATATTACAAAAAATACCATTGACGTGACTTTAAAGTAAATTTAAATATTCAAATATAAAGAAAATAAACAGACCAGGCGATTTGAGGGCGATTTTAACTCTGCAAGATACTTGCATGGGCGTCCCAGGATTATTTTCAGGGGATGCATCTGAACTTCACAAGATTTCATCTGAATCTGTACATACTATTAACGAGTATAAAATATACAACTATACATGCATAGCTATGTACACTCCTTCCGGGCAGGGAGGTGCAATTGTTATTTTGACAGGGTATTTTTTAATATTAAAAATAAATATTCTAAAAAAGACAGGTTTTTTTTGGTGAAATTTTCCAACTACCATGTGATCAAACAAATTACGGGTGCATATAAATGAAAAGCGCTATAGGTAAGCACCAGTGTGAGAAAGAGCGTATACCGATAGCTGTTTGCGTCCTCTGTTCTAACTGAGCGAGTCCGTTCGCTCGAGAAAAATCACGTGACCTAGCGATAACCATGTTGTTGTAACTTTTTCTTAATTAAAGGAAAATAATACGTACTATACAATACAGTGATGAGCAAGCTAATAACCGGCAAAATAGCTCAAAAGGTTGAAAACATAACACATTGCGAAACAAAAAGAGTTTCATCTCTTTTTGTTTCGAGATGTATTATGTTTTCCATCTTTTGAGCTGTTTTGCCGGTTATTAGCGCGCTCATCACTGTAGATTTTGCAAATATGATAGAAAAAAAAACAAATGTATTATTATAAATATATAGGTAGAAAAGTATTAAACTATAGACTAAATTAATTCTGTGTCTTGTACTTCTTCTTCAAACTCCTCATCTGAGCTTAAATATTCATTCTCTTCTTCTTTGTTAGACTCCCCTCAAGACTCAGATTCGTCTTCTACCTAATCTGTAAATAGTTATAATATGTATTTTGAGTTAATTAAAAGATTATTAGTGATTAATTAATTGAGTTGCTACGTATTCTTTCTTTTAAAACCAATACTTAATACTTTTCCTTATATAACCAATCACATCAGGTTTTTTATTTCTTAGTATATGACCAAAGTAGCTCATTTTTTTCCTTCATAGTGTTGAGTATTTCTTGTCTAATTTTCATCTTTCTTAATGTTTCCGCGTTTGTTACGTGTTGTGTACATTATTTTTTTACATTATTCGATAACACCACATCTCAACAATGGCAAGTCTTTCTTCAGATGCGCCCGTGGTTGTGCAGGCTTCGACTCCGTACAAAATGACAGAGAATACGTAGCAAATCAATTAATTAATCAGTAATTAATTTTTAATAAATTCTAAATGCATATTACAACTATCTACAGTTCATGTAGAAGAAGAATCTGAGTCTCGAGGGGAGTCTGACGAAGAAGAAAAGAATGAATATTTAAGCTCAGATGAGGAGTTTGAAGAAGAAGTACAAGATTCGGACACAGAATTTATTTAGTTTATAGTTTTATAATTTTCTACCTATATATTTATAATAATAAATTTGTCATTTCCTATCATATTTGCAAAATCTATTGTATAGTACGTATTATTTTCCTTTAATTAAGGAAAAGTTACTTAAAAAACTATAATATATAACAATTACTCTAACGTTTCGAGGCACAACAACATGGGTATCACCAGGTCACGTGATTTTTCTCGAGCGAACGGACTCACTTCGCTAGAACAGAGGACGCAAACAGCTATCGGTATACGCTCTTTCTCACACTGCTGCTTACCTATAGCGCTTTTCATTTATATGAACCCGTAATTTGTTTGATCACATGGCAGTTGGAAAATTTCACCAAAAAGCTGCCTTTTTTAGAATATTTATTTTTAATATTAAAAAATACCCTGTCAAAATAACAATTGTACCTCCCTGTCCAGAAGGAATATACATAGCTATGCATGTATAGTTGTATATTTTATACTTGTTAATAGTATGTACAGATTCAGATAAAATCTTCTGAAGTTAATATGCATCCCCTGAAAATAATCCTGGGACGCCCATGCAAGTATCTTGCAGAGCTAAAATCGCCCTCAAATCGCCTGGCTTGTTTATTTTCCTAATATTTGAATATTTAAATTTACTTTAAAGTCACGTCAATGATATTTTTTGTAATAACAATTTTTACCCTTTTTTAACTTTGGGGGGGGATTTTTGGGGAAAATAACCGCTCCCCTCCAGCCAGACTGGCATTTTTGTATTAGGCTATTATGGAAGAGTCACCTGAAAAATTTTCAGCTTGCCTAAAATACCTACTCAAAAATGTCTCACAGCTCTTGGACCATTAGCAATTATACAACTAGTTTCATTTGTAAGTGTGTACCGAAAAAACAAATAGAAAACAAAAAAGAAGAATAACAAAGGAGTAATAAAAAACTAAATTATACATATAGAACTATAAATTGTACTATTTAAATCACAAAATTTTCTGACTAATTGGTCTTTACTAAAGCCATCTAATTAAGTAAAAATAAATAAATAAGAACATATTTTGATTAAAAAATACAGCCAATAAAAAATAGGTAAATCTAAATATATTTACTATGGGCACAGTATAAAGAGGGAACCTCTATATACTGTGCTATGGGTTTATATCAATAATTTTTTGGAGTGCAATTAGAACGATTATTTCATTCATAGGAGATTCTGACCAATAGAAAGCTACAGAAATCTGAATTAAATCGATAATTTTTGATAATCTCCCGTCGTTAAGTATATTACGTCAGATGCCCTTCGTTGCTACGATAAAATACATTCAGTGACATTAATGACAAGTAATGTTTTAAAAATTATAAAAGTGATGACTTTCAATCGTCAAATATTTATAAAAACTGTGTGTTTAATGGTACTTACATAAATAAATTAAAATAAAATTTTCGTTTTGAACAGTTTTATTCATGAAATAATCGCAACAAATTGCACTCGACCTCTGAAATTAATATAGAATTTTTGCCCTCGTGACACTGACATAATTTCACTCGCATTCGGCTCGTGAAATTAAAACTGTCAAAGTCTCACTCGGGAAAAATTCAATAATTTCAGAGCCCTTGTGCAATTACTACTGATTATTTCATTCATAGGAGATTCTGACCAATAGAAAACTACAGAAATCTGAATTAAATCGATAATTTTTGATAATCTCCCGTCGTTAAGTATATTACGTCAGATGCCCTTCGTTGCTACGAAAAAATACATTCAGTGACATTAATGACAATTAATGTTTTAAAAATCATAAAAGTGATGACTTTCAATCGTCGAATATTTATAAAAACTGTGTGTTTAATGGTACTTACATAAATAAATTACAATAAAATTTTGGTTTTGAACAGTTTTATTCATGAAATAATTGCAACAAATTGCACTCCACCTCTGAAATTAATATAGAATTTTTGCTCTCTTGACACTTTGACATAATTTCACTCGCCTTCGGCTCGTGAAATTAAAACTGTCAAAGTGTCACTCGGGAAAAATTCAATAATTTCAGAGCTCTTGTGCAATTACTAGTGAAAACATGGATTGTTTCGGAAAAATTCAAACAAGCTTATATTTTTCTAAAAGTTTTTTTGTTAGTTTATATACTTGTTAAAGTAAAAAGTTTTACTCGCAGATTTGGCCGCTAATTGTTTATTAATTGTTTAAACAATAACAATTGTTTTGTATAAATAATTTTAAAAATGTCGTTGAATGCATCATTTTACTTTGATCAAATATGTTTCTATTTTGTTTTTGATTATGCTGAATTCGAATATGGCATTACAATTTAAAAATTAAAAAAAAAATCAATGGGAAAGTCCCCGTAGCTGGCTGTATACCATAGTTAAAAAACCATACTGAAGTAAAAACTTCTTTTGTATATTGGTATAAAAAGTTTTATTAAAAAACATAAAAGTCCTCCAAAAGGATTTGCAAAACGTTTTCAATCTGAATCAGATCATCCTCAGTGCCTAGAACGAAGTATTTCCACGTTAAAATGAATGCAAAAGGTTTAAAATTGTGACTAGGTTAAAGACCTAGTCACAACGTTAAACGTCACACCTTAAACGTTTTGCAAATCCTTTTGGAGGACTTTTATGTTTTTTAATAAAACTTTTTATACCAATATACAAAAGAAGTTTTTACTTCAGTATGGTTTTTTAATTTAAAAATTCTTATACAGAAGCTCTTATACAGTATGTCTGCGTAGCTAGGAACCACATACAAAACTTTTTTATTATCAATTTTACGAAAAAAAGTTATTCTTCATAAAATACTCTGGATAGTCAAAAATTTAAAACTCAACCATCATATATCAAATTTTATCAATTTTATATGAGTTATGTCAAAAATATAAATTTCGTTAAAGAGTACCTAAAGTACCTTCATATTCCAGAATATCAAAAAATGCTATTATGAAAATCTTTTTGAAATTAAAAACTATGTTTTAATATACAATTACATCATTCCAATCGAAACAAAAATTCAATTTTTTCTCAAATTACGGATACCCATCATCATTTTATTACAATTATGATAACTGGTTTATTAACAATTTTACGAAAAAACGTTATTCTTTATAAAATACTCTACTTGGTCTAAAATCTAAGATACAACTAACAGATATTAAACTTTTGCAATTTTATACGAGGTATGTAAAAAATGTGAATTTTACTTAAGAGATGTGCCTTTATTATTCACCATATTTTAATTAAAAGGAATTAATTGAACACTGAAACATATTTTTTAATTCCAAACAACTTTTCTTTATAACAATTTTCGATATTGTGAAATATAAAGGTACTTTACTTTTAAGTGAAATTCATATTTTTTGACATACCTCGTATAAAATTAATAAAATTTGACATTTGATGGTTGCATCTTAGATAATATACGATGCAGAGTATTTTATAAAGAATAACTTTTTCTCGTAAAACTAATAATAAAACAGTTATCAATAGGTTTCAAGTTACGCAGACATACTGTATAAGAGCAAATTTTTTTTTGTTGAACATTTATTATTGTTGAAGCTTATTATTAAATGTATTTCAGGTAAGTTTTATAGAAAAAAGTTTTGATCACTTTGTATAAACATTTTTTTAACTGGTAATTTTCGGTTTTTGTATTACATTTTTGTAATCTTCCTTAATTTTCTCAAAAACGCATAGTTTATTTCATTTCTAAAGTAAAATAATTCAATGCATTTAAAAGATTACATCTTAAGCTTTAAAAAATCACCTACAAAACTATAATAAATCTGTTCAAACTTGAGTAATACCGTCTTAAACTGGTGGTAATTCTGTAAAACTACGAAGTTTTCAAAAATTACATTTTTTGAAACGTCGTATCATTTGAATTAAATTTTTGAGATTTTTTTTGAGAGAAACATGGTCAATGTGGTTTTTATGAACTATTTTATTATACAGGGTGTCCCGAAAAGATTGGTCATAAATTATACCACAGATTCTGGGGTCAAAAATAGGTTGATTAAACCTCACTTACCTATATACAATAGTGCACACAAAAAAAGTTACAGCCCTTTGAAGTTGCAAAATGCAAATCGATTTTTTTTCATATATCGAAAACTCTGAGATTTTTTATTGAAAATTGACATGTGGCTTTTTTACGACAGCAATATCTTAAAAAAAATTAAGTAAAATCTGTGCACCCCATACAAATTTTATGGGGGTTTTGTTCCCTTAAACCCCCCCAAAATTTTGTGTACGTTCCAATTAAATTATTATTGTGGAACTATTAGTTAAACACATTATTTTTAAAACTTTTTTGCCTCTTAGTACTTTTTCGATAAGCCAGTGTTTATCGAGATATTTTGAATATTTGTCGAATCCACCACATATTTGTATACGGTTAAGTACGGTTATAGAGACCTGTTAATAATCTGAAAATTTATTTATAATTTACATTTTTAGGTATATTTTGAAAAAGAAGCTACATCTCGATAAAAGGTGACTTATGAACAAAAGACTAAGAGACAAAAGTTTTAAAAACACTGTGTTTAACTAATGGCACCACAATAATAGTTTAATTGGAACGTACACAAACATTAGAGGGGGTTTAAAGGAACAAAACCCCCATAAAATTTTTACGTAAATATATTGAAAAAGAAGCCGCATCTCAATAAAAACTGGCTTATCGAAAAAATACTAGGAGGCAAAAAAGTTTTAAAAACGTTGTGTTTAACTAATAGTACCACAATAATGAATTAATTGGAACGTACACAAAAGTTTGGGGGGGTTTAAGGGAACAAAATCCCCATAAATTTTTTATGGGGTGGACAAATTTCACTATAATTTTGTTTTAAGATATTCCTGACATAAGAATTATACATGTCCATTTTCAATAAAAAATCTCTAATAGTTTTCGATATATTGAAAAAAATCGATTTTCATTTTGTAACTTCAAAGGGCTGTAACTTTTTTTGTGAGCACATTTGTACTAAGGTAAGTTAGGTTCAATCGAACTATTTTTGACCCCAGAGTGTGTGGTATAATTTATGACCATTCTTTTCGGGACACCCTGTATAACTGGAATCTTTCAATATTGAATTTAAAAAACTTACAAATACCAAAACTTTTACCGTATTTTCAGTCCCATCGGCATTTCACCCACATTCCAATAACACCTTTTGAAAGGAACTCATCAAAAAAACTTGAAAAAGTTTTTACTTTTGCCGCCGCACAATTGATTTGCCGCGCTTTTTACTACCGACTCAGGTCTGCGTGCTTTTGGGACAGATGAAACGCGTGCACTGAAAACGCTGAAACTCCCGATCCCGAAAATTTCAGGATCACTGCGCCAGCCGGCATGTCCTCTCGCCGGTCTGTTGCTTTATTTTGGAAAATCACCAACATAAACAGAAGTCAACACTCACACAACTGTATTAGTTGATGTTGGACTTTATAAAGTTTGGTAAAGTTTTACAATTTCCTGGATGAACTGGAATAGTACCAATTAAATGATAGTTTCTAGTGCTTTGTGACAACTCTAATACTTTTACAAATACATACTTCTAGTTGTCCACTAAGGGTCATTTCAACTCTATAAAACTACATTAGTTGAATTAGATTGATGTAGGTTAATCATATTAAATTTTGCCTTAAACATTTTTTATTTGCACATTTTTATAGAATTTTATTAAGAGTTTTATTTTAAAATTATTTTATTGAGATGATTAAATTATATTGAACTCACTTTTTATTGCCCAGAACGTTGGATTTATGAGGTATATTTCTTCTACAACAAAAAGCGCACTGATGTTATAAAGTATGATCTAAAAGTTTTGGCACAAAATTAGGAATAAGAAAAGGATCTAGAAGTTGGTTTATTATTATAATTGCAAAATAAGCCACAATTTGGCTTATTACAATTAGAATTAGAATACAATAATTAGAACAGAAAATTACATAAATGCCACAAAGAAATAGCTTCAGAACAATAGAAGTTGGTTGGACGGATACCCAAAGCTAAAATCTGTCGATTATTCCAGAATAAAACATTTCACTCAGAACCATTTATAGAACAATACCGGAGTGCAAGCAGGAAACACCATGTCTGAATCTCCCAAAAAGTGAAAGACAACTTGCATTTACTGCACAGAGGGAAGATATAGATAGAGGTGAGAAGAGACAAAAAACAGATTGGAATATCAACGAGGAGACTGACTCGTCAATACAGATCTTCTGCATACTACTATACATACAGTTGGAAAAATGAGGGAACACCCATGAACGATTACATCAATCACTTATTTTGTATTTGCTGTCTTTTTCTATGATCGTTCCTGGGTATTCTTTCATTTTTCCGAGTGTATATAAATATTAAGTATTTTCTATGGGAAATAAATATATATAAATATATAAATATATAATAAATAGCATGACATCATTAATTCAATTTCTAAATATATTCTTCCATATATATTTATTTTTCTTAATATGTATGCGAGTTGGGGTGTTATGAATAGGATCGTATCCAACTTGGTGTCTATGCATTTTGACGTTGCGACCCTGACAGAAATTGTGGGGACATCTGGTGACTGTCTCAATTTGAATCAAACAAATTTTCCTATTGGGCTGACCAACTATTCCTATATAAACAAGGCTATAAATTTTTGCAAAAAAATTATTAAGTATTACTAAAATTGAAGCTAATAAAAATCGAAATAAATTTCTTACTAGAAAAACCTATTAATGTTAACTAAAAGTGAGTTATAGGTACGGTGACCATATCTTTTTAAAGAAAAAAAAAGTACAAAAAACAAAAATGTATTAAAAACGCAAAATGTATCTTGTTATTGGACAAATATAACTTTTTGGCATTAAAAATAAATAAACTATGTAGCTAAACATAAAAAATTATATCAATTAAACTAAACATAACACATTGCATTAACTTTGAAAAAGTTCCAAGCCTGTAATTAAGAGTTTTTAGATAACGGAACTGGAATAGCCTCATCTTATTCCGGTTTTTTGCATCATTCATATTTTTCTGAACTTAAAATTAATTTAAGTAGGTCCGGCTTCGACTGAAGTAAATGAAACATTTCATACAAGTCTCACCAAAATTTGCGTACACCAGCATCGCTGCCTTGATATGGACATTTGTGACTTTTCCGACGTCCAATAATAATTATTTATTACAGAAAAAAAACGCTCGAAAGCCGCACTAGTACTCGGAAGACAAAAAATAAATTCGCATAATATTTGTAAGTTTTTCAGTTTGAATTGATCTGCACACTTAAAAACTTTAAGCCTTCAATCCTGAGTATTTTTTTTTCTTCTCTGTTTCACTCAGCAATTTTTTCACTTGTAGCCACGTCTTTCAAAATTCCCAGTTCGTCAAAGAGTTGATCTTCGTTTAACATGGTTGCCTTGATATACAATTTAAAAGCTTCGAGAGAATAACAAACATCGTTCCATGTTATTTCACTTCTTATGGGAGCTCCACACTCTCGCCGAAGTCGATTGAGGTTCAACAAGTACGAGAGTGTAGACGGCCACCTTGTGTAACTTTGCCTCACTTCGTTCTACTTCCATTCTCTGTCAGTCTGGTCAAAGGGATCTTTCTCGGTATCGCACCGCTCTTTGTCCGCTTTGTCGGTATCGCACTTCCTCGCGAAGTAGAACGAGTGTGTAGAGAGGGTACTTCGGACTTCGGTCAACTTTGGCGAAGTAACTTCGCCGAGCGTGTGGAGCCCGCTTTAGATCTATGCCTTTGAATAGTTTAAATTCATGAAAATTTGTACTCCAGTTTTCTAGGTAGGTTACACATTTTGTGTAAAAATGTTTCACTTGTGCAGTGAAGTTTTGTGTACGACCACCGCACCATAAGCCTGATGTCTCACACACTTAAAATGTTTTTAAAGATCATTGGTAAACGCATTTCACTTCGGATTCACTTCACTTTGGATTTACACTACTAATCCAGAGATGCTTGGATGTGAACCAGGATATGTACGTCTGTTTCATAGATTACAACAAGGCTTTCGATAAAGTCCGCCACAAAGAGCTAATGGACATCCTCAAAGCAAAACAATTACAATACAATGACCTTTGAATTATAACAAATCTATATTATAAACAGCAGGCACACATACGCATTAACGAACACACATCAGAAGAGTTCGAAATTGAAAGAGGAGGGCGACAGGGGTGTGTATTGTCACTACTACTATTAAATGCATACTCTGAAGAAATTATGAAAAAAGTTCTTGAGGGAGAAACAGCAGGAATAAAGGTACCTAAATGGAACGCCAATTAATAACATTAACATAATACCATAATTAATAACATTAAAAGCTAATGAACAAGATAGTTGAGTATGGAGAACAATATGGATTATCAGTATACATCAAGAAAACTAAATTTATGAGGATATCAAAAATCCAAAATAATGATAAAAGCCTGACAATTAAAAATAAAACTTTAGAACAAGTTGAAAACTACAACTATCTTGGCACAATAATTAATCACACAAACTATTACTCCAAAGAAATCAAAGTTCGAATAGAGAAGGCAAGAACCAACTTCAATAAAATGAGAAAGGTAGTTTGTGCAAGAGAACTGAAATAATTAAGACTTGAGAGTAAGACGACTTTACACTACATGATTTATCACGTGATTTATCATATGATTTTTCCTATGACGAGCCGCATGACATGCTTATGATAAAACACAATGTTTATGGCACAATCATATGACAAATCACACAGTGTAAACATGTAAATTTCACTCCATGACCAAATCATATGACAAATCACATGATAAATCATGTAATGTAAAGTCGACTTTGGCTGCAAGGTGTTACATTTTCTCGACTCTGCTTTACGGGATAGAAGCATGGTCAATTAATGTGTCGACTAGGTACTAAAAAGTTGGAAGCATTTGAACTGTGGGTGAAGGTACCTGAATATAGCATGGACCGAGTCTGTAACAAACAACGAAGTCATGAGAAGAGTCAACAAAAGAATGGAAATATTGGAAACCATCAAGACACAAAAGCTGCAATACCTGGAACAGTATACAAAGTAGTAAAAGTAGTAAAAGATAAAAATATTCATTTTTTAGAAAAAATAAGTACATTCGCGTGTCCTTAGAAAGGTTTTAAGGTACATTAGGACAATATTTAAAAATAAGTACTGTCCTACTTAAATAAGTACATATGGTCACATTATGCATTTTATAACATAAGCTTATTTAACATTTTTTGTCAAAGTAATTAGAAATAACTATCCAAACAAATTTTCCTATTGGGCTGACCAACTATTCCTATATAAACAAGGCTATAAGTTTTTGCAAAAAAATTATTAAGTATTACTAAAATTGAAGCTAATAAAAATCGAAATAAATTTCTTACTAGAAAAACCTATTAATGTTAACTAAAAGTGAGTTATAGGTATTTAATGTATATTTTCTTCGGCAAGTACCCAAATCTGAGTATTCAAGCTTAAATTATGGGAAAATTATGCATTTTATAACATAAGATTATTTAACATTTTTTTGTCAAAGTAATTAGAAATAACTATCCAAACAAATTTTCCTATTGGGCTGACCAACTATTCCTATATAAACAAGGCTATAAGTTTTTGCAAAAAAATTATTAAGTATTACTAAAATTGAAGCTAATAAAAAGCGAAATAAATTTCTTACTAGAAAAACCTATTAATGTTAACTAAAAGTGAGTTATAGGTATTTAATGTATATTTTCTTCGGCAAGTACCCAAATCTAAGTATTCAAGCTTAAATAACGGGAAAATTATGCATTTTATAACATAAGATTATTTAACATTTTTTGTCAAAGTAATTAGAAATAACTATCCAAACAAATTTTCCTATTGGGCTGACCAACTATTCCTATATAAACAAGGCTATAAGTTTTTGCAAAAAAATTATTAAGTATTACTAAAATTGAAGCTAATAAAAAGCGAAATAAATGTCTTACTAGAAAAACCTATTAATGTTAACTAAAAGTGAGTTATAGGTATTTAATGTATATTTTCTTCGTCGAGTACCCAAATCTAAGTATTCAAGCTTAAATAACGGGAAAATTATGCATTTTATAACATAAGATTATTTAACATTTTTTGTCAAAGTAATTAGAAATAACTATCCAAACAAATTTTCCTATTGGGCTGACCAACTATTCCTATATAAACAAGGCTATAAGTTTTTGCAAAACAATTATTAAGTATTACTAAAATTGAAGCTAATAAAAAGCGAAATAAATGTCTTACTAGAAAAACCTATTAATGTTAACTAAAAGTGAGTTATAGGTATTTAATGTATATTTTCTTAGGCGAGTACCCAAATCTAAGTATTCAAGCTTAAATAACGGGAAAATTATGCATTTTATAACATAAGATTATTTAACATTTTTTGTCAAAGTAATTAGAAATAACTATCCAAACAAATTTTCCTATTAGGCTGACCAACTATTCCTATATAAACAAGGCTATAAGTTTTTGCAAAAAAATTATTAAGTATTACTAAAATTGAAGCTAATAAAAAGCGAAATAAATGTCTTACTAGAAAAACCTATTAATGTTAACTAAAAGTGAGTTATAGGTATTTAATGTGTATTTTCTTAGGCGAGTACCCAAATCTAAGTATTCAAGCTTAAATAACGGGAAAATTATGCATTTTATAACATAAGATTATTTAACATTTTTTGTCAAAGTAATTAGAAATAACTATCCAAACAAATTTTCCTATTGGGCTGACCAACTATTCCTATATAAACAAGGCTATAAGTTTTTGCAAAACAATTATTAAGTATTACTAAAATTGAAGCTAATAAAAAGCGAAATAAATGTCTTACTAGAAAAACCTATTAATGTTAACTAAAAGTGAGTTATAGGTATTTAATGTATATTTTCTTAGGCGAGTACCCAAATCTAAGTATTCAAGCTTAAATAACGGGAAAATTATGCATTTTATAACATAAGATTATTTAACATTTTTTGTCAAAGTAATTAGAAATAACTATCCAAACAAATTTTCCTATTAGGCTGACCAACTATTCCTATATAAACAAGGCTATAAGTTTTTGCAAAACAATTATTAAGTATTACTAAAATTGAAGCTAATAAAAAGCGAAATAAATGTCTTACTAGAAAAACCTATTAATGTTAACTAAAAGTGAGTTATAGGTATTTAATGTATATTTTCTTAGGCGAGTACCCAAATCTAAGTATTCAAGCTTAAATAACGGGAAAATTATGCATTTTATAACATAAGATTATTTAACATTTTTTGTCAAAGTAATTAGAAATAACTATCCAAACAAATTTTCCTATTAGGCTGACCAACTATTCCTATATAAACAAGGCTATAAGTTTTTGCAAAAAAATTATTAAGTATTACTAAAATTGAAGCTAATAAAAAGCGAAATAAATGTCTTACTAGAAAAACCTATTAATGTTAACTAAAAGTGAGTTATAGGTATTTAATGTGTATTTTCTTAGGCGAGTACCCAAATCTAAGTATTCAAGCTTAAATAACGGGAAAATTATGCATTTTATAACATAAGATTATTTAACATTTTTTGTCAAAGTAATTAGAAATAACTATCCAAACAAATTTTCCTATTAGGCTGACCAACTATTCCTATATAAACAAGGCTATAAGTTTTTGCAAAAAAATTATTAAGTATTACTAAAATTGAAGCTAATAAAAAGCGAAATAAATGTCTTACTAGAAAAACCTATTAATGTTAACTAAAAGTGAGTTATAGGTATTTAATGTATATTTTCTTAGGCGAGTACCCAAATCTAAGTATTCAAGCTTAAATAACGGGAAAATTATGCATTTTATAACATAAGATTATTTAACATTTTTTGTCAAAGTAATTAGAAATAACTATCCAAACAAATTTTCCTATTAGGCTGACCAACTATTCCTATATAAACAAGGCTATAAGTTTTTGCAAAAAAATTATTAAGTATTACTAAAATTGAAGCTAATAAAAAGCGAAATAAATGTCTTACTAGAAAAACCTATTAATGTTAACTAAAAGTGAGTTATAGGTATTTAATGTGTATTTTCTTAGGCGAGTACCCAAATCTAAGTATTCAAGCTTAAATAACGGGAAAATTATGCATTTTATAACATAAGATTATTTAACATTTTTTGTCAAAGTAATTAGAAATAACTATCCAAACAAATTTTCCTATTGGGCTGACCAACTATTCCTATATAAACAAGGCTATAAGTTTTTGCAAAAAAATTATTAAGTATTACTAAAATTGAAGCTAATAAAAAGCGAAATAAATGTCTTACTAGAAAAACCTATTAATGTTAACTAAAAGTGAGTTATAGGTATTTAATGTGTATTTTCTTAGGCGAGTACCCAAATCTAAGTATTCAAGCTTAAATAACGGGAAAATTATGCATTTTATAACATAAGATTATTTAACATTTTTTGTCAAAGTAATTAGAAATAACTATCCAAACAAATTTTCCTATTGGGCTGACCAACTATTCCTATATAAAGAAGGCTATAAGTTTTTGCAAAACAATTATTAAGTATTACTAAAATTGAAGCTAATAAAAAGCGAAATAAATGTCTTACTAGAAAAACCTATTAATGTTAACTAAAAGTGAGTTATAGGTATTTAATGTATATTTTCTTAGGCGAGTACCCAAATCTAAGTATTCAAGCTTAAATAACGGGAAAATTATGCATTTTATAACATAAGATTATTTAACATTTTTTGTCAAAGTAATTAGAAATAACTATCCAAACAAATTTTCCTATTGGGCTGACCAACTATTCCTATATAAACAAGGCTATAAGTTTTTGCAAAAAAATTATTAAGTATTACTAAAATTGAAGCTAATAAAAAGCGAAATAAATGTCTTACTAGAAAAACCTATTAATGTTAACTAAAAGTGAGTTATAGGTATTTAATGTGTATTTTCTTAGGCGAGTACCCAAATCTAAGTATTCAAGCTTAAATAACGGGAAAATTATGCATTTTATAACATAAGATTATTTAACATTTTTTGTCAAAGTAATTAGAAATAACTATCCAAACAAATTTTCCTATTGGGCTGACCAACTATTCCTATATAAACAAGGCTATAAGTTTTTGCAAAAAAATTATTAAGTATTACTAAAATTGAAGCTAATAAAAAGCGAAATAAATGTCTTACTAGAAAAACCTATTAATGTTAACTAAAAGTGAGTTATAGGTATTTAATGTATATTTTCTTAGGCGAGTACCCAAATCTAAGTATTCAAGCTTAAATAACGGGAAAATTATGCATTTTATAACATAAGATTATTTAACATTTTTTGTCAAAGTAATTAGAAATAACTATCCAAACAAATTTTCCTATTGGGCTGACCAACTATTCCTATATAAACAAGGCTATAAGTTTTTGCAAAAAAATTATTAAGTATTACTAAAATTGAAGCTAATAAAAAGCGAAATAAATGTCTTACTAGAAAAACCTATTAATGTTAACTAAAAGTGAGTTATAGGTATTTAATGTATATTTTCTTAGGCGAGTACCCAAATCTAAGTATTCAAGCTTAAATAACGGGAAAATTATGCATTTTATAACATAAGATTATTTAACATTTTTTGTCAAAGTAATTAGAAATAACTATCCAAACAAATTTTCCTATTGGGCTGACCAACTATTCCTATATAAACAAGGCTATAAGTTTTTGCAAAAAAATTATTAAGTATTACTAAAATTGAAGCTAATAAAAAGCGAAATAAATGTCTTACTAGAAAAACCTATTAATGTTAACTAAAAGTGAGTTATAGGTATTTAATGTATATTTTCTTAGGCGAGTACCCAAATCTAAGTATTCAAGCTTAAATAACGGGAAAATTATGCATTTTATAACATAAGATTATTTAACATTTTTTGTCAAAGTAATTAGAAATAACTATCCAAACAAATTTTCCTATTGGGCTGACCAACTATTCCTATATAAACAAGGCTATAAGTTTTTGCAAAAAAATTATTAAGTATTACTAAAATTGAAGCTAATAAAAAGCGAAATAAATGTCTTACTAGAAAAACCTATTAATGTTAACTAAAAGTGAGTTATAGGTATTTAATGTATATTTTCTTAGGCGAGTACCCAAATCTAAGTATTCAAGCTTAAATAACGGGAAAATTATGCATTTTATAACATAAGATTATTTAACATTTTTTGTCAAAGTAATTAGAAATAACTATCCAAACAAATTTTCCTATTGGGCTGACCAACTATTCCTATATAAACAAGGCTATAAGTTTTTGCAAAAAAATTATTAAGTATTACTAAAATTGAAGCTAATAAAAAGCGAAATAAATGTCTTACTAGAAAAACCTATTAATGTTAACTAAAAGTGAGTTATAGGTATTTAATGTATATTTTCTTAGGCGAGTACCCAAATCTAAGTATTCAAGCTTAAATAACGGGAAAATTATGCATTTTATAACATAAGATTATTTAACATTTTTTGTCAAAGTAATTAGAAATAACTATCCAAACAAATTTTCCTATTGGGCTGACCAACTATTCCTATATAAACAAGGCTATAAGTTTTTGCAAAAAAATTATTAAGTATTACTAAAATTGAAGCTAATAAAAAGCGAAATAAATGTCTTACTAGAAAAACCTATTAATGTTAACTAAAAGTGAGTTATAGGTATTTAATGTATATTTTCTTAGGCGAGTACCCAAACCTAAGTATTCAAGCTTAAATAACGGGAAAATTATGCATTTTATAACATAAGCTTATTTAACATTTTTTGTCAAAGTAATTAGAAATAACTATTAAATGAGCCCCGGAAGAAGTTGATAGCATTAAAATTTATGCTCCAAAAATGTTTCAAAATTTATCCTTTAAAAATTTTTCCAAAAAATGTTACTGTTTTTTTTTTAATAACTTCGTTACTTTTTACGATATCAGGTTCACCTAAAAACCATTTGAAAGATAATTCCAAGTGCTATTAAACCACGTAGAACTTAATCTTTTAAACCTTTTATTTTTCTAAGAATATGGTTGAATGTTCCCGGTTACATGGTTCTCGCAGCAAAATTTAAGCATTAAACGTTTCTATCTCGGTTATTTTTTACCCTACAGAAATAGTAAGAAATGTAAAATATTTGATACAGAAAAACTAAAATTTATCTGTAAATATCATTTTTCACGTGTACTGAGTATTTTTGGAGTTATGGTCAAAATAAAATTAAAATTACGATCATTTTAAAAATTCTGATTATTTTAAATTATATCTTGTTTTTTCAATAATATGCATTCTAAACCTGTCAAAATTGTTGAGATCATTACTTATGCTAATATAAAGAAATTATTGTAAGGATTACTATAAATTTTAATTTTTGTGGAAATGACGTATGTTTCATTTTGCACTTTTTTTTTAAATTCGGAAGGGTTCTCTTATTTTCATCATAACTTGCTTAATTTTGATGCTATTAATTTCTACTGGAGCTCGTTTGATAGGTACTCCGAAGTACTTTGACAGGTATTTAGCAGGTATATTTTATAAAGTGCATCGTTTTCCCGTTATTTAAGCTTGAATACTTACATTTGAGTACTCGTCGAAAAAAATATACATTCAATTACCCATAACTCACTTTGAATTAACATTAGTTTAGTTATTTAACCCTCGTAAAGCGGTGCGGGGTGCAGCTGCATCCCAGACCTCGTTTCTCTCACCTATCTTTTTTAATATTTTTTTTTGATTTTTGTCCATTTTTTATTCGCATTAAATTCAATTTTGAACGCATTCCACCCATTACAGCATTTAAAACTCTTTGCGTTTGCATGTTTTTTTTTGGGAAAAATGACGGTAAGGCGCAAATGATGAAAATTTCATCCTGAATTAGAGTTTTCTGCTTTTCCACCTGGAACTAACAGAGCTATGGGACAATGTTGGTGTTATTTATGTCAGAGAAAAAAGAAAGTCCCGACATAACTGTATTGTGTGTAAAAACATTGTGTTGCTCACACTGTGAAAAATTTCATGTGTTCTTGTAGCGATAATATTGTTTTTAAAAAGAAATGAGTACTTTGTTTGTAAAATTATGTCATAATATGAAAAACAAGTCCTAATTATCTTTCAAATCAATTTCCCCAACGTTCACATATAAAAAAATGGATATACGGACGGGGTACAAATGCACCCCGCACCGTTGTTTACGTAAGAATCTAAGCCTCGCCTTACGAGGGGTAAGTAAGGAGTGTATTCAATTTTTTTTATCTTCGTTTGGTAATTATAATTTTTTTCTAAAAGCCTATAGTTTTTGAGTTATACGTAAAAAACAGCTTTAAAACATGCATTTGTTTACGAAAAAATAAAATTTTTGATCTTCAAAAACTCAAAATGTATTGATTTATATTAATAACTTTATATAACAAATTTTGCTTATAATTTGTCCCTCTATCGATTTATGGTATTATTTTTAATAAAATAATTTTCACCCACTAGAAGGGGTGGCATCCACTCCAGGGTAAAAGCGCAAATTGGCATCATGTCACCTTTATTCCTTAAGATATCCTCTAACTACTCACTAATTTTTATAGAAATCGATGAAGGTTCAACGAAATCGGAGGTGAAAACCTTCAGTGACTGCACTAATAACGTTGGAATTGAGCAGGAATGTCTTAAATATAAACGAGACGTAAGTTCCCCAAATACTGTTAAGCGAAACTCCTTTGTATACCAAGAAGCTGACGTTAACTGAGGCGGGAACACTTTGCTATGAAAAAATCCCTTCTTTCAGTGCATCATAGATTGTCGAATTCTCTCTAACACATTAAAGTTGGAAGTAACAAAAAACGTAACACGTAAGCGTGATTATTATACACAGAACTTAGAAAATTATGTATTCGTTGACGGGTGTTTACATATTAAAACGACTTGTACTTATAGATGTTTAAATAATTGGTTGGCGATTACAATACTCTAAATCAGTGGTTCTCAATCTTCTTGAGTCATGTACCACAAAATACTATTCATTATTTTTGATACCACTTAACTGAAATACCTATCTATCTAGGTAATCTTAATTATAAAAGTGATCCTGATTTTGGCTGTTTTTGCTATTTGTGCACCACTTCAACTAATGATATGTACCACCAGTGGCACATGTACCACAGATTGAGAACCGCTGCACTAAATAGATAACCAATCAATTATGCTAATAAAGATAATTTGACACAAAATAAATCGTGACAGTACTTTCACAGTGTCAACTGCTAAAATGACAATTGTAATTCTTGGTGAGTATATGTCAACGACGAAATATAATAATTTTATATCATTGATATATTCGGACAGTGTGTAGTGAAATTTCATTTATTTTTTCATTAAAATAGTTTAAATATTAATATTCTGGCAAATATTTGTATAAAGATTGATATTTTTATAAATATAAATATTCTGACAACTGTCAAGTTTAAGTAAAATATCATGCAATGATTCGCGACATTCTTAAAATCCCATATGACGTCAAAATTACTGACGCACTGAAAAAAGGGTTTGGTATAAACTGTAATCCTTGATTATCCTTTCAGCAAAAACGTAAGTGTTTTTGTAAACATTTTATAAGCTGTTTATTTTGAGTTTAACCTTTTCATATTCCAGCTTCTACAAATAATACTGCTAAAAAATATATTCTACTTACAATGGAGACTTTTTTTTTCAATATATCTTTCTAAACCGCTTAAAAGGAATTTTACCCCAATTTATTCGTCCCCAAGGGAGTCGTGTTACCATGACATTTGGTTAATAATGTATGAAAACAGAAATTTTAATGTTAACATTAAATTTATGTATTTAGGATCTGATATAAAAAGACAATTAATCTTCACTCTAATAGGGTTGCCAACAATATTAAGGAATGAACTGGGTAACAAGGGATCATTTTCTAATTTGCAAAACTAATTTTTGCTTAATAATAATATTATTAGATTTTTAACGACTCGAAAGTAACTGTTTCGAGTCATTAAACAAGGTTGTAAGGTTTCAAGACTATGCCTAGTTAACGGATTCTTATTATCGAACATAAATTTTAATGATGATAAATTTATAACTCACAACTATAATAGTATGGTATAGTTAGACCCAAACCCAGACATCCAAAGTGAAAGTTATCCTCCAACACCAAATTGTTCTATATGGTCCACATAATGTTCAGAAAAAAGTCACACCATTTTGAGCGTCGGGTTTGGGGGGGAGAGGGGGGAGAAATCTGCAACTTAGTAGTTTTTTACGTTTTCGTCAATATTTCTAAAACTAAGCGGTTTAGCATGAACAACTTTCTACACAAAATTGTTCTACATTAAATTTAAAATAAAAAAGGCCGTATGCATAACCCTTCTAAAATGAACGGTTTCAAAGTTACGGAGGTAGTATAGTATAATTGGTCCAAAAAAAGGCCTAACCCAGACATCCAAAGTAAAAGTTTTCCTTCAACACCAAATTGTTCTATATGGTCCACATATTGTTCAGTAAAACGTTACACCATTTTGAGCGTCCGGTTTGGGGGGGGGGGGAGATGGGGAGAAGTCGGTAAATTAGTAGTTTTTTTAAGTTTTTCGTCAATATTTCTAAAACTATGCTTTAGCGTAAGGAATGTTCTATAGAAAAATGTTCTATATAAAATTTAAAACAAAAAAGGTTCTATACGTAATTGATATAAAATCAACTTACGGAGGGTGAAAAGTGGAGGTTTTCGATACTTTTTATATTTACCGATTTCTCCCCCCTCTCCCCCCCAAACCCGACGCTCAAAATGGTGTGACTTTTTTCTGAACAATATGTGGATCATATAGAACAATTTGGTGTTGGAGGATAACTTTCACTTTGGATGTCTGGGTTTTTGGTATAGTTATATCATAAATATTGCCCAAAAAATATAAAAAGTATCGAAAACCTCGACTTTTAACGCTCCGTAACTCTGGAACCGTTGATTTTATAACAATTATGTATAGAACGTTTTTTGTTTTAAATTCCATGTAGAACATTTTTATATATAACATTGTTTACCCTAAAGCATAGTTTTAGAAATATTGACGAAAAACGTAAAAAACTACTAATTTACCGGATTCTCTCCCATCTCCCTCCCAAACAGGACGCTCAAAATGGTGTAACTTTTTACTGAACAATATGTGGACCATATAGAACATTTTGGTGTTGGAGGAAAACTTTTACTTTGGATGTTTGGGTTAGGCCTTTTTTTGGACCAGTTATACTATACTACCTCCGTAACTTTGGAACCATTCATTTTAGAAAGATTATGCCATATAATAGTCCAGGGTTACTAGGACCATCTTCTCCCGGTAAGGGTGGTTAACCCTTATCCGAGGGGTGGAATGATTAATAGTCGTATCACTGCTTAAGTTGTTTTATTATACTTGCATGAGTATAAGCTGGTAGCAAGCTACCGTCGTCTCGCGGAGTGGAGGTGATACTATTTGAATATGAATAATCTTACGTCTAAGAAAGTATAATGACGAATGTGGAATGTGGATTGACTATCAGGAATACACTATATACTCATAACTTCTTTATTTGGTTAAACTAATACCGTATAAATGTATTCAGTTGATAGGTGACATTATTCTGCTCTAACGGCAGCAACCTCTCAAACCTAACTAACTAATTCGACTGACCCACTAATCACTCAAATCTGATCGTGTTCCCATATTTATCAAATACTTCGTTTTGTAAATATGTTTGTATATATTCTCGTTAGTGTGTCAAAATGAATAATCGACCTTGTTGATCTAAGCAAAACGTGGACTTTAGCTAAGGTGTTCTACTTTGCAATTATTATAACAAATATGCGTGATGTAAGTGATGTTTATTGTTTTATAAATAAATATCTAACGAATACTTTAGTTAATTTAAGGATTTTTAGAAAATCTTAATAATGAGATAAATCCCATTATATGATGGGTATGAGATGGGAATGAGATATATCCCTTTTTCATTTCAAATTTAATGTAGAACAATTTTGTATAGAAGGTTGTTCATGCTAAACCGCACAGTTTTAGAAATATTGGCGAATAACTTAAAAAACTACGAATTTGCCGATTTCTTCCCCCTCTCCCCCCCAAACCCGACGCTCAAAATGGTGTGACTTTTTTCTGGACATTGTGTGGATCATATGGAACAATTTGGTGTTGAAGGATAACTTTCACTTTGGATGTCTGGGTTATGACATCTTTTGGATCAACTATACTATACTATAATACGGTATCGTGTATTCTCATTGTACTAAAGTATACTGAAACTTCTAGTTATGGGTACCAGAGAGGCATTATTCTCCTTCAACGTGCTGACACAGAGATGTTTGGATGTTAACCGTCCTCTTTACGTCTGTTTTCTAGACTACTTACAATAAAGCGTTTGATAAAGTAAAACATGATCGACTCATGGAAATTCTGAAAAATAAAAACCTAGATGACAGAGATTTAAGACTAATAACATACCTCTATTACAATCAGCGAGCAATAGTAAGAATTGAAAAAGAAACATCTGAAGAAATGGACATAAAGAGATGAGTCCGTCAAGGCTGCATATTATCACCTCTATTATTATTATTTAACGATTATTCTGAAGAGGTAATGCGAGAAACTCTGGAAGATGAAACAGTCGGCATAAGATTAAATGGAGTCTTAGTTAACAACATCAGATATGCAGATGATACAGTAATAATAGTCGATAGTTTACAAGACCTTCAAAGACTCATGAGTAAAATAGTAAGGTGTAGTAGGGAGTATGGACTCTCTCGCAATATTCGCATTCTTTCACGGTTTTTGCTGTAAATTTTAAAGAACCGCTTGGATTGACATGAAATTTGGCATACGCATAGCTAACATGTCATTGAAAAAAGTGATATGGTGCCGATGTGGTGCCGATGTGAAAAAATATATGTTCAAGATAAGTTCCGAAATGGATAAACTGACTAATTTTAAGCAACTTTTGTTCTATAGAGTTTTTTCACCAAATCAATTCTTTTCGAGTTATTTGCAAGTGAATATGTTCATTTTTCAACAAAATAACCACGTTTTTAGACGGTTTTTCGCAAATAACTCGAAACGTAAGTATTTTGTCGAAAAAAATATTCTTAGCACAACTATAGCCTATAAAAAAGTGGAAAAAATGGTGTATATATTAGGTCCCTATACCTAGCAAAAGCAGAGTTATAGCTAATGAAAAATAGGTTCATATTCGAAGAATTCCAACTAGAATAATTCAATGTGAAATATCCAAATAATGAAGCATTATTGGGGAAAACAAATTACAACATTTTTAAAGTGTTTAAAAAAATCTTTTTTTTTTGTTTTTATAAAAAAAATTCTAGTATCAAATGTAAGCAAGTTACGCTCAAAATAAAGTTGGTCCCTTTTTTTTGGCAAAAAAAATCATGGGATCACCTCCTAATTAGCAACTTAAATGAAATTAATCCTTACCGCTTCACAAGCTACTTTACTTATGTTGTGTTTATACGATCTGTAAATTTCATCGGTTCAAAGTGCATATTTTTGAAAAAATTTGGTTTTAAAATAAAATTTTAAAAATTTTAATTTTGAAAACGATGCTTTTTTTCCAAAAAACTTAAAAATTTTCAAAGATACCAAAAGTCTTAAGCAATAAAAAAAGTCGGCTCTTTTTTTCTGAATATTTTGTATTTTTTGTTTTTCTGTAAGACAAAAATTGGTCAAGATTCGGTGTTTCTAAATTTGCATACACTCGTGATAAGTGACTCGTTCAAGTCCTTTTAACTACAGCTCTTTCAAAAATAAGGACTTTACACCGATGAAACTTACAGATCGTATGATCAATACATACGCGAGTAAGAAACTTGTGAAGTGATACCAATTAAGTTCATTTTAAATGCTAATTAGGGGGTGATTTTCCCGATTTCTTACCAAAAAAAGGGACCAACTTTATTTTGAGCGTAACTTGTTTACTTTTGATGCTAAAACTTTTTTTTAAAAACAAAAATAAGCATTTTTTTAAACACTTTAAAAAAGTTAAAATGAGTTTTCCCCAAGAAAGTGCTTCGTTTTTTGGTTATGGCACGTTAAAATGTAGGATTTGGAATTTGACGAATATGAACCTATTTTTCATTAGCCTTAACTCTGCTTCTACTAGATACAGTGACCTAATATTTACACCAAGTTTTTCACTTTTTTACGTGCTATAATTTTGATAAGATTTTTTTTTCCAACAAATACTTACTTTTTGAGTTATTTGCGAAAAACGGTTTGCAAACGTAGTTATTTTGTAGAAAAATTAACATATTCACTCACAAATAACTCGAAAAGTATTAACTTCGTGAAAAAATTTTATGGAACAAAAGTTTCTTAGAATTAGGCATTTTATCTATTTCCGGACTTATTTCGAACATATATTTTTCACCCCCAAAAGGGGGTGAAACTCACCCCTAGGGCAAAAGCACACATCGGCACAATATCACTTTTTTCTTTGACTTATTAGCTATATGTATGCCAAATTTCATGTCAATCCAAGCAGTTCTTTAAAATTTAGAGGTTTTGCAATATTTTACCGTCAAATAACGTACTAATAGCAAAAAGACGATTTTTACGAAAATTGGTAAAAGCAACCATAAAACTAACGAAATCTTGATAGTAGAGGGCCAGCATATTGAAAGAGTAAAAAAGTACACTTACCTAGGAACACTTATAACAGAAAATAATACGTTTAATTAGTCCTCGGCTATATTTAACATGACCTTTAGTTGATTTGCTGTAAAATTTTAACAGCAATAAATCACAGAAGTCAAATGCTGCAGTGCAGTCAAATAACTATGGATAGGGAGATAAAAATATATCAGGACTTCTAGAAGATTCACGAAAAATCAGAATTGATTGAAGAATATAAAGGGTCAGAATCTAAAGGGATCAGGTCTTCCATTGTTGAAGAATCTAAATTAGTTACCAGCAATAGGGAACTTGCAAGAATTTTTAAATATTAAAATGATATTAAAAAACATAAGGTAGCATGATCTTAAAACGCTTGCATGCGAAAAAACAAATATTTTTAACCCGTACGCTCATTACGACGTTTTGAAAATGCTATAAAATTCAAATATCTTAGGAGGCTCTTGAACGTCCTTCTATTGGTTCGACGTCACCGGCCACGGTGAGCCGGCGGAAACAACGCGATTAAGGTAGGTATCACGGGTATATTACATTTTAATCGTCTTTAATGAAAAATTCCTAGGTATTATTTATGTTCATCTTATATACTGTAATAAGTAGTTCCCCAATCAGCTTAGTTTTAAACTGAAATTGATAAAGTTGAGTGCTACCTTGTAAAGAGTTTAAAACGCATAATATGACGGACGAGGGTTTTTCAAAAGGTCAATCTGACTAACTTACCTACCGTTGATGTCTTCATCGTGGCAACTTTTATAAAAAGTAGTAAAAGCTATTCTATTGGAGAAATGCGAGGTGTCAAGGCAAATAAGTAAGAGTTATTAATAAGCATGTTTAAACCGTTTATAACAATAGTTTGGTACCATTATATTATAGTGCTTATACGGTTTACCCCGTGGATTTGATCTACCTACCTCTAATCGAAGGATTTCGTATATCCTGGAAAAGATTACGGTGTAATTTGCATTATAATAAAGATTATATTTTATTGTAATGTTTATTAGTACCTACTGGAGCCTTTCATTATTGTGTTCAAAGCCTTCTGAGAAAAGATTATGGTGATTAGCAGCAACAAAATCCTTCTTTACAAAGTTAATAATACGCATAAATAAGAATAATCATTATTGTAATTTTACAAGTTAATATCTTTATCATCTCAGCTTATACTTACACCGCATCCCTCGGTAGACCGCAAGCTATAGTAGAGACCCGACTGTGGACCGCATACTATAGTAGCACCAATACTTTTTAGTTACTCTTACTTTTATTACTAAAAGTTTTGTTTATTTTTAAGTTACTTGTTTCTTCTTTGTTCTTCAACACAAGAAACGAACAAAGTAATTTCATAAAAAAGAACTTTTTGATACATGTCAACAGAGATAAAATGTTAATATTTTGCCTGTCACAGAAAAAATCATTTTTGCCACAGAGTGAAACAAGATATTTCAACTATATTATTTATCTATGGCAAACTGCATTAAATGCAATGGCCCACCCCGAACGGACAAACGATACGAGTGGCCTGTGACGTCAGACCACAGGTCTCGGTTTTGAAGTTGTTTAAAACGGAAATTTTAGGCGCGGAACTTTGATTAGATGTTGTACGTACACTATTCATTGTTAAGACGTAATATTTTGAATATAACATTTTAAAACATAAATTAACAATTTTATGCAAAAAAAATTTTTAGTGCAAGTTCCCTATTATGGAATCAATCCAGAATTTACATAAAACAAAGAAAGACGGCGCAAGAAGCCAGTGAGATTTTTTGATGATTGCCTGCGCCCAGTAGTGATGCGACTGATAATATTTAATATTGTCAAATAATAACCAATTTTACCAGAATATTTAATGCGGCAAATGAAATTCATTTGCTATTTAACATTTTGTGAACATTCCGAGATGAAGATGACGAGAATATTAAGAAAAAAATTGATATATTACGCATACCCTGGAAAATGGTGTTGTTGCCTTTCATTATTGTGTGTAAACCCTTCTGAGAAACGATTATGGTAATTAGCAGCCCATGTATACAGTACTGACAAAAACAATCTTTACAAAATGAATAAAACGCATAAATCAGAAGAATATGATTATTTTAGTTTTGCAAATTAATAATTTCTCATATTAATTTACTATTTTAGTTGGGACTAAGCCACAAGATTAGCTTATACCCAACTAGAATTGCAAATTGATATGACAAATTAAGGTATTATTAAGTATTAGGTTAAAAAAAACAATAAAATTAAAAAACCATAGATTAGACATTTATATTTCTATAAGTCATATCTTCTATTAGACATATATTATCTAATAATAAAACACTGAAAACGTTTGTTTTCTATACTTCCACAGAATTTATTATAACTAAGTGACTACAGCTGTTTCGGCACAGTGCCTTTCTCAAATGATATAGTTTACAATGTGTTTGCCTTTGCCGAAACTGCCGAAACAGCTGTAGTCACATAGTTATAATAAATTCTGTGGAAGTATAGAAAACAAACGTTTTCAGTGTTTTATTATTAGATAAAATGAACTTCCATCAAGTAACGGTCGAATCCATCAGTCATAAATTAGTCGATATCAAACGAATGATAGCAGATGCATTATTTAAGGTACCTACCTAACAATATTATTGCATTCCAACTATAATTACCAGTTTTTAAAATTCATTTAGAATAGATATAACACCTATAGTCAATGGCGCATCTGTTTTGAGATGGACGTTGAGAGGTGACTCAAATTTTTTTGCAGAAACTGCTTGAAAATAAATCAAATAATAATATTTGAGTTATCCTCCCTCTCAAAAAGCTCCGCAACATTGTTTAAATAATCAAAATGGCAAAAATTAAGGAAAAATTCGATTTTATTCTTGGTTTTTTGATTATAACTTTAAAAGTATTCATTTTCGAGAAAAGTTGTACTAACATAAAAGTTGCGTAATTAAATTTACTACAATATAGAATTGGTCAAAAATTTAAAAAATGGTCACCCTAGTTGCAAAATAGCAATAATTGCAAAAAAAACATACAAAATCAAGTATTGGCATTTTACGTTTTTCAACCATTTATACTAAATTTAGGACCTTCATATTTCACCCAGAAAAACTTTATGATACAGTAAAATAATACTGTAAATTTCATTAAGATCGGTTGAATAGATTTTGTAAAATAAATTTCGCAATCCAGCTTTCGCAAAAAAAATTCATTTTTTCAAAATGTTACAGGACCGAAAATAAAGCAGATGGCAAGTTGAATTTTTTTTTGCTTATAAAAGTGTACTATACCTTTCATTTGCAATTTGCAAAATTAAAATCGATTGATTACCACGGCGTCAGGAATTTTTTTAAATAATCATTAATTTTTGGTGCTACGCGCAGGACAGCGGTGCTCGATTCACACAAGTTGATTTCCACCAAACATTCTTCCAATCTTTATCTAATATATTATTTTCTTACTCTATATTTTGTTGTATTTTAATATTTTAATTCCACAAAAATCAAACTAATTTTATTATTGTTTGTGAAATATTGTTTAAACAATTGCATATATTTAAAAATAATAAACTGTTATTCTCTAAGTTAAAATATATGAACAAAGAAAATTTTTGCTAATAAAAGTGTTATTTCAAAGGATAGAGTATGTGTTTTTATTTTGCAATAAACAAATTTATTTATTTACATCGAAATGTAATAAAAATTAAAATGTATCAATCTTTATCAAAGGTCATTGGAATGCCCAATCAGAGCAAACTATC
The DNA here is from genome assembly GCF_917563875.1 of Diabrotica virgifera virgifera. Taxonomy (NCBI): domain Eukaryota; kingdom Metazoa; phylum Arthropoda; class Insecta; order Coleoptera; family Chrysomelidae; genus Diabrotica; species Diabrotica virgifera. The sequence continues at coordinate 31,834,759 of NC_065444.1, forward strand.
CGCTGTCCTGCGCGTAGCACCAATAATTAATGTTTATTTAAAAAAATTCCTGACGCCGTGGTGTTAATTAATTTTAATTCTGCAAAATTGCAAATGAAAGGTACAGTACATTTCTATAAGCAAAAAAAAATCAACTTGCTATCTGCTTTATTTTCAGTCCTGTAACATTTTGAAAAAATGAATTTTTTTTTGCGAAAGCTGGATTGCGAAATTTATTTTGCAAAATTTATTAAACCGATCTTAATGAAATTTACCGTATTATTTTACTGTATCATAAAGTTTTCCTGGGTGAAATATGAAGGTCCTAAGTGTAGCATAAATGGTTTAAAAACGTAAAATGCGAATACTTGTTTTTGTAAGGTTTTTTCGCAATCATTGCTATTTTGTAACAAGGGTGACTATTTTTTAAATTTTTAACCAACCCTATATTGTAGGAAATTTATATACGCAACTTTTATGTCAGTACAACTTTTCTCGGAAATGAATACTTTTAAAATTATAATCAAAAAACGAAGAAAAAATCGAATGTTTCCTTAATTTTTTGACATTTTAATTATTTAAACAATGTTCCGGACCTTTTTGAGAGGGAGGATAACTCAAATATTATTATTTGATATATTTTCAAGCAATTTCTGCAAAAAAATTTGAGTCACCTCTCAACGTCCAAATGTACTTATATTTTTACAGATGCGCCCTGGTCTACTATTGTTAGCATCTCTTTGATGTTCACATCAAAGAGATGTTTACATTGTGTGTCACACGTTTAGACTTAATTATTGGATTTCCGGAATCATAAAAGTCGTTTAAATAATCCACAAAAAACATTACCTGACTGCCAGATTAACTCCTGTAACAAAGATTTAGACTTTAGGTATAAATACAAATAGGGTCAGACGGGCCCGTGTTGCCCCTTTACGTGACAAAATTCTTTCGACGCAATAATTTCAAAAATGGTAATGAATATTTTGAATAGCTCATAACTATGTTGAAGGAAGCATACTTCTAAACAAATTCAGTGATGTATAAAATTCAATAAATTTTTTTTATCAGTTTATGATAAAAGAATTGGCGTCTCGGGCCAGTTGGACCCACCTTGTCCGGATAAGGGTTAACCAATATGTTCTTCTTCTCCCTGGACTTCGCTTTCCAAATATTTTTCCTTGCATGATAGCTTGTAGGTGGGCATATTTGTGTAGAAGTATTGTAACTTTCGATTTGATGGTGGTCAGTACCTCTCGGTTTTTCTTCATTATTTGTGACTCGGTCAGTCCACGGGACTTTGGGAATATTGCTACCTCCTTACCAGATAAACCATTTATTTTTTTTTTTAATTAAGTTAATGGCACTGGCGTAGCCAAAAGGCCAGTCATGTTTTCTTATAGTTTTACCAACCATTGCTTACTTATACTTACATTTATATGCGTGCTACATTGAGTAACAATAATTTGTATACAATACAATAATGATATGTTAGTAAGTGCCTAATGATTTTGTTTGCATATTTTTATTTTTTTTTTTTTTGTTTTTTTGTTTTTTTTTAATTTTTCTTTATTTCTCTTCGTTTTATTAGGATTTCTGTATATTTTTTTTATTGTTTTGTTTTTTTATATTATTATTATTTTTTTATTTTTTAGTACATATTTTATTTTGTTGTTGTTTGTCTTTTTTATTTATTTTTTTAATTATTTTTTCGGTTTAGGCTTACAATGAAATTTTTGTTTGTTTGTCGCAATACTGCTTACAATGTAATGTTAGTAGATTTTACATACTGATATATCATATTATAAATACTATTATCCTCTAATGTCAATAGATTTGAAACATTTATTGGAAATTTCATATTGTAAGATATTAAATTTTGATAAAGCTTGTCAATTTCTAATTTTTTTAAAGGACATTCTAAAATAATATGTTGTAAATCGGCAATTTCATCACAAAGACATTTATTATTTTCTAACAAACCTATTTTACATTTATACACGGGAAATAAGGCATGATTACAGAGCATTCGACTTATAATCCGAATAATTGAACGATTACATATATTCTCAAACCATGGTTTGTCCCTTATTTTTGGTTGTATATTCTTAAAAAACTGTCCCTTCTCTCCTAATTCATATTTTAGCTGCCAATTTTCCTTTAGTTCCTTTCGAAAAATTGGAATAAAGTCAGACTCTGGTATTTTTGATCCGAGTATTCTTCCATTTTTCGCACCATTTTTTGCTAAAGAATCCACTTCTTCATTTTCTTCTATACCTGAATGGGCTTTGATCCATGAAATATAAATTTGTTTTCCCATACTTAATATATTGTGATACAATTCCAAAATATCAAGAAGTATATAATTTAAATTAGGATTTAAACAAAGGTTTTTAAGTTTTTTTACAGAACTTTTAGAGTCTGTGAATATAACAAATTTATCATCTTCTTGTTCTAAACACATACTAATTGCTAGTTTTATGGCAATAAGCTCTGCACTGAAAATTGACAACATTTCTGGTAGTTTGTATATTAAACTAATATTTTTAGAAGGGTAATAAACGGCACAACCAACTCCTTGTTCCGATTTCGATCCATCAGTATAAATTTTTCCATACTCCTTCCACTTAACTGTACATTCCCGATAATGTTCTTTTTGTATAATATCACTGTTTTGACACAAGTATCTAACATTAATATGAGTCTTTACTGGATTTAGAAACATTTCATAGGGATAATTCCATAAAGGGATACCATTGGATTGATAAAGTTGTTCATATCTGTGTACATTGGTAATAAAACTGTCAACTAATAACGGTGTTTTTTTCTTCTCCCAATATTTAGATGTCAAAACCATACTGGCTAAACTGGATATTTTAGCTAATACCTTAGATTTCTGACAACTTAACTTTAATACGAATTTGTCAGACAAAAATCTTCTACGCAGGTTCAGTGGTGGTTCACATGTTTCAGCTTCCATGACGTCTATAGGCGTACTTCCCAAGTATCCAATACTGAGTCGAAGACATTTGTTTTTTATTTGATCTATTTTTTTAAGATTTGATTCCGCTGCTGAATGGTAAAATAAAGAACCATAATCTAAAATAGATCTGACAAGTGTTTTATAAAACAGTAACATTATTTTTGGATCCCCTCCCCAGGAGGAATGACTGAAAGTTTTTAATAAATTTACACTATTTTCTGTTCTTTTGATTACATAATTTATGTGTTCTTTCCAATTTAATTTACAATCTAAAATTACTCCTAAAAATTTAGTAGAAGATTTGTAAGGAAATACATATTTTGATAACTTTATTTGAGAAGGACAACGAAATCTTTTTCTTCTAAAAGTAACTAATACTGATTTTTCTTCGGAAATTGATAAGCCGTTATTGAAAGTCCAATTGTCTAAATTTTTTACTGCATAATTAAGTTGCTTATGGCCTATCTCAATGGATTTGTGACGAGTGTAAATAACAATATCATCGGTATATTGCAAAATAGATACATTTTGTGGTATGTCAACAATTAAATCACTTGAGTAAATTAAATATAATATAGGACTTATACCACCTTGTGGCAGCCCCATGTTTGCCTGCATTCAGAGAATGAGTTATTTTCTCTGAAAAATAGATTTCTGTTGTTGTATAGAATATATACGTGTTTAGCTAGACTTTGAGGAATTCCCATTTGACACATCTTTAAATATAATATATCTAATTTTACGTTGTCATATGCCCCTTTTATGTCTAAAAATAAAGCTGATGTTGACTGGTCATTGGAAAGTGATAGTTGAATATCTGTAAAAATATTGGCCAGGTTTTCATACGCCGATTTTTTTTTTCGAAACCCGAATTGAGAACTATGAATAAGGTTATTAGATTCTAAAAAAAATTCTAGTCGTGATTTTATCATTATTTCATATGTTTTTAAAACACATGATGATAAAGAAATGGCCCTATATGACGATGCTTGATTTTTTGGTTTTCCTGGAACTAAAATATAGTTTCTCCATTGTGAAGGTATGTCGATTTTATTTAACCAAATATCGTTTAGTAGATTTAGAAGCAAAATTTTTCCTGGTTTAGAAAGATTAAACAACATAGAATAATGCATATTATCAAAACCTGGGGCTGTATTGGCAGACTTTTTAAATGCCGTATCTAATTCTTGTTTTGAAAACTGATTGGTGAGATAATTGACACTACTATGGTGTTCTGTCACCCTTGGACAGTCAAGAAAGATTGGATCAGGTGATACATATGGAGGAGTTAAAATGTTATGAAATTCTGCTCGCCATTCTTCTTGATCTGATTGAGTTTGATTAGAGATTTTGCGATTTTTAAAGTTATTTAACTTTTTCCATATCGTCTTAAGAGGTACTGATCTATTGAGAGATTTACAATAATTTATCCAGCTATCTTTTTTAGTTTGCTTAAAAGTTTTTTTTGCTATAGCATCAGTTCTTTTATATTCTAACCAATTATCTAATGTGGGATTATTAATATATTTATGAAAACTATTTTTTCGTTTCTGTACTAAATACTGGCATTTTTCATTCCACCATTGTTTATTTTTATTTGAACATTGATTGGATTTAAATTTAGGTATAGAAAGGTTTGCTGTGGTTTCTAAAATTTGTATAAAAGAATTGTAATCACCAACTTCTGTTTTACTAAACTGTTCATGGGACTCCATATAATATAGATCCCAGTTAGCCTTTTTAATATTCCATTTTCTACAAGATAATGATTTATTAATTTTGGGAGACATATATATTTGTGTAATGCATGGAATATGATCAGACCCGTAAAGATCCTTTAATGTTTGCCAATGTAGTCAATGTTTTATACAAGGAGAACAAATTGTCAAATCGATAGCTGACTGAATTTGTAAATAATTTCCTATAAATGTAGCTGTTAAATCGTTTAGAGAGACAAGATTATTTCGATCTAGGGCTTTCATAAGTGTTATGCCGTAGCAGTCTGTGTTTGGCCCACCCCAAGCAATATTATGCGAATTAAAATCTCCTGTAAAGATTACAGGTGGCTTTAAAGAACTGAAGAATTTATCCCAAATATGCAAAGAAATTTTAGTTTTTGGTGGAACGTATAGCGATACAATAGTAATATTTTTTTTATCATTACATTTTACAATAATGGATGTTTGATTACAATTAGGTAGGGGAACAGAGATCGGTAGTTCCGTATACAAAAGTTTCGACTTAATAAGGATGGCCGTTCCACCACCACTGCGGTCTAAACGGTCATCCCTCACAATACTGTAGCCTGGAAGATTAAAATATTTATTGGATGTAAATCTAGTTTCTGACAAGCAAGCCATATCAATGTTTTTCTCATTTAACAAATATTGTAAGTTTTCTTTATTTGAATTTGCCGATTTAAGATTCCATTGACAAAGAGTTATCTGATCCATGTTCAAAAAGGTTATTTAAACTAGCTTTAATAATATTTGTAATTTCGTTTTCTTGTATATCAAATTTATTTTTGCTCTTTATTATATTTATGGTTGATAAAACTATCTGAAAAATTAAGTTTGAAATTTCATTACCTTCGTTTTCTGAATTATTTTCTTTTTGGATATTGGAAAGATATTGTTCTGTGCTCAAAATTCCTCCTTTTTTAAACGGAAGGTTAACTGAACTAACAATGGACTGGTGCTCTGACAATGTAGGATCGGGAGATAAAGGATACGATCTTTTACTTTTTTTTGGAAAGCTGTTTAATTGTGCTTGAGAATAGATCGTCGTAGAATATAATCGTAGATTTGATCGTTGAGAAATTGGTCGCGCATTGGACTGGTTCGATATTGGTGGAAATGACTTGGACGATGTAGACGGTACATGAACATTAACTGAATCTAATAATGAATTTTGTTCTAGATTAGAATTAACTATTTTATTATCAATTGTGGTTGTAGTTAAATGCTTAGATACACCATTTATAAAGTAGTGTAAAACATTTTTAATTGACTGTACACATTTTGTAAATGAACGCAACAGGTAGATACAACATTCCAAACAGCATCAATGAACTTTTAAGTACAGATTTTAATTATGTTGGTATTACAGATTATCTAAAATGTATAGGTTTGTATTATAAAATTAAGAGTATTTAAATTGTATACCTACACTGTATTTCCTACTAATCACCTCACGCAGGATGCGATAAATTTTTCATTAAAAAAACATTGTTGTAATGAAAATAATATAAAAACAGTTTAATGTCAGTATCAAAATATGTAAATTTAAATTAGAGTTGTAATTAAAAAGCCATTTTATTTTCGGGACTGCTAATAAAAATTTTATTTTATTTATTTGGCTTAAATGGCTCGACAACTAAGGCCACTGACACTAATGAAAATTAATAATTGATCGATTTGTGAAAAGCCGGTTATTTTAAAACTGTCTATTTTAATAATATTGTATCCTAGTATTCTGGTTAACCATTAAAGGTTAAGGTTTTTCAAAGCTTTTTACTAATGCAAAATATTAAATTCGTCTAAATAGTCCCAGACTTTTGCAGATAAATGAAATGTTAAGTTTTTGGATATTAACTCCAATGATACTAATACAAGTAAAATAGTGCTTTTCTTTCTTTTTATAAGTATATAGGATTCGATAAGAGTTATTTAATCATTATACAGGGTGCTTCATTGGGAAACGGAAATACTTTAATGGTGAATAGAGGTCACCGAGCCGGTTTAAGACGTTGCCCTGCCGACTTTTATAACCAAGTTACAGGGTGTTTTATCTATTTTGCCCATTGCTTTCCTAAGCCATAACTTTAAAACCACCCTCTAAATTTTTTTGATATTTGGTACACATATGTCTCATTCAAAACCCAAACGACCGACATACTAACCATAAGAAAAATCCAGGTCCGGATTAACAAAAAATTATAAAGTAATTGTGACTATAAAACAACACCCTGTATATTCAAATTTTGAAAATCTGTTTGCATATTTGAAAAGAGCACAAGAAAGTAAATTTAATGGTTCGCTTCAATTTTTCGGCCAGACAATTTTATGACTTTAATTTTGAAATTATATTGAATTTTTTAAGAACTCTGATATTAAAAAGCAGGTATTATTAACTTTTAGTTATAAATTATTTTAGTTAATGAATAAATACTCATTTTAAAAATAATCAATACTTATTTACCATATTTTAACGACTCAATTACTAATGACAAGAAAAATCCAGGTCCGGATTGACAAAAAAATATAAAGTAATTGTGAGCTTGAACCAACACACTGTATATTATAATTTTGAAAATTTGTCTGTGCATTTTAAAAGAGCATAAAAACTGTTATTAAACGTTCATTTTAATTTTTTCGCCGTTGATTTAATTACATCAATTATTTTGAAATTACCTTGAAATTTTAAAGAACTCTGAGATTAAAAACCAGATATCTATTATTAACTTTTAATAATTTAATTTTAATGAATCAATACTTATTTAAAAAATACTTAATACTTATTTACTACGCTGGCTTCATGGATTCTCTGTATTTGTAGCTGTATGCACATCATTAAAAATTAGAATTACGAGAATTGGGATATTTTAATGATTTAGTAAAGAATTAAAAAAACAGCTATATCTAATAAAAAAATTGTTTAAACTATGTAACAATTTAACATTAATTAAAAATATTTGAACTAAAAATAACAGTTGCTCAAAATGTCCGACATTGTGTTAGATGCCTGTCCTTGCACGTTTTAAAAGATTTCGAATCGATTTTCTTATTACATTGGAATTGTTCTTCATTTTTCTGGCAGCTTCTTGTGACATTGCCAGAATTAATCAACATGATTTCAAAATCGCCGTAATTAAATTATCTGTGCAAAAAATTGACATGCACCTTTTAAAGCAGTTTTTGATGCTCTTTTAAAATGCGCAGACAAATTCTTAAAATTTCAATATACAGGGTGTTGGTTCAAGCTCAAAATTACTTTATATTTTTTTGTTAATCCGGACCTGGATTTTTCTTGTCATTAGTAATTGGGTCGTTCCAATGGGGTAAATAATTATTGATTATTTTTAAAATGAGTATTTATTCATTAACTTTATAATATATAATATATAATAATAATATATAATATATAATAATAATATATAATATATAATAATTTATAATAATAATATAATAATAATAATTTAAAATTCACCTCCAAATACCTGGTGAAAACAATATCGAAACCGAAAATATCGCAATCAACCGGGGCCTATTTCAAGGAGACTCGTTGAGTCCATTGTGGTTCTGTTTAGCTTTGAACCCCCTCTCCCAGCTATTAAACTCCACTGACTCAGGATTTAGCATTAAAAGCAATAATACTGTGGTAGCGAAGCTCAATCATCTGTTGTATATGGATGATTTGAAATTAATGGCTTCCACTCGAGAACACCTAGAAGAGATGCTAAAAACTGTAGAAACATTTTCTAATGATATTAGTATGCAGTTCGGTCTAGACAAGTGCCGTGTTTTGAATATAGTCAGAGGAAAGGTACAGCCCGGTGGATTCGATATGCAAAATGGCCAGAACATCGAGGCCATGGGCGACAACGATATGTACAAATATCTTGGAGTAAAGCAGGCGCAGAAAATTGACCATAAGCAAATGAAAACTGAGATAACTATTGAGTTTATAAGAAGGGTAAAACAGCTGCTTCGTTCACAGCTTAACAGTAAAAATTTGTTTAAGGCACTAAACACCTACGCTTGTTCCGCGCTTAGCTATTCATTTGGTATTGTTAAGTGGACAAAAACGGATATAGAAAATCTTCAGCGAAAAGTACGAACACACCTCACAAAGGCACAAAAACACCACCCTAAAAGTGCTGTAGAACGAACGACATTACTCCGGTATTTAGGAGGAAGAGGACTTATGGATATAGGTGAGCAATTAGATAAACAAATTGCTAATTTAAGAACTTATTTTCAGATGCAGGCTGAGACATCTACTCTACATCGCGCTATCTGCGCAGTAGATGACACAACACCGATCAAACTGAGGGAAGCAGAACTGCGCATAAACCACCTTACTAAGGACGAAAAAGTGCGCGCCTGGATGGGTAAACCTTTGCACGGGCGACATCCCAATGAGGTCAGCCAAGATTATGTCGACAATGTAGCGTCGAACTACTGGTTGACATCAGGAAAGATGTTCCCTGAAACGGAGGGTTCATTACTGGCCATTCAGGATCAGGTTATACCAACCAGAAACTACCTGAAATATATCATCAAAGACCCTCAGGTTCAAAACGACAGATGCCGATATGGATGTCAAGCCCAAGAAACCATCCAACATCTTACAGGGGGCTGCCAGGCATTTGCTGCAACTGAATACAAGGAACGGCATGACGCAGTGGGAAAAATCTTTCATCAAGAGATAGCTATCAAGCTGGGACTTCTCCAAACGGACCATCTCCCGTATTATCAATACGTTCCTGAGAGTATGCTTGAGGATGGTAACTACAAGCTATACTGGGACCGCACTGTGCTCACAGACCAAACAGTGGCACATAATAGACCAGATCTCGTACTAGTTAATAAACTAACAAGACAAACAACACTAATTGATGTGGCGATACCTAATAACAATAATCTACGTAGTAAATTCACTGAAAAGATCGCCAAGTACAGAGATCTAGAAATTCAGATACGAAGGCAATGGAGAATGCAAAGTACCCAGACGATACCTATTGTTATGTCTACTACTGGAGTCATTCCGAAGAACCTCCTCGAAAGCATAAAAAGGCTGGGTCTAAATGAACATCTTTACAAGACCATGCAGAAAGCTGTACTACTAGAAACGGCCAGATGTGTACGAAAATTTTTGGGAGATACACCTGCATACCAAGTCACCTAGGGCTCGATAACACGGAAAGAGTCCCACCAGAGCTCAATCCTTTTGATACCGTAGGTATCTGGGATGAGTCAATTTTCCCCTTAGAGGGAGTGTGAGCCGTATGGCTAAATCTGGATAATTTATAACTAAAAGTTAGTAATACCTACTTTTTAATGTCATAGTTATTAAAAAATTCAATATAATATCAAATTTAAAGTCATAAAATTGTCTGGCCGAAAAATTGAAGCGAACCATTAAACTTAGTTTTTTGTGCTCTTTTCAAATATGCAAACAGATTTTCAAAATTTGGATATACAGGGTGTTGTTTTAAGGTCACCATTACTTTATAATTTTTTGTTAATCCTGGATTTTTCTTATGGTTAGTATGTCGGTCGTTTGGGTTTTGAATGAGACATACGTGTACCAAATATTAAAAGAATATACAGGGTGGTTCTAAAGTTATGGCTTAGGAAAGAAATGGGCAAAATCGATAAAACACCCTGTAACTCCGTTATAAAAGTCGGTAGGGCAAAAAATGTAATATATCTAGAACCGGCTCGGTGACCTCTATTCACCATTAAAGTATTTCCGTTTCCCAATGAAACACCCTGTATAAAAACATCAAAAGTCATATAATACCAAGTAAAAATATATCAGCAGAGTTCACAACGACAGAAGGTTTAAGACACAGGGGAAGCTTAAGTCATTTATTATTTATTCGTTTATGGATGACATCATAAAAGAAATAAAAACAAAGGATTGAAGAAACAGACATTAATCAGGTGAAAACGTTTAAACACTTTACACCATCAATAGTGTTACAACCATAGACATATTAACAATAGACCAGGCTAGGGATATACCACTCAATGCATCGGGGTGTAACGCCAATATCAAGTACGGTGGTCTAGCTATATTTGTCTATCGTATGAGTGTGAGCGTATCTATCAAGAGGTGGGAGTAATGGAACGACACAAATACAGAGGCAGCGGCCATCATATGCTAGAGAGAAAGCTAAGCGCCGGTAGAAAGAGATAGATAGACCACCGACTCGAACTGCTCCGCGTTACGCTATTTATCGGACCTTGCCTAATCCATGTCAAGTCAAGTCAAGTCAAATTTATTGATCACATGCGACATTATACAAAGTATATGTATGAGACAAGTCAAATTTACAGACAAACATCTTAAAAGTATATAAATGAATAAATACGATAAAACATACTTAACTGTTATTTTTAGAATATGGCTCTAGCTCACAAATGTATTGATGTACACACCTCCGAAAGTTAGGCTGATGCAAATTCATTCGTATATCTATTGGCAATTTGTTAAATAAACTTATGGCTGCATAATGTGTGCTATCTTCCAACAAAACAGTACGATGCTGTGGAATCATAAAGTGATTGTCTCTGAGTCTTCTTGAATAAACGTGGTTAAATTGAAATTTATTAAATTCATAAATTTGGCAATGTAAATACATTATACACGAAATATATACAGACCAGGAATTGTAAGAATATTGTTTTGTCTAAAGATGGCTCTACAAGGATCTCTAAATTTCATTCTATACATTATCCTAATAGCTCTTTTCAGAAGCACGAATATCTGCTCTAATTCAGAGGTACAACCTCAGACTTCAATGTCATATTTGGCTATTGAATAAAAATGGGCAAAGTATACTGTTTTTAATATTGATGTATTAAAGAGACGTGAAAGAATTCTCAATGCATAACATGCGGTACTTAATCTGGATTTCAAATTAGAAATGTGGTTTGACCATTTACAATTACTATCTAAAAGGACCCCCCAGCAGCTTCGTGCTGTTTTATCTATTGCTGCTTATATAGCGGCTTGATGGTTTAATAAATTATTTGACGTGAATATCATATACTTTGATTTCTCTTGATTCAAAACTAGTTTGTTGGATAGGAAATAACTGTTGATGGTGGATAGTATCTGTGTAGTTTATTTTGAAAATTTTGATCAGATGTTCCTGTGACTAGAATGTTGGTATCATCCGCATAACTGATGATCTTAACCCCAGTCAGTGAATTAGTTACCAAAGCTATATCATTAATAAATACTATAAAAAGTATAGGACCCAATACACTACCTTGAGGGACACCATAATGGATATCCAATGTGGTTGATTCGTTTACAAGTCCATTAGATGTTATCTTTACTTTTTGTCTTCTATTCTCTAGGTAGAAAGTAAACCATTTTGGAACTACACCACGAATCTCAATCCCCTCAAGTTTTATTAGCAACAAATTATGATCCAAAGTGTCAAAAGCCTTGGACAAATCGAGAAATAAACCACATGCCATCTCTCGTCTGTCCAAAGCATCCAACACTAAGCTGACGAAATTGGCAAGAGCTGTAGTTGTAGACTTAGAAGATGTAAAACCATGTTGAAAATTATGCAAGGCTCTATGCTTTTTTAGGAATGCGTTCATTCTAGTATAAACTAGATAAGAGACTTATGGGACGGTAGTTGTTAAGGTCATATTTATCACCACTTTTGAATAAAGGGATTACAATAGATAATTTAAACATACTTACTAGGAAATATTCCTTGTTGAAAAGAAGCATTACAAATATCCGTCAGAGGATCTGCGAGAGCATGAATGCATTGTTTCAATAACTTAGGGGAAATCTGATCAAAACCACAACTGTGTTTTGATTTAAAACTTTCGACTAGTTATTTCCTGTGGGTTAGTTGGATAATGACCCTGAGAGCACTTGGATCTATCTCAAAGATAAGGTAATCGAGGCTGCAAAAGACTGTGAGGCAGCGGTTTCCACTGGCCGTAAGCCATGGATATCCGATAATACGTGGACTGTGATTCAACGCAGAAAAGCACATAAAACTAGATACGGAACAAACGATGAATACAGAGCGTTATCGAGAGAAATCAGAAAACAGTGCCGCAAAGATAAAGCTGATTACATCTCTCAAATATGCAGAGAGATAGAGGAACATGGCTGTCGAAATGAACCGAGTGACTTATTCCAGAAGATCAAACTCCTTACCAGAGAGTTTAAACCTCAAACGTGGTCTGTAATAGATAAGGAAGGCAATTTAAAGACCGATACTGATGAAATATTGGAAACATGGCGAAACTACTGTGGCGAGCTATATAAAAATAACGAGGTATCAGCAGAAAATCAGTGGCCTTCTGACTACCCTAGAGAACCTACTGTCTTACTCGCTGAAGTCAAAGATGCAATTAAATCACTAAAGGGAAATAAATCCCCAGGCATTGATTCAATACCATGTGAAATACTACAGTTACTGGGTGACAAAGGATTACATATCATCCATTCTATCTGTGTCGCTGTTTGGAATTCAGGAAAATGGCCATCTGATTGGTGTACCTCAATTTATATCCCACTACAAAAAAAAGGAACTACTACCAGATGTGAAAACTACCGCACACTGTCACTAATAACACATGCTAGTAAAATCTTGTTGCATATCATCAAAAACAGATTAAAAACCTATCTACATTACCAAATACCTCAGGAACAAGCGGGGTTTGTAAAGGGTAAAGGTACAAGGGAACAAATCCTGAACCTGAGACAACTCATTGAAAAGTCTAGAGAATTTCAAGTACCTATGATTATATGCTTCGTTGACTACCAAAAGGCATTTGATTGTGTAAGCTGGATAAATCTGTGGTCAATTTTAATAGAAATGGGAGCACCAATGCACCTGGTGACACTTATTAAAAATCTATACCAGTCTAATATAGCGACAGTACGACTAGATCAGAAGTTCTCAAACCAATTCAAGACCGAGAGAGGTGTTAGACAAGGATGCGTGTTGTCACCTGACTTATTTAACATTTATGGTGAACATGTCATGAGGATGGTTTTAGAAGGATGGGCCGGTGGAGTAACAGTAGCTGGTAAGAAAATCTCCAATTTAAGATTTGCTGATGACACTACACTTATAGCAGCAAATGAGCAAGAAATGTTTGATCTTCTGCGAAGAGTTGAGTACGAAAGCAATAGAGTTGGTCTGAAAATCAATAAAGCTAAGACAAAAATAATGGTGGTCGACAGATTTGAGACTATTCAACTGACTAACATATTACAGGAATACCAGATAGTAAACACCTTTGTCTATCTCGGGTCTAGTATAACTAACGATGGTAACTGTGAAGCAGAAGTTCGGAGACGTATTGGTATGGCAAAAAATGTGATGAGTCGCCTAACTAAAGTTTGGAAAGACAGATCTATCTCTCAAAATATCAAGATGAGACTGGTGAATGCCCTTGTATTCTCAATATTTCTATACGGAGCAGAGACTTGGACTCTTCGCGCATGCGAGCGCCAAAAAATTGATGCCTTTGAGATGTGGTGCTGGAGAAGAATGCTGCGCATACCTTGGACAGCTCATAGGACAAACGTTTCCATTCTAAACCAACTCAATATTAAAAAAAGGCTGTCCACAATATATCTGCAACGAATTCTGCAATTCTTTGGTCACGTAGTTCGCAGAGGTGACGACAGTTTGGAGAGATTAATTGTTTCTGGAAACGTTCCGGGGAGAAGATCAAGAGGACGATCACCAACTAGATGGTCTGACCAAATAAAGCATTCAGCTGGAAACTCATTCTGCGCAGCTCTGAGAGCAGCTGAAGATAGAGACCAATGGAGAAACATTGTTAGGAATATTGGAAGAAATCACGATCCTCAGTAATGGGGAAACGACAGGAGAGAGAGAGAGAGAGTTGGATATAAAAACATAGAACAACTATTACGGTTTTTTGATGCTGATGTAAACCCACCTATTTTAGTAGGATCCAAAGCGGCAAGTAACTTTGGAGCCATTTCAACAAAATGGTGGTTAAATTTGTATCTATTTGTAAAATCTATGTGTTATTATATCTAAGGTTACAACTCGTCGTTAGAATTTGCAGCGTTTACTATTGTCCTCCATCTTTATCAGTCCTAAGCCACTATATGCCATTATGTCACTTTCATTTTATTCAGATCCTCACTCATTTGAACGCTTTGAAATGACAGTTAAAGAAACTGCCACACAAGCAGGAAAAATTAATAAGAGGATAGATAAAGCAAATAAATTATAGCAGGAAATATGAGAAAAAATCATCAACAAGAAAGAAATAACGAATCAAACTAAAGCAGAGATAAGATGAGATTCACGATACAGAGAGTAACTGGAAGAAATCGGGTAAGAAACAATTTTATACGAGATGAATTAAAAATAGAGTTAATAAGAAAGAAATGGGAAACTAAAGCACAAGGAAAAAAAGAGGAACACTTAGAGAGACTTGAACCTATTTGGCATATTTTTCTGTAGTTTACAGAACTACAGTACTACAACCCTAAATATACATAATTGTGGCTATTAAAATCACCATCAAATAAAAGGCTTCTTCCGTTATTTATCGTCAGTCATCAGTTTAAGATTTTTTTTGTGTGAATTTGATGGCCTTGGCTGAGCCAATTAGCCAGACATTTCAGTTTAAGATGTGGTTTCACATATATATAAAATAAATGTTAATCCTTTTACTGTTTTAAATTCTAATTGATATGGTATTATATATACGCTTTCCATTGGATTAAAAGTAGGACTGTTTAAGTGAAAATTTGACTACAAATATTTATGTTTTTTTAAGTAGGGTTCTACCCATATCCATCATCTCTACCATGCCTAAATATATTATTATATGCCTAAATATGTTATAACCCGGAAAGCTAATAAAGTAACTTTTATTTAATCATGTCTCTGATATTAGTCCTACATCTATCACCATCAATTATAAAAAGGTTTTTCCAGAATATTAAAAAACTTTTTTCATTCATTTACCGTGTTTTAAAGTTTTGGTTTTACATGTATTGGGCGAGTACATATAGATTTTCACTTCGAAAAAAAATCAAACAAGATAGAACTATTTGTAATTTGATTAAGAAATTTTTAATAAACAACATATCAAAAAGTTTTACTGGAGAAGTGGGTACTTCATTTTTTATTAAACAAATGAACTACGAACTTAGATGTCTTTTTTTAAATTCCGAAAATATAAATTTTAGAAAAAAACTGACTTGACCATTGAAAAATTCAGAAAATTTTACAAAAAAACCCTATACAAAGAATTTTATAAAATTAAATCTGTATTTTCTATAATTTTTTATTTATAACGCTAAAGTCACCCTTCTTAACTGTAAACTAAAGTACGGCGAAGGGCACGGTTATTTTAATGTAATTCTTTAACCAATAGATCAAATGAATTTTTACAAATTGAACATGAAAGAAGAATAATTAAGCTATGTTATGGTTATATTTGAAAGAAATAAAATGTATATGGGCATAAGTATGGTATGGGCGGAAAATGAGCCTTACATGAATTTTGTTTAAAAATGATTTAAAAATGTATAACTAATACAATTTTTCTTATAATAAACTCTTAATTTTACACAACTTACCTTTCAAGCATCTTACTAAATGATGTTTCGTTCAAAAAATATCTCAAAAATTTAATTCAAATGATATGACGTCTCAAAAAATGTAATTTTTGAAATCTTCGTAGTTTTATAGAATTACCACCACTTTAAGACGGTATTACTCAAGTTTGAACAAATCTATTACAGTTATATAAGTGCTTTTTTCGAAGCTTTCTTTAAAATGCACTAAATTATGTTACTTTAGAAATGAAAAAAACTATTTCTTTTTAAGAAAATTAAGAAAGATAACAAGAATGTAATACAAAAACCGAAAATTACCAGCTAAAAATGTTTATACAAAGTGATCAAAACTTTTTTCTGTAAAACTGACCTAAAATACATTTAATAATAGGCTTAAACAATAATAAATGTTCAGCAAAAATTTGTTTTTGGCTCTTATACAGTATGTCTGCGTAACTTGGAACCTATTGATAACTTTTTTATTTTTTTTAGTAAATAGTATTTATTTTAGAAAAATACCTTTTTTTCGTAAAAGTGATAATAAAATAGTTATCATAATAATTGTAATAAAATGATGATGAGTATCCGTAATTTGAGAAAAAATTGAATTTTTTTTTCTATTAGAATGATGTAATTTATTTAGACATAGTTTCTAATTTCAAACAACTTTTCATAATAGCATTTTTTGATAGTCTGGAATATAAAGGTACTTTACTCTTTAACGAAATTCATATTTTGACAAACCTCGTATAAAATTGATAAAATTTGATATCTTATGGTTCAATTTTAGATTTTTGACTATCCAGAGCATTTTATTAAGAATAACTTTTTTTCGTAAAATTGATAATACAAAAGTTTCCCGTGTGGTTCCTAGCTACCCAGACACTGTATAAGAGCTTCTGTATAAGAATTTTCAAATTGCAATGCCATAATATTCGGATTCAGCATAATCAAAAACAAAATAGAAACATATTTGATCAAAGTAAAATGATGAATTTAACGATATTTTTAAAATTATTTATACAAAAAAATTGTTATTGTTTAAACAATTAATAAACAATTAGCGGCCAAATCTGCAAGTAGAACTTTTTACTTTAACATGTATACAGTGAGCACGTAAAGGTTGGGATAAATTCATTTTCTCGAAAATGGACGATTTTGAAAAAAAATCTCGAAACAGGTCAATTTTTATTTTTAAATTACGACTTTTTTGCATATAATATATCATACTAGTGACGTCACCCATTTGGGCGTGATGACGTCATCGATGATTTTTTTAAATGAGAATAATGGTCGTGTGATAGCTCATTTGAAAGGTAATTCAATTATCTATTCAGTAATATAAACATTAACATAATTATTTATACCGGGTGTCAAAAAACATTTTTTTGAATTAAATTTATTGACATAAAAAGAAGAATATGTGTAATTTATTTAATTCAAAAACATTTTACTGTTCTCAGAAAATAGAAAAAACTGTTTATTTGAAAAAAAAATCATCGCTTTTCGCTTAAATTAAATGCTCAAATTGTCAAGAGGCAGGTGGGTGGCTGCTTTAATATTGAATTTGCAAAAAACAATATTTATTTGTTAAATAAACATTTTTTCCTGTTTTATGATAGCAGTAAAATGTATATTGAATTAAATATATTACACAGATTATTTTTTTAGGCCAATAAATTTAATTAAAAAAAATTTTTTGGACACCCTGTATAAATATCTATGTTATTGTTTATATTGCTAAATAGAAAATTGAATTACCTTTCAAATGAGCTATAACACGGCCCCTATTCTTATTTAAAAAAATTATCGATGACGTCATCACGCCCAAATGGGTGACGTCACTAGTATCATATATATGCCAAAAAGTCGTAATTTAAAAGTAAAATCGACCTGTTTCTGGATTTTTTTTCAAAGTTGTCCATTCTCGAGAAAATGAATTTATTCCAACCTTTATGTGCTCTCTGTATAAACTAACAAAAACAGTTTTAGAAAAATATAGCTTGTTTGAATTTTTCCGAAACAATGCATGTTTTCGTTCTAATTGCACTCCCCTATATATAATTAATGTTATTCTTCTTACTGGTCTGTATTCTAATTGATATGGTATTACACATTACGTCATTGATTGGATGAAAGTAAGGCTGTCATACTTTTTTTAAATATGGCTCCTCCACCATATCCAAAATCTATATTCTATTCTACATCATCCCTAAATACAAAGTACATACATGCATATTATATCCCGTAAAGTTAATAAAAAGTTACTCATCTTATAAAAACCATGTTCCTGATATTAGTCCTATATCTATCTTATTTGTTTTAATTGACCTTACATTCTATTGAAGAAATGATGTTAGCCATTACGATGTAATAATAATTGCGTAATATTGTTTTTCTATAATTCCGACTTTTTTCATCTAAATTGTGATTAATATGATTTAACGTTGTCGAAATAAAATTTACTATTATTGCTTCTATATTACTTTGGTTATCGTTTTGTATCTGTGTTTTATGATGACAAATGGAGATGATAAAATTAAAACAAGGCTGACATTGTACTTTTGGCACATGCAAAAGTTTTTTATGCTCTTCCGTTATTTCCTTGTCTGCATTCCTAAAATCAATACTACTTAATCGTTTAAGTTTATGCACTGTAATTTATTTGAAGTAATTTTTTGTACTTTACTTACTGTTCAGTTGAATAATATCTCCGTATATTTATTTTGAAAACATGAGAGTTACCAACACATGGTTCCAACTCCACCCCCGTCGCCTTTATACTTGGAAATCTCCAGCCGATAGAGTTCAGAACATAATAAGAAATCAGATAAACTTTATTCTCATCAACGGTAGATTCAGCACAACTGTCAAAAGAGCGTGCACATATCCTGGAGCAGATGTGCCTTCTGACCATGTACTATTAGTGGCCGTCATAAAGATCGCTCTTTCATGCAAAAACAAGCCTGAAACTCAACAACAGATCGCATTGGATAAACTGAAAGATCCAATGATACAAGCAGAAATAAGTACAGTGGAACCTCGATAACTCGGATTAATCGGGACCGCGACCGATCCGGGTTATCGAAAATCCGAGATAGCCGGAGAATATGGTAAAAATTAATAAAATACGGTATACTTACAGATAAACTCCGTTAGAATTGAAATAACATGAAATATATTTATAAATATGCACAGTACCTACTCATTAAAATTACTAAAAAAACACCAAACCCAAACGTAAGCAAATGGAAGCGAACAATACAAGACACACAATACTAAAGACCATGGTTTATAAAAGAATTTTTTAAATAGTCTTTCCTAAACAATGCTGACAGTTTGAAATAAAAAGGAATAGATACTACAGACAGGTGGCTGTTGTTTCTGCGGCGTGTGCTATGAGTCATTTTTAATATCGTATAGTTCAAATTACACACATAAGTACACATTATCTCTCAAATATTATATTACATACATTTTTATTGTTGAAAGGTTTGTCTGATAATTAACTATTTTGATTGGAAATAAGCCACAATTAAATTGAAAAATACAAAATATTGAAAATCAAAATGTTTATCTGATGAAAATCGGTCCGGGTTAGCCGGACTTCCGGGTTATCGGGGGCCGACTTATCGGGGTTCCACTGTAATGAAATAAACGCACAAATTCAAATATTGACGACAAACATTACCGAAGATCTAACACCAACATGGAATACGATTACAAGTGCTGTAACAGACATCATGAAAAGCAACTTGGGGTACAAACCAAAGAACAAGAAGCAAAAATGGATGACAGACGAAATACTATTACTAATGGATGAACGACGACGACACAAGAATGACCCAGATGACAGCAATATGTATAAAAACATTAACAGGCAAATAAAAGCAAAGATAAGAATAGCAAAAAATGAATGGCTTAAGCAACAATGTATGGATCTAGAACATTTACAACGACAGCACGACGATCGGAATTTACATAAAAAGCTTAAGGAGACTACTGGAATATACAGAAAATGAAGACCAACTATTATAGTTAATCAGGATAACCAGGTAGTGCTAGGTGAAAAAGAGAAAATTCGTATATGGGAAAACTATATCCAGGAGCTCTTTCATGACGAAAGACCCATGAGTGAAGTTTATAGAGACGACCAGCTGACTGGCCCTTCAATCACTAAAGAGGAAATAGAAAAGGCAATATTATATTCAAAAAACAATAAGGCACCTGGACCTGATGAAATCCCTTCAGAAATACTCAAACTATTAGATGAAAGGGGAATTTCAGCACTACATAAAATATTTAATTTTATTTATGAAACTGGTTGCTATCCTCAGCAGTGGTTGATCTCTACATTTATTCCCCTACCCAAAAAAAGTCAATGCAAAAAGATGTGAGGATCACAGACTCATTGGCCTGATGAGTCACACTTTAAAAATATTCTTAAAAATACTACATCAAAGATTATACAAAAAATGTGAATGGGATGTCAGTGATTCTCAGTTTGGGTTTAGGCAAGGTTTGGGAACAAGAGAAGCAATAGTAGCAACACAGGTGTTGGTCCAAAATTGTTACGATCAGGGGAAGGACGTATTCCTGTGCTTTTTAGACTACGAGAAAGCGGTTGATCGTGTCCAACATCACAAGTTAATGCAGATCCTCAAGAAGCTTGATATAGACCAAAATGACATAAGATGCATTGAAAACTTGTACTGGTATCAGGCAGCACAATTAAAAATAGACAATTCTATATCCAAATCCATACATATAAGAAGGGGTGTTCGGCAGGGATGTGTGCTTTCCCCTCCTTTATTTAACATTTATTCGGAAGCCATATTTCAAGAGTCTTTGGAAGATGCAGAGATAGGAATCAAAGTGAATGGAGAATTGATAAACAACATACGATATGCTGATGATGCTGTCTTAATTTGCGACAACATAGCAGATCTTCAACAACTTGTCACTATAATCGGAGAATACAGTAAGCGAATGGGATTAGAGATTAATACCAAAAAGACCAAATTCATGATCATCTCCAGAAACTTGGATGCATTTGAAAACTCCATCATAACACTGAATACTAAGTCCATTGAGAGAGTGAGCAAATTCAAATACCTAGGAACGTGGCTTTTTGAAGACTGGGCATCGGACATGGAAGTAAAATGTCGCATTGAGCAAGCTCGACAAGCTTTCGTAAAATTCAGGAAGGTACTGACCTGCTCAGAGTTCGACCTTACACTGAGACTAAGGTTTACTAAATGCTACGTGTGGTCGGTGCTGCTATATGCCATAGAGGGCTGGACACTCAAAACGAGGGATATAAACAGATTAGAAGCCTTCGAAATGTGGCTTTATCGCCGTATCCTAAAGATACTATGGACGGCGAAAGTCACAAATGTGGATGTACTTAAAAGAATCAACCAAGAACGTTAGCTTATCGAAAACATCAAGAAAAGAAAAACGGCGTATTTGGGTCACATCATGCGAAACGAAAAATACCAGTTCCTTCAACTTATAATCCAGGGTAAAATTGAAGGCAAGAGAGGAATAGGACGCAAGAAAATGTCCTGGCTCCGAAACATAAGGCAATGGACAGGGATTAACGACATACAATCTCTGATACACATTGCAAGAAACAGAGAGTTAATGGAAAATGTGATCGCCAACATCCATTAGTGGAATTGCATTTGAAGAAGAAGAAGATATTTATTTTTAGCTTCCTACATAGTTATATTTCTGTATTTATAGAACCCTTACCAGTGTGACAGAATATGTTTTTCTATTATCGAAAGCCCTTTTGTGTCTTAATATACGTTTGTTTAAAATTCTACCAGTTTGGTCAATGTAAATTTTTGAGCTGTCATCACATGTAATACACCACTATATAAGTGCTTTTTCTTTTGATCTTGGTTTCTTTTTTATGTCTTTGGCTATTTTAATTGATATTACAGCTGAAATAGGAGACCAATACCCGACATACGAAGAAGTAATACAGGCAATTAAAAAACTTAAAAACTAATAAGACACCAGGTAGCGATGGTATACCCGCAGAGTGCTTAAAACGTGGAGGAGAAGCGTTGTACAGTTCTATATACAAGCTAATTCAAGACATTTGGCGAGAAGAAACAATGCCAGATGAATGGAAAGAAGGGGTTATTGTACCAATGCACAAAAAAGGAAACAAAAAGCAATGTATTAACTACTGGGGAATAACACTCCTAAACACCACCTACAAAATCCTTGCAAACATCCTGCTAGAAAGAACCAAAACACACACCGAAGAAATCGTTGGAGATTATCAATGCGGATTTAGACCGGGCCACTCTACTATTGACCAGATATTCATAATAAAACAGATAATGGAAAAATGCTGGGAGTTTGATCATATGTTTATAGATTTTAAACAAGCATTTGATAGAGTATGCAGGGCTAGACTGTGGAGAGCGATGCAGGAACTTGGCTTTCCAAAAAAACTAGTCAGATTGATGCGGATGTATATGGAACGGTTACGATGTAAGGTGAGAGTTGGACAACAATACTCGGAGGCATTTGAAATAAACAATGGACTAAAACAGGGAGATGTACTTTCACCACAACTCTTCAACTTAGCTCTGGAGCACATAATCAGAAGTGCAAGAATCGAAAACTCGAATACAGTATTTCATCGAGAACGACCAAACTTACTACTGGCATTTGCAGACGATATCGATCTAATAGGAAACACACGATTAAGGATAAAGGAGACTTTCGTGAGGTTCGAGAAGGAAGCAGAGAAGATGGGGCTCCAAATCAACGAAAACAAGACGAAATATATGTATATGAGCCGCAATAACCAAAGCAGAGACAGAATCGGTCAGAACATCACCTTAACTTCACTTTAACTTTGAGCGCGTTAGGGAATTCAAGTTTCTTGGAACAACAATAACTGAGGACAATAACGGATCACAAGAAATAAACAACAGGATTCAGGCCGGCAACAGATGTCTTTTTGCCCTCCAAAACCTTATAAAATCGAAACAACTAACAACCCTAACAACACAAAACATTCCAGGAATGTACTATCAAAGTTCTATTAATGTTTGAATGTACTGGACATTCAAGGAACATTCGGTAAATATCTGATTAAGTTATTCGTGGAATGTTACCACAAGACATTCTATGAACATACTACCAATTTCCTATATTTTAAGAGAGGCCCTTTACTATTCAATTTGCATTCATTTTCAAATTTGCTGCGCAAATTTAGGCAATCCAAACCACGTGACTTCTGGTTCTGGTTGGCATGGCATACAGGTTACAGAGGTTATGTTTGTAATATCATTTCATTTCATCATTTCACTGTTTATCGTCATATTTTGGATTCATTTGGATTTCGTTTGCTGTATTTTGTGAACTTTATAAACTTTACCATACTGCAAAGTGATTATTTAAGGAAATTATTATTGGAGACACCAGATGTTTGGAGAAAGGTAGGGCAAACAATTTTTATCAATGTTCATTTTTCTCTGATATTTATCAATATTGATGCATTTTGCAAGCAATAACATTATTTCTTTTATTGTTTTAGATATTTATTGAAGCTGAAAATAATTGGGGAATTTAGATCCATATACAATTCAGTCAGAATTGGATTTTACCATAAAGTGCATTCCACCAAATTACTATTATAGATATTATAGATGAAAGCATACAAAAGCACTCAGGCACATAAATATTTTACAGCTGGATTTGTTTTTAAAGTTGGAAGTCACAAGCAACAACTTCGTAAGTACCTACAAGAATATTGAGGAAATCCAGCTCCTGGATACTACTGGGCAAACTAGAAGATTGAAGAGGACAAAGCCTTTTGAACTAGTTTGAGTGATAGTGAAAAGCAGAGCATAATGCTTGTGTGCATGTGTATGTTAGAATAGTGCGGTTAGAAAAGCAGAGCATAGTGCTTGTGTGCCTGTTAGATTAGATAAGAGACGCTATGGGTAAGCTCTTCATTTTAAGGAACAGTAGTAATTTAGGTTAAATTAAAATTGCTCATTGGTCAGAGTTATGACCAGATTGTAATTCTAATGAACAATTCAATACAATGAATCGTCATCGTAGTGATGATTATGGCAAAAAATTTATGACAAGATTTTGTGCAATAAAAATGTTTATATTTATCAAGGATGTATTATTTGGTATGGCTACATATACAGTCGGAAAAATGAAAGAATACCCATGAATGAACATATAAAACACGCTGTATTTTCCTGTCACCGTGTCACAAAGAAAATTGTCCAGTGCAAGTAACAATAATTATTACATGTACTTGTGCTGACCAGTTTTTTGTGTGACACGGTGACAGGAAAATACAGCGTGTTTTATATGTTCGTTCATGGGTATTCTTTCATTTTTCCTACTGTACTTCTGGTATATCGTCGGTGATGTAACAACACCTCCTATCTGCTTTTTCATGAATTTTGTAGGAGATGAAAAACTTGTATGGGCCACCTCGTGTTTTCATATGTTTTTTGATTTGTTTTGTAGTAAATTCAACTATCTATTTACTACAAAACAAGTCCAAACTTACGTATGAAAACAGGAGGTGACCGTAAAAAATGTTTTCCGTCTCCTGCAAAACTCATGAAAAAGCATATAGGAGGTATTGTCACATCACTGACGATATATTTCAGAGAATGTCTAAAAAATATACTTTGAATGTCCTAAGAACATTCATGGAATGTTTCAACAAGACATTCAGTCTAAACAATATACTGTGAATGTTCAAAGAACATTCGTAGACATTCATGGAATGTTCCAACAAGACATTCAAGGAATGTTTAAAATGCTGACACAGCACTTTCCTGGGACTTTCCAGGGACGTTCGTGTGCTTTTGGGGACATTCCAGGAATGTTTTCAATGTCCTGTGTGTACCTTCTAGGAACATTCCTGGAATGTTTTGTGTTATTAGGGAAGACGTACGAAGATACATGTCTATAAAACAATCATACGACCCGTTGTGATTTATGGAAGCGAAACGTGGACGATAACAAAGGCAAAAAAAAGGAAGAGAGACTATGTGTTTAGGAAAGGAAAATCCTAAGGAAGATCTTTGGTCCTGTGCTGGATGAAGCATCAGGACAATATAGGATAAGAACTAACAAAGAACTCGAAGAACTTTACCCAGACGCCAACATCATAAAAGAAATAAAGTCCAGAAGACTCCAATGGGCGGGACACCTCAGAAAACATTCTGACCAAAGAACAGTAAGACTGGCGTGGGAGGAAGTCCCAAATGGAAGGAGACCACGCGGACGCCCTCGACTCCGGTGGCGAGATAATATAGCAGGAGACCTAAGCATTATGGGCGTGGAGAATTGGATGGAGGTTGCTCAAGACAGAAAACAGTGGAGGCATGTTGTCGAGTTGGCTAAAACCCACGAAGGGTTGTAACGCCACGGAGTAATTAAGTAAGTATTTTAGTTGATATTTTGCCTGTATGAAATATGTAATCTAGCAGAAAGTACTGAGTTTTTTGTCTGGTGGCAAAAAGACTATTTTCAGGGCTTTTGTATGCCGTTTTTGGTTTAAAATTTTGTTTATTATGTGTTCGTTGTATACGTTGTTTCCTGCTGTTTGTTCTATAATATTAAATTATATCTCAAAGTTATTTTTCGGCAGGGCAATTTCTGTTGTAACATGCTATTTTATGTTAGACTGCCAATTTATGTTGTCTAGATGGGAGGACCAATTGGGTATAGCTGTGTCGGTATGAGGAAGTTTATGAAATACGAAGAACTTATGTTTGTTTTTAAGTCTGTTTCGTTTCTGTTGTAAATTCAATGTAACTATGGAGTGAATTAATGTAAGCTAAGAATTGGTTCTCTATTAGTTCCTGTAAAACTTGTCAGTCTAGTCTACTATCAACGTATCTTCACCAATATAAAAACTGTTTGAATACGACATGTTTTGAAATCTTTGTTTCTAGATGACCTATAACAATATCTGATAGTAATGGGCTTAAAGGATTGTCCTGCACTGCTATTTTAGACCATGGTAATAAGCTGGAAGTAGACCATGTTCAGGACACTCAAAGATCCAGGTAGCTGACTACTTTTTTAGTTATTGTAGACCTATAGGAACAAAACCTACCTGTTTCCTGCCTAAAGTTCGCGTCCGTTTTTTAATGATTAACAATTTAGTACAAAAATCGCAATTTTTTCGATTTTTTGCTCCCCATTCAAAAGCTAAACAATTGACATAAAACTACAAAAATTAACATTGAAAAACCTTCAAAATGCCGATTTTTGAAATTTAAAAAGTTAATTTGTTGCTACGCAAACTGCAAAATAGATGAAAATCGTTATTTGTTAATAACTTTTACTAAAACTACTTTAGAACTTTAGGATTTCATCCAAAGTTGTGTATTGGGGTACTTAACAAACCCTTAAAATTTGAGACCGATCCATTAATTAGTTTAAAAGTTATTCTATTTGTTTATCCCAGAGACCTTTATTTGCAATAACATAAGACAGAAAATAATGAAGATAAGGCAATTCTGCGTATGTCAAATGAAAGTAGAAAAGTGATACTATCAAATGTACTAAAAAAAGATAAAAAAAATTATCTAATATAGTCAAAAATAGTAATGCCAAATTTTTGAAATTTTGTAGTTTATAAACATTTAGAACAACTTTAAAAATAGTGTCCGTTGAAAAAATCATTTTACATATTCGAAAAGTAGGTATTATACACGCATTTTTAAAAATGTTGTTCAGTAGGTGACTAGTCGTGGTAAGTGAAGGGGGAGCTGGGAGCCGACAAATGCACGAGTTCAAAAACTAAAAAAGGCAACTTAAAACTACTATCATTTTCTATATCTCGGGATCTACTGAATATATGTTGATCTTTCTTTTTTTAATTTGTATGTAATTTTTATTTTTCTGTACATTACAAATATGTAATTTGTCTATGTGCAATTTGACATTTATTAATTAATAAACAATCTAATTTGTTTAAACAATTTTTGAATAAATATTTTTCCCCAAAAATCCATATTTTAATCAGACTATCATTATTAATCATAGAAAAAGTTAAGTTATACTTTAATAAATAAATTATCTGCAATAAATAATTATCTCATAAAAATAATTTAGATATTTATTAAACTGAACTTTAATGTTTTGTATGATCATTAATGATACTATGATTAAAAAATAGATTTTTGTAAAAAAATATTTTTTCAAGAATTGTTTAAACAAATTAGAGTGATTATTAATTAATAAATTTATAAACAAATTGCATATTTGTAATGTACGTAGAAATTACATACAAATGAAAAAAAGAAACATGAAAATCCATTGAGTTGATCCGGAGATACAGAAAATTGTATTAGTTTGAAATTGCTTTTTCGGTATTTTAACTCGGTGGATTCGTAGGTTCCCGTTTGAACCGTTTGAACCGTTTGAACTACAATTTTGAAAAATCGTAGAGGGTGCTGTGAAGATACAATGTTTATGCAAATTTTTTAACAAAAAATACAAATCCCATTATTTAAAATGGCATCAATGAAATTCCTTAATTATTATAAACAAATTAGCTGTGAATTAAAAAAAAACAAATGGCCAACTTTGTCCCTAATGAACCCAGGCTAAATTTTTTTATATGAAAATTCGTGTTAAAATACTAGCTTTCCGAATGTATAAAAAGATTGTTCCTACGGACGGAAGTTATTCTAAATGTTTATAAACTACAAAATTTCAAAAATTTGGCATTAGGATTTTTGATTATATTGATTAATTTTTTTCATCTTTTTTTAATACATTTTGATACTACCAGTCTTCTACTTTCGTTTGGCATACTCAGAATTGCCCAAAGTTTATTATTTTCTGTCTTATGTTATGGCAAAATAAATGTCTCTGGGATAAACAAATAGAATAACTTTTAAACTAATTAATGGATCGGTCTCAAATTTTGAGGATTTGTAAGTACCAATATAACCAACTTTGGGTGAAACCCTAAAATTTTAAGTTAAATTTAGTAAAAGTTATTAAAAAATATCGATTTTCATTTATTTTGCAATTTGTGAAGCAACAAATTAACTTTTTAACTTTCAAAAATCGGTATTTTGAATGTTTTTCAATGTTCTAAAAAATTTAATTTTGTAGTTTAATGTCAATTGTTTAGCTTTTGAATAGGGTGCAAAAAATCGAAAAAATCGCGATTTTTGCACTAAATTGTTATTAATTAAAAAACGGACGCGAACTCTAGGCAGAAAACAGGTAGGTTTTCTTCCTATAGGTCTACAATAATTAAAAAAAGTAGTCAGCTACCTGGATCTTTGAGTGTCCTGAGAAAATCCTTATTACCCTGGACTATTTGTATATATTTTGGAGGGCAGGACTTATCATGAGCATATTGAGCATTTTTTTTGTATTTACTGGTTGCAAAGCGAAAGACCAATATAAAATAAGATTGTTTATTATTGAGTAAACAATTTTACATTTATACATTTATATTTATTTATATATTAATTACATTAATAACTGTAAATTGCCTAATATTATTTGACTAGTGCAGAAGTATTTATAATATCAATAATTATATTCTTTATCTACAAAATTTATAAATAAGCCTTATTGCTAAAATATCTTTTGGTTGGGGCTTTACATAATGTATAACATACATACATACATAACATCTTAATTATAAACAAGTAAATAACCAATAGATGTATGTGAGACCTTATCTCTGATATAAAATAACATCCGTCAAAAGTTCTCTAATTCAACTGTGTCTGTTTCCCCTAGCTCTTTTCCCGTATCTCTTGTCTGTTAGCTTTTCTGTCTTTTGAATATTTATTTCTAGTCGGGTCTCTTTTACCTTCGGATTAAATTGTGAATATATTTTTGCGGCCTGTGTCTCTTCTGTTCTGTGAGACATAATGCTGATGTCGTCGGTATAGGCGATTTATTTATTAGATTAGCTCTTCCTATATTCAACTGTCTTATCATATATTTAACAGACAGATTGAATAATATCGGTGCTAACCCATTTCCTTCCTTTAATCCTTTGACTATTGAAAAGTTCTCAGTGAGCTCATTTTATACTCTGATAAATTTTGTTGACTAATCCATTGTTTATTTTACCAGTCGTATGTATTTTTGGGGGATGTTAAAGCTATGCAATATTTGATTGCAACTATTGAGTATATAACTTGTATTTATTGGGTCGTAGGCTCTTTTGAATTCTATAAATATGTTGTGGATATCAATGTCGTATTCCTCCGATTTGTTTACAATTTGTTCAGTATGAATAGCTGTTGTAGATCTTCCTTATCGAAAGCAGGCTTGATATTGGTAGGGGAGCAAAGTATGCTAAATGTGCAGTCACTCGAGCGCTTTGGGGACCTATTGGATTGTGATTATTAGGTCCTAAAACCAAAAAAAGTTAAGTAAAATTTTCCATTTTAGCGGGCGCTTGCCATTTTTTAATTTAATTTTCCATTTCCATTAATCGTTTTTTCCGAATCAAGCGCCATCTATCCATAATTCGAAAAAATGTTTCGAATAAAAGTTGCTTATTTTTATGCAGAGAATTCAAATCTACAATAAAAAATGGGGGCTCCTATTTAAGATTTTAAAGTAACCCCCCACCCCACCTCCGTGGGGGGTCGCGTTTGGTACCATTCGATATATTTTTCAAAAATATTAAATAAGTGTATTTTGCAGTTTTTCGATCTGATGTTTATTTTACTAAATATCGCGGGATTTGTATTTAAAATTTAAAATTTACCCCCCACCCCTCTCTGCGAGGGGTCGTGTTTAGTATCTATCGATAGATTTTTGAAAAATATTGAACGTGTAGTTTTCAGTTTTTCGATCTGACTTTCATTTCGCGAAATATTCGCCTTTTTCTTGTGAAACTTTGTGACTCACCAATTCCCTTACGCCCCGCTCAAATCGTCAGATTTTTTAAATATACACTGTTTTGCATGTACTTAACTTACCTTATCTTAATCTGACAATTTCGAGTATTTTTAAGGATAGATTTTTTTTTTCGGGCTCCCCTAAACGAACTCCCCTGTGTTAAGAGCCAATATATGGCAGAGGTACATCTGCAGGGTACCACGTTTCTCCCCATATGATAATCTGACGCGCTCGAGTAACTGCAAAAATCCCCGCTTGGGCTCCCCTACCATATTCCCCAACAATATTTTCAGTTATTTATTGGTGTTGAGAATATAAGTAAGAAATTTGTATGCTTTGCACAAGAGGACGGCTATACGGCTCAAAGCATTTATTCTTTTTTCTATTTCAGATTCCATTGTCCAATAAGAGGGTTATTCCGCGATAATTTTCTCATTTCATTTTATCTCCTTTTTTATAGATTAGGTATATAATCCCGGTTCCTCGGTCGCTAGAGATCTTTTCATCATTCCAAATATTGTTTATAATGGTAGGGGAACAAAGTATGCTAAATGTGCAGTCACTCGAGCGCTTTAGGGGCATATTGGATTGTGAAGAGTAGGTCCTAAAACCAAAAAAGTTAAGTAAAGTTTTCCATTTTAGTGGGCGCTTGCCATTTTTAATTTAATTTTCCATTTCCAAAAATCGTTTTTTTTTCAATTATAACGCCATCTAACCATAATTCGAAAAAATATTTCGACTAAAAGTTACTTATTTTTACGTAAGGAATCCAAATCTGCAATAAAAAATGAGGGTTCCCGTTTAAGATTTTAAAGTAACCCCCCACCCCACCTCTGTGGGGGGTCGTGTTTGGTGCCATTCGATAGATTTTTTAAAAATATTGAATAAGTGTATTTTACAGTTTTTTGATTTGATGTTCATTTCGCGAAATATCGTGGATTAAAATATTAAATTTACCCCCCACCCCTCTCCGTGGGAACTCGTGTTTGGTAACATTCGACAGATTTTTAAAAAATATTGAGCACATATTTTTTAGTTTTTCGATCTGTCATTCATTTCGCGAAATATTCGCTTTTTTCTTGTGAAATTTTGGGACTCGCCCATTTCCTTACTCCCGGCTCAAATCGTCAGATTTTTTTAAATATACACTCTTTTGCATGTACTTCCCTTACCTTATCTTAATCTGACAGCTTCGAGGTTTTTTAAGGATAGATTTTTTTTTCGGGCCCCCCTTAACGAACTCCTTTGTGTTAAGAGTCAATATATGCTAGAGATACATCTACAGGGTACCAGGTTTCTCCCTATATGATAATCTGACGCGCTCGAGTAACTGCAAAAATCCCCGCTTGGGCTCCCCTACCATAAGCGCTTTAATTTGTCCTACTAGGTGTTCGCCACCCAATAGGTATATATCGTTCACGGGGGATGTTGTCAAAAGCAGGAATCTTGTAATTCTTTTGTGCTCTATTGCTTGTTTTACCTCGTCCATTATAGGGGTTCTATATTTTCGGTGTCTTGCTTAATGTGACAGATGTCAATATGTTCTTCATTTTCTTTCATCCCGAAAGAAGTTTAGAAAGAGGTTTTCCAAACTGATTTAATTTCTTTTGGATATCTGTTAACCTACACTTCTTGATTTCTGCAAATATTTGTTCGGGGTCTGTATAGTTCTCTTAACTTGCGTTGATATTTATACACTTCTCCTATATCGTTGCTTTGAAGATTTTCTTCTACGTTCTGTATACTACTGTTTTCGTATTTTCTTTCCTCTGTTCGGTATATTTTCTTGCTTTCTTGCTTGCTTTCGTGCTTCTTTACAGAATATATTTCTACTGTCATTAATTCCTTTTCTGTATGGCCTCATTACTACTGTGATTGAACAATTCCCTTTTTAATTTTTTTTTTCTTTTTTGTGTCTATGGTCTTTCCTGCTGCGTCAATTTTGTGACTACGCTGCCTGTATTTGTCAGTATTTGTGTTATTTACATAATATGTCTCATAGTTATGTTTGATATGTTGTCTCAATTTTTGTTTTGTTTCTCTCTTGGTGTTATGAATCTGGTTAGTTTTGTTTCGTATCCTTCTCAAACATATATTATACTTATGAGCACTTTTAACAGACCAAATATTAACGGTCGAATCTATCAATTATTTCAATATTATAATGTTTCAATTCCTATTGAATATTGTTAAAGAGTCTTGCTTTTATATGTGAGCTCAAGAAAGACGAATAACAGATTGCTACATAGTAACAATCACTACCAGATTCTTTGGTGATCACTCCAATATCACACATTTGATATAATAGTATAAATCAAAAGTAATAGTGCATGTATTTAGAATAACAGGTTATTTAGAATAGAAACATTAATAACATTGCTCATTAAAAATAAGGCACTTGTATTAATATAATCTATAAGTGAAAATAATAGTTAAACAAATGTATTGCTTTCTGAACGACATTTTGCTGTCACAGCATAATATTAAAATATAGGGGTCCCCTTTTTCTTTTTCCTTAAGGTTTTCACTCTCGGGAAGCGTTTTCAATATAGGAGCTACTTTTGCGAAGCGTGTGGCCAATCAAACCCCACTTTCTGGTCTTTAATTCATTCTCTAGCTCCTTCTGTTCAAACAGCGGTAGATCTTTTTTTCTAATAGTGTTAGGAACAAAGTACGAACAATTCTTTAAAAGTCGTTAACAAGACCTTCAGTTTGTCTGTAAGGGTTTTTGTCATAGGCCGTAAGCTGCAGTACTTGGGACATATAATGAGGGCCCCAGGACAAAGAAGAATATCCTGGCTTATTAACCTGAGAGCATGGTATAGAAAGACGTCAACACAACTATTCCGCATAGCAACCAACAAAGTCATCATACCCAGAATAATCGCCAACTTTCGGAACGGACAGGCACCCTACGAAGAAGAAGATTTTGTCATCTACCAGGTTTCACATCCGTAAAGTAGACTTTACATTCGACTAGAATATTCGGTCTACCTTTGTAGCGTGTACTGATCCCACACCAAAGCTAAGCAAGATCAATGCTTGCTAAGCTTTTTGTATTGTCCTACGGATATCGTTTTTCGTGACTTCGCTCTCTGTTGATGACACTCTGATATACATACTTTGCTGGCTTCAGTGAAAAGCGTTGTCGGTTGGTCAGCAACATCTTGGAACCTTTGCCCTAAAAAGCTTATATCATCGCAGCATACTAGATCTTTTAGGCGTGAGGTTAACATTCGTTGTATGCTTCTTGTGTCAAAGTCTAGTTTTGAGAGAACGTAGCATTTTGTCTCGCTACAGTAAAAATTGTATATTCTCCATCATTAATCCCATTTTGTGTCACACAGAATACTAAAAGTTATGCTTATATCGTCGGTCAGATAAGCAAAAGAATCGCATTCACTTCACTGTAAATGATCTAGTGATCGATGATTCAGATTCTGTCCAGGAAACGAAAAGATTAACGTAGTAGTTTAAAAATCTAAATGTATTGTTACGTATATTACAATACGTTGGTGTGTTGGATCTGTCTATGGCAAGTGAAAGGGGCTTGCGGCTAGGGTAACTCACTTCATAATCCTCCATCGTATAAGAGCGTGTTTTAAAAAAACTAAATATGTAAGACCATTTCGAAAACTGGACTTTTTAATTATTGGGCGGTTTCATCGAAAGATTAATTATTAGTAAATCGGACAACTATGATTGATTTTCCAGAATTAAGAATATACCCTATTCCACGAACATACGCCTGTTTTGGATTACTTCGACAACGAATATTTTACTGTGCAAAATAAGAAGAACGAAAGTAAATTGCAAATTACATTGTTGTTTATTGGAATAATTATTAGCGTCATTTACTTTCGTACTTCTTATGTTGTACAGTAAAATATTCGTTGTCGAAGTAATCCAAAACAGGCGTATGTTCGTGGAATGGCCCATAGTGAATCTTTCTGAACTAATAATTATGCAAATTCTAGTTAAAGGCACTTTTTGGTATCTAATTTATAAATAACGTTTGTATTTGAATTAGAAAGTTTGCAATAAGTATATATTGGTTTCAAAGATTTAATTAAAAAATACGAATTTTATTAATGTTTCTTTCATATTCATATTAATATCGGTTATAATAAATCTCAAATTAAATTTTAAAAATTAACATAAAAAATAATCAAAAATTAAAATTAGAATTAAGTAATGGTAACTAAGGCAACTGCTAAAACTAATGATAATAAACCCATAGATTGCAAAGCTTCAGCAGAATTTTTAGGTTTCTGTAGACCAAGTTGGTTGGGTTCGTCAACTTCATTGTTGATCTGGTTTCCTGCAGCAGGATACCACGTTTCAGATGTTGATTCTTGAGTACTCCAAGATGGTGAGAAACTTCTTAATGGATCTCTTGTACTTCCTGATATACCTAAAATAAGGAATAGGTCAGTTTACGATTTTTCAAATTCTAAAAATGTTTAATTTAACACAACTATTTTATAAGTTGTAAGCAATTGTTAAATAACAGTCTAAATTAAATTTGATAATCGAAAGGTCTCTTATTAACTAGCCGTCGTGTGAATAGGTTATTTCATCTGCAAGAGTAACTGGGTAGGGCACTTAGCTAGAACACAAGATATACGGTAGACAAGACGAACCATAGAATGGTTCCAGAAACCCCAGAAACTAAAAAAGAAGCCTAGGATGACCACTGATTGGATGGACCGACGAAATAAAAAAAGAGAGAAGGTAACAGCTGATTGATGATGATGTTTCAAGAGATACAGTTGAATAATTCGTATATTGAGCAAGATTAATTATTGTATATACAAAAACCTCTTAATGATCGGTATTTAAAAAATGACTAAAAGTGTTCAAAGTGATCCACCATATAAAGAAAAAAATACATAGGTCAGAACAGTCCAGAAATTACGGTTATAGAGAAAAGTGTTAACAAAATACCACGTTTCATTGATCAGGTTGAAACAGATAATTTAAAAAGTTAATTAATAATCAAATGGATGCGAAAGAAAAAAGGAAAGAATTCTCTGTTAAGCAGACAACGTAATATTAATAGCCCAAGATGAAGATAGTCCGCAAAGACTAGTCCACAGCTTTAACATAAGAGCAAAATAATTTAATATAACAATCTCATCTCAGGAAACGAAAACAATAATAAACAGTAAAGAACCAATCAGCTGTAAAATATAAATTGGTGCCATCAATATTAAACAAGTAATGGAGATAAAATACCTTTGTATTACACTCTTCAGCTGTGGATACCTGAACAAAGGAGCGAGAGATCAAGAACAAAAAGCAAATAGACAGGCAGGATGTCTTAATAAGGCGAAACTTACTATAAGGCGAAACCGAAATTATAACACTGAGATGAAGTCAAGAATCTATAAAGTCAGTGTAAGAACAATAATGACATATGTATTAGAAACAATACCTGACACAGCCACAACACAAAGGCTACTGGAAACGGCAGAGATGAGAGTACTGAGAAGAATTACAGGAAATACACTGAGGGATCGAAAGAGGAGCGAAGATATTAGAAGACAATTTAAAGTGCAGTGTATAAACCAATGGAAACTAAGTAGAAAAAAGAATGGATAGGCAGAATGGGGAGACCGCTGTGGTCAAAATAGCAAGAGATAAATTACCAATCGGTAGAAGACGTATCAGCAGACTGGGCAAAAGATTTAGTGACAATCTTCTATAGATTTATCATGGTATCAATGCGCCAATGAACAAGCCGAATTGCTTATAAAGAAGAAGAACAATAAGCTATAATCAAACGAGGCTAAGTACAAATATTACGTATTTCAAAAGACAAATCACTTTTTATTATTCATCGGATGCTCTTCCATTCATCGTCAACTTCATAAAATTAGAACACCCTGGTTAATATTGTATCTAGTACACTGTAACATCTAGTAACACTGAATCTTCAACACCCACATGTTACGTAGCTGCTATGAAATCCAGACCGAAGCCTTCCTTCCCGAAAAAGGAACAAGCAATTATTTATCATTCAGAACAGAACTTAAAACTATTCGATTATGTAAAATCCACACGTGATATTTTTGGTCCCAAAAATATAATATTTGCATCTAAAATCTCGAACAACCGGATTTGCATATACCTAAGCAAAGTTGAACTTGTTGACCAGCTTATTTCAAATCATCCCATTATTTCAGTAAACGGTCTAGACCTACCTATCAGAAGATTAGTTACTCCAGCAAAACGTATCCTAATTTCGAGTGTCAGTCCCTCAATTCCCCACGATCTCGTAGAATCTGCTCTACACGGCATTAGTTTACAACTCGCTTCTCCCGTTTCTTTCTTAAAAGTTGGAATCCAAGGAGATGAATATAGCCATATTCTCTCATTTCGAAGACAAGTGTACATAATCCCACCTACCGAAAATTATGAGCTTCAGACCTCGCTACTCATTGAATTCGATTCCACAACAAACCGTATATTCCTATCTACTGATAAAATGGAATGTTTCATATGTAAACAAACAGGTCATACAGCCGCAAATTGTACAAATTATCAAATCACTAATGTTCCTCAATCTTCCGGTGAACAGTCATCGGCAACAAAAACTGTGTCTCCTCCTATAGAACAATTATCTCATGAGCTTACACATGGACACAAAAGACCACTCTCTAGCCCCCTGAGCACACCAGATTCCTCTCTTCTCGATAATCTTACATCTAATTCTCAAACTGAAAGCTCGTCATTGATGCCCCCTCCTAAAGATTATTTGGCAAGTAACATAAAACACGTAAAGAAAAAGTCAAAAATGGATCCGACAGATAAATCCAAAATATCAGAAAAATCTAAGCAAATAATGAGAGATCTCTACACCAACAACCCACAAAGTTTCTCTACTCCACTAGATAATCTCATAGCCTTTCTTGAGGACGCCCCAGGAAGTACTAATCTGACAGAAGAAGCCCACCAATTTACTTCTAACATTAACTCGCTATTATCTGACATGTATGAAATTTATTCACAGCTAACCACCAGAGGACTAAAAAATAAATTCACAAGAATATCAAAGAAGCTCAAACGGGAACTCTCTGCACAAACAGACGATACAGGTAGCCTTTTATCAGAAACATCTATGGATACCTCTGACGGTGATGACTCAACCGATCTTTTACAACAACCTGAAACATCCAAAAATCATTAACTTTCACACTACTTCAATGGAATTGTGACGGATTCTTCGGCCGCTTAGAAAGAATCCAACAACTTATTAGCGACACTAATCCAAATATATTATGCCTACAAGAAACAAATTTCAAACAAAATCATAATATTTTTCTTAAATCTATCAAGGCTATCATCACATAAGAACAGAATGCCTTAGAGCAAGTGGAGGAACCTCAATTTTTGTCGACCAAGTGCCCTAAAAGAATAACTATCTGCATACTTCAGAATATAATAGAAATATGCTTTATTGTCATGAAAAATTGTACAATTTTATCGACAAAGCTTATAAAAGTCAAGAAAACAAAACAATAACAATTCAATTTATTAAAATTACATAAATCGTCAATATATTTACAATAATAACAATAATAATGAAGTTAAACAGAAGTAATCAATTGCAAAATTTAAGTAAATTGCAAATGCATAGTCTACCTAGTAATTAATAAGTTTAAAAGTTAAGCTGCTGCATATGACACCCAAATATAGACAAAAAAATGATAATAAAAATACTACTTGTGCAAAGGGTACTGTAATTTCTTAGTTATTGATTAAGAAAATCTTCTACTGAATAATATGGTCTTTCAGATAGGTAGGCTTTTGTCAGTTTACGGAATTTGGGGAAAGATGCTGCAGATCTAAGTTGTAGAGGGAGATAATTGTAAAGTTTTTTTGCGGAATATAATATAGATTTCTTTACTAACTCAGAGGACGGGGTCGGCATATAGACGTCAAACGTAGAATTTCTCGTGAAGTAGTCATGATTAGGTCTTGGTGGAAAGACATGTAGATGTTTACGGATTAAGCAAACAGTTTCTAAAATATACAAAGATGGAAGGGTTAAAATTGTGTGATCTTTGAAGTAACTTCTGCAATATGTTGTTCTTCTGGGGCCAAACAGATATCTAATTGCTCTTTTTTGTAATTTGAAAATAACATCGAATTGGGCAGCTGTACCAGAACCCCAAAAAGGAAGACCATAACGAAGATGTGACTCGAACAAAGAAAAAATATATTATTTTGAAAGATGCTAAATTAAGTTCATTCGAAACAGATCTTATAGCATAGCAAGCTGAGGATAGTTTCTTCCTTAACAAATCGATATGGTGGGACCATTTAAGGTTGCTGTCTAAAAAAATATCAAGAAATTTTACAGAATCAACGGTACTGATCTGGCTGTTATTAAGAGATAAGGGTTGAAGGACTCCTTTATAAGACAATGCTACTGTTTTATATACGTTAACGAGAGTAAATTAGAGTCAGAACAGGTTTTTATTGTAAGTAGATCAGAAGTTAAAGTAGCATGAAGAGTTGCAATATTTGAGTTGCTCCAAGTGATACTGGTATCATCAGCAAAAAGAAAGACTTTTCTCTAGATTTTTAAGCTAGTGATGTCATTAATAAAGATAAGGAAAAGTAGAGGACCCAATACTGAACCTTGTGGTACCCCACATACAACATTTTTGAGACTAGAGTCTGTATCATTTGCTCTAACCAGTTGTTTCCTATCATCCAAGTAAGATTGGAACCAATCTAAAGAAATACCTCGAATTCCGTAGAAATTTAGTTTTCTTATCAAAATGTTATGATTTACACAATCAATAGCTTTGGCGTAGTCACAAAAAACGGTGGCAGTGTGAAGATTATTGTTCAGTGCTTGATAAACTCATGTAGTACAGAAAAGATGGCATCAGTGGTGCATTTATTATTTAAAAAGCCGAACTGATTTTGTGATAAAATGTTGTTTTCAACTAGAAAGGACATAAGTCGGGCGTTTATGAGTCTCTCAATAATTTTGGAGAGTACCGGTAGTAGTGCAATAGGTCTATAATTGCAGGTATTAGATATTTCACCACCCTTATGAAGAGGAATAATGATGGCTATCTTCAGGCACTCTGGGAATTTACCTTTCTCAAAGGAATCATTAATTAGTGAGATGAGGACTTCTAACACATTTTCTGGGAGATTAGAAAAAAATTTTATCGATAGACCATCAGTACTACAGGAGGATTTGCTTTTGATACTATTGATTGTTTGGATCAGTTCAGATTTATCGACTGGTTTTATAAAGAATGAATTCGAGACCTTTCTTGAATTAGGGAGATAAGCAATGGGATCTTGTTGTGGCAAAATAGTTGATGTAATATTTTTACTCACATTAACCAAGTATTCATTTAGATTTTCAGGGTCTGGAAGGGAAATTGTTTTAGCAGTGTGGGTTTTATTTCGAAGATCGTTGCTTTCTAACACATACTTTTGTGATTAATTTGCTAAGGAATGTCGAGAAAGTTTGTTAAAATACCTGATAAAGATAAAACACCCTTCATCATGAAAATTTTCCAATATTTGAGGCCAAATTAAGAGATATCGGGAAAGCAATTTTGTTTGTTTCAAATAAATCCATTCAATTAAGAAATTTTGAGTGTGCCTACAAATTTTCTAAAAAAAAGTAATTGATTTACAAGCCTAATATGTATTACGGTCATTGAATAGTTTACAGGCTTACGTATCTAGGAGCCGATTTTTTAAATTATTACCTCGTTTAAACGCACCTTTTACGTCAAAGTGACGTTACCACTGGTGCACCTAGAAGAGGTTATTTAAAATTAAAAAATAAAAATAATATAAATGTTATATTTTACAAAGTTTAACAAAATAGAAAGTATAAAAAGAAGTTTTTTTAATAGAATGGATTATGGTCTTAATAATGAAAACAAGGAAGTCTGTTTTGAAAATACCGATTTTATTTTATATCTATCCCAAATTATCCAATCTTTGTTTGACTTTCCATATGCACATATATGACTCACGTCCAAATCTGCAGCAACTTGTCTTAAAAGCCCACCTTCTTTGAGTTTGGCAATTGCTCTTGCTTTTGCGCATCATTCAAATTCATTATAACCATTTTGGAGGAGTTTGATATCGTTATTTCATTTTTCAACAGTCGCGAAATTTTTGACAAGCATTGATTTTTTGAAATTTTTTGAATTTGACATTTATCAAATCCGAACGACACTGCAATTTTACAGTATTACAATATACAAATTAAGGTGTAAACTATTCAGTGACCGTAACTGTACATAATCTTTTCATAAATAAATTCGTCAATAAATCTTTAATATATAAACCAGTAAGTATTTGTTTTAACTGTTATAAATAATGATGAACTCAGACTGATTCCTCGAAAAAAATATGTTTGCCCTTTATTTGAGAGAAACTGTACTTTTATTTTTCTAGTATTCTTCATCCTTGTAAATAAAATTCATGTTACCAGAGAACGGCAGTTCTCGTCAGTGGCGCACAATACCCCTACATGCGACACTATAATGTATACACGAAATTTTCGATAGTCTAAATCTGACTGAATTGAAAATTGGGCCAAATCTCATCTTATAGTTTAAGAAAAGACTCGCCCGTCCATATATCAACTCTCCATTTTGGTCCAAGGGTGTGGATTTTACGGCCCTTCCCATGTTTGGTCTGTTTTTCGTTCTCGTGCCCAGAACTTCCAAAAATTTCAAAAATGTAAGTCCGACCTTTGCGTCTTTTGATAGTACTGATCATTATCTTTCCAATGCATGTCTAATTTTGAAAATCGTTTATACCGTTCAAAAGTTACCGAGCTCAGAAGTATGACTCAATTTTAATTTAAAAAGGGGAAAATGTTTGTGGATATGTATGTATGTATGTATATATGTCTGTGTGTGGAAAATTTACACCGATCTGAATTTTGTTCTTTGTGTTTTAAGACGGGGTCAGGGCCGATTCAGAACCGGTGTAGTTTGAGTTTCCGCCACCCATAAGTCAGCTATAGGGCTTTATACCAAATGGCATATTTTTTGGACGTATATATCTTAGGTTCAAGAAAAGACACGAAAACCGCAAATATACCAGATCAATAGTGTTGAGTTAAGCTTTAAAATGGTGCCTAAGCGGTTACTACCTACACACAACTCAGTATAGCCGAAAAACTAAAAAACTAAACTTTGAAAATTTTGGTTTTTCGACAATTACTCAAAATTTTAACCTACGAATTACGCCAACTGAGCGTTTGTAGGAGGACTCTAGACGCATCTAACGTTGTATACCTCATATCTGGGAAAATTCTAATTTTTAAGTTATAGGTTTCATAAGTATGATCAAATCTATTTTTTATGGCACAAACGGATTTTCAAGCTCAATAATTCCTGTAATAACTTTAGTTATCATCCTTGACCTTGGATGCATCAGATACTACTCGTCAATACGTTTAAAACTCATGTTTAATGATCGGTTATGCCGTTCAGAACTTATCAAGCTTCAAAAGTATAATCCATTTAACCATTATCACCGAAATGGTTTATGTAGTTGTAATGATTATGAAGCTAAGTTTAACAGGGCAATCCGAGTTCATTTAAACTCGGATTGTCTTATCATAAGTCTGGTGTAACTACTATATCATTTGGGAGAGAATGCGACAAAGGCGACCATTTATAACGTTTAACGTGTAATCGAGAAACATTACATTCAATTGCATACATTTAATTTATAAGAAAGTTTGAAAAACTCCTGATACAAGAATAAAAAAGCGCTAAACGCCGTAAAAATGAGTGCCGCATAGAATATTCCAGCTACAAAAGAGCTGATATGAATATTACGTGGCGCGAAAATGTATTTTTATTTTGATGGAAAATAAAATTCTAGTTTTATTTTGAAAGATTTTTTCCATAATATTTTGCTAAATTTGAAGTAAAACGCGCCAAAGTCACTGAGGGCCAAAAGTCCCTAAAAACTTCTATACTTAATGTTTATTTTATTAAGTTACAGGTATTAAAATAAAAGAGAAAATTTAGTATGATTTTTAATTGCAAATATTTCATTCAGAAGAATTTTTTTTGTTATTCTAAGAGACTTTCGGCCCTCGGTAATAACGTAATCATTCATTCTGCCTTTAAAATTTTCAAAAATATTATCGATATTTTGAAAAAAAAAATGAATACATTTAAAACACATTCAAAATTTTGACAGGCGACATTTTGCGCCTTACCCCTTTAGTTTTTACTCATTTTCTTAAAAATACTTAAATATTAGAGAGTGTATTTGTAAAATAAATTATTCACAAAGAAATTAACTGGACGAAGCATTAAAATTATGTATATATACCTAAGTATATTTTTTAATTCACCTCATAAATGCCTCGACAACTTAGGCCAGTGGTATGGCCAGTAGATTTCGCAATCAGATTATAGTGCAATGTGTAATTTGTGTGTTGAGCAACTGTCTTGTTACTTAGTAAAGTCGACTTTTTTTTCTTTGGAGTTGTATGACTACGGGCCCTTCAAGGCTCATTTGCCGATTCACCAATTTTGCTTATTTATTTTACAATATATTTTCCTACTTAACATTTTCTATCCTACTTATTCTACTTACTTTATAAGGAATGACCACTGGTCAGTGGGAATACCACATCAGGCAAAAACACAGGTTTAGTTATATATTATAATAGATTTTAATTTCGGTCTTTACGTTAGTTAGTTTATAATTTGATTTTTATATTTTTAACATGTTCTATAAATAATTGCATTAATTCTGTATTATTAATTTGTGATAATATATATGTTAAATTTATTGGGTGTGTTATATTTTTACAACTGTATAATTTACTTATAAACATATTTATATTTATTTTGTATTAGATGGCAATTTAAAATCATATGTTCAGCATCACCTATTTCTCCACATTGACAATATGGCCTGTCT
The DNA here is from genome assembly GCF_917563875.1 of Diabrotica virgifera virgifera. Lineage (NCBI taxonomy): Eukaryota > Metazoa > Arthropoda > Insecta > Coleoptera > Chrysomelidae > Diabrotica > Diabrotica virgifera. The sequence goes on from NC_065444.1 coordinate 31,877,906, forward strand.
CTTAAATGAATTTTATGTAGATATGTTGGAATCAATGCATGGTTAAATCTTAAACGGTTAAAGTCGACTTCATTGTGTTTATAAAAAGATGCTTATTGTATCCGAACGTCCGCGATGCCTCAAATAAGTTCCGATAACACAAGGATGGAAATTATTTTTGTTTATTAAATTTTTAATAAGGAAAAGTTTCCTACCCAGCTGAGATTCTAACTCACAAGCCTTGGATCCAAAGGTAGGCTCTCTTACCGGGAGTTGAGTTGATCGAGTTGAGTTCACTCCCAAAGTATGAATATTACCTGACTCAGTAAAAGGTAATATTTGAATTCACTCCCAGGCGATTTTAAGCCGTCATTAGTATAAGTAATTATTATACCTTAAAATATGGACACTGTTGACAAATCATTCGTTTAAAAATATTTTTCTTATTGAACGTTCTTGCAGATGTACATCTAATTGGGATAATTTTTAAAAATGCAACTTTGTGATAATTCAGGAAAACAAAGTTTCATTGTTATGTTTTTGTTAATATTTGGTCACTAAGATTCATTGAATACATACGTGAGAGTAAAGATGAAATTGTAGTCCTTTCAAATTTTCATTATATCTTTATCTTTTTATCTACACAAAGAGCATTTTGTAGTTCTTTCAAATTATTATGTATAAAGTTTTTCTCAATATCACTTTTCTATCGTACACTTTCCTAACGTTATCTATACTTTGAAGTTTGATATAAGTATCTAATTGAAAATCTCGAAGAACATGAATAAACTGGTTAAAATTTGGATGTGTCTTTTAGAATGAAGCACTATACAGAGAGTGAAAAGACTCACATGTATTTGTTGTCCTTTGTAAAGACGAAGAATTTTCAACCCAAATGTTAGGAGGAAATGTTGATATTTCTTGAATATAGGTTTCAAGTAAATCGTCACTAAACTTAACCACTCTTTCATCTTCTGGTTGAATTGCAACAAGATCCATGGCAAAGCAATCCCCAGTGTCATCTGCTTTGAGAAATGGTAAACCAAATATATAATCAAGATTTATAGTCCTGCTTCTGCACCGTTTTTTAACTGATATTCGTTATCAACTTGCTTTCGCAAGTAACTTGGTATTCGCAAACAACTTGGTTTTGCCGAGATATTTTCAACTGCTTTAATAATTACCTACCTACTTAAAGTTTCTCTGTTAAGAACATCTTCATCTTATGGATAAAAGTACTATTTGGCAACAATGTTTAAATTTCAGAAAAATAATACCCTTTAATCATCCTTTATTGTAAAATAGTGTCGGGAGTGAACTCGACTAATAGTCCAGGGCGCATCTGTTTTGAGATGGACGTTGAGAGGTGACTCAAATTTTTTTGCAGAAATTGCTTGAAAATAACTAAAATAATAATATTTGAGTTATCCTCCCACTCAAAATGGTCCGGAACATTGTTTAAATAATCAAAATGTCAAAATATGAAGGAAAAATTCGATTTTTTTATTGGTTTTTTGATTATAACTTTAAAACTATTCATTTCTGAGAAAAGTTGCACTGACATAAAAGTTGCGCAATTAAATTTCCTACAATATAGAATTGGTTAAAAATTTAAAAAATAGTCACTCTTCTTGTAAAATAGCAATAATTGCGAAAAAAACCATACAAAAACAAGTATTCGCATTTTACGTTTTTCAACCAATTATGCTTCACTTAGGACCTTCATATTTTACCCAGAAAAACTTTATGATATAGTAAAACAACACTGTAAATTTCATTAAGATCGGTTTAATAGATTTTGCAAAATAAATTTTGCAATCCAGCTTTCGCAAAAAAAAATCATTTTTTAAAAATGTTCCAGGACTGAAAATAAAGCAGACATCAAGTTGAATTTTTTTTGCGTATAGAAGTGTACTCTACCTTTCATTTGCAATTTGCAAAATTAAAATCGATTAATTACCACGGCGTCAGGAAGTTTTTTAAATAAACATTAATTTTTGATGCTACGCGCAGGACAGCGGTGTTCGATTCACACAAGTTGATTTCCACCAAAATCTCTTCCAATCTTTATTTAATATATTATTTTTCCGCAAATCGCCAGGAAATTTTGACATTCCTGTCAAAATTTCTTGAAGAAAAAGTCAGGACTTCCTTACTGTAAGGAAATGTCATTTCCTTACTGTAAGGAAATGATATTTTCCACCCACCTCTACCGAAAGTATACTTTTCCGGACCTGATTGTAGGGAGCAAAGTTGTACTTTTCCTCCCTAGGGAGGAAAATATTTTTCCTCCCTAGGGAGGAAAAGTAAAAGTGACGTCATAGTATTTCATTCATGAAATATAACTTATTGACGCCCTGTGCAATATCTTTTTTTATTACTTAAGTATCTATACATTTTAACGTTTATTTATAAAACACCCAGTAGTTTGCAGAATGGTAAAAAACAGTAAATTGTTATTTTGATTTAACAATGTTTACATTAATAATTTTACTTATATTTGACAGTTGACAGTTATATTGTACCTACTTGTTAGTTTTAGTTTTAATAAATTTTGTTGGTTAGTTACATAAATAAATTAAGTAAAAATGAAAAAATGACTTGTTATTTGAGGAAGGTGGAAAAACCATATGTATAACATGGGAGTAAAGTGCCTTTTCCTCCCTTGAATGATTACTGCCCTCCGCTACGCGTCGGGCAGTAAACTTCATTCTCGGGAGGAAAAGTAGCACTTTCCTCCCTTGTTATACAAATAGCTATTCCGTACAGTTGTTAGTGTTCTACATAAATGATAGAAAACATTGTCAAGTTTGACAATTCAACCTCAATACGTTTCCATAGTAACCCAAGTAATTTTATTAGGAATTTCAAAGCACCATTTATTTGGGAATAAAATTATCGCGTTTTTTTTAAATCAATCAATATCTGTCGAATTTTAAACGATTTGCGGAAAAATAGTATGTTTACCTCGTAGGAAAAGCCACATTCCTGGACTCTGTGTTGCTAAGTCTCGGCTTGCGCCTCGACTTAGCAATCTTCACAGTCGTCCAGGAATGTTAAGCTTTTCCTACCCGGTAAACAATGTACTATTCTTACTCTATATTTTGTTGTATTTTAATAGTTTAATTCCACAAAAATCAAACTAATTTTATTATTGCTTGTGAAATATTGTTTATACAATTGCATGTGTTTAAAAATAATAAACTTTTATTCTTTAAGTTAAAATATATGAACAAAGAAAGTTTTTGCTAAAAAAAGTGTTATTTCAAAGGATAGAGTATGTGTTTTTATTTTGCAATAAATAAATTCATTTATTTATATCGAAATGTAATAAAAATTAAAATGTATCAATCATTATCAAAGGTCATTGGAATGCCCAATCAGAGCAAACTATCCACTGTCCTGCGCGTAACACTAATAATTAATGTTTATTTAAAAAAATTCCTGACGTCGTGGTAGTTAATCGATTTTAGTTTTGCAAATTGTAAATGAAAGATAAAGTACACTTCTATAAGCAAAAAAAATTTCAACTTGCTAACTGCTTTATTTTCAGTCCTGTAACATTTTGAAGAAATGAATTTTTTTTGCGAAAGCTTGAATGCAAAATTTATTTTGCAAAATCTATTGAACCGATCTTAATGAAATTTACAGTATTGTTCTACTGTATCATAAAGTTTTACTGGGTGAAATATGAAGCTCTTAAGTGTAGCATAAATGGTTGAAAAAAGTAAAATACCAATACTTGTTTTTGTATGGTATTTTCGCAATTATTGCTATTTTGCAACAAGGGTGACTATTTTTTAAATTTCTATCCAATTCTATATTGTAGGAAATTTTATTACGCAACTTTTATGTCAGTACAACTTTTCTTGGAAATGAATACTTTTAAAGTTATAATCAAAAAACGAAGAAAAAAATCGAATTTTTCCTTCAGTTTTGACATTTGGATTATTTAAACAATGTTCCGGACCTTTTTGAGCGGGAGGATAACTCAAATATTATTATTTGAGTTATTTTCAAGCAATTTCTGCAAAAAAATTTGAGTCACCTCTCAACGTCCAAATGTACTAATATTTTTACAGATGCGCCTTGGTCTATAATAAAATAACTACCTGCTCAAGACGGGAGTGAACTCAAAGGTGCCCCTCTTACCACTGAGCCACATAGGGCTTATGTATAAATTTAAAAGAAAACTGTTTTTTTTTTAAATCGTACTCCCGTTGACTATTTGTTTAAACTTGTTATTTATCCGGTTTTTAAATTCTAATCTAAATCCGGTCAAAAAGAAAAAAATCTATATATCTACTCGATAGTTTACCATGTTGAAAAAGAGAATAAAGAAGTACATATGTTTAAAACTTACTCGGACTAGTAGTTGATTGTCTTGCATTCCAACCTGAAGTCGATTGCCAATCAGGTCGTGTCGGCATACTGGACCTCGTTGAAGATGACTCCGGGAACATTTGTAACGTATTTCCAGTCAATGCTGAATTAGAATCACTCCAACTTGCTCTTCCGTATGAACCTGGACGAGTCCTAGATCCTAAGAAATCATTTGTACTTGATGCGAAGCTTCTACCAGTGGGAACACTAGAAGAAAAACTCCAGGGGTAAGTTGAAGGAAAATTGGAGGATGTGAACGGTACTCTAGAGGGGCTGAAAGGAAGTTTGGACGGACCTATGTTGACAGGAAGGTCTTCTTTCGGTCTTAAATCCTGAAATGTGCTCCAAGGTTGGCTTTCACTGGATGAGGTTGATATTACCATAGAATCTGTTCTGTCTGCATACTGCTCTGAACCGGGAATAATACAGTCCCCAGAATTAGGGCTAGAATTGTAAGAAAAAAAATTATATTAGTAAACATAGCGTGTAATTTTCAGTAAAATCCTATAGTAGGGGAGGAAAGTATGCTAAGTTTGCAGTTTCTCGAGCGATATGGAAACCTATTGGGTTGTGAAGATTAGGTCCTAAAACCAAAAAAAGTTAAGTTAAGTTTTCCATAGTGGGGGACTTTCCATTTTTTAATTTAATTTTCCATTTCCAACGATCGTTAATTTCCATCTATCTATAATTCGAAAAAAAGGTCTCGAATAAAAGTTGCTTATTTTTACGTTAAGCATCCAAATCTGCAATGAAAATTGGGGACTCCTGTTTAAGATTTTAAAATAACCCCGTACGCCGCCTCCGTGGGGTATCGTGTTTGATATCATTCCATAGGTAAGTACATGTTTAAAAAATATTGAACACGTATTTTTAGTTTTTCGATCTGACGTTCAATTCGCAAAATATTCGCTTTTTTTGTGAAACTTTGTAACTCGCCCATTACCTTACGCCCCGCTCAAATCATCATAATTTTAAAATACACTCTCTTTTGCATTTACTTAATTTACCTTATCTTAATCTGACGATTTTGAGTTTTTCCAAGGATAGATTTTTTTGGGACCATCCTTAACGAACTCCCCTGTATTAAGAGCCAATATATGGTAGAGGTACATTTACAGGGTACAAGGTTTCTCCCCATGTGATAATCTGACGTGCTCGAGTAACTGCAAAAATCCCCGCTTGGGCTACCCTACCACTATCTTGTGGTTTATTTATTTATGATTGAAACTATTAGTCGGAGAGATAGAAGCGGATTTTGTGCGTGATAAATAATATGGAAAAACTATACGAGGATACGTTGAATTAGTTGTGTACATGACTTTCACCAACGGCCGGAAACCAGAGTTGGGGCCGAGGGTAGTTATAAGGGGTCAAAGTCGCGGATTTTATTATTTTTTTTATGACACTCATGATCGAGATAGTGCACCAAAATTTGGGAATAAGTAGGTCGTGACGCAACTAAGTAAAATCACTAGGAGCGGAACGCTGCGTGGCCGACAAAGGGGTGGGGGTAGGGGTGAATATAAAAAATATAAAGGGTTTTTTGCGCCGTTCGTGATTGAGATATTGGACCAAAATTTGGGAATAAGTAGATCATGACATTACTAAGTAAAATCCCCAGAGCCGGAAACCAGAGTTGGGTATGAGGGAGTTATAAGGGGTCAAATTCGCCGTTTTTATTATTTTTTTTTTGTGACGCTCATGATCGAGATAGTGCACCAAAATTTGGGAATAAGTAGGTCATGAGGTAACTAAGTACAATTTGGAGGGGTGGAATGCTGCGTGGCCGATAAAGGGGTGGGGGTAGGTGTGAATATAAAAAATATGAGGGGTTTTTACGACGTGCTAGATTGAGATAGTGCACCAAAATTTGGGAATAAGTAGACCATGGCTTAGCTAAGTAAAATCCCTAGAGCCGGAAACCAGAGTTGGGGATGAGGATAGTTTTAAGGGGTCAAAGTCGCAGTGTATATTATTTTTTTTGTGACCCGGCACAACATTTGTCCCCCCGCAGCGTTCCGCCCCTGGAGATTTTACTTAGTAATGTCATGATCTACTTATTCCCAAATTTTGGTGCACTCTCTCAATCACGAACGGCAAAAAAATCCCCATATATTTTTATACTCACCCCTGCGTACCACCCCTTTGTACCCCAAGCAGCGCTCCGCCCCTGAAAATTTTACTTAGTTACGTCATAACCTACTTACCCCCAAATTTTGGTGCACTATCTCCGTCATGAGTGCCACAAAAAAAATAATAAAAACCGCGACTTTTACCCCTTATAACTACCCTCGTCCGCCACTCTGGTTTCCGCCTCTGGGGATATTACTCAGTTATGTCATGGTCTATTATTCCCAAATTTTGGTGCACTATCTCAATCACGAACGTCGCAAAAAACCCCTTACATTTTTTTATATTCACCCTTGCCCCACCCCTTTGTCGGCCACGCAGCTTTCCACTCCTGGAGATTTTACTTAGTTACGTCATGACCTACTTATTCCCAAATTTTGGCGCGCTATCTCGATCATGAGCGTCACAAAAAAAAATAATAAAAAACGGAACTTTGACCCCTTATAACTACCTTCCTTCCCCACTCTGGTTTCCGGCTCTGGTAATTTTAATTATCTATGTCATGGTCTACTTATACCCAAATTTGGTGCACTATCTCAATCAAGAACGTCGCAAAAAACCCCTTATATTTTTTATATTCACCCCTACCCCCACCCCTTTGTCGGCCACGCAGCGTTGAGCCCCTAGAGATTTTACTTACGTACGTCATGACCTACTTATTCCCAAATTTTGGTGCACTATCTCGATCATGAGCGTCATAAAAAAAATAATAAAATCCGCGACTTTGATCCCTTATAACTACCCTCGGCCCCAACTCTGGTTTCCGGCCGTTGGTGAAAGTCATGTACACAACTAATTCAACATATCCCCGTATAGTTTTTCCATATTACTTATCACGCACAAAATCCGCTCCTAGCTCTTAGACTATATATAAAATGAATCATGTAATAAGTATAGTGGCAAAAACCGAAAAATTGTGAAGTAGGCTTACCATTTTTAATTAAACATAATGTCATACACAGAGTGCGCCAAAGAAAACAGTCCACTTCGATATTTGGCAGTATTTATTAGGTTTTACAGAAATGACGAAGCAGGTCGATTTTTGATCTAAGGGGACACATTTTTACGGTACATACATCTGTCATTTTCCAACCCCCTCCCTTCCACTTTCCCACCCCTTATTTTTAAATAGAGAATAGGGGTCGTCTGCTAGCTCATTTGAAAGGTTACTCAATTCTCTATTCAGTAATATAAACATTAGGTAACATAATTATTTATACAGGGTGTCCAAGAAAAAAATATTTTAATTAAATTAATTGACACAAAAAAAGAATGTATGTAATTTATTTAATTCAATATACATGCTACGGCTGTCATAAAACAGAAAAAAATGTTTTTTGATAAATAAACATTGCTTTTTGCTTAATTTTAATATTCAAGCTGCCACCCATCTGCCTCTCGGTAGATAGATAGATTGACAAATGACAGATGTATGTACTGTAAAAATGTGTCCCCCTTAGATCAAAACTCGACCTGTTTCGTCATTTCGTTAAAATCTAATAAATACTGCCAAATATCGGAGTGGACTGTTTTCTTTGGCCCACTCTGTATAATTTATGGCTGCGCGTTTTCTTTATAGTAACTGGATATCAAATTCAGAGCAGCTTCCAATTTTTTTTCGACCGCTTTAAAGCTTGACTTGTAACGTGACGCTTAAGTCGTCTACGCACAAAAAGTTTTTAGTAAAAGTTGGCGTTGATCATTGGTGTATAGATTGAAAAGTATAAGTACTAGTACGCTACCCTGAGCCAAGCCGTTTTGAGGTAGTTAGCGACTTTTTCCTCTCAAGACTCATGTAGAATCATCTATTTGCACTAGTGATGTCCATGTGGTGAGACCGCTCCCGTCTGAAAAAATTTCTGATTCGGTTTCTTTGTGGATTCCTATTAAAAAATTTCCCCTTTAAACAAATCTGAAGGGTGCCGGGCGGAATTTTTAGGCAGAAATTGTTTAAACAATTTTTTTAAACAAATACAAAAGATCACATTTTTTTGCTCTAAAACATATGTTTTTCGGTTTTTTGGGTTCTTCTAAACAAGAAAGGTATCTTGTAATTTTTCTCAAAAATTGCTAGTTTTCGAGTTATAGGCGATTTAAAATCTAAAAAATGCGAAAATACGCATTTTCGAGACTTAAAAACTAATATTTAAATTAGTATTTTTGAGGTTGCCAGATACTTAAATGGAAGATTAAACATTCATCTTCAAGATTCTGAAGAGTGAACGCATCTAACCTTAATTTATACCGTTGTTTTTTAATTGTTAAATATACGTGTTTATCCGATTTTTTTGCCGGTGCGGCGAGCTCTATTTCAAAAATCTCCTATTTTTTTCCGAAAAATATTTTTTCTATATTATTTGGGATATTCTAAATAAAATAAGTCTCTTGACATTTTTCTGAAAAGTTAACAGTTTTAAAGTTATAAGCGATTTAAAATCCGAAAAATGCCAAAATAACGCATTTTTGGATTTTAAACCGCTTATAACTTTAAAACTGTTAACTTTTGAGAAAAATACCAAGAAACTTATTTTATTCAGAATGTCCCAAAGAATCTAGAAAAAAATATTTTTCGGAGAAAAATTAGAGATTTTTGAAATAGAGCGCGCCGCACCGGCAAAAAAGTCGGATGGACATGAATATTTAACAATTAAACAACAACGGTTTAAATTAAGGTTAGACGCAATATCTCTTTAGAATCTTGAAGCTGAATGTGTAAACTTAAATTTAAGTATCAGGCAACCCCAAAAATATAAATCTAAATATGAGTTTTTAGGCCTCGAAAATGCGTATTTTCGCATTTTTCAGATCTTTAATCGCCTATAACTCGAAAACTATCAATTTTTAAGAAAATTTACAAGACATCTTTCTTGTTTAGAATGACCCAAAAAATTTAAAAATATATGTTCCGGGGCAAAAAAACGTGATCTTTTGTATTTGTTTAAAAAAATTGTTTAAACAATTTCTGCCCAAAAATTCCGCCCGGCACCCTTCAGATTTCTTTAAAGGGGACATTTTTGAATGGGAATCCACAAAGAAACCGAATCAGAAATTTGTCCAGACGGTAGCGCTCTCACCACATTACTTTGACGAGTTGGTAGACCTTGAGAATGGCGTAGACTTTCTACAGTAGATTTCTGTGATTGACAGTGTCGTACTGGTCGCTTAGATGTGTTCCGTTATAGCTAGAACTTGGCTGGTATAGGTCCTCCCAAGTCTGAACTCAGCTTGTTGTGGTATGATTATTGAGTCAACCGCTTGTTCTGTGTTTACCTTTCTTTCCCGGCTTTCCTTTACTTTGTTAAAAATAAGTTAGATCATGACAAGAATTAACCATATTGTTAAATCACATTATAAATTCAAATTTTCAATTATTAACTAAATACTTACATATAGTTAATACATTGTTCTTGTAAAAATCTTAAAGCTTTATCTATGATCTGGGTCGCAAATCTAGTAGCGGGACCATCTGCAACACCTCGATCGCAGAGTCTTCTTGTTTCTCTTTGTACGCATTGTTTAAATCTGTCATGAGAACTGAAAAATGACATCAAAAATAACATTAAAACTGATAAGTTAGAGTAAAAACCAAATAAAAACTGATTTTATAAATTTTTGTCAATAAATAATCAATTTTAAAATTTTTGCCTGATTTAATAGTAGTTACTAAGCTGATATTAATATGGATACAGATAACGACGATTTTAATACATGAAGGGGATATTATTAAACGTAAACACATCCTCTCGATCATCGACTTTTAACCTTTAGCATCTATGGTTGAATATAGGTATCTTCCATCTTCCATCCTATTCTGACCTTTCTGCATCATATTTTCTGTGGTTTTCCGTGAGTTGTTGGTGTTATACTTCAGTGTCTCTTGGTTTCCCTAGGTCTCCATTCTACGTCTTTTAATTCAGTTATAATCTAAACGTACTATATAATACTATACAGTGCGGTGGAATAAGTGTTGCCCCCCCCCTGTTAACTTGTTTATTTTAAGAATATAAGCAAAACGCTCGGATAGGTCGATTTTTAAACTAACCATAGTATATTATAGCATCAGCGTTTCGAACTTTACGCGATCCCTCTTCAGGTGACAGCCATAACTTTGATTTTTTTAAATGAGAAAGTATGGTATGTTAAACAGTAAATGGTTAAGTTCAATTAGTTACCACTATAAACAGCCGGGATTAACCGATAATAGTATAAAAGGCCCGGAAAATTTATTTTAGGCTTTATTATGGGAGTACCGTCTAGTCAGTGTTAATTGCAAAAGACCAACTCTGTCTACCTCGGTGGCTTATCGCTCCGGGTGGGTCTTAACAATGGGCCAGGTCAGATAAATTTAATAATATTTACGACCGCACTAATTGAATTCAAACCATTTACTGTTAAACAAACCATACATCATGTGACACATCATTTAAAAGCTCTTAGAATACTGATAATACTTTAATCCCGTTTGAGAGCGTAGGTGCAAAATTTCGGTCGAATTCTTTCTAAATCATTTTTTTCGAATCCTGAAAAACTAATAAGTATTTTTGAAAAATTTAAACGCAGAATGAAATATTACAGTATTCTCGATGGTCCAAAGTCCCTGAGAACTCCTATAATGTTTATTTTAATAAGTCACAGTGGAGAAAAAAAGAGAAAATTTAGTGTGATTTTTCATTTCAAATATATCATTCAAAAGAAACTTGGTAATAATCTAATCTTTCATTCTGCGTTTAAATTTTTCAAAAATACTTATTAGTTTTCTCAGAATTCGAAAAAAATAAATGCGTTTAAAAAGTGTTCGACCGCAATTTTGCGCCTACGATCTTAAAAAGGATTAAAGTATTATACATTTTTGAAATCAGTATTTCAAAAGCTGTTAGATGAGGTGTCACATGATGTACTTTACCATTTAAAAAAATCAAAGTTATGGCTGTCACCTGAAGAGGTATTGCGTAAAGTTCGAAACGTTGTTGCTATAATATACTATGGTTAGTTTAAAAATCGACCTGTCCGAGCGTTTTGCTTATATTCTTAAAATAAACAAGTTAACAGGGGGGGGGGGGGCAACACTTATTCCACCGCACTGTATATACCGGGTGTCCACTTATATTTTCCCCATTTTAACTGCCTATAACTTCTAAACGGCTCAAGACAGAAATATGCGGTTTTCGCTGAAATGTTTTATTTTAGTAAAAGTTTTGTCTGAATGGACTGAATTTTTTATATCGCTTTCAAATACGAAAAGAAAAATGGCGGATTTTTTAAAAAAACGTTGTTGACTTTTTTTTAATGGAACACCCAGTATATTTTTTCGTAAATTGAAAGAAAGGTCATTCACCTATCCATCGATATAAAGTTGTTCAAAATCTGTTGTCAAATCACTGAGTAATTAATTTTTAAAATGAGAGGTGCAACGTGGATATCACATACCTAAATAACATAATATGTGATTTCCACATTGCATCTCTCATTTTAAAAATTAATTTCTCAGTCATTTGACCACCGATTTTAAAAAAAATTTATATCGTTGGATAGGGAAATGATTTTTCAATATTTTAGGTAAGTAACCATTTTTTATGTCGCTTTTAAATAAAAAATGGCGGATTTTTGGAAAAAAACGTGGTTGACTTTTTTTATTGAAACACCCAGTATATTTTTTGTAGCTTGAAAAAACGGTCATTTACCTATCCAGCGATATTAAATTATTTAAAATCGGTTGTCAAATGACTGAGCAAATAATTTTTGAAATGAAAGATGCGTGGAAATCACATAACATAATATCATTTTGCTTAGTTATGTTATTATATTTAGGTAGGGTAGCAGCACCATTTTTGGCCACTTCACCGTTAGTGGCCACCTAAACCAATGATCTAATATAATAAGGTCCGAGTTTACCGCCTTTACGGAAATCGGAAGAATTTCGACTATATTCGTTCTAACACGATGGCTCTACAATTTGCGACTTATTCTGATTTACAGGTTAGTTTCTACTTATTCTTGAAGTAGGTGACACTGTGTATTAGACCTTCTGTTAACGATATACGTAAGAAAACAGGTAAGTTTATTTAAGCTGTATTTAAGCCAAATATTAAAATTTTGTGATCAACGTATGATTTTAAGTTTTGGGTATGATTTCTTTACGATTTCATCTGTTTTTAAACTCCTTATTTTATCTCGATACATTATTAAATTGGGTGGTCACAAATGGAACACTTATTTTTGTATTCACACCATTAATGGCCATTTGCTGGCTACTATTAGAACACTTCTGACCTATTTGTGGCCACAGCAACTGTTTAATAGTGGCTACTAATGGAACAGTTAAATCCAATTTTGGTCATATGACATAATTTACTGACTACTTTAAAAACACGCGTGTTCCCATAGTAGCCAGTTATACTCTACAGGGTGTTTTACTCGCAACGGACCGTTCGTTAACAAAATGATTTAAAAATATTTTGTAATAATCAAGGTATCCCAAAATGGGGTTGTAAAACAAAAATATATTTTTTTTATGGAGAACCCTGGAGTATGCATTTACTATACATTGACATTTATTTAAAACAAATAAGAAACGATACCGTTACCGGTAAAACATCATGTACATAAAAATATAACTAATAAATTTATTTATAAATGTTTGTTATTATTACAGATAATGGCACGGAGTAAAAAGAAAATTGAAATCAAGAAAAAAAATAATAATGTACGACAACGACCAAAACGAACATTTTTTCAATACGAACCTCAGCAAGTAAAGAATGCATTGGAAGCTATTCGAGGTCGAATGAAAGTAAGTACAGCATGTAATTTGTATGAAGTACCCCGTTCCACAATACGCAATAAGTTAAGTGGAAGAGCTCCAGAAACATCAGGCAAAGTCGGAAGAAGTCCAGTTTTAGGGAAGATCATAGAAGATCGGCTGGTACACTGGATCAAAAATAGAGCTAAAATGGGTTTTCCTATTTGTCGAGAAGGCCTTTATTTTTCAATAAAAAAATTGGTAGAAGACAGTCAACTAAAAACCCCTTTTAAAGCAAATACTCCTGGGAGGAAGTGGTTTCATCTATTTATGCGTAGATTTCCAGAACTCTCATTAAAGCAGTCTGAATACATAAATAGAGCCAGATCATTAATTACTGAAGAAAAAATCCGAAACTGGTTCAAAGAAACTTTGGATTTACTTGGAGATGATAAGCATGTTTTGGATGATCCGGCAAGAATCTGGAATATGGATGAGACGTCTTTCTATTTATGTCCAAAAGGCGGTTTAATTTTAGCGGAGAAAGGTCTTCCAGTTTACAATACTTCATCCTCCTCGGACAAACAAAATATAACCACTTTAATAACAGCAAATGCTTTAGGGAAAATGGCACCACCCCTTACACTTTTTAAATGTGATCGGCTTCCTGAGAAGATCTGCAAAAATATTCCAAGAGACTGGGGAGTTGGAAAATCACCCAAAGGATGGATGACATCAAAGTGTTTTTACGAATACTTTTCAAATGTGTTTATTCCTTTTACTCACGAAAGTAATATTGCGTTGCCGATTATAGTTTTTTTGGACGGACATTCCTCGCATTTAAGTTTGCCTTTAAGTCGATTGTGCATTGAGAA